>NC_087550.1:31564243-32164243 GCF_036250125.1 Pseudopipra pipra | reverse complement strand
GTAGTTGGAGCAGGGCTGCAGACCCCCCAGGAGACTGGAAGGACCTGTAAGACACTCGCTGGATCCAGCGATGAGACTTGGTTGTTGCAATTCTGATGTTCAAGATGCTCAAAGTGGTTGTTTTAGTCCTGTCGAAGTGGTGGTCCCACTCCAGATCTATGGAGGTGGTGGTGGTGGAAGCCCTGGGTGATCAGGGAAGCCCCAAAACTCAGAGTTATATATGCTCATGTTCAGGTGGGAATGCCTCCAGCACTTCCCCCAGGGGAGGGGAGTTTTACACTGGATGATGTAATACTGTGAGTCACAAGATACTTCAGGAGTCTTAGACACCTTCTAAGATGTTGCAGCTGTCTCTTGCACCAGTGCAGCTGAGTCCATTATGGTGCCTTATGGCTCATCAACAAGAGATGGTATCACAGCTGAGCCACCTCTGTAAGGAATAAGAAACTACCCCATGTAGGATTTGCCTGTTTCCTTAACTTGTTTAACACCCAGCTTGTAGCCTGAGGTGTGGGATGTGCACTTCTTCAGCACCTAGCCTGGGTGTCCACTCTGCATGTTTTTAGCGAAGCACACAGGTGATTGAGCCATGAGCACCAATAGTCCAGTCTCTTAAAGCACCTGGGTTGTCACTGCAGGTAGTTTTGAGTCATTAATCACTAGCAGTTCAGCCTCGTTAAAGAAGGCAAAACATCAGGAAGTCAAAAAGGCATATTTAGAGGAAAGAGAAAAGCTGGATACCAGAATTTTTGTGTAACTCAGGACACAGGGCCTTTAGCAATAGGATAAGAGGTTGTGGTTTTAATACAAAGGAAAGTTGATTTAGGTTAGCTATAAGGCCAAAATTTTTTACAAAGAGCATAGTGAAGCACTGGCACAGTGAGACTCCACTTGTCCCATCCCTGTAAACAAGCATTCTATATTATGTTGTATTTTCCCTTGTTCATGCCCAAGCCCTTTACAAAAGAGGGCTGTATTGCTGGGTATGGACAGAACAGAGTACTCTACCAAACAAGTAAAACTGGATTAAAGAAATCTGGATCAAAATGTAAGTCCCTTAAATCTTCAAATACTTGAATCCACCACTGCTTCTGCCAGGAAAAAATCTCAGAATAATTGCTTGTTGGTGTTACCTCAGAGAGGAAAGGCCCATCTAACACATCCTGAGTCTGCAAAACTTCCTAAGAAGTGGAATGTGTTTTCTGGTACATGCTGCTTTCAGGAGGATTCCTGAATAGTGTCCAAACCATCCTTCATGAGATACTTGGCAAACATCATCCCAAACCTGACAAGAAGCCAAACATGAAGATTATTTTTTATTATTATTATTTTTACAACATGCTATGCTCTGATGATTTGAGCCAAATGACTTGATCTGTTTTTTGATGATAAAGTTTGCCTATCTCTGTAAGTAGCAGTATAGGTAGGGATGCTGGGAGAGGGGAGGGAGTGATTGAAAAGGTGAATACCTTTGCATTGCACAACAGCCAAGCTTGGTTGAAATCCACAATCATTGAGCTAGGTAGTACAGGACTCACCTGGCAAGTGCATTATGGCATGGAGTCCTTTTTGTCAGCTATTCACAGCATGTTAACAGGCAGCATCTGTAGCGCTACCTATCACAAGATCAGTGGTGTAAATTCCACCTTCCTCAACCCAACCTGGCTTACCAAAACCTATGCAAATGGCATTGCTGAAAAATGGCATTGTCTGTCTATA
Organism: Pseudopipra pipra; assembly: GCF_036250125.1. Taxonomy (NCBI): domain Eukaryota; kingdom Metazoa; phylum Chordata; class Aves; order Passeriformes; family Pipridae; genus Pseudopipra; species Pseudopipra pipra. Next base: position 32,162,524 of record NC_087550.1, on the reverse strand, counting down.
CACAATCCAGTTGTCCAATTTGAAAAAGCCAAAGCTTTTTCAAGCAGAATATTTACACCTGCAAGACTAACTGCTGAGGCTCTGGTTACAGTCAATGGAAAAGGATAAACTGTTGAAAGTGAGGGGACACTTCTTTCAAGACAATTACAGCTGGAAAGGTCATTTCCTCCTGTGTATAGCTGCCATATCTTTGTATATTTGTGTGTGCATGGGTGATGTCTCTTATCATAAGGAGAAGGAGCAAGTGGTAGATGTCTATGAATATATCTGTCTTCAATAGAAGACTGGGAACAGAAAGACCTGGCAATCTGCAAAACAATCCATCTTCAGGTAATTTCTAACCCAGTTTTATCGAAATCTTCTACAAAGCAAAGAATCTTGAGTCTGAGTTAATTTGCACATATCTGAGACAAGTATGACCCTCTAAACAATAACACTATTGGTCCTTTTCAAAACTCTGTTTTTGACATAGCTGTTACAGAAGCAGAGTAACACGCTGGTCCTGTGAGACTACTGCAAATCCCAGAAGTTGGCAGCTTTCACAGCACACTGTAAGGCTTCTGTTGTTGTTTTTTTTTTCTGAAGTTTTGGTCTATGATTAATTGGTTTAATTTTTCTTAGTAAAGTTCAATTTCTGCTTTACAGGCACCATTAGTATTTGAATGTCTGCTTCTGTAGTGATGGATGCCAGGTAGAGCTGGGTGGCTTTGGAAATGGTTTTCCTATCCCTACAAAACCCTTCAGTCTAAAAAAAATAAAAATAAATTTGAACTAAAGTCAAACTGAGCTCTCTTAAGAAGAGCAGGGAAAGAACATGTATGTGCTGTGCCATTAGTAATTACTTGGTTCAGAAAAGCCACTTTGGACATCAGAATCCTCCTGGGTCTCCCTGAGGCATGTCTCTTTCCCTCACCTTCAGGTGCCCAAGCTCTTTGGGCAAATAAATGCATGTTTATTCGAGCAAGGACTTCAGTGTGCAGATTTCTCGCATCCCAAATTAGATTTTAACCATGGGACTAAAGAGCTTGTCTCTTTTCTGGCTGAATGAACATTCCATTATTTATACAGCTGCAAGAGGATCTTACTGGTCATCCAGCAGCCAGGTCTTTTGGGGTGAGTGACTTTCGGCTTCACAACCACTTAGCTGCAGCCAGAAAGCTTTTTTCTGACAAAAGTTTAGGCTGAAGTTGATGTGGTTTTCTGTTACTGGCACCAGTTTTGACAAATCAGTATTTTTCACATGAAAGACAGAAAAGGAGATTTCATTAAAAATTGCAGGCCAACAGTTGCACTAGGCAGCAGGTCCCATACGAATCCATAGCCACCATGGTTTTGATTGTCAAGGTGTTATAATGTGGATTGTCTAGAAGTACGATGAACATACACAAAGCTCCCAATAGCCAACTCTAGCTGTCCTGAGGCACTTGAGAATTGCTGGTCTAGAAAAACCTGAAGTGGATTGTATGTGGTAAGCCCCTGGTTTGGCCCAGCCAGCTCTATGAGCTAAATCCTGTTCACAGAAGAGGAGAGCATTTACTCCTTAGCTAAGTGGTTTGAGATTATCACATCTCATAAATGTTTAGAATGCTCAAGTGGCAAGATGGCTGTGTGAAAATATGTTTTAAGCATATTATTGTGCTCCAGTGAAAAAATGAAAAATGCAGGATGGCAAAAATTTCAAGGGGATTTTTTAGAGAGAAAAACTAAGGACTGCTATTCACACCACTGCTAAATTCTTGTTTCTGTCCAAAACCACATGATCTGAACTGCGGTGGGGTTGCTCATTATTTATCTATTTATTTAATTGTCATGGGATTCTCAAAGCTTTTATTTTCACAAAATGATGACTTAACACAGTTGACTGCAAAGTTTTGAATGCAGAGTCTTTGCATTGCATTAGCACCTAGAGACATCAGTTGAGATCAGGACCGTATGTGCATACATGGCTATAGTGACAGGCAATGCTTGTCTGATGAACTAATGATTTATTTCAGCCAAAATTGCAAGAACATGTTTTGATACTCCTTTTTGAGGTGAGGAAACAGCTCGCTCAAGATCACATAGAAAACTGTCACAATAGACAGAAACCAAATCAAGGTTTCTGTTGCTAATTTAGGAGTATATTAGTTTTTCCATTTCTGATTCATCAATGAGCAGAAGAACAGATAGAAAAGTAGACATGGAATAACTGTTTCTTTCCCCTTTCCCTTTCCCTCCCCTTCTTCTTCCCTTTCCCTTTCCCCTTCCCTTTCCCCTTCCCTTCCCCTTCCCTTTTCCCTTTCTCTTTCCTCCCCTTCCCTCTGACTTTAAAAACAATGTCATTTTCTTTGCAGTTCCTTTTTTCACTGTTCCTTTTTTTATATATATATATGTATATTTATATATAAGACAGATACACGAAAGGGGAATACCACACACCAGGGGGGGGGAAGGGGGGGGGGGGGGAAGGAAAAAAAGGAGGAGGACAAAAAGGGGCAAGGACCGAACAAGTCAAACAGCCAGTCGAAGGCAAACTAGCAAGAATCTCACCACTTCCCTTCGAACAGGCAGGATGGCCAGACACGGTCCTTGGCTCTCCCCTCACGCGTGGCAGATAACGGCAGTCACTGTAGGCCTCGGCTCCAGATAAGCCCAACCGAAACAGGGACCCACCGTTCTCGAACCTCGCCGGAGAGGAAAGAGGGCGAACTCTCTTATCAATGCCTTATTTATACCCTGGGTTACGTAAAGGAATAGCATGGAATACTTCCTTGGTCACCTTCCTAGTTCCTTCCTGGTTACAAGCTGGTTTCCAGGAAGGCCTAGACTGAAACCATCACATTCTCCACCCCTTATTCCATACTATTTCTTTACGTAACACCTGTATATTGTGTTTGTCTCTATCCCGTACATATACACATATATATATATAGTCCATGTTTATTTTTTCTCGAAGGTTGTCGTCTGTCATTGAAGATCAGCACCACCAGCAACTCGATTTGTGTTCTTGGCCCTTTCGTCACAATCACAGTTCCGGTTTAGGGCTGGCTCATTGGTTTGGGCTGTGTCATCATCGGCCATCCTTAGATTCTCGTATCAGCTTTGTTTGGGTCTCTCTTTTTTTTCCGTCTGGTGTCTGGTCTCCTGTAAAATACAACTCAAGGCACAGAATTAGTTTTTTCCCAGGCTTAGGTTTCCTTGAGGCACACATTGGACCTCTCCATCCTTCCTCATAACCCACCAAGTATATCCAGGCCCTTGAGCAAAGACAATCCCACGAATGGGTTTGTCTTGGCCTGAGGGAGGAGTGATCCAAACGGCCTTACCTAACATACCTTTTAGATGGATCGCTGGAACTTTGTCTCCATCTACAGTGTGGAGGGACTCTGCTTGGGCAGGACCAGCTCGGTTGACAGAGCCTCGGGTGTTGACTAGCCAGGTGGCCTTGGCTAAATTCTTGTCCCAATTTTTGTAAGTTCCCCCACCTAGTGCCTTTAGAGTCGTCTTCAACAGTCCATTACACCTTTCTACTTTTCCTGCAGCAGGTGCATGATATGGAATGTGATATACCCATTCAATACCATGCTCCTGTGCCCAAGTGGCCACTAGACTGTTTTTGAAATGAGTCCCGTTGTCTGACTCAATTCGCTCTGGAGTGCCATGTCTCCACAGGACCTGCTTCTCAAGGCCTAGGATGGTGTTTCGGGCTGTTGCATGCGGTACCGAATATGTTTCTAACCATCCGGTGGTTGCTTCCACCATGGTAAGCACATAGCGTTTACCTTGGTGGGTCTGTGGCAATGTGATGTAATCAATCTGCCAGGCCTCTCCATACTTATACTTCTCCCAACGTCCACCATACCACAGGGGCTTCAGTCTTTTCGCCTGCTTAATAGCGGCACAGGTCTCGCAATCATGGATAACTTCAGAAATGATATCCATGGTTAAATCCACCCCTCGGTCTCGTGCCCATCTGTGAGTGGCATCTCGGCCTTGATGACCGGAAGCATCATGGGCCCATCGAGCCAGAAACAGCTCTCCCTTCTGCTGCCAGTCTAGGTCTACTTGTGACACCCCTATCTGTGCAGCTCGGTCCGCTTCTCTGTTGTTATTATGTTCTTCATTAGCTTGCTTCTTGGACACATGGGCATCTACATGGTGGACTCTCACATTCAGACTCTTCGCTCTGGCAGCGATGTCCTGCCACAAGTCAGCAGCCCAGATGGGTTTTCCTCCACGCCTCCAGTTCATCTTCTTCCATCGGTCTAACCATCCCCATAGAGCATTGGCTATCATCCACGAGTCTGTGTAGAGGTAGAGTCTCGGCCATCCTTCTCGTTCGGCGATGTCCAGGGCCAATTGGACGGCTTTGAGCTCTGCAAATTGACTCGACCCGCCTTGACCCTCAGTAGCTTCTGCCACTCGTCGGGTGGGACTCCAAACGGCTGCTTTCCACTTCCGGTTCCTTCCTACAATACGGCAAGAACCATCAGTGAAAAGGGCATAACACCTTTCTTCATCTGGCAGCTGATCAAATGGCGGAGCTTCTTCAGCTCGGCTCACTGGCTCTTCTTCTTCTTCTGCCAGACTGAAGTTCCCACCTTCAGGCCAATTTGTGATAACCTCCAGAATTCCAGGGCGATTTGAGCTTCCCAATCGTACACGCTGCGTAATCAAGGCTATCCACTTGCTCCATGTGGCATCAGTGGCATGATGCGTAGGGGGTACCTTCCCTTTGAACATCCAGCTCAAGACTGGTAATCGGGGTGCCAGGAAGAGCTGTGCTTCAGTACCAATTACCTCTGTAGCTGCTCGTATACCTTCATACGCCGCTAAGATTTCCTTTTCCACAGGGGTGTAATTAGCCTCAGAACCTCTGTAGCTTCGGCTCCAGAAACCCAGTGGTCGCCCTCGTGTCTCGCCAGGCACCTTTTGCCAGAGGCTCCAGGAGGGACCTTTATCTCCAGCTGCAGAGTAGAGTACATTCTTTACATCTGGTCCCGTTCTAACTGGTCCAAGAGCCACGGCATGTGCAATTTCTTGCTTGATCTGCCTGAAAGCTTGTTGTTGCTCAGGACCCCACTGGAAGTTGTTCTTTTTACGGGTCACAAAGTAAAGAGGGCTCACAATCTGACTGTATTCTGGGATATGCATCCTCCAGAAACCTATTGCTCCCAGAAAAGCTTGGGTTTCTTTCTTGTTTGTGGGGGGAGCCATTGCTACAATCTTGTTGATTATGTCTGTTGGTATCTGGCGTCGTCCATCTTGCCATTTCACCCCTAGGAATTGGATCTCTCGGGCAGGTCCCTTGACTTTGCTCTTCTTGATAGCGAAACCGGCCTCGAGGAGAATCTGGATGATCGTCTGTCCTTTTTTGAAAACTTCTTCTGCTGTATCCCCCCATACAATGATGTCATCGATGTACTGGATGTGTTCGGGAGCCTTACCCTTCTCTAGTGTGGCCTGGATCAGTCCATGGCAGATGGTTGGACTGTGTTTCCACCCCTGGGGCAGTCGATTCCAGGTGTATTGAATGCCCCTCCAGGTGAAAGCAAACTGTGGCCTGCACTCTGCCGCTAAGGGAATGGAGAAAAACGCGTTGGCTATGTCGATGGTGGCGTACCACTTTGCTGTCTTGGACTCCAACTCGTATTGGAGCTCCAACATATCTGGCACGGCAGCACTCAACGGTGGCGTAACTTCATTTAAGCCACGATAGTCCACAGTCAGTCTCCACTCTCCATCGGATTTACGCACAGGCCAGATGGGGCTGTTGAAGGGTGAATGGGTTCTGCTGACCACCCCTTGGCTCTCCAACTTCCGGATCATTTTGTGGATAGGGATCACAGCATCTCGGTTTGTCCGATACTGTCGTCTGTGCACAGTTGTTGTGGCTATTGGCACTTCTTGATCTTTAACTTGCAGTAATCCTACAATGGAAGGGTCTTCTGAGAGGCCAGGAAGGGCAGACAATTGCTTGGACTCCTCTTCAATCACCGAGGCTATACCAAAAGCCCACCGGTACCCTTTCGGGTCCTTGAAGTATCCTCTCCTTAAGTAGTCCATACCAAGGATGCTAGGGGCTTCTGGCCCCGTCACAATGGGACGCTTTTCCCATTGGTCTCCCGTCAAGCTCATGTCTGCCTCTACCACTGACAATTCTTGAGACCCTCCGGTCACTCCAGAAATAGTAACAGTCTCGGTACTCTTATACTCCGAAGGCATTACAGTACACTGGGCTCCAGTATCTATCAAGGCCTGGTATCTCTGAGGATCCGATGTGCCAGGCCATCGAACCCACACAGCCCAGTAAACTCGGTTATCTTCTTGGTCCCTCTCCTTCTCCTGGCAGAAGGCAGGGCCCCTCTACTGGTCTTGATCAGAGCATTCGTCGTCAGAGTTTGACTTTGACTTCTTAGACTTTTTACCGTTGTCGAAGCGGACCTCCATCTTCTCGTGTTTCGGCGATCGCAGTTTCTTTTCTAAGAAATCTCCGTCTACTACATAGACAACTTTCTTGTCAGTCTTCTTTCGCTTCAGCTCCCTCACTCTAGCTTCAAGCTTAAAAGTGGGTTCACCATCCCACTTCTTCATGTTTTCTCCTTTACTACGAAGGTATGCCCATAGTTGGTTACGTGGCCAACGCTTAGAGTTCTCTTTCCTTTGACTTGTGAATGACAGGGACCGTGAGCGAGATCGAGACCAGGATCGAGGTCTAGGCCGAGGTCGTCTTTGTCGGTCCCGCCATGATCTTCCCATTGGCCTTTCCTGGTAATCTCTATACCTTCTGTCCTCTCTTTCTCTAAGGTCGTCCTCATATCTGGAATATTCATAATCTCTCTCCATTCTTTCCCTATCATAGGGGTGTCGGTATAGAGGGTCGAAGGGGTCTTCCAGATTTTCCTCTATGCTCCTCATCCAAGCACACATGGTGTCCACACTTGGTTCATCCATCTTTGGATGATATGCGGTTATCAAGCAATACCTATATGGTTTAGGGGCACCTTGAATTACCTTCTTCCACATTGGTTGTGTGCAAGGAACATTCTCGGGAACTTGGATGTCATAATATTCTGGATCAGAGTAGACAATTTCCTGCATGGCCAATTCCCGCAGGTATTGGATGCCTTCTTCCGCAGTCCTCCACCTTCTCGAAGAACTCTTGAGGGACTCCTTAAACGGGTATTTCGCCCTCACAGCATGAAGAATTCGGAGCCAAAGACTGGATGCCGTTTTCTCCCTTCCCATTTCTTGTTCTATCTTAGGGTCTCGGGCAATGGATCCCAGTTGTCGTGCTTCATCACCTTCAATTATGTGACTATCAGCTCCCTTGTCCCAGCATCGCACCAGCCAGGCGAGGATTTGTTCACCAGGCAAGCGCATATAATCTCTCCGTAAATCTCTAAGCTCTCTTGTGGTCAGTGATTGTATAATTTCGCTTTCTCGCATTATTTCTTGTCCATCTCTCCCACGTAGAATCTTTTCTACCTCCCTCTTTACTCTTCCGCTCTTACGTGGAACCGCTCCTGCCTCCTCCCTGTATCTCTCACGTGGAGATGGAGACTGGGCATGCCATGGGGATAAGCTTCTATGTTGTTCATGGCGTGGAGATGGACTTCTACGCCGTTCATACCGTGGGGACGGACTCCTACGTCGTTCACGCCGCGGAGATGAACTTCTACGTCGTTCACGCCGTGGAGATGGACTTCTACGTCGTTCACGCCGTGGAGATGGACTTCTACGTCGTTCACGCCGTGGAGATGGACTTCTACGTCGTTCACGATACCCAGCCGGTGGAGGTAGCGAGTAGTCTCTCGGGTGCCAAGATAAGGGCTTCTTCCAATCATCCACACCTCCAAGAGAAGGTTGGGTCTGGAGGGGTAGAGATAATTCCCCCTCCAATTGAGGGGGATGCTTTGGCTCCTTCTTTGCGTCCTTTGTAACACTGAATTTGTAGTCAGGATATAAATCATCAAGCGACAATATACCACCGGCCATTTGTGCTGTTGCTTTCTTTTCTCTTGGTGCTGTTCTGTATTCCTTTGGGCGTGCCCCTAGTTCTTTTGGACGTGCTCCTTCCCGTGTAGCCGTTTCTTCCTCTCTGGTAGCTGCTTCTTCTCTTCCAATCGCTCCTTCCTCAGTCACAACCACTTCTTCCTCTCTCGCAGTCGCGCCTTCATCACTTGCTGTTGCTCCTTCTCCCATTGCTGCCGCTCCTTCGTTCACTACATCCTCTGTTCCTTCTTCTTCTTCTTCTCTTTCTTCTGTGCGTTCTGGTTGCGGAGATGGGTCCGTAAGTTCCTCGATCTCCCTTACCCACGTCTTCTTCTTCTTTATAGGGGCAATGATGATCTTCCGGTTCTTAGCTTGAGTCCCGGTTCTAGTGGACTTAGTAGAAATGTCATTGACTTCAAGTTGTGTTTGGACCCCAACTTCTGTGGACCTAATAGGGACATCACTGGTTTCAAGTGGCGTGGTTTGGGTCTCTGTGTCGACCTTAGCCCTCTGAAGGTGGTCTATGGCAGCTCGATAAGCATTAGCCAGGCCCCAGCACAAAGCGGAGAATTGCATATTCGGATCTTTGTAGGAAAAACACCCTTCTGCCAAACAGTGGGCCATCTCACCAGAATCAAACATTTGTTCTGGTGTGAACTCCCAATTAATGGGGGGTGACACACGTCCTACTAATCTACCGAAATCTCCCCAAGCTCCATGCCACCCGGGGACTGGCCTGTCTGCAGCCCTTTCCAAAGTTCCAGCGAATCCCTTTGAGGTGTGATCTTTCCTACAAGAGGGAGAGCAACGGAACCCCATTCTTCCAAGTTTAAGGAGCACTTCCAGTACCTTTATCAATGACAGTACTGTTGCAATAAGATTTATATAGTAATTAGAGCCGATTTTAACCATGGGGATCTCCTTTACCAAACCTTCGATGTCAAAATTAAAGGATGGAAGCAATTCGTTCCATCCATCCTCAAGGTCTGGACGTCTCCCTATAGAGTAGCCTAACACAGGTGTAAAGACGGCTAGAATTATAAGACAAATTAATGAAATAGCCATTGCTTTTTGTTATTATTTCTTCTTGATCCCAAAACAAACTTTTGTTTTATATAAACAAAGTTTCCTTGGCTGTTTTCTCAGACTCTGGCAGTGTTCCCAGACCTGTTCCCAAAACAATAGATTGGCTTGCAAAACAACACCGAGCTTAGCTGTCTTCCTGGAAAATGTTTATCAAAACAAGCCAAACTTAACCAAAATATCCCACTTCTGACACCAAAAATGTTGTACAAGTTTCGAGCTGGCTTCCTGCCAAGTCCCCCGAAACTTGACAACAAGGACCCGCCTCCCAGAGAGGGAAAAGAAGAAAAACCAAGCAGCCAAAGCTATAGCAAAAAATATGTATATATATATATATGTATATTTATATATAAGACAGATACACGAAAGGGGAATACCACACACCAGGGGGGGGGAAGGGGGGGGGGGGGGAAGGAAAAAAAGGAGGAGGACAAAAAGGGGCAAGGACCGAACAAGTCAAACAGCCAGTCGAAGGCAAACTAGCAAGAATCTCACCACTTCCCTTCGAACAGGCAGGATGGCCAGACACGGTCCTTGGCTCTCCCCTCACGCGTGGCAGATAACGGCAGTCACTGTAGGCCTCGGCTCCAGATAAGCCCAACCGAAACAGGGACCCACCGTTCTCGAACCTCGCCGGAGAGGAAAGAGGGCGAACTCTCTTATCAATGCCTTATTTATACCCTGGGTTACGTAAAGGAATAGCATGGAATACTTCCTTGGTCACCTTCCTAGTTCCTTCCTGGTTACAAGCTGGTTTCCAGGAAGGCCTAGACTGAAACCATCACAGCATATTATTGTGCTCCAGTGAAAAAATGAAAAATGCAGGATGGCAAAAATTTCAAGGGGATTTTTTAGAGAGAAAAACTAAGGACTGCTATTCACACCACTGCTAAATTCTTGTTTCTGTCCAAAACCACATGATCTGAACTGCGGTGGGGTTGCTCATTATTTATCTATTTATTTAATTGTCATGGGATTCTCAAAGCTTTTATTTTCACAAAATGATGACTTAACACAGTTGACTGCAAAGTTTTGAATGCAGAGTCTTTGCATTGCATTAGCACCTAGAGACATCAGTTGAGATCAGGACCGTATGTGCATACATGGCTATAGTGACAGGCAATGCTTGTCTGATGAACTAATGATTTATTTCAGCCAAAATTGCAAGAACATGTTTTGATACTCCTTTTTGAGGTGAGGAAACAGCTCGCTCAAGATCACATAGAAAACTGTCACAATAGACAGAAACCAAATCAAGGTTTCTGTTGCTAATTTAGGAGTATATTAGTTTTTCCATTTCTGATTCATCAATGAGCAGAAGAACAGATAGAAAAGTAGACATGGAATAACTGTTTCTTTCCCCTTTCCCTTTCCCTCCCCTTCTTCTTCCCTTTCCCTTTCCCCTTCCCTTTCCCCTTCCCTTCCCCTTCCCTTTTCCCTTTCTCTTTCCTCCCCTTCCCTCTGACTTTAAAAACAATGTCATTTTCTTTGCAGTTCCTTTTTTCACTGTTCCTTTTTTTCACTGGCAAAGCTACACATGAGAAATGAAGAAAAGATACATGCAAAATATTTGTGGCTTATTAAAATGATCTGAGATGGTCTCAAGGCTATATTTTCTCAGGACATAATAAGAGGGAAAAAGTAGCAGCCACTTAATTTGATTAAAAATAATTAGACTCATAAGTGTAAACATGTTTCATATCATGAGGTGTAGGAAGATCTAAGCACTGTGGTTTAAAATACCAATAGCTGTGTAAATTACAGAGTCTTTCATGGGGTTCATTGAGTCCTTAATCATACAAACCCCCAGTGCTTTAAGAGCCATTTAGTCTGGGAAAACAAAGCTGAGTTTGAAGGACAGAGATTTCCCTTGTAAACATCTCTAAACTATCCTTACCTCATAAAGAGGTCATCAAAGCAAATCAGGAAATAGAAACTGGGGGAGAGGGTCATGCCCAACGAATTAAAGGAATTTTAAGGTGTCTTAATATGCAACAAATCCAGGGAAATTCAACTGAGACCTAGGTTTTTAGAACAAGTCGTGCAACTCCAAGCAAGGAAAGAGTCAAGAAATAAAAGTTTTGCTGAATTTTGATTTCACTAAGAGGCAGAATTTCATATTATGTCTCTTGAGGTTTATTACCTTTTCATCCAAGTCGCATGTCCCTTGGGTGCATTCTGCAGCAGGGAGCTCTCATCTGCTTCAAGGAGAGGAAGGGCCCAACAGAATAAGTTTGATGAAGAGGATGGATCTGAACTTGAGAAGAGATGGTGCAGGAGCAAACTGAGTTATAGGAGAAAACTAGATATGGCCTGTATCAATGCAGGAAAAGCCTTGAGGAAAGAAAGGAACTGAGCCATGGGATGTGGCAGGATCTGAGGATGGGCAGCTGAGAACATGCAAGGTAAATGTGAGGATACAAGGGCTCACAAAATTGGCATCAGGAGCAGAAACTTTAACATTCAGAAGTTGAAATTTTAAGTTTCAGAAGTCTAGTGAGCCTGCAAATGACATCTGCATTCTTTTTTGCTTTCTGCCCCTCTCCCCATGCAGCGATGGTGTCTCAAGTGATAGTATCTACTGCCTGTAAGAGGGATGGGTCAAGGATCCAATAAGTCAAGACACAACTATCCCAAGAGATTCTCCATGGTTTGCACCTTTGTTCCCAGTCCTGCTTCATGACAAAGCCACAACTTTACTAAAGACCCAGTTGAGTACACAGTGGCCAGTCAAAAAAATATCCCAAGACCCACCACAGACTTGACCTAGGATCTTGAGAAGTCTCCTAACCTCTTCACACCTCTATTGACACACTTAAAAATTAAGGAACAGTAGTATTTGTCTCTCTGATGAGGTGATGTCATGAAGAAGAATTCATGAATAGATATCAAATCTCCTGAGATCCTGAGAGTACAAGCTTGGTGACAGTCTAGTTTTCACTCAGGGTTCCTGAAGCCTTATGCAGTTTCTCTGTCTGTCCATCTGCTTATCAGTCCCCTAACTAAAACCTGAAATCATTGTTGAATTAGTCATGTTGAACAAGAACTAGATATCTCCAAGAAAATACAATGAGATACTGATAAGTTTGATGAAAATCAATGAGAAAATAGGAGGAAAAGACTGAAATTGATACCCTCCAAATTTGGGAGCAGCTTGGAAAATTTGTGATGAGTCTCTTTCTGCATGGTCTGACCCTGCACAATCAGCCTGTACGTACTGACCATCAGTTATCATGTACATTTTGGAACCAGTCACAGCATGAGGTGCCTTTTGCCAGCTAGTAATTGCTAGAGTTAGAAGAGAGCCTGGAGGCATGCAGGGTACCAAGTAGAAATGATTATCTACAGGATATCTGCAGGCTTTGGAGGTGGGAACTGAGATCACAGGGGAAAAAAGAAAGGAAAAAAAAACGAAAAATAATGGGGCTTCTGAGGTGGAGCGGGAATATAGATAGAGTAGAACAGAAACTCCTAGGTTTGCAGGCTTTGTTAGCTCTCCATTTGCAGAAATACTTGTTAATTGTTATTGGAACATCTGTTTACTATTTTAGATGTCTGATTTCAAGAGTTTACCAAATGAGAGGAAATAAAACAGAAATATGAAACAATTTCAAAAGTTTGTATTTAACTCAAAAGACCAAAGTACAGGAATAAAATCAGCTTCATCTTTGATACTGACATTCAACAGACAACCTTAAAACCCTGTCCTAGAATAAATCTGAAAAACTGAATAGCTGCTAGAGATTTTTCAAGGAATGAAGCCATTGTAGCCATGAGATCAGGTACTGCTCCTGCTTTGACAAGGGAAGATTTGGGATGTCAAACATTCTGCATGCTGCAATGCGTATCATGTGCTCAAGTGATGTTCAGTCAGTAAGGAAAGGTATTTGTCAGCAGCTTTATAACTCTGTACCTTCCTCACCACAGTGACAGAAAAAGACCATCACTGATGTTGTCTTGAACTAACTCTACATGTTCACTATATAAGAAGTGTTTGTTATGAAAAGAGATGAAGATAGATGGTGGTGGTGACTGGATGGCAAGGATTGGTTTTCATGATCATAAATGGTGCTTTATGTCCAAGACCACAACTGGAAAAGAATTTCTCTGTGTGTGTGGTCTCATTAACAATTTAATCATTATTAGTAAAATGTATAACTATGTTCTTAAGGTGTATAATTGTCATATGCCAGATCTGGCAGAGAGGGGATACCAAGTCAGAACTGCCAAACCAACTGAGCTACTAGGAAGTGTGGTATGATGGTCAGATATCACAGATTAAATAGAATTTGGATAATCTAAATGTTTATGAAAAACTGAGTCTCCTATGCTTTCTTCACACATCTCTGTTCTGTGTTCAAATGCGGGTGTAATTCCAAGATAGATTTATCTTTTGTACATCTCCGAGTAAAGAGGAAGAGGAGGGAGAGAGACAGTGGTACAAATGCTGTCTGTTCATCCTTGGTTTCACTTTGGCACTGTAAGGAAAACATCCTCTAAAATATGCACTTTGTTCTTGTCTAGCCTAATGTCATATCATTGACTGCACTCCTGCAGTGCATATAAGTTTATTTCTGGGACAAAGGCCATCACTAGTATCAGGAATTTTCTTTTTGTTTTGTTGGTGGTTTTTATTTTTGTTTTCCTTAATAAAGGGAATCAACCAACTTACTGCCTATGTCTCAAGGTGGGTGTAGGTGTAATTTATTTTACATTGTCAAATGGACAGACTAGCAGATTAAGATTAACCTGCTAGCAGGTAACCTGCTTGTTTTCCATTAAATTGCCTCATGCACATCATTTCCAGTTACTAGAGTCAGGTAATAGGACAGAAGTGGGATTGGAAACAATGACTCTACTACGTATGCAAGGGGGAAAAGGAAAGTTTTATGATTCAAATTCAGTAGGAATAGGTGAAATATTTTTCTGTCTTTAATGATTCAACATGTCCGAGACACGAGAAATGTGCAAAGTTTTGGTAAAATGGAAAAGAAGAGAAAGTAGAATTTAGCCTGCAAGAGTAGTACGGTGTTCTGTTTCAAAGAATTGCTACTGCATAGTTTTGTCCTAAATCTTTTATAGTATCATAGAATGATTTGAATGGAAGGGAACTTCAAAGATTACCTAGTTCCAATGCCCCTGCCATGGGCAGGGATACCTTCCAGTAGACTAGGTTTCTCTAAGTCCCATCCCACCTGGCCTTCAACACTTCCAGGGATGGGGCATCCACAGCTTCTCTGGGTAACCTGTTCCAGTGCCTCATCACCCTCACAGGGAAGAATTTCTTCCTAATATCCAATCTAAACCTACACTCAGTTTAAAGCCATTGCCCCTTGTCCTATCACTACATGCCCTGCCCAAAAGTCCCTCTCCAGCTCTCTTGTAGCCCTTTTAGGTATTGAAAGGTGCTCTAAGGTCTCCCTGGAGCCTTCGCTTGTCCAAACTGAACAACTCCAACTCTCTCAGCCTGTCTCCATAGCAGAGGTTCTCCAGCCCTCTGAGCATCTTTGTGGCCTCCTCTGAACTTGCTCCCTCAAGTCCATGTCCTTCCTATGCTGGAGACCCCACAGTTTAACACAGTATTCCAGTTGAAGTCTCATGAAAGAGGCAGATAACATTGTCCTCTTTAGCCAACTACTAAACCTTTTTTTGTCTGTGTGTGTTTTTCCTTGGTTTTTTTCCCTTGTTTTTTGAGGGTTTTTTTTTGTAGTCTGAGACAGACTGTGCATTCATAAGAGGCACCTTGCCTCTAGTGCTACAGATGCTTCTTCCTATCAAATTCACAGACACTCCTATATCTTAAATGCTTTTCATACTTATATTTGCCTGATTCTAAGACTATTTCTACTATCAGCTTCTTGTACTTTTTCATTCAAATTCTTCCCGGCTCTTACAATCAAGGAAATTTATCTGAGAATGTTACCAAAAGACCAGAGCCCTTCAGAGAGGTCCTCTGTCAAGAATTTCTCCTCTTCAAACCTTTCAGCATCCTCCATACATTCTGGAAAACACTAACTTCCAAAATACCTTATATCCTGGTCAAGAACAGGCTCTGCCTTCCGGATCATTACTCAATTAAGACCTACACAAGCCCTCTATTTGCATGAGCAAGTGCAAGGGCAGCTTTTTGCACAGATTTTTCCATTCAGCCTTGCCAAGCAATTCAGCACTGCCATGCCCCGGGGGGATCTACGTAGGAACTTTTGTGTCATCAGGTCTTCCACATCTAAAAGCATTTCCATGCAGAAAAAGGCTGAGGTGTACTATCGGAGTAGTTTGGAGGATTTTCCTCTCACAGAGCTTATTCTTTCAAAGAGACAGCTTCCAGGACTATCATTCTAAGAAGTTTTCAACATAGTAAATTTCAGTTAAAAAGAAAATGGGGAAAAGCAGTAAATCAGATACAAATGCAATCCAAAGAGGCAAATTGGAAATTAGATTGTTTAAAATTGACCAGTGAGTTTATCTTGAAATCCCGTGTGCATAGAATGCATGCGTGTACGTATGTGTGTGCATTTGTATACATGTGTGTGTATACCTATGCAAAAATATATAGAAATTCTCAGGAGTTTATACAGGATTTTTATATTTTCTATCAAGGCTAGTTTTACCTTTGTATACTTAAGCTGAGTGTTTTAAGTTCATGATTCCAAGACACTCTCAGAAGTATCCGCATACGAACTTGAGCCAAGTCCTAGGGGAGACCTGCATGGCATTTGCACACCCTGTTGACATTTAGAACAAAAGTCAAGCCCTGAAAAAATAACAAAATTATGGGTTAGCTCTCTTTTTGGTGCCTGCATAAATCAGCAAGACTGTCATCCTTGTCATTTAACACTATGGCTGCATCAGTGTAGAAATTCATATTAACAGCAGTGACCCAGTAGTCACTGAACCTTGAGAATGAGAAAAAGGTTTCACAATGGGCTGCAGTGACTTTCCTTTAGAAATCTTAGCAGAGCTGCTGCAGACATCATGTATTATGGAGTTTTCAACCAGAAATCAGCGGTGATGGAAAGAAAGAAAAATTGCTGGACTGTTCTTCTGTGTAGGAACACATATTTACCCTTAATATTACTAGTGGCCCAAAATGTTTCTTGAATTTCTAGATCTCTGCTAGATGAAGAATACAGTCTTCTAATCATCTTATCTCTGATATACTACTTAACAAGTATATTCCTGATTTTACTGGCCAAAGAGAGCTTGACCAAAGCCATCTGCTTGTTAATAGTATTTCCTTCCTTCTGGAATTCTCTCACCAAATTCAGTGTGGAAGATCTGGCAAGCTTTGAAAGTATTCTAGCTTAGATAGGGGAGCCTGAGATTTTCAGCATCCTTGGTTTGAAAAGGTACTTCTGAAAGAGCTTGGGTCCAGTCTCTTTAGTCATCCAAATTATGTTTATAGTCACACTTGGCATCTACCTGACACAGATCTCAAGGTCGTTTTACGAATCACTGCTATCCTCAGCTTACAAAGAAGTTAAGAAGACTTGAGTGTCCAGTAGCAGTTGTCCAGACTCCTGGTCTGAACTACCATGTCCCTGCAATGTTAAAAACTATATAGTCTGGAACAAAACTAAACAAATCTATCTTGATTCAGTCTGAATACTACTGTGGTAGGTCTAAAGAAAAAATAAAGTACAAATATAAATGCAAGCTACTGATCCTATGGTTAGAATGTCAGTAAGGACACCTTAATGCTACATATAGAGAAAGTGTATATATAGTATTAAGGAAATGAGTGTATTTTATCTTCTGTCAAAGTATAAAGCTGTCTGAGTGTAATAATAACTCTCAACTGCGTCTGGACTGCTTATAAATCTTCACAAACATTTTTACAGAGCAAAGCACAAGACACTGATGAATTAAGAAAAAAATTACGGAAAAGCCCTGTCCTGAGCAGGGACACTTGTGGAGAGACCCTTACACTTACTACTATGAAAAGCCACAGTCCACAAGAATGGTGAAGTCATATTTAACTCCATAATATTTCTTGTAGTTTGAGGTCTGATAGAGCTTTATAAAGCTGTTGGTCAAATGTTGCCATTCTTCTGAAAACACTCTTACACTAGGAAAACATTTTGCATTTAATATTTTAGCAGAATTAGCCTTATTTCTAGCACAGGATAGCCTCAAACTGTGAAAGGTTCAGAAAACGTTTATTATTTAACTTTTCTGGATGAGGAAACCTGAGGTTAAGCAGTACCTTGTCTAAGGGCTGAAACTTCACTGTGGCACCCTCTGTTTAGACCCCTGTGAGCACTGTGGGGAAGAAAAAGGCCACTGAGGCTAGAACACCACTCTGACTGTTCATTAACATATACAGACCAGAATAGTTTTTACTTGTGTTTAAACTTACGCTATCTTATTTTGTATTACACTTCTACGAAAACATATTGTATCTCTTTGGATTTGGGGGGTTTTTTTGTTTGTTTTTTTGTTTGTTTGGGGTTTTTTGGTTGTTAGTTTTGGTTTGTGGTTTTTTATTTGTTTATTGTATTTTATATTATTTTCAACTTAGGGAAGAAATAGCATCTTTGGAAACAAAATTGAAGTTGGTGTTTCCTCCCTCATCAGCCTCATGTCCTTGTTCTTTCCCCAGCATTATGATGGACTGGTTGTAGCCTTGCCAAACCACTCTGTCCTCAGCCAAATGTGACAATCCCTGGGAAGCTTTTGGTCCACATCTTGCTTTGCCTCATGTCTCTACCTCCATCACTGTCCTTGCTCAGGCTCACCCTACTGCAGGCAGTTGTTCTAATGAGAGGGAAGAATATTTTCTTTTTTGTTCCCTTTGCACAGGAAATCACCATCAAAGAGTATTCCCTTTCTGATGTTATTTATATATCTGATTTTTTTTTCTCGTGAAAGGAGAGTAATAATGACAGAGAATGCTTGAAAAATAGGATGGAAACAATTTTAAAAGTCAGAGAGATTCAAATGTTAATATCATATCCAGTACATTACCCTACCTGCAAGGGCATTTATTGCCAGATTACTGCATACAGTTGGAGATAATCAAGAATATTAGACACAGATCAAATGCTACTGGAAATAAAGCATCTGTAGTGCAATCAGTATGTTCACTCATTTAGTTATCTTTCCTTGCTTGAAGTAAGAAAATCAGAATTTCCTTATCAGAAAAAAGGACAGAAGAAAATCTTTTATTTCCTGTTCATTTGGACAGCAGTTCTTTTAATATAATCTTAAAACATTCTGTCTACAATTTTCTCTTTATTTTTTATTTTTCCCTTGTTTTCCCTTTTCCTTTCACATTTTCTTATTTTTCCTGTCCCTTATCTTTTTCCTTTTTCCCTTCCATCCTTTTATCTTCTTTTTCTTCTTTTTGCCTTCTTCTTTCTTTTTCTTTTTTTTTTTTAAATATGAATGCAAAAACACATATGGAGTGTAATTGATTTGATACAAAACCAGAGATCTAGTTTTTCATACTTCCAAAGAGATTTAAATCTCAAAGGTAAGAGTGGCCACTACAGATTAACCTCAGTTCTGTAATTTCTTTGGTTTTCACTACATGGAATAGATTTAGTAATTACTTTCCAATGGGAGCTAATAACCCATATTTTCTGTTTTACACAACTGTCATTATGCAATTTCTTGAAATTCAGATGTAAAGCATTTAACTGGAGGGACAGTGCTTAGACAGATCACCACATTCTTCCCTAATTTTTCCAATTAGATTTGATAACTTTTGTACAACAAGTCCTGTCTGTGTCATAGACCTTTAGGAGGAATTCTGCCTTGATGTCTAGGAATATCTTGATATACCATGGGTCTGTCCCTCTCAGCTGTCTTTTCCCATGATCATAACAAGATCTGTCCTACCAGTTTAACCCTCTAGTCCCTGTAGAAATGCTAGTGTGAACATATAGCCTAGGATGCCTTGGTCTGACCTCAGCTGGATCACCTTTCCTATGTCTGTCAGGCTGTCATTTTGGCTTTCATTACATGACTTTCTTGATACTTGTACTTGAGTGAAGAAGGGCACTTCAAATTCTGGTCTTTTGATCTACAGGCACCTGAGCAACACAGTACAGTGTAGCAGGCAAGAGCAGGTTCACAGTCTGAAACTGTTTATTCTGAAGACATGACATTCACATGATAAATTATTTGGTGTGCTGCTTTGAGCTAGCTCTGCTCTAATCCCATAGAGTAAATGCTTATTATTGTCTGGAACATGTCAAGTGAGCTTCTGAAACCCATCTTCCCCTTCACTTCTTTCTGAAAGTGGTCCAGTGTGCTCCAAGACAACTCCAAGATGCATATCCAATCACAGTAAGCAGAGACTTACAGATTGGGGTGCTCAATAGCACCCTTCTGATGCAAAATATAATGCCAATGGAGATAAATAGATGGGGGATACAAAAATTTGGTTTGTTTTTATTTTCTTTTTATTTATATCTTCATTTGCCTGCTTATTTAACAATACCACGTATTTTAATATCTGAAGATGATGCAAGAGCTAAGTAGGGAAGACAGTTTACAGACAGATTCCTCTTCTCTCCACTAATTTATTCAGTCCCTCACATTCCCTTGACCTGTGATCTTGCACAAGCTCCAAAACAAACTTGATCAGTGCATGGTTACATGGACACCATGTTATATTAAACAATCCCAAAGTACTCCTTGACTGGTGCTGCAGAGTGTTGGGGAGGCTGTGTGTGTCTGTGCAAAGCTGTGAGCGATCATAAAGTTGATTCTTCTTTTAAGTGTTGTATGTCCAGGCTGTGGTATTCTGTATCCTTTCAAAATGTGTCAGCTTAAACAACCTGTGCAGCACACATCCCTTTCCTCTTGTCCTGTTTTTTCCCTGTGCTGGAAGAGCTGCTCTCTTTCACCTCCCAGTCAGCACCGAGATTTTTATATAAATGAAAGTTACTGAAATGATTTGTGGCCACTTCATTATCACTGCTGTGCCAGATGATAGGGGTTGGAGCATTTTTACTATCTACAGAAATATTGTGAGATAGAGGGAGGCAGGCAACAGTCTGAGCTGCCTCCAGCAGAGGGAAGTGGTACACACAGGCTTCCCAGCGTGCTCCATCCTGCCGCTGTGCAAAGCAGCCAGCAAAAATGTCAGGTCTAGTGTTTGAAGAGCTGAAATTTCCCCCCCACCAATACAAACACCT
The DNA here is from genome assembly GCF_036250125.1 of Pseudopipra pipra. Taxonomy (NCBI): domain Eukaryota; kingdom Metazoa; phylum Chordata; class Aves; order Passeriformes; family Pipridae; genus Pseudopipra; species Pseudopipra pipra. The sequence continues at coordinate 32,142,320 of NC_087550.1, read as the reverse complement.
AATTTAATCCCCTTTGGTTCCTTGTTGCATTGATTTTACCCTCGATTTCCCCCAGAACAAGAAATACAGTGTCTTCCACCAAGCTCTCACGTACACACCAACCCCCCCCCCCCGCCCCCAACCCCCAATAACACTTATGTAAGATGCTGGATTTTAAAACGCAAAGTGCTGGGAAACAGAGGTGTAGCCAGGGCTCCGAACACAGTTTTGGTTTTAAGCGTAAGGTTTTAATATTGCACTCCAAAGGCTACTTTACATGCAGGCTGCCTTTTCTCTGAAACTCATCAGCAGGTATGGCAGAAGGACGTCTTGGGCTCATACAGGTGGTCCCAGTGCTGCCTGCCAGTGAGTCTATGTGCGGATGCACACTCATATCCCTGCACACTAACACACAGCTGAAGGCTACCCAGACACACAGCTGTGGATTTTTTTCCTCTCTCCTTTTGCTTGTCACACTCATATTTTTCTGTTACAGGGTCCCTTTTGGGTGTAGATGAACACACACATACCCCTACACAAGCTGAACAAGAATGCACTCACATTTCACATGGAAGAAATCCTTCGACCACTTCTCCTTGACAGTTATACACTTCAAAAATATATCTGACTGTTCCCTCATCTTCTCTGCTTTTGGAAAGAGCAGAAGCCTGCTGGAGATTAATTCATGGGGAAGAAAATGTCCTTTACCCACACTTCCTTGAACTATCTTAATGCTGTTTGCAAAGCAACCAGATGACTTTATCTCATCCTCACCTCATCTAGAGCTGCAGGGAGGCAAGTTTTACCTCCAGCTTTCAACCTTTTGATGACAGGATTTTCCTCACTGAGATACAGTAGGTGGGTAACAAGAAGATTCTATTAAAGTGAAATGAACGAAGTAGCAAAAGGACTGTCAGCTGAGTAAAACAGAAACATATAGTAGATATCCATCCTTCCCTGTATTCCTTCCTTCCTGCTCACTATGAGTAAAAAGAAGGGAAAAAAAGCTGGTGAAGGGGGAGAAAAGAGCAACAAGAGAGCAATAGCACCAGTGACAGTCTTGATTTTACATGTAGGAAATTAATTGTTGCTGCTAAAGACACAGCTGCTTTAATGAAGAGGCTGCTGCAATATCATCGCAACAACTAGCAACCCACATGTTAGATTACAACAGGTTGAGCCAGTGCACGCTCCCCTGTGCCACACAGAAAAAAAATAAATCAAATGTCTATACCCGAGGCTCCTTCATTTCCCACGCAGAGATCTCCTTTAATGCAGGCTTTTCACGGTACCTTTCTTTGCCAAGAAGGGGTTGACAATGGCTTATTTACCTACTTACCTGTCCTTGAGCTATGTGGCTTTTCTTTGAATAAATTAAACTGGCTGTTTCAAGTGATGCTTTTAGCCTCTTGAATCTGGATCTAATTCTCAGAAGAGTTTTTGCTTAAAACCTGTTTTTCAAGTTTTCAACCAAGTATCGTCTGTCTGCAAGATGCAGTTCTCTGAAAGGACCTTGGTGACTATGGGTAAGGAAAAATATCCTGTCTGGCTGCCTTGCCTGCTTTAGATTTCCTTTATACTTATGATAGACTAAAAGAGAATGAGGACTTGCTAAAACAAGGAAACCTGTCTTTTTCTGTTAAGTTGCTTTGCTTGTTTGCTGTTTGTGACTCTGGGACCAGATTTTCAGCTTCTGAGAGTTTCTTTAAATCCACTGCTGGGAGATATGTTTATTTTTTAATGCGGTAATAGCATTTTTAATATTACAGAGTGGATACACACATTAACTTTGCTTTGTGTGACTGATTCTGTCTTCCAGGAAATGCTGATAAATACTTGAAAAACTCTCATAGTTAGGAAGTTTGATTTTAGTCTCTAAAGCAGAGCAAAATCTCAATTTCAGTGTTTGACGATGTAGGCGTTTGTCATATATTTCCTATGATCTCAGCAGGATCAATTTCAGAGGCCAAATGCTCATTTGTGTGAGCTGACTTATCTCCGAGGCAAGGAATTCTATGGTTCATCAGAAGAGCTGACTGTTGTTATGGACATGGGGTGATTTTTTTTTTCCCTCGGGTGCCTGGGAGCAGAAATAAAAAATGAACCAGTGAGACATAGAAATATCATCCGAAGAAGATTTCTTTTCTTTTTAATACACTGTAGAAAGTTTCTAAGATGTTTTCCCAAGCACATTAAAACATACCATATACTAAATCTGGCATGCTGCTGGAGCGAACTGTTGTTTCTCTGTAGTTCAGTGTTGTTTGGTTTTTTTCTATGCATTATCACTGTATTCAAGCCTATCGTGTTTTTTACATATGCATATACATTTGGAGGGGGCAGAGAGGAAACCTCAAGGATCATAGAGAGCAAAACAAAATAGAGGTCCCTTTTCATTGCTGGAGTTGTCATCAGGACCAGGGTACCATACATGCCATCAGAGCTCTCAGTGACGCTCAGGACAGAAATAAAGAGAAATATCCAATTTCAGTCCCTTCGGAAATATTTACTAGTTACTGTTGTGAGTAGCTAGAACTCATCGTATACTATGTTGGGCTCTTCAACACAATTCACTGCCAAGTGGTCCCAGACGAGAGATCTGCATGTTTCAATCTGAATAAAATCAGGATAATTCTGTTGCAGGCAAGAGGCCGTCCTAAATCTGGCCAGAGGCACCTGAAATCAGAATTTGGACCTAAATAGAGTAATTGTTATTAAATTATTATTGTTATTATTATCTGCCCTGGTATTATCTCTTTGTAAACAAAATACCACATACCATGACAAAACTGCTGCTTTTACCTCTCTTTGTAATGCTCCAAATCCTGTAATCTAATTGTTACACATCCCTGCCCAAAAGAAAGGCTCAAATATTAGCTTAAGGTTGTAATAGTAATTAGCACTGCAGAAGCTTAAGCTATCTGTGTAGATCACAGGGTTTGCTTACCACATACTTTATCAGTAGGTTAGCTTGGGTGCCTTATCATCTGACACTGGGAATCCTGAATTCAACTGATTTTTAAGGTGTCTGTCCATCCTGCATGTTTTGCTTTATGTTTTGTGCAGTGGTTGAACGTGCATCAAACACAGAAAGGCATGTAGGGGGTGAGGGAGCAGGGGAATGGGGAAAACCAAGTGTTCTGGCAGTGGAATGGTACTAAATAATGCCAAAACATACTTGAAAGAGGAGTGGCAGTGGGATCTGTTTAACTGATGGTAGGACCTAGACAGAAGTAGCTTTTCATTCTCCGTTGACAGACCAAGGGTAGTAATTCACGTCTGAACATGGTGTCTGCCAGCTGAATGCAGAGGTGAGCAGAGCAACTCTGCTGCCATGTACACTAGGGAAATTCCAGCACCAGAGATTTGGAGACTGGATGCTCTGGCTTCAATACTGTGGCAAATTTCTGCGTGCCTTTACCAAGAACGTTTTAAATTGAAGTTTTGAAATGTAGTCCAGTTTGTCTTCTGGTGCTGCTCTTTATCGGCTATGGAGAGGGAATAATAAGACTCATTCCATAGGTTGTTTTCTGCTCATGTCCTCTTTTTCTGCTCTTTCCTTAACTGTAATCATTTCAAACAAGGTATAGAATTATAAGGACCTTTACTTTTAACAGTGGTTGTTCTTAAGCTGTGAAGACAAAAGAGAAGGAAAGTCTTCACTGGAGAAGCTGTCCAACCCTGCCCTTCACACAGGAGGAACAACCAAGTCACTCCATTAGCAATTTAAATTGCAAATCCCTTCGCCACAAAATAATACCCTCCATCTTTCCTTTTCTTCTCCACTTCAATAACACCATTTTCTCTTTGACCTCAGCCCTTGGCATGTCTTATTTTCCATTTTTTGTCTATCCCTGTGCGCACATATTCCCCATACAAAGTTCTTCTCTCTGCTGCTGGCTGGCCAGTTTGCATTGTGTGAAGATCCAAGAAGTCCCTAACAGGTAGCTGAGCCGGCCAGTTTGCACATACTGACTGGCCAGCTGGCAGCCTGAGCCAAGCAATTAACTAACGAGCTTATACCGCCGCCTTTCACTCAGATGAGCTGTGCTTTGCCTTGTCTCCTACTCCACTGATTTTCGTAATACACGTAGGATATTAATACATTTTAAGCTTTTACCCCTCTAGAGAATGGGGTGAAATTAGCCACCAGGTCCAGATTATATTGCTGGGTGCAGGATTGACAGATGGGGAGCCAGATGGACAGACAGCATTCCTATAAAAGCCTTATTTCCTTAGGAAAATAGGCCGTTGGGTCTACGCACTACTAGTGTAGGGTTTTCGGGGGGAGAATTATAACCCTCATTAACAGATGTCATGTGTCAGACACTTCTGCAGAGAGATGTAGAGGAAGAGTTAGTGAAGTACCTTATTTTGCCTCAAAGGTGTGAGTTTAAGTCCTGTTCTGTCTCAGGTAGATTCACAGAAGACTGGCATAGCTACTCATTCAAAAGGGAAGGGGAAAGGAAAGCAGATTTGTCATTAGCTCCTTTAGTCCTTTGTGTATTGTCATTTAAAGACATTCATGGGGCTTTTCTTAATCCAAACCAATAGGCTCACAAAAGCTCTTCCGATGGTTTTCTTTACCCAGTTCAATAGGATAAACAAATAGCATATTAAAATTGTAGTCCCTCACCCTGCAAATGATTTGAACCCATTCTCTGACCCACATGCACTCTGAAAGTGGCAGGATCAGGCATGACCAAGTCTAACAGGCAACATAGTCTGTATCTGGGGATTTCAAATAAGAAAAAAGACCAATTTTAAATGTACTGTTTACTGAATCCTAAACCCCACCACTTAACATCACTTTCTAGAGCTGTATTCTCTATATATGAAAATGCTACAGCAAAAATTCACAGAATTACAGAATAGTTTGGATTGGAACAGACCTTAAAGATCGTCTAGTTTAAACCTCTGCAACTGTTCTCTGGCATTTAGTACTAGCAGAGTGCACTAGCAGTTCAGGTTTTGATCTGTTTGGTCCCTGTTAGACTCATGGTTGAATAACAGTCCATAGGATCAACCACGTACTTTATTTAGCCTCTTAGACACAGATGGCAATTTTTATAGCACCTTTCCTTGGTAGTCTGGCCCCTGTGAGCTACCATGCGAGGTGGGGTATGTAAAGAAAGTGAAAGGTGAAATGCCTTAATTGGGAGGATTATCATGTGCAGTGTCGAAATCAGAACAAAATCTGGCTCCAGGGGTTACTGGATTCCCCCCAGGAAAATGGGTAGGAGCCCTTGGTTGAATCCAATTTCCTGCTTGAAGAACTGTTGCTCAGCAAGCATGCTTTGAGTCGTCCTCACTGCTGTGTTTATCTGAAGTCTGGATGCTGGGTTGTGGACCCCAGTGTAGGGCAGTCTTGGAATAGAAAGAATAAAAGGTTTCAGGACGTAATGTCAATCAATGCATTTTGGAAAGAAATTGTGTTACTCACAATTTTATTTAAATTTTTGAACAGCTATTGAAAACATCTCATGCTTTTGATGCTGTTCATAAAGTCATCATAGCCAAGGGTATCCAGTACAATAAAATAAGCACAGATGTGCTGAAGCTTTCTAGAACAACTTTCACTCCCCATTTTCCAATACTATGCACCTTCAGTATTACAAGCTTTGTAATCAACTCCTTTTCTTTCACCGCCAAAGCTCCTCTTAAAAAAATACCAGGTCCAATCTTCAAAAATATTTGCTGACTTCTGAGGCATGTTCTCATGCCTCTGAGTTTGAAGTTACTGTAGAAAATTTACTTATGTAGGATGGCAATCCAAACAATCTTATTTTTCCTGAAAGTATATAAAGGTAGTATCAAAATTTCATTGGAGCTCTGTCCAAGGAAAAAGAAGTTTCTTGCTTATGAAATTCTGTTATAAATAAATTTTACATCTGGTCCCACAAATGTACATGATTGTTTCTTTGTGACTGCTTTCAATGAATAAAGGCAAGAGATGTGAGTAGAGATGTGCAGGATTAGATCTGTTACTTTTTGGGTCGGTTTTTTTTCCTATGGCCTTTCAATGATAAAAGACCAATTTCTGCCCGTGTTTAACCTCCAACAATCCCACTGATTTTCTTGTTCATTCCAGATTGTAATGAACGACTTCACACACTCAAGCCCTTTTATTCTTTCTCTTCCAGATTGAGTGTCTCAGCCCAGACAATGGGCCCCTGCCTCCAGGAGTGTGCGACTCAAATAAATCCACTGACTTTAGCAGCCCTGCTTCATTGCCACTGAGAGCCAAAGCTGGTCTCTGATACACAAACTTTAATGGAGCATAAGGCAAGGAAGAACGTACAAGTAAGCACCATTTTTAACTCCTTAGCATAGCTTGTGTTTGTATCAGCCCTGACTCATGGTTTATACACATAGAGTATGTATTAAATATCACTGTACTTGCACTATGTGTATCTATTTGAGATAATTATGGCTATTGTAGTGCTGGTGGGACTCGCAGTCTTCAATGCATTTATCCTCACAACATCTGATAAAAGGAGGAAGTATTTTTATCTATATATTATACAGGGGAAACTGAAGCCTGGATCATTTTTTGCTACACCAGGGAACTGAATCTGGATTTTCCAAGTTGAAAGCTAGCACTCAGACTGTTGGTCTGTCTTGATATAAGCAGTACAAATAGGCACAGAGAATATTGCTTCTTGTAAACTGGGTATACTGAACTACTTGCTTGTGATACAGCAGACATGATAAATTGCTTACTGTTAAATAAAGTGTTAGGGAATTGTCATGTAGCTACGGAGAGACTATGCTGTTATTAATGATGCACAAGGCATATATTTCAGCTTATTCTTCCATATCCATATTGACTATGAAGTGCAAACAATAACACAAACTAGATTTTGCCAGTAAACTAACACAATTTATCTGGAGGACAGAGCAGAAAGCGGGAGCAGAGCTCAATTACTCCCTGTTCGTGTTGTGGTGTCGTGTCGGCTGACGGAGGCAGCCCAGACAGGGGGTAGAGGGAATGTTAGTGCTACTTACTGTTCTGGTGAGGATTCACTGAGACAGGCTCTGGGTCGAGTCCTAAAAGATTAACAAGTGTTGAAAATGTGTCTCAGAACCAGTACTGAGATCTGCTGTGCCAATACCACGAGATCACCTTTTCCCTCTGTTATCACACAATAACGCGGTTACTTTGCCATCTCAGAAGTCAATGTTTGGTTCAACGCATGGAAAGGAGATGCCTGAAGTGAAGGTACTGGTGAAGTGAGGGCTTTATTCTTCTGGCTTAGAGGCTGTTCTGTAAAGGAGAAAGAAGATGTCTCCAGATCTGTTCTTTTAGTAAGACCAGGACTATCTGTGAGTGAAATAACTGTCTTTTCATTTCCCAAGAGCATCTAGCATGTGAACAGGACTATTCATATGAATTTTGCTATTGCATAAGTGTGAATCCAGAGTGAGTCACAAAGTTAGTCGAGATAGGTGGCCTTTATTGGAGAACTAAATACCATACATGTGTCTAAACCAGAAGATTCCATCAGGAAAAAAGTTGTCTTCATGATGAGGTTATGACTTGAAAATGTGTGCAGATTGGCCTTCCAAGTTTTATTTGATTTCAAATATTATTTGATAGGCTCCGGTATTTCATTGCAATTTAACGGCAATTCCTATTCACACAGCTATTCTAAATAGGTTCTTATATGTACCTATTACCTTGGTAGCCAGGTTTCTATATCAAACCCTGAACATTTCATTATTATTAAAAATATAAAAGTCATCTATTCCATCCATTTTATACAGTGAGGTGAACAAAATTGGATGTGAAGTCACAGTGCAGTAATAGAGTAATTATTTTTTGGAGGTTCTTCTAATATACTTATGGTCAATTCTATTGAAGATGTATTATATTAAAGTTGTTCATGGCTGTTTTATCATGTGCTGTGAATTGAGAAATATTCTATCCTATCCCATGGATTAAAAAAACCCCATGCTTTAAATTTTAAGAGAGGAAAAGTTGTCTATGAAAAGGTGTGGGCATAACTGAGCAATTTATACTATTCTTGACACTGTCTGCACTTTCTTGATGAAGATCTTTCTCCTTCTTAAGACATCAGTGGAATTTCTGGAGACAAAAGAGTCCTCATTGCACTTCATTAGAATGAATGAACCAGTATCTCATTTGAAGTTAACCACATATGTTTATATACAGTGTGTTTACACGATGCCAGAGCACTTATTTGAAGAATAAGTGTCTTCCATGAAAGTGGCCTCCTGAAATGTTTTCCTTAGTTTAAAAAAAAAAAAAAAATAGGGACACGTTTACAGAGTTGAAATATAAGCAATGCACAGGGAAAAAGAAAATAACAGGCTTAGGGAAAGGAGAATAGAGACCTATAGTCTTACAGAACCTTGTGCTTAATTGCCTATAAATAATTTTCTTGTGCATATTACACACAACAGAGCATGGTCTCTGATGGTGCTATAAGCCTGGATGTCAGCTGCCGAGCTCAGCTGCCATTTGTAAATCATATTAACCGTGCTCTTGATTTGTCTGTGCTTAACTGTATATAGTTTTGTTTTATTGGCACTGTACTGTAAGCATATTCTACACTATGCAAATATAAGAGCTGAGAAGCATATGGGCCGAATCCTATAACACTCACTCAGGCAAATGTCCAATTCACTTGATGGGAACTTTTCTTGAGTAAGCAGTAGGAGCAGACTCTCATCTCCATCGATGCCTTGGCTGGTTTCTCAGGTATGACAACAGACATTGTTGCTTCACAAGCAAGGAAAGGAAGGGTATAAGACCCAGTACTGCGGGTAGATGCTGAGCTCTGTTCTCCTTAAGTCCTAAGATCCACTGAGATGCTACAAAAGGCACTGTCCATACATAATGACCTTCTCCAGCCTTTAGCATCCTGCTAAAAATAATAAAGATAATGAAAGGAAAGACCCTTACAAAAATAAAGAACCTCCAGGATGAGAGGAAATGGCCTCAAGTTGTGCCGGGAGAGGTTTATATTAGGTATTAGGAAAAACTTCTTCCCTGACAGGATGGTCAGGTATTGAAACAGGCTGCCCAGGGTGGAATGACTATCCCTGAAAATGTTCAAAAGACATGTGGATGTGGCACTCAGGGACATGGTTTAGTGGTGGGCTTGGCAGTGCCGTGTTTATGGTTGGTCTTTTCCAGCCTTAATGATTCTATGATTCAATATATGATAACACTTCTCCGTCCCCAGTCTGGAGTTAATCTCATGATACCAGTAATGGAGACATCTCTCTGAGTCAATGCAGACAGATTTAGCTACAGCCATCCATGCAGTGAGGAGTAAGAGGAGGGAAATCCTGCTTTTTATAAAGAGTACCTGATTTCTGCTCCACCACCCTGCTCAAGAGCTTTGTCAGAGACGTAATTCAGACTGAGAACTTCAGGATTCAGCTCTGCATCCAGCTCTGGTTCAGCCCTGCCATCTGTCTTACAGAAATGGGGTTCCACCCCACAACTGTGTTAAGTGGCTAAAAGCTCTGTCTCATACCCTGATCTCTGTGTATTACATGGCAACAATTACGAGCAACACGGTGTGGACTTCAGGTCCAAGCCCTACAAAAGTTCACACAGATGTTTTTCTTAATTGTCTCTAATTCTGTCTACACTGCTCCTCACAGCCTTATGTGTATCAGAGAAGCTGGATTTCTTTGATCTAGCTACCATGGGAACCAGTGTAGCACTGATGCTGTAGCACAGATTTCAGCATGATCCCAACAGGGCCCCTGGTTATACGCTTGGGGCTGCTAAAGTGTGTTGAACACTGGGCTGCATGTTTTCAGTGCTAATGTCATCCCTAATAGCTAGACTGACATTAGCAGTGGTACCCATATCTTTCTTTCTCCTGCAGTCATTTCTTTTCAGCTGTGCCTGATTAGAAATTTATGCTGCAGCCCTTACTCACGTTCTTCATCCTCATCCTCATGCACCTTTAAACCAAAATGACTAATTCAAATAGAAGCTTAAAGGTCGATCACTCTGGACCTAGTTTTGCAAACCCGTTTTTATATGGCTTTTCCCCTTGTATTAAAAAAAAAAATAAAATTCTCATCAGGAAATGTTGGCAAAAAAGGTTTAATTACAGAAATCATTTTGCTCCCTATGGAGAAAGCATGAAGAATGGCATATTTCCACATTTGAATTGCACATTCATCAAGAAAAGAGTGATTTCCCCTTAAGAATGTTCTGGAGGAGTAGAAAAGAGCATTGAACCCTGGGGTGTGTATTATTTTATAGTCTCTGAAAGGCAAATGGTTTCACTTCCATTGATTAAAATATATGAGTTTTTCCCTCTGGATTATTCTCCTAGAAGTAGAAAAAAAAAATAAAATCTTTAGTAGTGTCTGTCAGGTAGTGCAGCCCCTTTTAGCAAAGGGCTCATCAAACCAACTCCTGCTGAACTTGGTCAGCGACAAACCTTTGACCACACCATGTTGCTACTTTTTTTGCTTGGTGAACAGGGACTTTACAAAAGGTGTTTTCATTGTTTTGTTGGAGCAAATGTCAACATGGAAACACAGCCTGGCATCAGGACCATTAAGTGCTAATTTGAGCGGCAGTTCCAGGACTTGATGTCCTTGCTCTCCTGGTGCACAAGGTCTAACAGGCTCATGCATTAGTCTTGTCATTCACCTTCTTGTTTCACAGATGTACCTTCTTTACAAACTCTGCAAAAACACTACTTAGGAGAGACTTTGACTTAATAGTCGCTGTTCACAAGGAGCAAAGAGCAAAGTTGCAGGGGTGCAGGACACAGGCACAACATGGCAGGCTGCTGAACATTGACATTTTGAATGTACATCTTCATAAAATATGCTCCAAATTGGTATGCAGCACACTTCTGTGACCACAGGAATTCATTGTGAATTGAAGCAGGAGGGGGATTTTCCAAAGCAAAGTCACTTTTTCCCATTAAATTACTATTGGGGTTTTTTTCCAGGAGAGTCATTATCTAGTTCAGTTAACAGAGAAAGGCCAATTAGACAAACAGTGCTGACCTGTTAAACTCGAATTTACCAGCCAGAATTCAAACAAACAGCATTCTGCTCCCCACTTGGGTTTACTGATTTTCTCTTAATAATGTCACTGGAGTTTAAAAAAATAAAGAAATAAATGGCTGGAGAAAATGGGTGGATTGAACAAAAGTGTTGCAAACAGTAAAGAAAAGTAATGCAAACAGTAAGAGCACTAAGAACAAGAAAAAGTTCTATGTAATTGGAAGAGAAGATGTTCCATTTCCTTTCTAAAATCAAATGCAAACTGCTCATGTGACTGATTTAGTATTGAACAAGAGAGGAAAAATTGCTTCTTGGCATTTAAATGGAAATGTTTCTTGTTCCGAAATCTTGGAAGCTTGCATACTGTATGCTTTTTGAAAGGCTTATACAATTACCATTGAATTTGGATGAGGTCTATTACTAACAATATATATATTTTTCTCAGTTAAACTTTTTCCTTCCAGAGACCTAAATTACCTTTGTCTAGAGTCTAAAATCCTGATGTGGAATATATTCCAGAGGTAATAAAGCCAATGCAAATATGTTTCATTTTTAATATGTATGACTGAAAAAATAGTGAACAGCAGCAGCTATTTTGCTAAGCAGACCTTTATGTGGAGGACTCTGCTGTTTCAAGATGATGTTCTGATTTGCTGTGTGCCTTTTTAGTCTGATTTCTGGGTTTGGAATAAAACATATATCTTACATCTTGCTTTCCAGAAAGGCTGGAAATTTTGGGACAGGAGAAAAAGGCAGAACATAGACTTGCACCTGGCTGATTTAAAGATATGCCATCAAGAGGATAATTCCCATGTAGCTCAAAGCACTGCATGAAGTACTGCAGTCCATTATGTTCAGCACTCTTCTTACAATGCAGTTGTAGGGCTGAACCCAGTATCACTCCAAGATTTGTGATGCCAACACAAGCCATGCAGAGACCGTTGCTGAAAAGTTTTGTAAGAATAAATTTTGAGGACTGACTTGAAAGAGAAAAATGTGATTATTTGGTGAATGAGAAAATGATAGGCTGAGTGTAAATTGCAATGGGTGATGTATCCTGGCAGGGACAAGTTATCGAGGTCTTGCCCAAGGTCAGGCAGTGAAGCAGTAGCAGGGCCTGACACTTAGCAACACCACAACCCTTTCTTGCTTCAGACGGTTTTGAATAGCAGCATCAAATAGCCCTAATTTCCTGTCACTACTGTTTAAAACCAAACCAAAACAAATAAAACCAAAACAACCCCCTCACAAATATTTAGAAGGCAGAAACTGGCAGGACTGATCTTCCCCCTAAAGAACAATTAACCTCAAATTACGCCACTGAAATCTTGCAGGCCTTCTTCCTGAGAATTTGATTTTAATTCTCAAACAACACAATTGCATAAAAAAAAATTAAGCTATAATAGTAATAATAATAATAATAATAACTGACAATGATAATAATGGCATCTCCTGACACCACTGTGGATAATGATCCCTGACCCCAAAAGCAATATATTACGCAAGTTGCCTAATTAGGGATAAGGGGCAAGGGAGGAACAGAGGTTTCCCGCTCCTCATATACATGTGCTGAAGCTGGAGATCACCTGACTACAAGAAGAGAGGGAGGTTCACCAGGGCCAGGACATGAAGGCACCACCTGAGTCAACTCTCCTTCCTATTCTTGTGCCCACCTGGATCCCCATCCCATCCACATGCTGAAGCCAATGCCATTCCAAGTCATCCCCATGCCTATTCCATGCCCAAACCCAACCCATGCCTGTCATATGCCCAAGAACATTCTCTCTCCTACCTATTACCTTCTAATTCTTATGTCCACACTCAGTCCTCAACCACACTCATCACCAAGCCTATACATCTGTACCTGTCAATGTCATGCCCATTCCCTTCTCATACCCCTGTCCATCCAGTCTCCATGCCATGCCTATGTCCATTACCCAGCCATGCCCAGGTCGTACGCATCTCTTCCCCATGCCCATGTTATATCCACATGTATTCTGTGCCCATCTGCTCTGCATGCCCACATGCATGCCCAACTCCCCTTCATGCTCATGCCATGCCTGTGCCCTGCTCCTTCCAATGTCCATGCCATGTCCATGTCTGTGTCCTCCTCTGATCCATGCCTATGCCAGGACTGTGTCACGCCCATGTCAGTGCCTATTCCTATCTCATGCCAATGCATACATCTTCCTGATGCCCATGCCATGTCCATGTCTATGTACACCCCTGGCCCATGCCTATTCCATGATCACTTCATGCTCATGTCCATGTCTATATTTTCCTCTGCCCCTTGTTTATGACACACCCATGATATGCTCGTGCCATGCCCATGCCCGTGTCCCACTCCTCCCCATGTCCATGCCACACCAATGTCTATGTCCTCTCCGGCCCCATGCCTATGCCACGTCCATGCCCATTCTCATCTCCTCCCCGTGTCCATGCCAGCCCATGCCCGTTCCCACCCAATACCCCTTTCCACGTATCCGCACGCCGTGTCCGAGCAGTTCCCACGCCGCCGGGGTGGGCAGCCGCCAGCCGCATGTGCGCCTGTCATTCCAGCCGGGAGCGCCGGCTCCTGCCTCCCATTCATGTAACCTGTGTGTGTCTCTCTTTCTCTCTGTGTGTAACAGCGAGAGGGAGAGAGCGAGCGAGGCACGGAGAGGAGGAGGAGGAGGGGGGGAAGCTTTAAATAAAGCCTTTGGATTGCAGCTGCTTATTTTGGGCAGTCCTACCAGGACGATTCCTGCCAGGAAAGAAGCTGGACCAGTCGTTGTTTTGTTTGGGTTTGTTTTTTGGGGTTTTGTTTTTGGGTTTTTTTAATTTATTTTGATTTTGATTTTTGGGGGTGGCAGAGGTGTATCTCCGATCTGCCTGCGGAGATGAGCTCCGGTGCCTGCCTGTAGTTTCCACTTTTGGATCGCTGGACACAGAAGTGGCATTTCGGTGGGGGGAAGCTGCAGACATGGTAAGCTTCGCTTTTTCCTGTGAAAAGTGTATTTATGACATCGGTTCCCTCCAGTTTTCCCTTCCCCCTTTCCTCTTCCCACTAAACAGCCGTGCACACGGATTGAGGCTGGGGAGAAGCTCCTTGAATCCTTGGTTTTCCCTCCCCAGCATCCATCCATGCCTGCTGCCCAGCTCCCTTCCCTCCCTCGCACAGTTTGCAGCAATTCGGGGAGGCAAAGATGCTGCGGGTGGCTCCGGGCTGGAGGGAAGGGGGGGCGGGGAGGCGGATCAGGCACCCCCAGACTGCCAAGATCTTGCTTCAGGGTATGTTTGGAGTGGATTCTCCCATCCAACCTTCCCCCTCCCCGACCCTTCCCTCTGCACCCCGAGCGGTGCGGCTGTGCTGGAGGAAGGCAGCAGTGCAGATTGGGAGGCACGGGAGCAAGGATGCAGCTTTAAGATCAATCGATGTTATTTATGTAATAGTAAAAGCGGGGAGGAGAGGGGGGAGAAAAAAAAATTTAAAAAAAGTGCCTTGATATTTCCCAGCTCACAAGGTACCTTTCACTCTGCCTGAAACCCCCATGCCCATGTCCTGCTGCAGGGTGGTGCGTAGTGGGAGTGTGTGTGTATGTTTACATTTGGATCTGTGCTAGAGTCAGGAATGGGGATGGGGTCTCCCATTTTCCAAGGAAAGGTGGGTTTGCCTCCAACAAAAAACAGAAAAAAAGAAATGCGCTTGACTGCAAGTTGAGTGACAAGTCTGTTTCTTAGGCATTAAATGTTAAATACTTGCTTCCAGCCATGCCCTGCTAGATTTAAAAGCTCCCCCAAATAGTGTGATGTTGGGGAAAAGATGCTGGAGTGACTGGGAGAAATGCAGTGGTTCAGACTCCCGCTTCTATTCTCAGCAGTTTGCATTCTCAAATACAAATTTTGGCTTTTGAACATAAAACCAGGATGCTACCAAAGGGCATTTATTTCTTGGGAGTTGTTTTGATTAAAAATATAGATCTTTTCTTACTATAAAATATCTGAGTTCTTTTACATGTAAATAGGTAGTAGTTAAGGAATGCCAAATCTTTAAAAAAAATAATAATTAAACCCCCCAAACTCTTAAAGTATTTACAAGGCAGTATGTATTTACTTTCTTACCATGACCACGCTTAGAAATTCACAGCGGTTACAACCATGTAAGCACATGATTTGAGAAAAAAAAACAAAACAAAACAACCCCCCAGAAAAGCCCAAATAAAACCAAAAAACATATTTACGCCACAGTCTTGTTTTACGGGATACACAGTTCGAAATACATTTTTTCATACAGCCAAAACAGAGATGAATAAATGCTTCTTGAATAGACAGACAAAACCTTTTTGCATCTTGAATGTATTTGTTCATGGTTTTTCCTGGAAAGTTCAATTATTTTTGATTTAAAAATGATAATTAAAAAAAGCAAAACAACATAATTTTGAATCTAGCTAAAAATTAATCTCTCCAGCTCCACCCCATTTTCCTCCTTTTTGCAGTGAAGTCTCACCTTGAATTTATAGCTGCTTTTTTTTTTTTCCCCTGAAAAAAGTCCTAGGTGACGGGAGGGCCATAAAATGAGAAAATGAGAGCAAAGCTTTGAAGCTGGAACTTGTCTGTATGCTTTATATTGGTAAACTTCTGCTGTAGCCTTGCAAGTTGTTAGTGTGCTGCTCCCTGCTCTGGGGCGCCGAGTTGGGCAGGAAAACTTGGCAGCTCCCAGCCTATCCCAATCCCATTTCTTTCTGCTTCGCTGACCCTAATAAAATTGCCTACTAGAAGGGTAGCCCCTCCCTTCCTATGGAAAGTGCTCTGCTCCCAACATGTGCACCATATGTGCCTGCAAAACCAAAGGCTTAACGTATACACCTATACTATGCCAGCAGCCTGCATGTGCCACCCTCACTCTGGGTCTGCTAAGAGCTGAGGATCAGCCATTGGGAACCCCAACCTCTCCCCTGATAGCTGGGGGAGGCTGGGGCTGAGCCAGTGATTTGTATTTAATTTATTTCATTGGCCTTTTCAGAGCCAGGCACCTCCCACTTAGTGCCTCAGCCTGTAGTACTTTTATAGGCTTGGGTGGAAAAAACAAGGAGTATATGTGTTCGTGTGTATATATTCAGTATTGGGGGGGCATAGAGGGAGGAAGACGCAGCTCTTGCACTGTTTTGCAGCGAAACAAGACTTCACAGCAGCTTGATTGGCTCTGCCTGTGTTATGAGGCCGTAGGAATTTGCTGGTTTGTGGTCATCGTGAGCTGCCCTTCCCTGTGAAATTCCCAGCTCCCAGACTCTGCCACGCTGCTGGATCACTCCTTGCTGGAGTGGGCTGGTTTGTGGACAGTCAGATTCTCTGCTGCCATGATCTGTTGAGAATGTGATCCCCAAGCCAGTACATGGGCAAGGAAAATTAGGGTCTGTGCTGGTTTGCAGCAGGTCTGGGGGTAGGGAGGGGACTCTGAGGTCGCAGTGTGTGGCCAGGCTTTTCCCGGGCACGTGAAAATGTAACCTGTGTTGTTCTTCTCTTGAGAGCGGGGTCGTTGCTCTGCACCACCCTGGGAAGGGGCTCTGCACAAACGACTGGGGCAGGGGAGGAGGGGAGGTGCCTTTGCAGACAACCTGTTTCAGGTTTTTTCCCCTTTTCCCCTCAAAACAAAACAAAACAAAACAAACAAACAAAAAAACCCACCAAGACTGGGAATTACTGCCACTGCACTGAGATGCAATATATCCCTGCAGGGACTCTGCCTCTGTGCCTCACCTTCCCTTCCTGTCCATACGTGCATG
The DNA here is from genome assembly GCF_036250125.1 of Pseudopipra pipra. NCBI lineage: Eukaryota > Metazoa > Chordata > Aves > Passeriformes > Pipridae > Pseudopipra > Pseudopipra pipra. The sequence goes on along the minus strand of NC_087550.1, from coordinate 32,125,563 downwards.
CATGTGTACACATCTTCACAAGGGGAGATTTTCAATGTATCTGTCATTTATGTGTGTGATCTGGAGAAGAATTGTCATGTTTTGGTGGAGGAAGATGGCCATTAGTGTGGAAAGAGGTCCTCAGGCTGCTCTTTGGCAGGAAAAGGGGGAAAAGGCAAAAGAAGATGCCTAAGTTTACTTCGTAGTTTCCTGTTCTTATTAGCAAGGGGTCTCGGTTTAAAAAAGGCTTTTGTGGGGAGAATTTGCCTCCTCTGATTTTAAAGGATAGGGAAAAATTATGGAGAGATGAGAGTAAAGCTGCTTGTCTGGTTTTGGTTGGCGGAGGAGATAGCCCCTCTCCCTCCCTTCCAATTTATTTTACTACATGGATGGAAAAAGAGAGACATCTCTCTGATTTCCGTGGGTCTGGGGAAGCAGTGAGATTTGGGCTGAGAAGACACTGCATTTTTTAAGTCCTTGTAGCTTAATTATTTGACTCATTTAAATTAGATGCTTTCCTATCATTTTGGTGAGCAGATAGTACACAGGCAAGGGAAAATGCTGTTCTCTTTTGTTTTACAAAGTGAGAATTTTTTTGCTTTTATTTTATTTAATTGATTTCCTGGAGTGTATAATAACTAAATGGTTTTTCTTTCTCTCTACAACATGTACACTATTCCAATTAAGAGCCTACTCTGATTATTTTTAACCTGGTAGTTTACCATTTCTCTGCTTAGGAGAATAGTTGAGTTCTTGCACTTTAAAATAGCTGTGATGCTTAAGCAAAACTACCTTTTCCCTGGGAAAGTCGTTTCCAGTTCTGTCGAGTTCCCACTTCAATGGTTCATTTTCTGACAGAATCACATCTTTGCAAGAAGCAGAACTATGATCTTACGTAACTTGATGTTTCCAGATCAAAAGTTACAAATATTGCAGTAATACCAGGATGAGAGAGATTTGACAGGAGGAATGTTGCGTGGCATATTTATTATTAGGATTTCAAATCAAGGAGGTTTTAAAAATTTATGGAGGGGAAAAGTAGAATTAAAAAATATGAATAAACAAAAACTACTTTGATATATTCTTTAACATCACTTTTTCCTTTTATCTTACCTCTGTAGGCAGTTGAGACTTTATTTTTTCTTTTTTTAAAGCAAACCCTTCCGTGTTTAAGAAATGTGTAATTGTAATTTCAAGAAGTGAAGTATCTTGAAACTTGATCTTTCTCTGATTTCATTCAAAGAAATGAAACCGTAAATCAATGTCAATTCAGATTTAAAGACTGGCTGTTACCTTCCCTGTTACAAGGTCTATCAGCATAGCTTATTGTAACTAAAAGCTAAAATACTCTATTTCTGCTTTGAACTGACAGATTGGCATTGCTAGGCACTTTGACAAAGTAACTTGCACCACTTGCCAGCAAATTGGGTATTCATGGATCCTTGACCAATATGTTTCAGAGAAAAAAGTCTTGTAATTTTTTTTTTTAAGTATAAGTACATGTATGCATTTCCTCTTTGCTGTAGAATAAAAGGAAAAAGAATCATTGAGAAATTTCTATCCTAACTATATCGGTATAACCTGAGAAGTGCTGTAGTGTGGCTATAGGACTTATATTTTTAGTCAGGAATAAATATATGATTTGCATTTCACCATCACTGCACTGATATTCAAATAACTTACTTAGAAATATATACTTTTTTTGCCAGCTGTTCTATATCACTCTCCCTGAAACATCTTTAAAGACACAATTGAAATATGAATAGGAGGGCACATTTCCTTGGCTGTGTGCAGTTATAAACACTCTTTATGGAAAGTTCTAATTTCTTGGAAAGTTTGAGCCTTACTCACAAACATCCTTTTGTCTTTATACCACATTGCTGAGAACAAAACTGTTTGTGCTGAAGGGGGATTCAAACTTTATCATAGGTTGTCCTGCTGGGTATCAGCAGAGGTGATCTTTTGAATGTGAAGATGTCCATGAAAGCAGACATAGAATTCTGTGTTCTAGTGTGTTGGCAGAAGGAGGGAAAAGCATTATGAAATAGAAGGGCTGGCAGATAAGTTTCCTATTCCAAATTAGAGTTGCTTTCTAGGATTTGACACATCCTTGTTCTTATTTTAAGTGGGAGAAAGAGGGAAGAAAAAGCGAGGAATTGCTGATGGTCGATTTAAGTGAAGGAGCTCACTGAACTGCATTTATCAGTCCATTTAAATGGGGATGATTCAATTAGATTTCACAGATATCTCCGCATGCTTTAGTGAAGTAGTGTTTGCTACTGTCTAGGATAACCACTGCAGTCAAGAATGCTGCTTCACTACCACAATCACCGCTAAGGCACTGGTGGCAGATGTGGTACTCAGGCAGTAACAGCAAATGTGAAAACAGGAGATGTCTCGTTGCCCACTGATTTAGGTTTTAGGTGATTATTCAATGCAGTTTTCTCTTCAAACACTGAGTAGAAGGTGTAGCACTTGCCTGCACATGTGTTTGCACACACTGAGCCTTCAAAGTATTCTGGAGATTGATTAGTTAAAGAGTCAAAAGTTAGAAAACAGAATATTAAATCCTAATTTACTGTTTTAATCCAACCCTGCATTATGTATGCAATAAGGGCTCACTGACTTTGTTGCCTCCTTCTCAAACTCCATTAAGTGTAATGAAAATGTTAGACTTCCTTAAAAAATCCAGCCTAGGCCTGTTCCTTCTGGGGAATATGGGGTCCATTCATAAAATCAATCTTCTTCATCGAGAGCTGGACCCAACAAACCTTGTGGGTCCCTTTTGACTCAGGGTATTCTATGCTTCTATGATACCATGATGTATGGAGGATAAGAGAAGTCAGGATTCAATTCCTGGGCAGGAGTGTCATCAAATACTATCTGTCTACATAAAATCAAAGTTATGGAGGTCAGCAATTCATAAACCATCTCTTTCAGTAGGTCACTTGGACTTAAATGCCCCAATCTTATAAATGAACCGAACTCCCAAATTTTATAATGGAAAGTTTTCAATATTCTGCTAAGTCCTTTTGAAATGCCTCTGTGCATTTGGATGCTGAAAACCATTTCATCCTCACCTCTGGAACATAAAGAAGAATAGGAAGGGAGAGTTTGGTTAGTCAAAAAGCCTTTAGAAGTAACTGCCCGAAGTGATTGGAAAAACCGATGGAGCATGAGAGACACTGGAATTTGCTTTCTGCCTGTTGATAGAAACAGTGTTAGGTGGTTGGGCTGTGGGCAGCACAGATCTTGTCAGTCAGGAACGAGCAAATGCTGCTATTTCTCAAAAATTACCCTTTGTGCAGGCGGGCTTAAGGTGTGATCAGGTTTTTGACATTGGCACAGATTTTTGCGCTAGAAAGCAGAGAACAATCTCAAGAGCCAGCCTGCCGATGCATTCCTGCAGACAGAGCCATGATTGGGGGTTACTTACAGTTCTTCCTTACTGTGCTGAAACAATGCAGAGTTCACACGGCCTTTAATTGCTGTTGTGGATGTTTGACTTGTCAGCAGATCAGACCGAGCTGTCAAGATGATCATACAGAGGTTGCAACACACTCTGACACAGTTACGAAATGTTGGGTTGAAGAAACTTGCCCAGCATTGGCCACAGTTCTGGGGCATCATTTGGCTGCCTTAATCTGAAACACATTTGACCTCATTCCTTGGTCCTCTGCTTAGTCACTACAAACCTTCCAGCTCTGCTACGGGTGAGATAGGGATCATAAACTTCCTCTTCTATTCCTCATCCTCACTGCTTCATCTCCTGGCTGGCTTGGATAAAACATCGTCTTGTGAATAATGACTTTCGTTATTCAGGACACTTAATTAAGGCAACTTTCATGGAGGTTTTTACTTAAATTCTGGGTCTCCAATATGTACATTTGAATCTTATTATTTGTCTCTTAGTCTGGTCTTTGTTGAATTTTTCTTTTTTTTAAGTCTCGCAAGAGCTAGTAGCTTTGTGGCATTGCCACATTTTAGTATCTGTATGTGTCTATGGCTTAAATTAATAGATCATCTCTTGATTTGAATACTGTGCTCCTCTAAATAGATCCTTTAGTCCATCCTGCTCAGTCTGCTCCTCTCCTCATCTCCTGCCTCTTCCAGCTCTATTCTGCAATCCCATTTTCACCCCTCTAGCCCCTGCTCTTCAGGTCTGTCACCCCAACATCATTCAGCTCCTCTCAGCTTGGGATCGTGCTGAGCACCAGAGACCATCTCCAACTGCAATTGTGATACTTGGATGCAAACCTGGCATATCCTATAGCACCAAGTATCTTGTTTAGTCATGCACAGGCAGAAATGTAAGTGATAGAAACTGGTAAATATGTACAAATTAACCCAGGAGCATGTAGCAACAGTTCTTTTATTAAAGATGTCTAAACTTGGCTTAATTCATACACATGCACACAAAATTCATTAGAAGAAAAACAGTTCTCTCCCAGGTAAATTTCAAGTCCTTCCTCTATAGTCCTAAAAATCCCAGAGGAGGTTCTAGAGAGAAGGCTAAAGTCTTTTTTTTTTTTTTTTTAACGTGAGTAAAACAACATATTTTTCCCTAGCCTTGTTCTCAGAATCTGCTGAACTGTTTTGACTGAAATTTTCCAAAAAAATTCAGCCTGAGGCAGACAGCTGGCATGGAAATTTTCAGGCCAAACAATTTGCTTAGTATAGTTATAAGAAACTGTGAATGCTGTTTTATTATTAAAGCTGCCTCCCTCTTCTCATAATTGACAGCACTACCAACTTTACCTTTCCCTAATAAACAGAGAACTGGAAATTGTGTTACAAACGAATTTTGTATTCGTGCATTTTATAGATATTTTTATACATTGGAAATTTATTATAAAACTGACACATGCATTTCAGCATATGTTAGCAGATGATGAAATCTCAAGCTTCCTGGAAACCAAAGTGAATACAAGTAATGAGAATCCCACCAAGTCACATCAAAGTGATACAACATTGCAGGATTTGTAAAATGGGATTAAACCCAAACAAATCTCAGGAGACCTTGAACTGCCAGAGCAATCACACAAATTCCCATATATCCCACCTTTGGGTTCAGGGTCCTGCTGACAGAAGAATTCTGATTTAGTATAACAACATTCTATCGTAACAGCAACTGTTATTGTAAATCACAGCTAAAAAAACGAGGGGAAAAAAAAAGGAAAACCTTAAAACTGAAAGAACAGATAATTGCATTTTGGTATAATCAGCTTTTTTTCTTTTGTTAACATCATTACAGGTGACCTCTCGGGCTGTAGTTTCACATCACAGCTGACCTCAGGACCCATTGGCATAAAAGCAGAGGGGTCCTGCTCTCTCTCTCTCTCCTCCCATCCCAATGTCCTCTCTCCTCAGCTCCTGTCCTTTCTCTCCTTCAGAATATGTCTGATGATTTATGCCCTTTTGACAAGGGTAGGACAAGGGGTAATGAGTTTAAGCTAAAAGAGGGCAGGTTTAGATTCGATGTTAGGAAGAAATTCTTTACTGGGAAGGTGGTGAGGCACTGGCACAAGTTGCCCAGAGAGTTGCCCATTGTTCGATGCCAGGTTGGATGGGGCTTTGAACAACCTGGTCTAGTGGAGGGTGTTCCTGTCCATAGCAGGGGGATTGGGACTAGATGATATTGAAGGTCTGTTCAAACCCATTCTATCATTCTATGATTCTATAAATTAATTAATCCATGCACGAAGAAACAAGCTCCATCTTTTGCTTGGTTTTTTGTTTGTTTGTTTTGGGGTTTTGTTGTTGTTTTGTTTGTTTGTTTTCTGAGTTAGTGACTTGCACCAGTGTGGTGGAAGCATGTACCAAGGAGAAGGGAGTAAGAAAGGGGTATAAAGAGCTTTTTGAAGGTGATGAGTTTTTAGGTTAGTCCCATGACTCAAGAGGTTTGTTTTTTTTGATTGCCAACTGTTTACAGGATTTGTATTGTACTGATATAAAGCCTCATTTTATTATTAAAATACAGAGTGCACTTTTTCATTACAGTCTTCTATCTTCAGGACAGTCTTTTGAACCATCCTGCTCGGTAGGCACTGAAGCAGTTGTCCTCTAACAATTTGCTGGATTCTCTTTGAAACCAGTGTACAGTTGTGATAGCCACAACAAAACCTTTCGAAATTTAAAATCATTCAAAGAGTGAATAAGCCTTCCTGGTTTTCTGCTTTAAACTCTCAATTTGGTAATTTCATTAGATAACTACTACTTTGTGGGTTATACAGCAGGATCTAATAGAGGTCTGTTCCTCCTAGTTTTTGGTTTTATTTTTCTATTCCAAGCTTAAAGTCCTCACCCTACTTCATCTATTCTTCAGAAGTCTTTCTGTAATTCCTGATAATCTTTGCAGCCTTTTTCTCTGCCTTTGTTAATTCTACTCTATATTTGGTAGATGGGTAGACCCAAAATGGATGCATCATTAAAACAGAAATGTGTCGTTAGCTTATACATCATCCCATATTCTACTGATATTTAGTCTGGAGAAAAGGAGGCTCAGGCACCTTATCACTCTCTACAAATACCTGAAAGAAAGGTGTACCCTGGTGGGGGTTTGTCTGCTTTCTCAAGCTGGAAGTGACAAGACAGAAAGAAATGACCTCAACTGGCACCAGGGGAAGTTTAGATTGGATATTAGGAAAATTTTCTTCACTGAAAGAGTAATCAGACATTGGAACAGGCTGCCAAGGAAGCGGTGGAATCACCATGCCTGAAAGCATTCAAAAAGTGGTAGATGTGGTGCTTGGGGACATTGTTTAGGAGTGGACCTGGCAGTGTTAGATTAATGACTGGACTCTATGATCTTACAGGTCTTTTCCAAACTGAATGATTTTATTATTTTTCTCCTTTTGTTGTCTATTCTTTCCCTAACATATCCCAAGATTTTCCCTGCACTGCACATTTGACTGGCATGAACAGAGAGCAAGTATATGTAGAGTGCATCCTGTGGAGATTCCTCAGTCACCTTCATGTGTGGCACCAGTTAGAGTCCACATTGTGTATGTATTGTTAGAATTGTTTCTCCTTTTATGCATTATGCTGCTTTTATTGATACTGAATTTCATCTGATGTTTTCATAACCCAGCTTGTTAGTCAGTACTGTGAGAGTAGGTTGTTGGAGGCTTCATGAGAGAATCAGAAAGCCCAGCAATGAAACAGGCTCTCATTTTGACTTTTATTCTTATCTTGGGGATAATCTGAGCAAAAATATAACCAACAAAATAACCTTAATACAAAGTAAGAACAACCAGCCTGCCTGTCTTGTGACATCTGACAGTGAAGTTGTCTGTGGCTGAAATGATTTTGCTTCTCATCAGCATCTAACAGAGTCTTTTTTCTTATACGTCTTTCTACTGATTGTTTGCTCTTCCCCCAAACATCAAAGTACACCCTTCGCTTCATCCACACTGGAGCACCAGAGTCCTGAACCAAGGGAGAACCTAATGATCGTCTTCTCACAGACTGACATGTTTCCCCTGTATCTCCATCTCCTTTCTATCCCAAAATCCATCTTGTGTTCATGATGCCCCACAAAGACACGTGGGATTTAAAAACTTTTAGTACTCACTTGTTTTTGCTTCTATCTAACAAGAAGGTGTGAGCAGACACAGCCACCTGCCTGTGACTTAGAGCCCTGTTTGTTGACAAGCTTTTGGGTCTGCCTATACAGCGGTTTCTTTAGGACTTGGTTTTTATGGCTTATAATTGCTAGTGCTGTTCATAATAATATTTGGGATTTTAGAGATGCACAAATGACTCATATAGAAGCTACAAACTATTGCTCACAGCCCTGCATATCTCACATATGTTTGTGGCTCTTTGTGCCAAACACTGCTGATCATGGGCTCTGGGGAGCAGCGTTATTGTACACCTGCATCACTCTGTTTTGTATTATTTTATACCTTTTGCATAATTAATGTTTAGTTGAATTTTATGTATTTATTTATTTTGGCTGATGTCTTCTCCAGAGATTATCAGACAGCAAACATCTAGTTGAGGACATGGTAACAGGGAAGAAGGGGATATCAGAAGTTGATAGTAGGGAAGAAAAGTGGGTCTTTTGGGGGGTGAGAAAATAAGGGAATACCAGAAACAGAGCTAGATTCCTTCAGCCAGTGCTCTGTTGTGCTCTGTGCACTGAAGACTGTTTGATTCTTTTTTTCCTTTGTTTTTGGGATTTTTTCCCTCCTCCCTTTCAGAGCATGGAAGGCTAAAAATTCTATAAAATCTCTTCTGTGCATGAAATATATACATCAATAAAATCAGGATGCCTAGCCCTGGCAAAGCTGCCCAATCAAATGCGTGTGTGTGAGTGGGCATATATTCTTCATATGTGAATATTCCTGTTTGTTTCTCTCTCCTTCCCTCTGTTCAAATGAAAACACCTGGAGTTAATTTTAAACAAAATGTATGGTAGCTCACCTTGCATCATGTTTCCTTGAATACTTCATTAGAGCCTTTTTTTAAAATGTGCACTGTTTTATCAGACCGAGTATTTGGAAGTGGACATTCCCAGTGACAAAGATGTTTTCAGATAACAAAAGCCAGTCCCATCCAATCTTGTTTGAATCCCCAAAGCTCCACAACTCTTTAACCTAAACCAAGGCCAGATCCAAGGATCATTACTGTTAACTCAAAGGCTCCTGTTGGTTTTAATGGGCTCTGGATCAGGCTTTTTCACTCCTGCTGTGTAACAGTGCTGGCTCCCCCAGTGCAGAAACACAAAATGGCCATGAAAATTGAAGGCTGCTTTGGAAATGGATGTCATTTCCACTGCTGGACTAATTGAGCGTGCAAGGCTGGGAGTAGGGTAGGTTTGAGGTTTTCTTGATGTTTCCAAGTAAGTCAAAGTTCCTATAATGAAAACATGCAGAGTGGTATTTTGTAACTATTTTTATATCTACATCAGACTTGATGTTAGTGGCTTTGAATTATTTAACGTTTTTCTTCCTCAGCTGTCATCTCCAGTGAGCTCCCATTGCAGGGCTGCAGGAGTTGTGTAAGGAACAATGCAGGAGCCTGGCACTGGCTGCTGGTGATGGGGGGAGTTTGCCTGGTTTTGTTTTGTTTCGTGTCTTTAATCCTATTTTATCCTTTCTTTTGCTGGTGAGAGGGACATCAGGCCAAGCTATTAAATCATACTGACCGGCGTGGGCTGAAAATGAAGTACATGCCAGCTAAGACACAAATAGGGAGTTTTCTGCTTAAACCACTGAGAACTAATGTCTGTCACATAGGAAGAGCCAACTATTTAACATTCAGTCTATTCAAAAAACATTATTATGTCCCAATGGTAATTTAAAACCACATCTGTTAGAACCATATGTGGGGAAAGTATGCCTATTTTTTTTTAGCCTTTTTTTTTTTAAGTCCCAAGTTACCCTGTTTATAGGGTTATCTTCAATGTGGGCCTCTTTTAAAATTTCAGACTGACAGCCATGAAATGCATGGAGGAAAAGAACTAAATGAATTGAACTCATCTTTTCCCCTTTGTAATTAATGTGCAGGCTTTTAGTGGATATCTGCAAGTAGACATCCAGCTTTGAAAGGAAACCTATAGACTGGGATCATTCCTTATGCCTCTGTTGTCTATAACCTGATATTTGTTTTTTCGTCTGAGTTATTGGATATTTCACAGGGTTTTTTTCCTTGCTGTAATTTTAGCTTTGCATTAACAATCCATATGACCTTTGAAAATAGTTCTTTTGGGTAGTCAGAGCATCTAATTTTTACTTTGGGTAATTGCCATTGGATTATTCTGTCCTTAGAAACAGAAGATATAGTTTTGTTTTCAAAGCATCCCATCATTATTATGTGACCAGTACTAACTGGCATAAACTTGAGATTCTTGAACCTTGACAGTGCTAATAGCATATCTGACACGGCTAGTGAAGGTTGGCTCCACAGAACCCTCAGGTGAAAATATCTACTACAGGTCCCTCGTGATGTGGTGGGAAAAAGGCTCTGTGTCACCCGTAAATTGAGTGAAACATACTTTGCCATGTCTTTGTGTACCTATTAATCCCAGCTAAAAGCAAGCACCTGAGTGAATTGGTTTGACAGACAGTAATTGGTGGCAAACACACTTCAAACACAGAAGTCAAAGGAGCTCCTTATTCCCTCACCCTGTCACCTGCTTCTTCTTCTGCCTGAGAAGAGTCTTCAATAAAACCTGGACAAAACTGAATTCTCAAGTGACTGGCAAGCACTGACTCTTTCTGTGCTTGGTGAGACAATGCACTGTGTTGTGGCAGGGAACATTTCCATAATGCTGCCCCACTTCTCTGAAGTCCAGTTTAGGATGGTGATAGCAGAAAGAGCTGGGCTTCAGTTAAGGTGGACAAGCTGGAACACCAAATACTGGTGTTCAGTCTGTGATCCCGTGTGGTCAACTAAAATCGTGCATACTACGTGATGAATTTAGAGCACTCTCAGACCTAAAGCTGACCACTCCAAATATCCCCCCACAATATACAACAAATTACTGCTCTGATGAGCCTTTCATATAAGTGCCAAAGTTTAGTCTTGTGTAGAGTCCCACTTCCTCGTGTAATGGATTTTCCCATTAAGTGCATTCACATCATCAGACTTTCTACTGTTTCTCCATCAGAAATAGACCAAGTATCTCAGAGAGAAATAATCAGAAAATAAATAAATTAGCATGCAAGTTGTATTCATAAAACCACCATTCATGAACTACATGTCTTTCCAATGGCATTTACAGCATAGCATAATGTGCATCCCCCTCCAGCTGTGTTTTAAGCACTAAGCAATGAATTTCTTAGCTAAATAGGATGTTAGTGATCCCAAAGTACAGAGCACCTGATGACCCAAGAGTTAAATATGCAGCTATAAATAGCATGCTTACTTTGATGGGAAGCATTGTATTGTAATTTTAGCACTAATTAAAGTTTGGTTGTAGGCATGAAATATCACAGTCTTTCAGGAACATGTGTAAATCTCCAAAATTAATCTGTTTTTTGTTGTCTGAATGTTTTGGCAGAGTTGTGTCATTGCATATGAAGTTTTACGAGTAGCAATATAATAAAGACGGGTTTGCATGTCAATGAGCAGCATTTCTTGATTCATTTTTGTTAATCAAGTGCTGAAGTTAAATAGGAATGCGTTAATTTGTTCTTGGTTTAAAATGAAAATCCACTGAGTCCTGTAGTGAGTTTGATGTTCAAAAGGTTTTGTCGGGTTGATTGCTTCCAGATAAGTGGGAAAGGAGCTACGCTGAAAAAAACCACTGCAATTTGCATGATGTGCATGGAAAATGTGGGGGGAAAATGAAGAAAGCTAAAAGAGAAACAACACACTTCTGTTTTTGGCACAGCGTACTTCATATTCCTACTCCCTGTCCTTGTGTGATCCCTTAGCACTTGATAGATGAGAAAGATAATTGTTGATCATTTCATGAAGCTCTGCCAGTAACACATACCAAATATAATTAAACCTCCAATTTTATGTTTTTAAATACTTTTTTTCACCAAATATAGCAACTAATCGCTTTCTGTCAGAGCAAGAGGAGGTAAGGTGTTTTGGGTTCTATTTTCCAGCCCCACTTAGTGCGAAATGTGGGGGTTTTAATTTTCAAAACAATTCCTCACTTCTGCTAGATCGCTTCACCTTCGAGGTCCCCTGAGAGTCATTCTGGAACTCCAGGAAAATTGCCACAACTGATGTTTTTGCTTCTTAGGCTTCTTTGCATGGTCGAGTTGGACCAGCTCCAGTAATTCCTTGTCTCACTAGGTAAATCACTGCAAGATTCTTGCAGCTGGGACAACGAACAAGGGAAGCTTAATGTCATTCATCTCTGATTTTAACCCTACGCCTCTGGTGTAGATTTCAGGTTAATTTCTTGGAAGAAGTCTTTTTAAAATGTGTGTTGTCAAGCTGATTCATTCCATCCAATGTTATTATTTTCTTGTCTATAATACAGACAATAAATTTGATTGTGATCAACTTTGGTGCAGTCATGATCCTGCTCAAAATGAGGACATTTATGCCCTTTAATAAGTGAGAATACCCAAGAAAGTATCATTTTGGAATGACAACTCTAGACCTGACAAATCACCTTTAAGGAAAAACAAGGGGAAATGACAGATTGATATTGAAAGTTAACACCTGACAGACATTTTCAGCACAGCCTGTCTATGGCAGTCAGTCTCTGACTGTCCAGAGCCCAATTCCACCGGGACGTGCAGCATAATGCACTTTGCTCTCTCCTTGAGCATGAGGGCATGCTCCATTAGCTGACACTTGTTTTTACAGCCTACATGCTAGACAGCTTGGGCGGAAGCTGAACAACCCCCAGTCTTGCAGATCGTGTCCAACAGGGCAAGTTAGACGATTCTCTCTTCTGTTACTGTTTCATTGTAGAGACGTTAATTAAAGGACATGCTTCCCAGTTCTGGTTCCTCCTTTTCCTGGGTGAACCTTAAATATGAAACACAAAGATAAAACAATTTCAAATGTCCTGATGTAGTTACATCGGCTAGTTATTAAGGAGACACTTGACCATAGTAACTAGTTTAAAGGAGGGGACATGGGGACTTCTGATAGGTTTGCAGATCTCTTTTGTGACCCAGGAGAACTCACTTGTATTTTTGTCTCAATTTATCTGTCCATAGAAAATGTTTTCTAATAATTTCCTAGTTATTTCCTCTTTGCCAAACCATTTTGGTATCCTGGCAGCTCTGTCTCTGATTCTCCCTTCCTTTAATATATCACTGCTGTGTCCTGGCAACACTCGTTTTAAGATACAGAAATACAGTCAGTTCATCATTCTTCACTCAACATTGTTGAATGGGAATCACATTTGCAATCAAACTGTGAAGTAGAAAGCTAGTTGACCTGTCTTTTGGGACATTTGGTTTTATTAGGTTCCTACATGTGTTTACTTTGATTCCTTCAGTGCTATCCTAGAAGACGATTCCAGGCAGATTGTAAAAATGTCCGTTTCTTCAAACACATGCACAAAATCCTTTCTAAATTTGTCAGATCTTCTCAATTACAATTCTAGTGTTCTGTATGAGGCAGAATTGTTACTTACATGTTGAAAAGATTATCTATTTAGCTCTCAGAAGCTCACAGGATCCAGCACTGTCCATAACTGGCTGTGTTCAGTATAGATGTATTTCCAAAACTACATTGTCTCAAATATCAGACTTATTATTGAGCTGAATTCTGAATTACACCAAAAGAGCTGAATCGTGGGTCATTCTGGCAATAAGTATATATATTTCCTTCTGCAGATCCCATATGCATCAGAGAGAGATAATTTCAGAGCATGCACTTGACCTGTGCTTCAACTGACCGTGGATAGACCTTTTCTTGTCTGGAGAGTGTCTTGTCCTTACTCTGCCTGGAGTCCCGCATTCATCTCTGGGGTCTTCAGCACAGGAAAGACATGGACGTGCTAGAGCAGGTCCAGAGGAGGGACACAAAAATTATCAGAGGTCTGGTGTACCTCTCCTATGAAGACAGGCTGAGAGAGATGATGTTGTTCAGCCTGGAGAAGGCAAGGCTCTGGGGAGACCTTATTGCAGTCTTTCTGTCTCCTGTAGCAACAGGGCAAGGGGTAATGGTTTTAAACTAAAAGAGAGTAGATTTAGACTAGATATAAGTAAGAAATTTTTTACCCCCTTTCCTGAATGTGAAGAAACACTGACATAGTGTCAGTGCCCATAGTGTCAGGTTGCCCAGAAAGGTCGTGGACGCCCTATCCCTGGAAACATTCAAGGTCAGGCTGGAAGGGGGTCTGAACAAGCTGTTGCACTTGAAGATGTCCCTGCTCGTTGCAGGGGAGTTGGTCTAGATGAGCTTTAAAGGTCCTTTCCAATCCAAAGCATTCTATGATTCTATGCTTCTATGACTGTCTTCTAGGAAAGGGGGTAAAAAAAACATTAAGAAGGGAAAAAATAAGCAAACTAGACCTGGATACAAAATCCATGTTACTGCTCTTGGTGACTGAATTTTCTCATTCCAAGCATAGTCTTAAGAGGAATAATGTTTCAAAACTATCTCAGATCCAACATTAGCAGAGTGTTAGATGACAACTCCAACCCCATTAAATCAGCTTAGATATAGTCTCCTCATAGAGAGGAAGTTGTTATGTGGTAACAATATAGTTAACTTTCTTCCTTGTTTTATCAGCAATGACTCAGTGTTTTCTACCCATGAAAATGGGTGAAAACAGAAAATGCCAAAGTAGACTAGCTGAAATACAAAATAGCTGGATTTATGAAAGAAATCAGGTTCCTTTGTTGCCTTAATTTATCCTCGCTGGTTTTACAAAAGAAACATGTGAAGGACAAAGTCAAAACATACAGTTATCTCAACTGCTTGGCCAAGTACCATTTATGGCCAGGATGCTTTCTGCGTTTCTGAATGAAGGTGTTGGGAGCAGTATGTGACTGGGAGGGGGAGAAAGCCTCCCAAAGTCTAAAAGTTTTCTTTAACTTCTGATTGGTTGGAACAGCTGATGTATTAAAGCCACACAAAACAGATAACTTATAAAAAGGCCATGCGGGATGACTCAGATTCATTCATATGAAAAGAAAATCGGATCTTCAAACTGAAATAGATAGAAACATAGGAAAAGGAGGATCCCTAAACAAGCTGATAAAGCCTAAATATTTTCAAACCTTGTTCATAACAACTACTGTTAGTTTAGACATCCTTTTGGCATCCAGAGAAGAAAAAAAGAGTAGGAAAATATTTTCTAGAACAGTTAATGCAAGAAATCTCCCTCTTTTCTTGCAAGCCACAGGGGAAGAAATGATAAAGACAGATAACAAAACTCCCTGAGACAAATATGCCAATTTTAGTTTTGGTATTTGTCCACTTAAAATAACCTATCCAAAGCAGATGCTGCTTTTCTCTTTAATAAAGGACAGTGCAGGAGCTCTAGATGGTGATTTACCTTGTGGTCTCCAAATAGGTGCTTACTAATAGAAATTAAGGTAACCACCTCAACCCAATTGATATGAAATCCATTTTCTCCTCTCCTATTAACTTAGGGTGAACACAGTGAGGAAAGTTTCCTTGCCAAAACCCATTGTGCTAAGAGTCAGAAAACCATGTGGCTTAGGTCCCTTTCTTCTTCAGATCTCCTTGGCAGGAATCTGCATTGGCCAAGGCTCAGGGAATTCTAGCTAATAAATTATTATTTTGGAGGGACTGCTTACCCTGTAGCCATACTAATTAGGTTCTTACCAGCAAATCAGGTCAGTTTATATTCTTGACTTAAATGTAGGACAGACATATGGGACCATGTATTGTAGGGGGTTTTTTTTATTTGCAAATCTAGACAGAGTCATAGTTTTCTCAAATTTTAGGTTTTTTTCAATATTTTTTTGGTGCAACACTGGAATACCAGTAGCTCCTTGTCATTTCTTGTTATTGACTCTTTATCTTGATGGTCCTAATTAGAAACACTTTATGACTGATAGGACAGCTAACACCTAGGTAGGAAAGTATCAGAATGACCCAGATGTCCTTGGTATATATTCTTCATACCCACTACTCTTTGAAAAAGTTCCATATGATTATTAATAACTCCAAGGCATATTATTTCCCACTTGAGAAACAGTGACTGAAAGTCAGAGATAAAGACAGAGGCACTGCCAAATTTTGCAGGAGGATATTAAATATATTTCAAAAAAGAAAAAAGTCCACAAAAATGTTTTACAGTAAAGGGTGTAGTTTTTAGAATCACCACAGTATCCAGTATTGCCAAGGACTTATGATGACAGGAAAGCTGCTTTAGTAATCAAACTATGTAAAAAGAAAGCTGGGAGGTTAAAAGCCCCTTTGTGAGATGAGTAAGTATATAATGGTTTCAGTATTCCTGTTACTTGTCTGTAGTTATCTGCAGGTGTCAGCTGACTCAATAACCCAAACACACTAATTCAAAATGGTTTTTATTCTTCGTAAAGTATATTGGATGCAGCAACACAGATTAGCTAATCCCTATCTGTGTAAGAACTATTTCTATCTAAAGTTTTATTCATAAAGGGAATTGTTCAGGTACAGCATCTCTCTCCATAAGTTATTATTTATATTTTTACTTTCTTATGTGTCTTTCCAATTAACTTTTTACAAGATTATGAGTCTCCATTTCCTAGATTTATGTTCCTGCCCATGTTTATCGGTGACCTGGGATAAAAAATATGGCTGTTGGCAATAATTTGCAGGTGATCTAAAAGTGGGGGAGTTAGCAATGAAAGAGTAGAAGATATTGACAAAGATTTATGTGTCTTGGTAAGCTGTGTACAGACAAGTGATGTAATTTTTAGTGTAAGGAAACATAAAGTCTTACATTAAAGAAAAGTGTAAGTGCAAGTTAAGGACTGATGGGATCATTCTGACTACTTAAGAGAGGCAACAAAAATTCACTGGCAGAGAGGTCCACTGGATATATGCAGCAAAGAGGCATCAGTAAGAAATGTCAGGAAGGTGACTCTAGGCAAAGAAACCTGAAGCAAAATGGGTATTATTTGCTATGAAGGGAACAATCTGAGGAGAAGTATAACAATTCTCTAGATGAGGAATATATTTTGCTTTGTTGTACATTTTAGTAAATACTTTTGTTCAAGATGGATTTACCTACATCCTGCACTCTGTGTCTCATGAAGGATCTTCCTAGTGGTCCCTCTTGTCAGTATAACTTCTGAATACACAATATACACCTATTTTGATATTCAGCGCCTCATTCTTGCGATCTCCCACGTGGATAGAGGTGATCTTTGCCCTGTGCATGTTTTAGAAATAGTGACAACTACACTTCCTGAGCAGAGCTTTGATTTCCAAACCATTCAGGGTGTTTTTGTTGGTTTTGCTCTTTTTTTTTTTTTTGGCTTGTCATGGGCTTGCTCAGAGGTACTCTCCTGTCCTAAATCTGAATAAAAGGACACTGAACATGTAAGAAAGTAGGTTTTCTCATAATCATCTGGACTGATTGCCATTCTTCATGTTTTGCACTAATCTGCATATGTACAAAATGAATGTAAATCACTTATAATGCGATAGCAGTTTGCATGCTTGTATACGCCATATGTGATGAGAGAGAGAATGTGAAGCAGCAGAGATTCAAGTGTCTGCTACTGTGTCTAGATTGAACTGGAATTTATGAATAGATACAGAAGTGAAATAAATCTTCTAAAAATGGTCAACTCTGGAAACAGAAAATTGTTTTTTTCTGATTTTGAGGGGTTTGGAGTGGAGACAGCATGGATATGAATATATAGCATTTATTTAATCTCAAATTTGTTATTGTCTCTTGCTCATCTGGAGAGATCTCAGCACAAGCAGTTGGGTCCCATTATGCACCAGATTTTCTTTTTTTGCATTTTCAAGTTCTCTCTTAGTTTTCTGGTTTAGCCCAGCTGCAACACTGCCTCCCCATCACACAGAATTGTGTTTTGTTTTAAGAAGAACACAATAACAAATCCATTGATCTTATTATCAAGCAAAGAAAAAAGTAAGGAAAAAGGAAAACTATGTTCTCTCCTTTCTTTAGTGTTACTGAAATGGAAATTGAAACTCTGATCGGCCTTTAATATCAGTCTATATTGCCTATGTATGTGTCTCTTAGTGGACTGTATGACTACATTGAAGTTGAGACATAAGCTCTTGGGAATGCCTGTGAACGAACATGAGGACAGATCTGGAGGCAGAGGTGGGTGCTGGCTTCTTAAAACTACTGTGCCTTGATTCAACCTATATGTTCCCCCAAATTGCAACCAAAATAAGACAACTTCAAACCAAAATAATTTGATCCACCAAAGAGTTTCACTAACTTGGACATTTTAAAACAGCTGCAAACCTGATTAATATGGCCTCTGGATGGAAAAAAAATCACAGCATAGCTTGGATTGTAAGGTACTTAAAAGATTATATAGTCCCAGCTCCCTGACTTGAGCAGGGACACCTTCCACTAGCCAGGTTGCTCAAAGCCCCATTCAGCCTGGTCTTGGATACTTCCAGGGATGTGGCAACCACAACTACTTAGGGCAACCTGTGTCAGTGCCTCACCACTCTCACAGTAAATAATTTCTTCCTAATAGCTAAACTGAACGTACTCTCTTTTAGTTTGAAGCCATTCCCCCTTGTCCTATCATTTCATGCCCTTGTCAATAAGTCCCTCTCCAACTCTCTTGTAAGTAAATTATACAAAAGTTTCCTCCCTTTCTAAGGGACTTTCAAAAATTTGGACCCAAAATGCCTAATATATTGATTTTAGAAACACCCTATTTTTTTTAAAACAGTGCCACTGGCAATTTAAAATGGGGATGGTTAAGCTGAAAAGCAATTGTTTCTCTGTGATACCTTTAGCCATATTTTTCATTGCTTTTATCTTTGTCAATTTCTCTCGTCCCAAGAATTGATTCTTCCACATGAAATTCAGCCTATCCTCCATGTGTAAAATTTCCCATGAGTAAAAATAATAGTAAAGGTTATTACACAACTTATTACCCAAGGCTGAGATAGTTATTCTGACTGTCTATTTTTATTTAATGCTATATATGTTTTTATCCTTACCCATGGGATGGGTTTTCATTCCCATTAGTCCAGATATAGGCTAGTGTGACTCCACTGACATCACTGGAGTGATATGCTCACTATCAGTGGTATTACTGAGTGGTGGATCCCTATGCCCTGGAAAATTAGTTTTGATCCATACACTTGTTCATGTTAAACAATGCAATATAGTGTCTCACACAGTTGTTTATGAATCTGCTATAGCAAATGAGAAACAGGCTTCAGATTATAGGTGCTCTTTTCACTTCTTCAAGGTGATTGAAAAGAGAGTTTCATTGAGCATGTTATCAAGTCGCTGACCATCCCTGTTCTCTGCCGTCTCTGTCCCCTGTTTGTAGGCAGATTTGTGAGAAACAGAATTGTGCCACAATTTCTTTGCAGAGTGGCTCTGCCTCATGGAGACTGAACGCCATTTAGTGGACCTGGCATTTATGTTTGGTTAAAGGGAGTCCTTTGATTAGCTCAATATTTGTAGTATAATGACCATAAGGGTTAAGGTAAGAAATGTTTTGCTATTTGTAGTAGGTCTGTAGGACCTACTTACACAGGAAAAATAATTTTATCTATCAAGCTGTTGCGTGTTGACTCCAGGCAGCAGCTAGCCCCCACCCAGCTGCTCATTCTCTCTGTCATGATGGGATGGGGAAGACAATTCTAAGGGTAAAAGGGGGAAAATGTGTGTGTTGAGATAAAGACAGTTTAATAGAGAAAGGAAAAGTTGTGCACTCAAGCAAAACAACTCAAGAAATTCATCCACCACTTCCCATAGGCAGGCAGGTGTTCAACCACCTCCAGGATAGCAGGTCTCCATCATGTGTAATGGTGACTTGAGAAAACAAATGCCATCACTCCAAACACCCCCCTTTCTTTTTCTCCCAGCTTTTATTTTTAAACACATCATCATATGGTCTTGAATATGCCTTAGATCAGTTGGGGTCAGCTGTCCTAACTGTCCTCTCACAACTATTTGTGCACTCTCAGCATCCTCACTGGTGGCATGGGGTGAAGAGCAGACAAGTCTTTTACTCTCTATAAGCACTGCTGAGCAATAACTAAACACTGTTTTTATCACAAATTTGAAATGAACTGCTATGAAGAAAACTGGCTCTATCTCAACCAAAACCAGTATACAAACCCAGAGATGAAATGAGCAGAGAAGGGAATGGAGGCTGGTGGAGGCTGTCTAAAAACCTGGATCTCAAGTGGTTTGAATCATGATATCTTCCATGCTTCTGAAAACTTCACTGGCTTCAGAAGAGTTATCTGATTTAAGTCCAGCTAACAAATACTGTTGCTATCTTGAATAGTGTGTTTGTTGGGATATTCAGTAGATATTTGCTAGTTCAAGGAATAGAGCAGCACAGTCCTGCAGCCCATGATGTTGTAAAGTTACTAAACCACTTTATCACTGTAGAAATAGGAACTGAATTCTGCTATTACAATTCATTAAGTCCAGGGGTGACACTGAAATTTTCAGGGTTTCACCCAGTTCATGAAGAGCAGAATATATCCAAAAATATTTTTCATATTCAGCTCACTTCCAAAATCTCTCCAATACAATATTGAATCCGCAGAGAAAAGTGCTGGGGCTCGTACCCTTCTTAAAGAGCATTGCACATCAGAGAACTGCAAGAAAGAGCCATTGATGCAGAATGTGCAATATATGTGTGTTTGAGTCACATCAACAGTGGAAGGTCACATTTAATTTTCTCCCAGAAGAGCACCCTCTGAGCTGACACACGAAGATAAAGATGCTACTCATTATAGCAGTTGTGATTTTTCTACCCAAATAGCTTGTGTGGGAAGATCAGCCTCCAGTCTCTTGAGTACAAACCAATCTATACTGCAGCCCCTCAGCTTGCTGAGCCAGCAGAGCAGCTCCTGTTTGCTGCCTAATTTCAGATAAGAGTTAAACATAAATAATAATAATAATACCAAAAAGTCTGATTATCTCGCAGAAAGGTTTAAGTGCTGCATATAATCTTTGGGGGGAAAAAATAACTATAAAAAGACAAAGAGGAAAAAAACCACAACAAATAAAACTCCAAACTGAGTGTTTAATTCCCTGGTACTAACGTATCCGGAATTTAGTCCTCTTTACATCTAAATTAAAGATGTAAAATGCAACAGGGCATTTTGAAAACATATAGGATGACATTGTCTTTTTAGTTGTATTTTGCATTTCTAGCTCCGAGACAGATTCTGGAGTGGCAAATACTAAAGTGGCAGATCGTAGACTATGTTCTGAAAGAAATTATATATTTTTATACCAGTTAGGGATCTCATCTCATTAGAAATCTCTTGATTCTCCTAAATGAGTCATGCAATTGTCTCATGATTTGCTATCAGGACTTCCCCAGTGTCTGCTCATTCAGGGCGCTTTCCCTTTGTCTGCAGGCTTGGCAATACATAATTACCTATCAGATTCCCAGCACGAATTCTGGAAGGGTTAGAAGGGTTTTGAAATATAGGTGGGGAGAAGAGGGAGTAATTAATATGGGATTATTGAGAAAAAGAAAGAGAGCAGATAGGGAAAATGAGGCAACGGAACCAAAGAAAAGAGGGTGGGAGAGATGCTTCCATAAAGAGGAAACAAATAAGGAGAACTCCAGGATGGGAATAATATTTCCTTTATTGGCAGCAGAATCTGGGGAAGAGGTAAGAAGATGGAGAGTGAAAGAGGAGGAGAAAAGACAGATTCCTGGAGGCAGTGAGGAAAACACTCAGCATACAGAGAAGGTGACAGAAAGACAGTCGAGGAGAATGATAGGGATCCAAAATCAGTGGGGAGAGACTGAAGATTGCACCTGTAAGAAAGCTGGTGTATTCTTGCCTCTGTTCCTTTTCAAATTGAAATACTTTTTCTGTTTGTTTTATTTTTAAATGTTTCTTTTCAAGAGGCAGTTTTATTTGACTTATTTGTATGCTATACTCATGATAGTAATCATTTGCTTTGCATTTGCACATTTACTATGGGTAGTTCTGTGTCTACTTTCTTTTCCTATTTGCACATATGAAAAACAGGTTTTAAAATTATAAATTCAATAGATTTGCACTTAGGAAACTTCAGGAAATGAAAACACTATAAGATAGAATAATTCTAGTTTAAGCTGTTCCCTGACATCCTATTGTCTAGAATTGACAATCATGTTCAGGGCATGTGTGATTAAAGAAGAACCAGTGAAGCCTGGAAAATAAAGAAAAAACAAAGGAAGAAATATTTAATTTGTGTGTGTGTGCGTATCTGTGAATATCCACATTAATGGGGAGATGAGAGTTTTTTCAAACCAGGATGTTTCTCAAAGTTTTTCTAGCTCTTTAAAACACAAGAACTAGTGAGGAGAATGTTAGTTCAAGAGATAAGAAGCCTGGAAAGTGAGAAGGATCAAATCAAAACCATCTTCAGTTTATTTTTAGAGATCATGGAGAGAAGAGATGCTTATCGAAAAAACAGAGTATTAGTAAGCAGGGAAAAAAACAGTAAAAAAAATTTTTATAGTTCTTTATTTTCCAAGTTAGAGCAAATGTATGTTGTATTCCCCTTGAAAAAGAGCAGTTGAAAGGTATTTTCTCCATTTTAATAGTTTCTGGTAGTAATTCCTTGACTCTTTAAACATGCTTTTTCATTGTGATTAATATCCTGCTGTTGTTTACTTATGGTCCATATTGGGTAGATGGATAAAGGTATTCAACCTTGAAATCAGTATGCAAACATAGCCTTAAGTAGGTGTTTTGAAGTTCCAATTTGCCCTTTTTTTATTATTTTCCTGATAGAACTTTCCTGAAAGGTCAAGGGACGGTACTAGTAGTGTCATGTGTTTATGCTCTGTAAATAAATTTTGCTTCTGCTTTTTAACCAGAAAGCAAATAGAGGAACCCAAAGCATAAAGAATGGGTCTATCAATTGGCTTACTTATTAACAGTTATAATGTCTCATTTCTGTGAAACAAAGGAAGGAAAGTAATCCTTATTGGAACATGCTGCCCAGAGAATATCTGAAGGCCCTGTCTGTTGCTCCTGACTAGCTCTCTTCACAGATTTCCCATGGGGAATGATGCTGAAAGTGCAGGGGGAGATACTGGGGCAGGGGGGCAATATTCATTGGTGTCATCAACCTACGTGAAAGAAAAATGTATCATCTGCATGTCTGTAGGGGACAGATGGGATTTAACTGTGTCTGTTCTGTGTGCACTTCATGTTTATCATAAATCCTAATGCTTCGCTTCATCACTGAGCTCTTCTAAACCCAGAGACACTTACCTGTGTTTGTCTCACTGTAGCTCTTTTTCTCATCTTTTTTTTCCAAGCTTTGTATCCACACATGGGGGAGGACACCAATAACTTATTTCTCATCTTTCTCTCTATATATGTTAAAATGAAGGCTGAGGAAAGAACTTGAAAAAAAGGAGAAAATTAATATATTACTCAGTTAAAGCTATGGTGAAAATCAAATCACACACACATGTGTGATTAATTCAGACGTATTTTTGTTCTGTCTGCATGCTCCTGTTTTCTTATTTATAGGAAGAAAAATTATTTGCTGTAGTCCCCAATATTTTTCGAACAATAAGACTATAAGTATTGCTTTCCCTCATTAGCTAGTGTATCATCTATAAGGTCTTTTGTCTGATTAATTTTGGTAAAACAAAAAAGCAACCCAGAACGCCATTTTTCAGGGATGAGAATAGTTTTTTTCAAATGTTGTACCATGCACTTATCATGTGTTTTTGCACGAGAGGAGAGAATGCACACAGTTATACCCTCCACTCTTTAAAAAACAATAAAATAATAATGAGCTAATAATACAAAATAATTAACAAAAGAAAAATAAACAACAAAATAATAATAAAAAATAGCAATAAAATATATATATAAAAAAAAGTTTACTGGCTCAACCATTGACTTCAGACCTTGAGCAACCCAGTAGTCTGACTGTCTTCTGCAGGCCATCTTCGCCGCCGCGATGTAAAATAAACTATTTGCCTAAAGAATTTGGGGCCACCAGAGAAAAAGTACCATGTGAACCTGTCATATTGTGAAGCAGGGGAATAATCATGAATGGCAAAAATCAGCTGGGAAAACAAATACCTTCATAGCTAAACCAGCAAAAAGAATAGCAGATCTTTGACACCAGTGATTTGGTGCCTCTTTCATATTGAGTGATGAAAGTTTATAAAGATACACTGAAACATAAAAGCCCCATGGCTTCTTTTGTTTGGAGAACAATGATTTTTGGATGCAATTAAAGGCAGAGGCCTGGAAATTGTGTACTGAGTTTTCGTGGGATGGACTTTTGTGTCTTTTTGTGTCTCCTTCTGCTATTCTTTACAAATATTGTAGAAGTTCCCTTTTCATTTTTGTTTTCAAGTAATCATTAAAAATTGCTATTATTAATTCCCTTCTAATCACATATATTACAAGGCAAAGCCTGAAAAAAGATTGAAACATGATATAAAATGTGCTAATTTGATAATGAGCAGCAATGCAAAGTATGCCTTCTGTGCATTTTTCTTATATAATTCTTCTTGATCCCTTGGAATATCACATGCCAAATGAAGCAGCTGAGTTAATTTTAATTTCCTGTCTCCTTTTCTTGCAATATTTTTCTTTTTTTATATATTATCAGAAATTTTAACTGTGGCTGGTTTTGATTCTGTGACAGTAAATGTTTCCTAGTGTCAGGTGTGGATCAGAACAGCAGTAGTGGCTGCATGCACTGTCCAGCTCATCACAAGAAATTTTGGGCCCTGGAGCTTTCGGTGATGTTTGAGCAAATCATGTAGACTATGTACCCCAGGAGGCAACATTTCCACTTTATTCAACTTCACAAGTACAAGATGAAGGTGGCTGTCAAATGGGGTACTGAAATTCAGCATCTCCAGCAAATCACCCCTGTACGGCTTAGAAGCAGATAATACTGTGTCCTGCTTTTTCTGTCACTATCTGGCTTCCGGCAATCTGTCAGCACTATCCACACTTGGGCAAAATTTGGAGCCTATAGAATAACTAAAATTCTTTAATAACCAGCTGCAATAAAGTGTAAGTGGAGGGAAACTCAAGAAAAGATTTTCTCCACTGCATTGAAGGCTCTATGTTCCTTTCCAGGTTACTTGCATCCCTAGAAATGACTGGCATGGAAAAATCTCCAAAAATGCAAATGGCCTCAAGGTGCTATCTTGTGGAGAGATCTTGAAATAAAAGTTATCAAAAATATGGTGGATATAAGCCTTAGCGTGGCAATTATTTCTGTCTCAGTAATATGAGAGCTACTTGATTGTTGTACAAATATCACCTGATACCTCCAGTCTCTGATCACTTGTCCCTAAGTATACAGTGGCATCTTCTATCATCTTCTATCTACTTCTACCATTGCTTGGGATTATGGCCTTAAATTCAGTGGAAAAGCATGTCACTTAGATTAGACTCTTCATCTCATCATCCTGCAAAACAAAGTACATAAAGTCTTACAGATGGTGGCAGGCCTGTGAATGCTCCACTATAGTTCCCTGTGGTGTTATTTACTCATAATTAATACATTGTTGGGAGCTCATCAGTGAATGCATAGGATTTTTTTTTAGGATTTTCTTTCTTGGGAAAAATACTTGAGATCATGTAAGACTACACAAAATTTAGAATTGTTTAGGAAGCTGATATGTTCTTCACTGTTAGAATTACAATTTGTCATTGCATATCATGGGAAGTATGATACTGTGATTCTCCATCCAAGAACAGGCCTCAAAATCATCGTCAAGGCATTGCAGGTTTTGGAAAGATCAAATCAGCTGCACAGAACTCAGGCATGTGAACTTACGGATGTTTTATTCAAACCTGTCAGTGAGTTCCTTTAAAAGTTCACAAGCTTTCTCTGTGAGGGTAATCTTTCTAATACATTCACTGTAAGTAACAAATGGCAATTAAAAGAAGGGCTAAGATGGAGTAGGATTCATGGTGTGGTCTGAGGAGGTGGCAGTGAAGAGTGGGAAGTACTATCTTTTGTTCCCAATTGCATTTCTTAGTTGTGTAGCAAAGCAACTGTAATGAAAAGTCTTGCAAAACGGCCTTGGCATCAAATTTAATGATTGAGTTTCTTTTCCAAGGAATGAAACTCCAGGACATCACTAAACCACTGAATACACATAAAAGTCAACACAAAAACAAGTATCATAGCAATGTTATTTTGTAGAGCTGCTTCCATTTGGTGATGTATGTGAGCCATATTTCCTCCCTAAATGTCGAACAATTTGCTAAAATCCAGACCTCAGCAAAGAGTGAAACCAAAGCTCCCTCTGCCCTTGGGAGTCCCAAGATTTTACTTATCCGGAACCTTGATCTACAAGTATTTCCCAAGGAGCAGCAAAACTTGATGAGTCAAGTGCAAACATTGAATAAGCAATCAGAATGTGGCCCCAATGCAAAGTGGACAATAACTTTTGCCTGTTACCAAACCAAAGTTTACAGCACTGACACCTCTAGTAACTCTGGCCTCTGCTAGGCAAGTACTGTGTTTGTAACCTACTTGTAACTTACTTGTAACCAACAAACTTTGGTTACCACCCATCCAAACATTTCAATTTCATATTCTTGTACATCTTGCAGTTTCTCTTATTACCCTTTTCACACAGAATGAAGACTAATGGCAGGGCCTGAAGACACAAGAGTCAGCATCAGTGTAGTATATATGCTCTTGACGATAAGGAGGATGACAACAAAAATGTTTCATCTTCATAAATTATTCCCATTAAAATTAGTGTGAAAAGTATCCTAACTTGTTTAAAAATCAAATATAAAACAAAATTATTTGTGTAAGGTAGAAAGGAAAGCATTGAAATATATTCTGGAGAATCTATCCCTCCATGGTTATTCAGAAGGTGGAAACAAAGGAAAAACATGGGTATGATCTAGCCCACTTTTCACCTAACACTTTATTTTTTTTCCTAGAAAGAATAAATTCACAGATTATAATTCTGGCTAGTCTGACCTTCTTCTCCATACTTTTTTCCTTTGTTTCATCTACTTGTTTCTTTTCCAAAGATTGATCTTAAATGCTGAAATATTTTAGCCTGTGTCTAGATTGTCCTGTATTTCAGCAGACACAGCTTTTCTCTTTGCCTTTTAGCCCTTAGGTCTCCTAAATTGCCCTATCTAAAATGTTTCTGCAAAGCTTTCTGAAAATTAGAGGGTCATGCAAGTAGGAAGGGACCTCAAGACATCTTCAGCCCAAGCTCCTGCTCACAGCTGGGTCAACACTGAATTGAGAACAGACTACTTAGGTCTTTCTCCAGTTGGGCCTTCAAAATCTCAAAGGATGCAGGTCCTTTCTGGCCTTCAATATCTCATACTGGATTTTTTCTCCCTTCTATCCAGATGGATCCTTCCCTGTCATGCACCACAACTTGCCTCTGTCTTCTTAATAACTTGCTCAGAAGTGCTGTAAGGCAACTACGAAGTCCCTGCTGAGCATCCGGGCTGAACAAACCCAGCTCTCTCAGCCTTTCCTTGTACATGATGTGCTCCAACCTCCTGATCACCTTGGTGGCCTATGTTGGACTCCCTGAAGTTTGTCAACAGCCTTCTTTTGTTGGGGGCCCAGCTGGATGCAGTATTCCAGATGTGGCTGGATGAAAGCCCAGTAATGGGGGAAAAGTACTTGTCTCGGAAATATTCCTTTTTCCCTTAGTCCAATCATATGGTTTTTTCCCTGGCTTCAAATCTGATTGATTTTTTTTGTTTAATTGTTTTTTCTTAAAAAAGTAGCACCCAAAACAATGTAGTAGACATTTGTCCTATGCTGCACGTTTGCTGCTATTCACCTTATTTGCTTTTTACATTAATTTTCTCTGATTTCTCTTGCCACTGTTTTTCTTCCCTTTTGTATTTTGCCTTTTCTTCCACTGTTTGTCACATATTTTCTTCTGGGTTTTGTTGTTTTGTTCTTCTTAATATAATCATTATTATCATAATGATGTCTCTAAGCCTTTCTGTATCGACCTTTGTACCTCTAAAATAGCCAGCTTTGGAGTAGTTGTAGGAACTGTTAAGGATGAACCGTCCTCTGCCTTCCAACAATCTTGTTTATTTCTGAGTATTTAACCTCTAAGATTAAATACTCTCAGTATCCTTCAACAAGCAGCAGCCAATTCACAACATTCTCAATATGTAATTAATATAAATACTCAGTTGTATTTTCCTTTTCACATTCCTGGATCTCAAATGGTATCTTGTGGAAGGAGTTTCATGTGGAGCTGACTATGGAAAATGTCAAGTTTCTTGACAAAAGCAGGAGGCAGTCCAGTTGAGAAGAGAGAATTCCAGCTTTCTACTCAGCAGAAGGCTTGAGAATTGCAGTTCCTATGCAGACGTGGGATTTGAAGTACTGTGATTTCTCCCCACCAAAACGCTGCTGAAGCAGGCAGGAAAGTAATTAGGCCTAGCATGCTTTAATTACTTTTTCCATTTTTTTTTTTTTTTTTTTTTAACTTCAGGGGTGCTGGCAACCAGTGTAATAAAAGCAAGTATCTTTTCAGCAAGAGATCTTCTTCCATGTGTTCCCTCATGGTATACAGATGAGAAGGTAACCATGTACTTGTTGGCATACTGCTCGTTATTTTGTTCTTAGCTAAATTAAACATGTAAAATATTTCCAAAGTTTAGATTAATGTGATTGTGGTAATGGCCTCCGGGTCAGAAGACTATCTCAGTAAGCAACAAGATTCTTCTATCTCCTATTATCTTTATAGATACATTTTTAGAATTGCAGCTTCTTAGTGAAAAGGACATCTGCAGATAAAAGATGTTTTTCATAGTAAAACTCAGTTTTGACCTGTCTTTTCCATGATTTGTTTGATCTCCAGAAGCTTAGCTCAACAGGAGTCAGTGGGAACACGCTGGGGAGCAAAATGGCAAAACTCAAAGCTGAGTTTTGACTTATGTTTTCCAAACTTTGTATATCAGCTCTGAGGGAAGGAGGCTGAAGACACTTGCAGTGGCTACTTTCTGGTCATGAAATCACAGTTGATATCTATTACTATAATACCAAATCTAAGATTGTTAATTGCCATTTGGGTTCAGTGAAGGACACAGCCTGGAAGAAGTCTGTTTACCCATTCGTTATTCTATCACCATATGTTCTCAAATTCTCTGTCCCTTTGCTTTCCCATTTGGAAAACAACGATAAAGAACATGCCAATTCTTGAGATCTGCAGCTGAAAATCTTTGAATATTGGTTTGATTTTGCCTATTACGTCCTACTGCCAAGGAAATTATCTAAGCAGAGAGGCAGCACCTTTGCATATGCTCTGAGCATGCTTTGCTTGAAAAGATTCCCAATTACTGGTAGTTAATCCCTCTGCCATTTTGTCTGATCTACCACCATCTTGTCTCACAAAAGGCAACATTAGGAAACAGTACACTGAAGAGAAATGTCAACAGGGAAAGAAAAGAAGGTTAATTAACGAGTTGGAGAAGTGAGTGGATGTTTTTGTTGCTTTTTCTCTTTCAAAGTAGGACACTTGTTGAGCTGTGAAGCTTAACAAGAAGAAAACGGGGAAAAAACCCCACCCCTGTTCCTTTGTTCTGGTTCTTTCAGTATTCAGCTTGAAATTCGAGTGCCTGCTGGAAAGAAGCACTTCACTCTGTTGTTCCATATTTCTTTGTGCCCCTGTTTGTCATCACCAGGGAAAGAGAGAATAAAGACTGAAAGAAAGGATGAAGAGCAATTGGAGATCACAGGGATGAAACCTTGAGACTGCACCTGCAAAACCAGACTGTGAACACTGATTTTATCTTCCTCACCAGTCTGGGATAACAAAACACATATGGAGTAAGGTTATGTGCCTGCAAACCCTTTGATTAATTTTCTAGTACTTCCTAGCCTGAAAATTGGTTCTTCCTCTTCCTTCCTCATGTTTGCAGCACCTTTGGTTCTAGGTGACCAAAATTGCTGCCAACATGTCTATATTTTACTTTTTTGCCTGTCAAGAACTTGCCTGATGTATCCTTAGGAGAGGAGGTTGGCAGAGGTTACAATGAAATTAAGAGAGCAAAGGGAAAGAAATTCGTGAAGACATGTTCTACAAAAAAGTCTTGCAAAGTCTTTTATTGATAGCAAGGGCAATAAACACCTTGAGGCTCAGGCATATGTGAGAACAGGGGCTGTGCATTCATTTCTCCCAGGCCCTTTTCCTCTCCACCTGTTCAGCCTCTCACATACACATTTTCAATTTTTCCTATGGCTGCAGGAGGATAATAGACTCTTGAATTTTCAGGATCTGAACACAGTGCTTGTTTCTTGCAGCAGCCATAGAAATTCTTTTTCACATCCATTATATCTTATTAGGGAAAGAGGCTCAGTCATTACTAATATTTATGCCACAACAAAAGCCTTTGGGAACCTGTGAAGTAGAGAAATACAAGATCCCCACAAAAGGCAGGTCAATGTCATCACAAATTGTTGCTTTTTAAAGGGTTTTAAAGGTTTTTTGAGTTTTTTTTATGGAGCAGAGCTAAATACTAATAATTGGAACTTCCCTGGGCAGCCTGTTCCAATATATTAGTATTATCTCTGCTTCATAAACAAAACAAAACAAAACAAGAAACAGTTTGGCTGCATTCTTTGAAGATACTCTGTGTCAGACTCCTGTTGGTATGCAGTCTGTAGTAGAGATGGGCTGTACATTGAAAGCCCTTGGACTGAGAATATTACAGAGAGCTCTCTAAGAATTAAAGGCCTTCCTGTCTTTCCCCATCAGTTTTACATTACTGAAATTTCACTGTTTTCAGTGAAACTGTTCGTGATTTATGTCACTTGAGGAAAGGATGAGGCCAGTAATTTCTGGTTCTGTGCAAAGGCAAAGGCTCCAATGAAGTGTCCTGAATAGTAAAATAAGGTATAGATAGGTACCTGTGGGAAGATAGTATATAGGCAGATACCGTTATGCTTCCTTATAACTAATAAAAGCCTGATACTACTGGTAAAATATTCAAATATCCATTTCCCTCTGAGAAAAGCTTAGTTAAGAGAAATGATCCCTCTTAACTCCTTGGTCAGATCATCTGATGGCCCCTGAAGTTCTTGTGATAAGGACATGATTCAGAGAGACACTAGCTTGTGCTTTTCAGCTGTAATTTCAGCAGAATTCTAAGGAGCTCAACTGCTTTTTTGGCTGGAGAAAGATAGATCAAACCATCAGGTGATGGATTCTGCTAAATCTAAGTGTTCAGTATTGCATAAGATTTTGAGAAGATTAAAAAAAAGAAGATATTGCTGCAGCTCAGTTTGAAACTGGATGTAGCCTTGCATTTGGCGGAGTTAATTTCTAGTTTTCTTTAGTGTTAACAAGATGACAGAAAATCTTGCTGACTGTGTCCCATGTAGCCCAGTCTTAAACCATAGACATAAGTGGCAGCCAAGATACCAATAAAAGATGTTTAGTGGGATGGTGTGAGTGAAGGAACTATAATAGTCTCAGGCTTGCTGATATCTGTATACGACCTAGATAGTATATTGTACTGAATCCAAAAATTCCAGAGACTTGAAAATGGCTTAAAACTTAAATTTGATTAAGGTATTATTTCTATCTTAAAGATGAGACATATAGACTAATTGTTTTGTCCAGCAGGGAGGAACACAACATAGGTGCCCACCTCCATATTCCTGTACTACAATTGTAAGGACACTACATATGTTGCAATTAGATTAGATGATGTGCAAAATAGACACCTTTACAATGTTCTTCAGCTATGTTACCTTCTTTATGCTGCCATGCCAAAACTACATTTATTGGGAAAAAAAAAAAAGATGCACTGACACAGTCTAAATATTCAAATTAAATCATGAGTTGCTGTCATGTGGAAACAAAAAACTAATGATACAGTGAAAGGCTACATTTCAATAACTCTGACTTTCATCTACATTTTTCCCATTTGAAAGTCAATGGGAACTGTGTGGCTAAGTGCTATGTGACTCTGAAAAACACAAAGGCAGCCTGCCTCCTCCTTGGCAGCCACAGCTCTGTCCTCCCGCAGAGGGATCACCTATGTGATTTGCATCTGATTTCCTTGCTAACCTGCAAGAGAAGTGGAGCCAAGCAGGAGGAGATGCATCAATGGGATCTGAATATTTAGCAGCTCAAGAAGGAGGAGTAATTGATTCCCGTTTCGGGCATGCTGCTGTAGCTCCTCTTTGAATAGTCAGGAGGGAAATGGAGTTGAGTTGCACTAATATATTCATCAGCTGTTGGCTTCTCCAGAGGAGACTTTCAACCCAGTAAATATCTTAGAATCGTGCAATTGTTGAGGTTGGAAAAGTCCAACCATTAACCCAATACTGCCAATCCCACCACTACACCATGCCTCATCCAGACGTCTTTTAAGTATCTCCAGGGATGGTGACTCCACCACTTCTCTGGGTAACCAATTCCCCTGCTTGACAATCCTTTTGGTGAAGAAATTTTTCCGTATAATTATAATCTAGTTCTGAGAAGTTTCAGGCCAACCCTTCACATAAGGAAATCTATTTTTTCCGTCTATATTAAGTTGACCAAAAGTACACCTTGACAGTGGGACAATGTTGTCTAAAAGTCGATGGTTAAATAGTAACATGGCTGCTTGCATGCATTTCTAGTGCCTATAGTTGGCTTTGTGCCATCAGAATTCCTTCATTTCTGTAAGGCATGAAGAAGAAGATGATCAAATATTCAAAGTATAGATAAAAAAACTAATACCAGAATTTGGTTCTACTCTCTGCAATATCATTTTAAGTAATGTCAAGTTGGTTCCTTGAAGGTGCACTCTCAATTTGCTTATTTTTTTATTCATTAAAGGAAAATAAGTTTCTGACTGTGCACACTTTGCCCTGATTTCTTTAGTACCATTTGATTAAGAAAAAAAGCGAATGTGTATAATGTTTTTTTCAGTTCTTTTGAAAGGTTTGTATAGCAAGGGAGAAATACATTAAATCTCTGCTGTTGCAGGGAAGTCGAACCAGCTACAGACTTTCCCAATCACTAGAGTCCATTGCCAAGGACCTCATTCTAGTCTTACAGTCTATCTGGTTGCACCAGAAGTAAATAGAAAAATAAAAAATACCAAGATTTGTGAAATGCGTAAATGAAAAACAAAAAATCTAGGTTTAGGATTCTCTCATCAAAAATGAGGTTCACATGATCCCATGCTGTTCTTACATGAGTGATGTGGCACTCAAGGACTTGATTTACTGGTGGACTTGCAGTGCTGACTTAATGGCTTGACTCGATGATCTTAGAAATCTTTTCCAACCCAATTGACTCTATGATTCTGTTTCTCTTTTTGTCGGTGCCCTTGCTACCATTTCTCAGTCAAATAACAGTCCCAAACGTTTTTTGGGACCTGCAGTTAACATGACTCTCTGGATAACCTAAGCCAATGGGGCTCAGGAACAGCTTACCACTTGCAAGACAGAGGAGTGGAATCTCAGGAGAGAGCTGAAACTCTGACTTCAGCTGGAGTCTGGTCCTTTCTAGACACACCAATAATTAATTACAAGACCCAGCTCCATGAAAAACTGGGTTTATATCAGTTTCTGTTGAAATCTGGCCTTAATGCTGCAGTGGACCTGGTGGCAGAATACAAGCCATCGGGTTTCTGTTAATGCTGCAGTTTAAACTTCTGTGAAACACAAACATCTGAATACTTCCCAGTGTTTTGAGTGATGAGGAGTTAATTTTTGGTAAATGTATTGTGATCATGGGAGTTACGCAGATGGGAAACCTTATGATTCATTATGTAGGGCCCTCTGACACAGAAAACCATTCTGCCCCATCCATTTGGCTAATTCAGCATCATTACAATTTCAAAATCAACATGCATGTATAAAAAACTTGAATGACATTCAGGACTGTTATGTACCTTCAGTTTAGCAGTTAAGGAACTATTAGCAATGTGGATTTAGTAATTTGCGTTGTTTGTGGTTAGTGTTGGTTTTGTTGGGGTTTTTTCTATGTTTTAATTCAGCAGTTGTAAAACCAACAAGTGTTTAGCCATCAAAAAGGGAATTTGAGGTTCCTGCTTGAAAATCTAACACAGTGGATTCAGGCCTTACTGACTGATTAAGCTCAGCTGCTGGAGGAGGCTGGATTATCATGTCACAAGGCTGCCTCTTCTAAGGCTCCTTGTAGGGCCACAAAAGATTAAAAGAAAGATGAGGAGAGGGCAATTTCACTGCACTTAAACCAGTCTACTTTATTCATTATTCAAGTGTCTGTGTTGTCAGTGAAATTTCCAAGTAGTGATTTCCTGGGAAAAAAAAATCATTCTTTTTAGGCTTTCTATCTTATTTTTCATTTTAATATTCTATCATTATTTCCCTTGATTTTAAAGCATAAATACAGGCTTCTTTACTGCTTTGGGAATGAAGTGCACCTTAGTCTGAAACAGTCCTTTAGTGCATTTACAAATAATCAGATTTATCCTTAATGCTTCTACTATTGGAAGTGTCCCTGTCCATGGCAGGGATGCTGGAACTAGGCAATCTTTAAGGTCTCTTCCAACCCAAACTATTCCATGATTCTGATTCTATTACTTTTACTTTATCACTGAAGCTCTTTGCTGGTGAATAAAGGATGTTAAGCAAGCAAGGAAGCTTGCCTTGTGGAGCAGGGAACCTGTCTTCTGAGCCAAGGAGAGAGTCTCCAGAGCAGCAAGGACAATGTAAATTGCAGCCTTGCGATCTGGGTGACGATAGGTTGGTGGCCTTTGTGGCAAGTAATCCATTATTAATTAAAGTGGTATTGTCAATGAGGGTGCTGTGCTGCACTCAGACCCTGCCACGGGACAGGAAATTACCCAGCACCAATGAGAAAGATTGTGGGGGGTTGGTTCCCTTTGCAAACATAGGGTTCTGTAAAATTTGTCATTGTATGAATGCCACTCACATAAGGTTTTGGCAGCAAAGGGCAGGCTTTGCCTTTTGGCAGAGAATTCATCTTTCTGATTATTGCACAATCAAAATGTCCTCCTGAGGGAAGCAGGCAATGAGAAAAGGCTGGCTTCCCTCATCACCCTTTTCTTTGATGAATTTCTTTCAGCTTTGAAAGACATCACCTTTGGGTGAAATGACCAGTGAAAGCACAGAAATATACTTCCATGCTCAGCCCTCATTACAGTCCAGCAGCTCACCTGTGCATTTAATTAAACTGAATTTCAACTTAAACTTTAGAAGCAAAAAGAAATTGTTGAAAGAAAAGCAACAGGAACACCACCAATTCGGAAATCTTTGATGTTCTGGAGGCTTTATACAAAGAAAAGGTGAGGGTTGTTGCCTGCTCTGTGGACTTGAGGTCCATGGAGGTGGAGATGCTCATGGCAGGCTTCAGAGGGGAGGCTCCCCACGAGCCCCGATGCCTCCACGTCCTCTGTACAGAGGGAAAACTGGGAGAGCAGAAATCGCTGCAGAGCTGGACATTGCAAACTCACAGCATTTCCAAAGCAGGTGATCTCCCATCCTGCTCAAATTCAGTAGTAACACACACATCACTGCTGAAATCTCAAGAAAAGATGGTGAGAAATCAATCAAATGGGAAAGCACATCTGGAGGTCTGTAAGGATTGGAGATTTCCTGAAAGCCTCAATTGGGCTGTTGAGCCCACTTCAGAAAGGATTCAAAAGCACATGATTAACTTTAAATGTGTGCTGAAATCCCACAGATATCTTTAGGCCTTTAAATTTGCCCTAACATCAAGAGATTTCCTTTGAAATCAGTATGACCATTCCTTTTTTGCCAAATCAGGACTCAGTAAGTATAAAGCTGCAAGCATAAGTGTGCAAGTATAAAGCTGCAAGGGCAAACACCACTATTTGCACTTTCCTATCAGAATTCAGACATTTAAGGGAGAATATTTACTAAGGAAAACCAAAATTTCAAGTAGACTCTAAAGTGCTTTGTAGACTTGCCTTGATTTAGGTTGCTCATGCTTTTTCTGATTCTGTAAATCTCAGGAAGCACATGGTGGTGCTTGCACTCCTCCTGTCCTCCTCCTCAGGCTGCAGGTCTGATGAGGGATGTTTTATTTGTTTCCCTCACTTTTCCTATTATATACAGCCTACCATAGTACAAAAGGTAATTTTGGCTATGGTAATGTCTTATTTAACATTTGATTATGGGAAGCACTTTGTTCCATTAGGAATATTCCCATCTTTCCACTGACAACCACAGGGTCTTATCACCAATCTCTTTAGGCAGTCCAGAAACCATGTATCTGAAAAGTGAAGTATTTACCTTAAAAATATATGTCTACCTTCAACCTGTGATCTCCACAGAGATTCTCTGAAACTCATGAGATGGCTTCCAGACTATGAAATGAAGGGGGGGAAATATTGAGGAGGGTTTTTCTTTTATTTTATTTTCATTTTATTTATATGTGATATGTGCTACATACTCTATATGACATATTATATGCTATATATTATATTCTGAACATGCATGCAGTTAGGTATATTCCAGCTGCTTTTGAAGGAGCACAGCCTACTAAAATTTACTGCAAGCAAGACTTTTTAAAATCTAACTTTAAAAACGTTAATTTACACATTTACTTTCTTTAGTTTTGACTGAACTTGGAAAAGAAAGATGTAAGAAATAAAAAATCAATTAAAGAACAGTTTCTTTGTGCTTTATAGTCAACTTATTTTTCAGATTTTTAGAACTGAGAAATCTGGCCTTCCTATATTCCAGGCAAAGACTGCTTAAATAACATCTGTGGATATTTTCAGGGGAACGTTTGTTCTTTTTCTATTTGAATAATTTATTAATATTAGTAAATATGTCAAAAAAAGGTTTATTGAAACTGAAAGTTTCCATTTAGCAGCCCTTCAGAGCAGAGTAGAACTATACAGTACAGACTGTGTCTAACAGCGTCTTCTCTTTTCCATTTCACAGGGTACCCTGTTACAGGAAATTGAAATGAAATTTTGTTATGTATAATTTCTTTCAGTGTAGGCATGTTGTAAGATGCAAGCAGAAATACGTTCTTTGCTATC
This sequence comes from Pseudopipra pipra, assembly GCF_036250125.1. Lineage (NCBI taxonomy): Eukaryota > Metazoa > Chordata > Aves > Passeriformes > Pipridae > Pseudopipra > Pseudopipra pipra. Next base: position 32,089,023 of record NC_087550.1, on the reverse strand, counting down.
TTATTCTCCAGATCTTGTTTACAAGATGGAAACAAAATAATTAGATGATGAGTCTATCCGTAACCTTTGACGGGAGAAACTAGAAAAGGTATAAAACCTTTCAGCAATTCTATGGTTTGGAAAAAAAATAATCACACACAAACAAGGCTAAAGCCAGAAAGACTGCAGCCAGAAATGCTGCAGACCAAATCTTCATTGAGCTCGTCTTCATAAAACCTGAGATTGAATACAATTCCCTGAGAAGCTCTGGAGACAAGGGCAAAGCAATTCAGCAGCGGAACATACATTTTTAGAAGCTTATTACAGCCCTGGCCATTCTGACCTCTGCAATGGTCTTGCTGTTGCTTTAGAGTAGCGGAGGTTTCTTTTTAATTTTTCCTGCTTCACATAGTTCTTTACGCTAAATGCTGTCTCCCTCTGTTCTAGATCATCCTGTTCAAAGCATTTTCTTTGCTCTGCAGGAATTGTGGGGCTATGAAGGAAAAAACTTGCCAAAACCAAGTACGGCCACTTTCACAGGTCAGTTAAGTGGGTGCTGTCAGCTCACACAGTGCAGGCAAATCCACACACTTCTTCTGAGGACACAGAAATACTTTGCAGCTATTATTTCTCATAGATGTTTTCCAGATACCAGAGCCTCCAAGATGAGATCCTTTGCACACAGGTAATGGAAGCCTGTTTGCTGTCCTCAACATTTTGTGACCTAAGAGAGAAAAGTGGCACAAGGGTTAAGTAACATGAGAGAGGCTCTACTGGACATCAATGGCAGAGCATGAAATAAAACCTGCATCTCAAAGCACTGGCTGCTCAGCAGCTTTCCTGCTGCATCTGGTGATGGTCACTGCAAGGGGGGGATGATAATGCTCGTGGGACTAGCTCAGCTCTTCCCAAGACTTGCAGCTACACATTGTGGTCTGAGACTTGGCACAACCACTCTTCCTGCTTGACTTATCTTTACTACTTAAGGAATAAGAATCTAACAGTAGGTGCAAGTGTTGGGGAGGCTTGAACCTTTTGTTTAGTGTAGTTAGACTGTAAAGTAGCCTGCATACTTTGGAGTAGTATAGCTGAGGCTTCGAAAGGTGCCTGTGGCAATTAGTTATCCAGATGCCATTGAAAGTCAATGAAAACTGGGTGAAATCCTGAGTATGGGTGAGCAGCCAAATGCTACCGTATGGTCATAAGCTTTTCCTCAGTCTAGCACAGTGATCAGTTCAAAATGGCAGCTGAAAAGAGGCTTCAGACAGTGAATAGCAATTGAGATAACCATAACAAATACAAAAGCAAGCGCCTTGGTCTAACTGATGTGAAGCACACATTAGCAGGGTAATGCAAAATTTGCCTTCCATTCAGATGATCCTGTTCAAAGCCAGGTTGGATGGGGCAATATGTTCTAGTGGGGGGGTGGAGGTTGGAACTGGGCTAACTTGTGCATTTTCCAAGTGTATAAAACATAGTTCTTCCTGTCCTGTTTATTCAGGGAGCACTTAGGAAAAACTCAAATGGGTTTAAGATGAAGAGGGACTACAAGAGATCTTATTTCTCCCTTCTCCTTGCACATATGAACCACAGCAGGGGAGAGATGCTTCAGTGCTCTATAAACACCTTGCTTTTGTCTTGCACTGTTCCTGTGAGGAGTTGCAACATGCCTTGTAAAAGCAACACTGCTGGAATTGTGCTGTGAAAGAACAAGAGAAAACAGAAACACAACCCCAAGCTTTAACTGCACATGTCTGACAGCAGCTTATTAAACTCAGAGCAGTCATCAGAAAAGTGAGAGCAAGCACGGGGATGAAAAAAAATGTTGTTTCTCACAGCATGAAGGAAAAATGTTTTCTACCAAGGCAGGAAAAACAGTTTCTGAGTTGGGGGAGGTTCTTTTTTATGCAGTTTGGGATGTCAGTTGTTAATGTGGTCTCTACAACTTAAATCTCCATCAAGCTCATCAGCCCAAATATTTGCACATTGTAATTTGTTCAACTGAGGCCCCTTGATCTGTCATATTCCTGTGAATTGGGCTTTCTGTTGGCTCATTCTTTGGGACAGCTTGCCTCCTTTTGGATTTGTTATTAAAAGATAATATTGACTTAGTTTCCTTTACACTGAGCAGCAGCCTTTTCTCCTAAAGCCTGCCTTGGATTGTGCCTGGGTTCATGCGTGCATGTCTGTATATAAGACAAGCTGCTCTCAAAGACGCATTTCCTGCTGCTCTTAATGACAAGAGTAATTAACATTTTCCCAGGACTACTCAGTGTCCTGTGTCCCACTGGCATGTCCTGTCTGCCAAGACTTCAGCTTAGATTGGAGAGTCTACATGAACTTTGGGACCTCAATTTGCTTGCATTTCATCCTCCTCCTACCAGGTTCTGCTGGATGCCAATGAGGGTAACAGGACCCTCAGTGCTAAACCTCATTGCACCACGGACCCTCAGCCATTTAAATCCTGTGAACCCCCCTGAATCCAGCAACCCTCTGCATGCAAGGGTCTGCCTCTGTATCCAGCTACCTCCAGAAACCACAACTCTGAGGAATGCTTTGCCTACCTCTCCCTGATTGCACTCAGCTGTCGTGCTGAAAATCCCTCGCTGGCCATCAAAATTGCTGCAAGCTGCTAGCTGCCCTTCCCAGATCCAATGCCGAGTATTGCTGCTCTGAATTCCTTGCACATGGGTATGTGCAAGGGCAGCACTCCAAGAACTGAGTAGCACAAGTTTTCTCTGCCCTTCTCCCCATGATCTGCCTGCCCAGGGCTGGGCACTCAGGGAAGGTCATGCCTTAGATGAGAAGCAGCAGTGTCTGCTGCTGCACGTCCTCAGCTCCCAACCTCCCAGGCCTTGAAGACTGTAAATCTTAAGACTGATGAGTAATGACTTTTCTTTATTTTTTCAATTTCTATCCTTGTGCTGCTGCACTTAACATTTGTATGTACTCTATCTCAGAGATTTCTTTGCGATGTGGTGGAAAGCATTGTAGAGGAAAGAATCAGGATTGCCTCTCCCTCTGGAGTTGTGATGATGGATGGCAAGCCCTCCTGTATAAAATACAAGCATGCACAGCATACTCCTTTCTACTAGTCCCTGTTGTTGCTGCCTTGTGCTTGGCAATGGGACCAGCAGAAACCAGGTGGGGCAAACAGGGATTTTTGAGGGATGTTAAATTTGAGGGATAATAAGAAGCTTTGTTTTGAATTTCTGTGATCTGTTGTCATGTTTAATACTTTTTTTAAATTCAATTTCAACTACTTTGAGCCAAATTAATTTCAATTCTATTTCTTATTTCCTCCTGCTTATATATGGGAAAATGTACTGAAATTCTCATCTAAACAATAGTACATAAAACTCTTTTTCAGAAATAATGTAGGTATGAAGAGGTAGGATTTTTTTCTTTTTTTTTTTTTCCTATTAGCTTTTTCTGGGACACTGAGAAAAGCACTTAGTTCATTTAGAGAGTGATCTCAGCATCCACAAAACCACACAGAGAACTTCAGTTGTCTCATAGGCTCACCTCTCCCTTCACACCCTCCCTTCTTTTCCTGGGGAAACCAGTATTGTCCATTGATTTAATAGACAATTCAAAGGAATTTCACAATTTTATTCACTTACCAAAGAAATGTGATGAAGTTCACACTCCCTTCTCCTCTAAAGCACAAATCCTGAAATTGGGTTGCTTGGTTTGTGTAGGAGTGAATTTCATTAAGCAAAACAGCATAGAAATTCCTTAATAAAAGTCAGACCTATCCACTTCAGCTATAAACCATTAATTCAGACAGAGAGCTCAGAGAGATTATATTTACTTCTTTTCCTGGGGTACTGCAATATGTTTCCCACTTTGTAGAGATCATGCTCATTCTTCAACTTTTTTTCCTTACTCTCAGACTCCGACAGAAAACCACCCCACAAAAAAAGAGTACAATCCCTGTGCTTCATTGGATGTAGAAAACAAATAACGTGTCTCCTGCACTCATTACTTATACTTGCTGTGTGTTTTAGCCTACCTCCTATAAAAAGACAAAACTAATTTGTAATCATGTTGTTTGTTGGGAGTGTTTGTTCACATCTGTCTGTCGGCAAGTTTTATAAATCAATTAGCCCCAGACAGACACACTCTGTAGCTTTCTGTGTTCCCACAGATGTCACTTACTCATGAGCAGAAATAACAGTAGCCTTCACTGCCTCCTAATTTGGGTGCACAGGAAAAAAAATTGTGTCTTCTGCACATGTGTATCAAATGTGTTCCAGTTACTGGGCAACCAACAAAAAAACTATTCTGGAAAGCCAAGCACCTGAGTACAATACTGTACAGATTTGCATATACGTGCATATGTAAGCCTGAAGAGATATATGTGGAGTTATTTTAGTATTAAAGAGTAAGGACTTTGGGATTTTCTTAAAATAACTGAGTTAGTTTACTACCAGTTTTGCAAATGTGAACTTAGGAGTAAGGTGGAAGAAAATAAAGCTGAGTCTGAGATGGGGAGGGAGTTTGGGAAGCCGCAGTGGTATGCTGCAGTCAGAGGGATTTATGGGGAGTGTTGAAGTGGCAGGTAAAGTTTACAAGCACTGCACAAGAGATAATTGCACTCAGCTGGTGCTTTACCAGCCTACTAACTCCTCTAGTTTGCTTGAAGACTCATAGCAATATATTCTGTTTTGCTCAGTACATACGGTCTCAAATTCTCATAGGAAAAAACCCTTAATACAATATCCTGAATTGGAAGAGACCCACAAGGATCATTGAATCCAGCTCCTGGTACTGCACAGGACAACCCCAAGAATCACACCATGTGCCTGAGTGGATTGTCCAAATGGTTTAGAACTCTGTCAGGCTTGGTGCTGTGAGCACTTCCCTGGAGAGCCTGTTCCAGCTACTCTCAGGGTGAAGAAATTTCCTAACATCTAACCTAAACTTGCTCCATACAGCTCCATGAGGATTGATCTCTCTTTGATTGCAAAGCGCTTGCTTTGAAAAGCTTAGGCTTGTCAGTCCTTCAGCTTCATCTCCTGGACACAATAAAACAGTGTCCGTGCTAAGCATAGAAGGAAGATGATTGGATTAAAACACTGTTTTTCTTGACCATGGTTAAGTGTGTGGTTTGAGGGAATGGCAAAGAGTGGGATATGTGATGAAAAGGATGGAGAGAAGGTGAGATACCACTGAGAGGAGGAATGGAGAAGTGTGGCAGAGGGGGAGAAAGAGGGACACTGGGGGACATGAAGAGAGGAGAGACTGACCACCAATAGGTGTGCACCTTCATCTTCTGCAACTCTTGCCCCTAGGCAGGGTTATAAAAGAGGAGATGGGCGCAATGGTGTGTGAGCACAGGTAAAGATCACCAGACCAGGCAATACAACCAGGCTGTGAACCTTGGGCAACTACCACACATTGTGTGATCGAATAAAACAGATGTAGTGGTCATTCCTGTCCAGTCTTTTTTCTGGTTTACTAAATCTTCTATTTCTTCACCTTGATTTTGCTTTATTTCCTATAGAACAGTGGAGGGCTTAGTCTTTAATACCTTCCAGTAATAAAACTGTTTTAATTAGCATTAGTTTGGAATGACAAGACTACAAGTAATTAAGTTACACTGGGATCTAGTTAGAACGAAATTGATACCAGGGGATAGCATAAACATAAATCAGCATTTAAATAAACTGAAATCAGATTGCTGTAATTAAAAGAAAAAATCCATTGGCATTAAGATGTAAAAGTAACAGATACAGATTTAATAAACATAGTGAAGGAGAGGGAAAGAGCCGGGAAAAATGTAAATTGTCCCTCCCCACATATCCGTTGTCAAAAAAAAAGGAAAAGAAGATAAGAGATCACAGTTTGGTTAGTATTAAGGAAATACAATCTTTGGGATGCGAGAGAAGTTGGAGAAGATTATGAGTGTCTGTAGAGAATGCCATTAACATTAACCCGATGCATTGCAAGTGAGTTCTAGTTATAAAAGTAATTACTGGCTACCGAACCCATCTGGAATCTGCAATCAAAGGACAAAGAGAGAGGAACGAGTTGAGGAGAAAGTGATTACTTCTCTGAAGTAAAGACTGGCATGTGCAGTCAGGAGCCAGCAGCAGGCTGATGCATTTTTTTCATGCTACGGAAAGAGCAAGCCAGCCAGCATATGCCTACCAACTCCTCCTGTTTTCTTTAGGCTGCTTACTATTATAGGACATGACATCTTTGTATGATTAAAAATTATTCATTAGCCTTTTGGATTAGAGGAATCATGGAATCATGTATCTTCTTTAAATGTTATGGCAATTAAGATATACTAGAGGAAGTGCCCTATTTGTTTGTTTGTTTGTTTGCAAGACAATAATCTCAAGGAATATAAAGGATTTGGAAAACTGATGTAGGAAGGAAGATTAAGAGAATTCTGTGTGAAGTGATTCCAGTTCTGTTGGGACCTCTCAGGTAAGAAAACCCTACCAGAGCTGGGAGTACTCACCAAAAGCACTTGGGCAGGTTATGGTGACAGTCATAACATAGTAAATATTGCTTTATGGTCTGGGTCCTTAGATTTTCTACAGACAGGTCTTACCTTTGACAGCAGGGTCATCTAATATGAAGTTGTAAAGGCCAGTGTGAATCAATGCAGACAGGGAATAGAATCACAACATTATTTATGTACTACGCAACAGAAAGTGTCAGGCAAGCTTTATAGGCAGAGCAGACATGTGGCTGTGTTTAGAGCTTGCTGACTAATGTGAAAGTTTGCTCAAGACTGAGCTTGCTATCTGGTGTATTTTTAGTCTGTGCAGATGGCCTACACACAATGTGGAAACTCAACCCATCCCTCCCACTTCAAACTTGTTGGTCATACCTGGTGGATATGAAAACAGGTTGAGAAAGTTGAGATTGTTCAGCATGAAGAAGAGAAGGCTCCAGGGAGGCCTTAGAACCCCTTCCAGCATCTAAAGGGGCTGCAAGAGGACTGGAGAAGGACTTCTGCACAAGGGTATGGAGTGACAGGACGAGGGGAAAAGGCTTCAAATTGACAGAGGGCAGGATGATATTAGATATTAGGAAGATATTCTTCCCTGTGAGAATGATGAGGCACCAACACAGGTTGTCCAGAGAAGTTGTGGCTGCCACATCCCTGAAAGTGTTCAAGGCCAGGAAGGTATCTCTATCCATGGCAGGGATGTTGGAACTAGATGGTTCTCTTTCAACCAAATCATTCTATGATTTGATGTTATAGGAAGTCCATGTCTCATAGGACTGATGTATTTGGGAACCTTGAGATCTACCACACCTGTGCTGATGTGTAGATATGTCGAGTAAGTCTAATATCTACTGTATGTGTTAGACTTGCTGTTAACATGTGAGTGGGTTATCCAAGGTACATAAAGAATGATAGGGGCATCCTGTCTTAGTTATGTATGTAGTGCATCCAGCAGAGAGTTGACCTGCACTTGTGGAGAAGACATTCAGTTGGGATTTCAAAATATTTTATAGTCACAGAATGGCTTGAGTAAAAAAGGACCTGTGGAGGTGTTTTTATCCGACAATTTTTTCTAGCTAGACCTTTTTCCCCAGTCACAATAATGAATATTTTGAACCTCAAATAAATGTCTTTGAATTACATATCTTAATAATCCAATTGGTTAGAAAGAGAAAGCATCTGCCTCTAAATTTTTGAGATTAGAGTGAAGAGATTTATTTTAAGAAGTTGTAAAAGCATGAGTACATTCTCCTATTCTGGTCCAATACTGGCTTCATTCATTTATTATATTTAAAACAGTATAAAGTTTGGGAAGCAGGTGCAATTTCTGACTCGATCTAAGAACCTAAGGCAGAGTTTGTGTCACTTAAGTGACATGGTTACACATATGTCAAGCACCATGGCTCAGTGATGGTAAGATGGAGTGAGAAAGACATCTGATTTTTAAAATTGAGGACAGAGAAGACAAGAGTAAATAAACTCTTTGACAGTGGCACACTGACATTTCCTTTTGCTTACTCAAATATAAAAAATGTGGAAATTAGTGGATTTTTATGAAAGTGAATAATGCTCATCACATTCTAATTACTGGGAGTTTTACCATTAACTTAATGGAACTGAGGTTCCAGTTCCTGTGTTTAATAATCAGAAATATATTTTTGTTGAGTACTAACGGGGCAATATCACACCACATATTAGATGTTACTTGCATACATCAAATCTGTTCCTTTCACAACGATCGCATTACTTGGCCTAGGATAATTAGCATTAATAATAGTGTTGCCATTTGCAGGGAAAGAGTCAGGATTAACCAAATAAATTAACAGAACAACTTTTTGACATAAGTCAAGCAGGCACTATTCAACCTTACTTGAACAGAAATTCACCTCCCCAGACATAATGAGTGCTTTTAATACAGACCTGCCACTTTAATATCAGAGCAGCAGGGCTAAATTGCTCTCTGCAGGTCAGTGGATTTTTCTAGACATGCTTGTGCCCCTGGATAGAAGGGCACAGAGGAATAGTCTGATGAGGGTCTTCCACTTGTTCTTAAAATGACAACCCATGAAGCCATGAGCTGGAAAATGTTAAGTGGGATGAGGAACTGACTGATCATACCCTGGTTATGGTGACCGTGATCTCGCACCTGCACAACCCTGCCAGGAGCCTGTTCTACAGACACTGCCAGCTATGAATGTATAATTGTACCCTCTGTAGTGTCTTCACCTTATGGGTGAAACTCAGCAACTGGCTTGACAATCATGCTGCCTCATTACATGAGAAATCTGGGGACAGAAGGAGAAATTCTGCTGCCAAGTGAGAATGCAGGGAGAACTTTCCTGGGTCAGCTGTAACCGCCAAATGTAACATGAGATCAGGATGACTACATTAATATTGTACTTTCACCTGGAATACTGCGTCCAGGTGTGGAGTCCTCAGCACAGGAAGGGCATAGATCTGTTAGAGCAGGTCCAGAGGAGGCCACAGAGATGATCAGAGGATTGGAGCACCTGTTTTATGAAGACGGGTTGAGAGAGTTGGGGTTGTTGAGCCTGGAGAAGAGAAGACTCCAGGGAGACCTTATAGCACCTTCCAGTATCTAAAGCTGCAGAAGAGTTGGAAAGGTACTTTTGACAAGGGCATGTAGGGATAGAACAAGGAGTAATGGCTTCAAACTGATGCAGGGTAGATTTAGATTAATACTGGAAAGAAATTATTTACTGTGAGGGTGGTGAATACTGGCACAGGTTGCCAAGAAAAAGTGTGGATCCTTGGAAGTGTTAAGGTCGAGTTGTCTGCAGCTCTAAGCAATCTCTTTTAGTAGGTGGCATCCCTGCCCATGGCAGAGTGGTTGGAACTGGATGATTTTTAATGTCCCTTCCAACCCAAACCATTTCTTATTTACTGTATGAAATAGTCTTCATCAGAAGGACCAAAAATGACAGAGAACAGGTCTTCATTTTCTTTCTTCACCTTCTGTTCCTTACTCACTCCATGTGAAACAAGAGATTAACTCTTGTACATACCTCACAGCATCCCTCTTCCTCTTATACAAATGCTTTGTTAAACCAACCATTGTTTTCTTGGGGAATTTCACAGAATAATGTCTTGCAACGAAAAATTTGCAAAATGGACTGAATTATCTTTGGTGTGTTTTTCTAGCAGGGAAAAAAAAAATCACATGAAAGCTTTCTGCCAGGCCACTCCTGCACAAGACAGGCATTCAATGCAGCACTGCCATCTTGTCTGGACAGAGCTGCTATCTTCCTCTTCATGTCGGGAGTTAGTAGCACAATTTTATCACTATTTAGATGAAGAAATTCAAGGGAAGAAGTAAGAAACCAGATTTCATAGCAGAAGTCTCTAGAAAGCTGGGGACCCAGTTGCTTGCTAATACTGCTTTTTCACAGTATCAACTTCCCATTCTCCATGTTTCTCTTGCTGTTCATTTTTTAAAAATTTATATCTTGAGTCTATCAAAAATATAGAACACAGCTACCTTCTGAAATCAGTTACACTGACAAAGTGTCAGCAATCCTGGAATAGTGTTTTCATCCCCTGCTGTGCCAAAGAACAGAGTATGCCTAAATACAGTGGAAGATCCTGAAGTACACCCTGATGCATAGCAAGGACTTGTTACATGGAAAAGAAAATTTTTTGCTAAAATTGAGACTTGCTCATCTGAGAGCGCCCTGCCTTATAATACATGAATCTAGAAGTTGTCTGCCAATCATAATTTTGGAGCAATACCGAAAGTAGGCAAGTGATCTTTTGTGTCACTAGAGCACAAAACATAATTCTAAGCAGCATGGAAATAGGGATCGAAATATCTCTATGGAGTACTGGTTTATCTTGATATATACATAAAATGTTGCAAAGGAACGTGATCATTAGACTTCAGGATCAGATGAAGTTTCTGGGCAAACTTTGGATATAGACCTAAAATGAGTGCAAGGCAGGAATCTAGTCTGAAGGGCAGATAGGAATAACACCAGCAACAGACATACAGTAGAGTCAATTGGCACTTGGATAAAACTGGAGAACAGTAGATGGGACTTGCTATGTCAGATAAAAGCAACATGTCTGTGCTTTTGCAGAACCTTCCATTTGCTTTCTTCTTACTTGAACTTCTTTAGTAAGGTGGGCATACCTTTCCCACTCCCCATGCTCCATTCTCAGCCTGCAAAATGATTGCCCCATCCCGGTCTAGTGAAATAAGCAATGTTGTCTTGTTACACCACATCCCATGACTTCAGATAATTCTCTGTGTGTAGCAGGAAGAACAAGGGGTCCTCAAAATATCCCCTGTGTCACAGATATGTTGTGAATGGCAGCATTACAAAAATATGTGATTGTTGATGTCAACAAGGCAATGTGATGATTGCTGAGTGGGAGGTTTTTCTTCATTGTGTTGGCTATTCTGGGCTTTGCCATTGCTGCATGACCTTGATGAACTCACTTCACTTCAGCATGAATCAGCTGGTCAATATATAATAGGGGGCTAACCATACTTAAAAACCTTTTTAAGTTTCCTGACATTCATGCAGGACAAGTGCAATAGGCAAGCTGGATACTACTCAGCTGTGGTCTTATGGTTTCTTATCTCAGGATGCTGTATGGATGAAGCATGCTGTAGCTCCTGTTTGCCTCCATTGCCTGTTTTAAATTAAGCTGGCACTGTGGTCTAGCCTCTGGAATCTTCCCGAGGATGGCAGAGCTGTCTCTGTTGTCACAGGGTTTTGCTGGAGGGTTACCATGGCTTTTGGACAAGGAAAATAGTAAGGACACACCATTCTTTCTCCTTCCTGCTGTCTTTCCCACTGTGTGAGTTTAAGCACAGGGCATAATTTTTTCCTGCATCTTGCAGATGGATGAGAAGTCAGTTCTCATTAGAAAATGACCAGGAAAACAGGTTCAGTCTCTGCTGTAGAGAGAGCACACGCCAGGGAGAGAGGGAAAAAGAGACTCCTACACCTTTTGGAAAACCAGATTAAGATTGCACAGAAATGTTGAGCTGTTCATGGAAACAGTCTGATTTAGGGGGAGGAGGAAGGGGAGAAGAGATTGTGGAAGGAATGGAGGGCAGGAATGAGCAAGAATTAAGAAATGATGTGTCAGAAAAGCCATTTCAGTTAAACCATGGAATTCTTTTACCAGGTTGGAAAAATATGAAACCTAACCTTGCTCTGTTCTCGTAAATCTCTGGCGGTGGAGGCTATGATGGAGGATGAAGTGTTGTGTGGTGCTGGCTCAGAGTTGAATCAGTTTCTCCATGTGGACCTTTATGTCCTGCTATGTGAAACTGAAAGATTATTTCTTTCAGATTTCAAGTTTTTTGGCCTCTTCTCTTGGAATTATTTACGAAATCCAGTGCTACCTCCATGTCCCTGAGCTAGTCCCACCGTCAGGTGGATCTGGCTCTTCGCCCAGCTCTCAAGAAGTAAATCTCCCCAGTCAGACCTGCTGACGAGCTCTCGGTTTCTTTTTTGCGTGTTATTGTTTGCTTGTTGATCTGTGCCATGGGACAGAGCACAATTAAATGAAGAAAAATGAAAATGTGGTGCTATGCCAGACAGTTTTGCTGCTGTCTTGCTGATTATGAAAGATGAGTGTGTTTCTGGGCAAACAGACAAGAATGGATAATGCTGTGTCCTTGATATACTCCACCTCAGGCAGTTTCTTTGGAGCTCTGGTCCTTCCTCAGGACCTGTGGGAAGAATGGCAGCATTGATGTAACCAGGAGCTGCCCTTGTCCCTGGGCTTGTTTCCTGTAGAGCTTGCCACAACATAAAGTGCATGACAGTTTGGTATTCCTAGACAGGCATTATTTTGAGATACGTTATTTTGTAGTGATAGGAGAAGGGACAATGTCTTTAGACAAAAAGAAGGTAAGTTTAGATTAGATATTAGGAAGAAATTCTTCACTGTGAGGATGGTGAGTAATTGGCATAGGTTCCGCAGGGAAATTGTGTCTGCCCCATCCCTGGAAGTGTTCAAGGTCAGGTTGGGTGGGGCCCGGAGCAACCTGGTATAGTGGAAGATGTCTCTACATGTGGCAAGAGGGTTGGAATGGGATGATCTTTAAGGTCCTTTCTAACCCAAACCATTCTGTAGGTCTATGATATCTTTGTATAGGATGTAAATCTAGGCTGCACTGAAAACGCCTGCTGTTACTTCGCATGTGAATTTTCTGTTATAAGCCAGCCCATCTTCTTGTTCCCTCAGCAAAAACACAAGCTCTTAACATCTCAGTACTATTATTACCCATTACTATTTGCTCATTGGCTCAAAATTTATTCCAACACCTTTCCTTCTTCAAGGCCTCTATTTACTTCCTCTCTCCTCCTCACTTCTATTTCTATCCCTACACTTGCCTCTAGTATTACCACATCATCAATTAAGAGGATCTACTACCACCTTTTATTTCCCTAACACTGCCACTAGTACACCTTCTGAGATAACTTCATTCAGCAGCTCTCTTGCTCTGGAAGTTTACTCTTCTGGGTCCTTGGTCTTCCACAGCCACATGACACCCTTAATTCTCCATTCTGAGCCGATCACCCATGCACCCATAGAATCATACACCCATGTCCTGACCTCCTGCTTGCCTGGGTTTATTGTCCCTGCTGCCCTGGAACAAATATCACTTACTTTTCACCTTGTCATTGACACCCATCATCTTCTGGATGGTTGGTTAGGGAAGATGACCACAAGATAACTGGTGTTTAGCGGAGCTATCCCTGACTAACTCATTGCAATGTCCTCCTGACTTCAAGGTATAGGACTCTCACAGTGAAGCCAGGCTCTGGCAGATCTACCATCATAGAAATATTTGATGCAATGCCTAGCACCTTATTATGACAGGGGAGACTTTTTACAAACCAGACTGGAAGAATTTTTTGGCCACTATGTTATCTCATGTGAGCTGACTGTGGCCTCTGGACTGCCCATTGACAAAGTGCCAAACAGCATACTTGTGGACTAGGTGCCTCGTGCAAAGATCTTGGACATAGAGTACTATTAGATTTAGAACTAGATCTTCTGGATACCACAGTAGAATCTCCAATTTGTTATCCAGGAGATCATGTTCTTTCTACCCTTGAAATGCATGAATTCCTTTGCTGCAGTGGTTCAAAAACATAAGGTACCTGGATAGGGTTATTGCTTCTGCTGCTTCTTCAATACCTGTACTGTTTTATTAATTTTAAAATAATGCCTGGATGCTGAGTTTTCCTTCTAGAAGCCTAAATTATTTAACCCAGATAATTATTTAACTCACAACTCATTTCCTGTGTTGAGATGGAGAACTGAGGATGCTCATATGATAGTAAAGGGAGCCTGCATTAAGCTGGTAGTAAATTTGGAATAGAACCTTTGATAAGTGTCTGAGAACAGTCTCAATCCAAAAACTATCTTTACTGTCCTTGCAACCCAGAAAAGCCCAGCTCCAGCAGCAAACTACAGCCTGCATATAATTGTCAGCCCAAAGAGTGATCAGCCAGATGTCTCTTATGCTTTTGCTGTTGATTCCTGTGCTGATTTGGGGTCTCACCAAATTAAAGGCCTATCCTTGTCCTCCTCCCTGAATTTTTACTTGAAATTTTCATAGAAGTAGATTGTTTACGAAGACTTGGAATAGACTGCTCATTTTTCTTCTTTCTCCATATTGTACTTTTTGATTAATTTTGCTTCTAGACCTTGCTGTTTCATTGCACCCTGCTTCCTGAAAGGCATTTTGTACTAGAAATCTCTATAGAAATGAGCATATCCTAAAATATGTTAGAGAAGAACTTATAAATTCCATTTTTAGCTAGGATTTAGTCTGAAATGAAGAAAACACTGGTGGAGGTTCAAGTGTAGAACAGCTTTCTAATGTGGACTGACAGCAAAACTTGCGATATGTAGTTGGCCATCAGTGGGATGCAGTACCTGTTGGGCCTGAGTCTGCTGGAAATACATGCAGAGCAGTCAGTTTTCTTTTTTTTGCAAGAAAGAAGAGAGATGGATTTCCTCACCCTGGGGGAATTAAATGCCCAGTTGGATTGACTTGGTAACGTGGAGTGAACAGGGTCAAAACAACGACTTCAGATTTCAAATGATGGGTTTGTCTGCACTGCCATGAACAAATTCCTCATTGTATTCACCACAAACAGGCTTTTCTTCCCATATCAGTCTGCAAGGGCTTTTTGTTCCAAGGGCTTTTTTCACTACCATAGAACAAACATATTTATTGTCAACACTACAAAAAAAATACCACTTTCCTTATGTCTGAGTTCCCATGTGTCTCTCTCACACTATTCCAGGGCATTAATAGACTGTAGGATCTTGTTCCAGGTCCTTATCGGGTTTTCATTTCAGTAGTCCTCTTTGAGACTACTCCTATACAGCAACTTACTCATGTATCTGTCTGACCTTCTGCACCAAAAGCCACTCTGTCTTTTAAGCACTGAAATAGATTTCCCTTCTTTCATCAGCCTGGCAGGCAAAGCCCCAGAATTTACCTCTAGCCCCACCACTGTGGAGTTTATATCAACATTGCCAGAAATGGATGTCAAGGCAATGGTTTTCTAGGTCTCAGCAGTGATATTATCAGACCATTAAGCTGAGGAAGCTGTATCTCTATACCTGCGTATTTTGACACCTCCGAGGTACTTTGCACTCTCTCTTGCAGCAGACAGCTTCTTCTTTGTAGCACTGGTTCCACATTTGCTTTTTAAGATGTGTAAAGCTTATCTCCTTCTCCTGTGCATGTATTTTGTATTTTCGGGTTGGTTTTTTTCCCCTTAAAGTCAATTTTTCAGTTGGTATAAATGAAGGCAGTGAACTGCAGTGAAATTTATGGGAGCTGGCTCCACAGTCCCTGTTTGGAGAGCTGTTAACCATTTGCTATTCTTGGGAAGCAATTAAGTATTCCAGGTAGTATGCAATTGCATAACACTTAGAGCAAACCATGCATTTAACAAGAGTGGGCTCGTAGTAATGGGTGAACTTTAATAGGATTAAGAAAAAACATTTCTTCACGTGTCTGGGCATTTTAATTACTGTTTGTAGGTAGGTGAGAATATTGTCCCTGTGTCTGAGACACTGCATGCAACTGATTTCCTGTGTGTCTCTAGCTTAACCACTTCAGTCTATCGTATACAGACAGGCTAAAAGAGTAGGGATTGTTCAGCCTGGAGAAAAGAATGCTCCAGGGAGACCTTATAGCACATTCCAGTATATAAAGAGGTTGCAAGAGAGCTGAAGAGGGTGTTTGACAAGGGCGTGGAGTGACAGGACAAGGGAAAATGGCTTTAAGCTTACAGAGAGCAGGTTTAGATTAGATATTAGGTAGAAATCTTTACTGGGTGGATGGTGAGGCACTGGCACAGGTTGCCCAGAGAAGCTGTGGATGCCTCATCCCTAGAAGTGTTCAAGACCAGTTTGGGTGGGGTCATGGGTAACCTGGTCCAGTGGAAAGTGTCTCTGCCCATGGCAGGGTGGTTGGAACCAGATGATCTTTAATGTCTGTTCCAACCCAAAACCTTCTATGATTCCTTGATATGTCTAATATATATTGAGTTTAATATATTTTTCCAAATGGGCTCATTTTTTAGAGTTAAGGTGACCCATATAAAACAACTTCTAATGGAGCTATGTGGTTAGGTGTTTAGTTTTGTTTTGTTGTTTTGGTTTTTTCTTTCATAGCTTAAGCAAGAATGTTAATTCTTGCTCACAAATCAGGAAATCATTTAAAATCATTTAAACTTGACACACTGGTATGAGATCAGACAGCCATGTTTAAGTTGTGTGTCACGATTTCTTCTTTCAGCTGATAGTATGGTTTAGGATCTGGATGCCTTGAGTAGCAATAACCTGAATTGCTTACTGCTGAGGCATCATAGAAATCACAACATACAAGAGAGGGATGTAGAGTAGCTGCTGCGCATATGGACTTTGGCCTCAATTTTACAAATCAAGAAGGACATGAAACTGTCCTCTGTAGTGGACAATGTAGGGTCATCAATGTACAGTTTGTGTCTTTGTGGGCTTTTGCAGAGTGAGGAGCTGGAGGGTTCTCCATTGGCCGTATCATAGAACTGCTGGCACATAGTGAGAAGGTGTCTTCTTTCACCTCCTGCTGGATGAATGTAAATCCCTCATCACTAGAGCCACGAGTCATTTTTGTCATGCCAAGAGTGTTCCTGGATATATGATGTCAGATCTCACAGGTGACTCTGCTGTTTGATCTCAGCAGGTACATGGTCGATTTGAGAACACTGACTCCTTACTTAGGCAAGCAGCACTCATCATCTGATGATCAAAAGCAGGAGAACTGCTCAATCACCAAGTTAAATTCCAGAGAGCCGCAGAATTATTACAGAGAGATGTCTTACTGCAATCCAGCATCTTTCTTTACTGATGCAATTCTGTGATGAAAATATTGCAGCACATATCAGGATCATAGAATCATTAGTGTTGGAAAAGATTGCATAGCATGGCTGGCCTTCGCGAACGAAGATTTGGGAAGGGCTTTACCCACGTTTGTTACAAGCGTGCTGGTGGCTAAAAAGGCCGATACAAGACAGGCACGTCCAGTTGCAAAAGGCACAGCAGAAAGACTCCTTAGGTGGTATATTCTTGCAAATGTGGGTAAGGCCTTCAAGCCTGCACAATGGGGTGTGGAAAAGATTGACTCCAACTATTAAACCAGCACTGCCAATTCCACCACTAAACCACATCCCTAAGCACCACATCATCATGCTTTTTTGAAACACTTTCAGGGATGGTGTTTCCACCACTTCCCTGTGCAGCCTTGACCAGTCTTTCAGTGAATTTTTTTTTCCTAACATCCAATCTCTCTCCAATTTTGATAATTTTGTAGTTCCATTACTCTTTATGTTATAAGCCATCTCTACTTGCAGCTGCAAGGATGCAAGGAAGGATCATGCTCATCACCACTAGTTGAAAAACACAACTAAGCCAGCTGCTGAGCTGTTTGCTTTAGCAATTATTCTTCTTCTCTGCCTGTGCTTAAACTTTATGGGATTGCAATACTTCATATACCCTAAAGCCAGTCACTTTCTTTTTAATGTCACTAAATGTTTAAAAACATGTTGATTGAATTTACGAATTGCTGTGTTTCCTAACCATGGAACTGTATTCTTTTAAATCAGGCAGAATTTGCTTATATGAGATCAGTTACAACTGCTACAATTCTAGCATATGACTTCTGGGACACAAATAATTATTTAAAAACAGAGAGCATATTTTCTTCTGGATCCAGTTGCTGTAGAGGTTAGAACAGTCTGTGATTTTTTTAAACATATGCCTATTCATTGTGACATTCGGATCTGACAGCTGAAGGCAGCATTTTCCAGCCACCCCCTACTCTGAATTTATGAGCTACTCAACCAGGCTGCTGCTTGAACACCTGAGAGGGTGGTCTCACAGCTTTCTTTAGCATTTTAATGTGGCCCAAGTGCAGCAGAGAATATCTGAAATAGAATCCAAACCCTTGGAAACTGAGAGAGTGTGAGGGTCTCTCTGTTTTGATCTCCAATATAAGAGATCTGGTCTGGCTCTCAGATGGCTTTTGGAAGTGTTTTGAATATCACTGATGTGATGTTAATGGAAAATTCCCTAAAAGAGCATCTGTAATAGCCACTTCATAGTACACTTAAAATTTCGGTGAGAAATTTCTGGACTCGTAAAAAACAATTCTGTGTAAAAAGTGCCTTTTTGCCAGTCCATGGGGAAAATCTTTAAGATAAATTTTGCTCCTCACTGAATACTGCAGCAGTCCAGATGTTTTTTCTCAGACAGATGTTGCTTTGCCCAATACCAGTCATCGTCACTCCTGAGCTACTACTCTGTGTGTACACAATGTCTGTAGCTGGAGCCGAAAAAGCTGCAAGTCAAAGATTTTTTTCTCTCACTTTTTGTCATTTATGCCTCCTGCACAATTCAAATAAGCAAATGGCTTCCTATTTAAGAAGCCAGTAGTTAAATGATGAAATTTGTTTAAAAACTTCTGGAGGACAGAAGTCTTAGACAATAAACACTCCTTCTTTCATTTTATCAGACTTCTGAGTACCACAGCATAACTACACACTGTGCAGCGTAACAATGCTCTCATGTTTAAACCCAAGACACACATGCACACAAATCCCTTCCCTTTGGGTCAATATGCCACCTGGCTTCATTTGCTGTT
Organism: Pseudopipra pipra; assembly: GCF_036250125.1. Lineage (NCBI taxonomy): Eukaryota > Metazoa > Chordata > Aves > Passeriformes > Pipridae > Pseudopipra > Pseudopipra pipra. The sequence continues at coordinate 32,070,379 of NC_087550.1, read as the reverse complement.
TGCGAACTCTGGTATTGAAAGGGATCATGAAAACACCCAGACTGTGTCTCACTCACAGTCTCTCTCAGCTGCCTCCGGCAAGCTGAAAAACCTCTGTGTATTTAGTATTTCCTAATGGGAAAGCTTACCTATACTGTTGCATTTCCCTTAAAATTTCTAGTTTTCACATCTTTTTGGCATAAAAAATTCTGCTTTTTATATGTGAGGATTGGACACACATACTTTTGTTTTTGTTCTCTATTTATTTCTTAATTTCTCTGATGTTCTTTTGCTTTTGCCTTGTGAGTAGTCACAGGGCCATTTAAATTCCCAGGCATTTTTTACAAGTTTAAGGCCATCCTTGTGTACATGAGGAGTAGTTCTGCAAAGGACAGTTCATATCCTGGTCCAATTTGCCCTCTTAAGTGGTTAGTTTTTTCCATAGATTCTAGTCCACAAAGGAACAAAGATGGGCATTTCACTGGGTACCTTGTGTTACACAGGATGAATCTGGATCTACGCAGTTTAGTCAAAGTGATTTTTTGAAATTAATATGGTGTAATGCTTAAATGTAATGGCTTGTGACATACATGCAGTCACACAAATGATCTCACAATTTCTTCTGTCTTTATCTGTGACTGCCACAGTAATTTTTAAACTGTGTTTTCAAACTCTGCTTTTGAAAGTGTAGGCAGATATCAGCTTGCATCAGTGAAAAGAGCAGTGCCTGAATCAGTGCCAGGCAAAACATATACTGAGTAGCCACGCTTGGATAACAAAGACTGTTTCTCTGAGGATAAAACTGAAGGGACTGAAAATACTATCAAGAAGCTGACAGCCTCCCATCCAGTCAATACATGACTTGTAGGTGTCCTTGAAGGGGTATAAAATTTTCATACAAAAAAAGTTAGAGGAATGGTTTACAAATGTAGTGTGCCAGCTGCTATAAGGAAATAAATTAAAGATAGAGAGAACTTACCAATGTACAGTTCCATGCCAAGAAAGTCTCCACACCTGTCTCATACTTCTCAGATTAAAGATGCAGAGCAATGTTGACTTGTTGTCATGAGGGAGATCAATCCTCAAAAACAGAAAACTTTCCCTCTAAGAAATATTTAAAAGAATGTTATGTTTCCAGCCAAGTTTACGTTGTCACATAATAGGAACAGGAGTACTGTTTGGAAAACATGAGAAATGTAAATATTTCCTTTTTCTTATTAGACTAATGCATATGTAGAGCTTTAATTACTAAATCTAGTTAACAGAGAATATTTTCTGTAGCCTTACATTTAAAAAAAAAAATCCTTGAGGAACATTTATATACCAATGGCATATATCTCTTCAGTTTCTAATTCCATTATTCACCAGTTTTCCAGTCCTTAGACTGACAACTTCTTTATTATTAGGGTGTTTTAGTCCTCTTTTAAATAGTGTATTAGAAATATTCCATACAATATTTCTGTAAATAATAATTGTGAAAATTGTATTCTGTAGAAAAAAGTATCTATTGATATAAAGAAGCCATAAAAACAGAATGGCAGAGTCTTTATTATCTCACTCCAATGTTTTTGAGTCCTCTTTCACAATATGTTTGTTTTTAACTATGGCTCAAAGTCTCTAAATACTTGAGTTAATAAATGGTTCCTTTCCTCAGTTCATCTTTGATATGCAAGTGTGTTTCCAAGTGAAGTCTAAGCAAAGGGTTAGCTGTCATACAAAAAGGAAAACAAAATGGATTTGGTCTTTCATAGAATACACCCAGTGCTGTTTTGAAACGAAAGATTAACATCTTGATAAAAAAATTAAATATATTAGGAGGATGAAAATAGTTGTTGTGTAATGATACTTTAGGCAAGGACTTGACTTGTTCTGTAAAAAACTGATCAAAACAGAAAATGACAACTAAACCTCAAGATTGTGTATAATGCATTAAAAAGTGAAAGACTAAAAAGAAACAGTATCAAACGCATAGATTTTTGTAAACCCTAAATTCCCAGAAATTTAAGAAGAATAGAAGTCCATTAGGAACCAATAATATCCACTTCAGCTCCAGGAAACCTTCTAATAACAAATTTCCAGGAATGGGCAGCTCAAGCATTTACTTGTTTAAATCTTCCTAGTAGCCCCTGGTGCCTCAAATATTTCCAATCTTCTAACACTCCATTGAGCAGGGAAGACTGCCCGATTCCCTCTTGGAAGCCAATAGATTATCATTCTCTTAACCATTAACATTAATTAATCCGGGCAATAAAACACTGCAAGCATCTTAGTGGACCAGCTATCTCCTGGCAGGCAACTACTAATTTCCACTGAACCAGTATGGCTTGATTCCAAGTTTGAGCCACAAATTCTTGTCTTTTGTAAACATTAAGTATCATTCATCATATTAGTGAAGCAGCCTTTTCCATGAACAAATACAAAAGCACATAAATTCAAAGGGGGTTTTGGAATTCTGTTTTGAAGACAGACCATTGGGGCTGTGATTTCCAGCAAGCTGTTTAACAGTTTTTTAAGTGTTTTTCTTTGAGCGGCTTCAGATCAAGTATTTTCTCATTAAGGAACGATTGGGTACATTTTTAGTCACCTTTTTAATTGTTTTCAAGTTCTCTTACAGATCCTCAATGTCTTGTACCTTTTCAAGAACTAGAGCAGTTCACAGCCAATAAGGGAATATTGCATCAGCTGTAAATATGATGCAGAGCTGGTATTCATTTAGGGAAGACACAGACCTGTTGGAGTGGGTCCAGAGGAGGGTCACAAAAATTATCAGAGGGCTGGAGCACCTCTCCTGTGAAAAAAGGCTGAGAGAGTTGGGGTTGTTCAGCCTGTAGAAGAGAAGGTTTTGGGGGGACCTTATTCCAGCCGTTCAATATTTAAAGGGAGCTTATAAGAAGGATGGGGACAGACTTTTTAATAAGCCCTGTAGCAATAGGACAAGGGCTAATGTTTTTTAACTAGAAGATCATAGATTCAGACTATATTTAAGGAACATTTTTACAATAAGGGTGGAGAAACATTGGCAGGGTGTTGGATGGTGGTGGTGGCTGCCCTATTCCTGGAAACATTCAAGACTTGGTTGAACAGGGCTCTGAGCAATCTGGTCTAGTGGAAGGTGTTGGACTAGGTGAGCTTTAAAGTTCCCTTCTAACCCAAGCCATTCTGTGATTCCTACAGACCTCAGCCTCTGGGACTCTGTTTGCCCGTATGAGCTACTTCATTGAAGTTAAGAGGTAGTAAACATTGATGTCAAACATTATCTCCTTTCTTCATACAAGTAACAGCTTAGGTGGGATTTATTTCCATAGTGCTGGGCATGTAAAAGCATACCTCTGCAAGTTATTGTTGATTACCTACCTCTGCAAGTTATTGTTGATTACGCCATCTTTTACTTTTGTTCTGTTCTTCTCCTACGATTTATGATGTTGGCCACATCCCAGTGAATGTCCCTTTCTTTATCTCTCAGGCATTAATGACCAAGGCACTGCACTTCCTCTTGAAGTCTAATTTGGTTTTTGTTTTTTCTCCCATGTTGATTAAATCAAAGGATGGACTCAAAGATATTGCTTCGTATAACTTTTAGTGTTGAGGAATTTTCCTCTAAGCTCTCTTTTCCTTCAGATAGAGTTGAACATTTGCACACACCCTCTCACGATGTTCCCTTGCCTATATGACCTAAAATATTCTCCAAAATTATTTTAAAGTGCTGGATCAAAACTCTGCCATGGGCCATATCAGCAGTTTTACAGTGGGAACAATCATAGGTTAGTGGTCATACTTTTGGCGCTCTCTAGTTTATCCAGACTAACTCTTTCTGATAACCAAATCTACAAAGCTACTTTCTCAATACAGTTTTTCTAACTTAGATAAAACCCTGTGGGTTCAGTGAGCACTTTTTGTACCAGAATTGTGTTCAGTGACTGCATGTCAATATGTGTGTCACCTTTGGCCTTTTAAGTCAGAAATAGATCTTCATCTTGCAATGGCTTTCTTCTCTCTTGAACTAATAAAAGATTGCAGCCAACAGATGCTCACTGTCAGAATAGAAGATTTCCTCTGGAACAATTGTAAACTGTTTTCTTGTTTATTCTAGGTACTTATAGCTCATCATTTAGAAAAAAAGTAAGATTACTTTGTTTTTTACATAAAGGAGGATAGTAAAAGCCAGTTTCATGGATACCAAAGGTTAAAAAATAAGAAAGTAGTTAAATGAGCTTTCATTACCATATGAGCTTCATTTCTCTCTAGAGTTACCCAGACCTCTGCATTTCTCATTCAAATGCTTCATGAAAGTGCTTACAATTCACAGAGAATCTGTGATTGTCTGTCTTGTCCAAGCATGAGGGAAATTAACAGATCAGGGGATCGTCACCAGATTGCTGGAGTGCTGAAAAGCACAGGATCCTGGTCAATCTTCGCCATGTTATTTTCTCCTTAAAAGTTCCCTAGGAGATTAGGGAAGCTCCTCACTAACAGACACAGCTAGTGTTGATCTGCAATTACTGAAGCTCTTGCTCCAAGCCTGGCGTTAGATGTTGATCACACAGAAAGACCTACAGATGCATGTTGTGTTTTGGTAACCTGTGTAGGGGGGATAGTCCTGATTACCAGTCTTTTGAGATCATAGAATCATTAAGGTTGGAAAAGACCTGTGAGATCATCAAGTCCATTTTACCAAATACCACCACGCCCACAAAACTGTTTTGCAAAGTGCCATGTCTTCTCTTTTTTTGAATACTTCCAGGGAGGATGACTTCACCACTTCCCTGGGGAACTTATTCCAATCCTTAATCACTCTTGCAATGAAGAAATTTTTCCTAATATCCAATCCAAACCTCCCCTACCACCACTTGAGGCCGTTTCCTCTTGTCCTATCACTAGTTACCTTGGAGAGGAGATTGAACCCCATATGGCTACAACCTCCTTTCAGGTAGTTGTAGAGATTGATAATGTCTTTCCTGAGCCTACTTTTCTCCAGACTAAGCATCCTCAGCTCCCTCAGCCTCATAAGACTTATGCTCCAGATCCTTCACCAGCTTTAATGCCCTTCTCTGGACAAACACTGTTGAGATCAGAAAAATGGAAGTTGGACAATATGCTTCTCCTAGCTAATCTGCATTTCAGCTAATTTGCATTTTTTATTTACCATTCTGTTCCTGATATTTTGCTATTTCAGCCTTTCAAAGTCCACTGTGCAGCCTGCTTTTCCTCTTTTTTCCCCCCAGTTTGAGCAATAAAGCACAGTGGGGTAAACCTGCTTTGAAGACACTGTATTCTGTAGGTGATTAAACAACTTTAATGTGCACTGCATCTTCCCTGATCTCTTTTTACTTGTCACAACTTGTGAATTTATCACTACTACCTGCAACTAAGGAGAGTCATCAAAGGCAAACAAATTACACATTGTTTTCTGCACCAGACAGGTTTCAAGTTTCCTGAGGGCTCTGAGTGTTTGTTTGTTCCCCAGAAAGAATTAGATAGTTAATTCCCCAGCATTTCTTCCTGGTCTTTTACATCAGCTTCTTTGATAAATCATTTGGGACATCACATAATCAAGTGTTGCTATAAAACATTTATACAGATCTATAAAGTAGATTACATTGTGTGGGAAATCATTAACCTCCTCTGCTTGAATTGTGCTTTTTGTATTAAAAAGATGCAGATAAGCATGGGTACAGAACAGTAGCTTTCATATGTATCCTCTGGCTCAAGAGTTAAACCCACTCAACAGCATCATCAGAGACAACATCTGGAAAGAAACACCTGGTGATTCCAAATTCCCTCTTTGTTTTCTGGTGGTGCAGGGGGTTTAATCTCATTTTTCTCTGCCAAGCCTTTGTCTTTTATCTGTGACTGTGGCAGAAGGGTTCTAAATAATTAAAAAATTGTGCGTTGCTGTTTGGCAACTACTTTAATATTCCCAGGACATCCTGCATTGGCATAGTTGGGCATATACTGAAAAATTTTTTGCTTTACAGTAGATGTTAAAGCTCATTTCACAGATGAGAATATTAAGACTATAACCAAGAAGTAAATTAAACACTGTCTGGAAACAGTCCTAGGCACTACAATGCAATAATTTCTCCTGTTGCACTGTTAAAAGCATCTGTGACACGGTGTTTGCCTGTGTCAACTGATGCTCTCCCAAGTAGTTATTGAGTCTGTATCAGGAACTAGAAAAAAAAAAACAAAACAAAAAAAAAAAAAACAAAGATCCTTCCCACCAGTCTCTTTTAATGCATCTGTGTTGTTTTGGAAACTAAGACAGGTTACTGGCTTAGACACTCAGAGTTGGCCTCAGAGCTTGTGAATGTTTTTTGTGTATTTGAATTACCTCTGTAGGTGAAGTCGAATTTAGTGCAGCCCCTGTGAGAACAGCATCCTTGGGACCGGTCCTCACGAGTGCGATAAGCAGAGCTCAGGTATCACCCCTCTCCATCAGCACAGACAGGGCAACACCTTGGGCACACCTTCCCAACCTCATAGCAGAGGTTAGCACTGAGCAAGGGAACAAGAGGTTAGATTCAACCCTATTTTACACCTGGTTTACATCATTGTTTCTGGTGGAATGCCCTGCAATCTGTGCCATCTAATTTATTTGATCATTAATGTCTTCATCCTTTGGTTTTGCACTGCTATTGATAACTGTAACAATTTCTCCATCTACCAATGCAAAGTCTTGACTGATGGAAAATGACAGTTGCATGGGTGTTATAAATGTCTAGTGCTCACTTGCAAACAATCCTTCCAACATAACATGAAGTTTGCTCAGAACACAGACATGCCCTCTATCCCTCAAAACTGTGACTTCAGTAAATCAAATAACAGCAAAATAAAATCAGTTACACAGAAAAATCAATCAACCATCAAAACCACAAATCAAAGCAAGAGCAAAAATGGAAAACTCTCCCTTCTAAAACCTAAGAATTATTACAAAAGAGAAAAGCCATAGCAGCACCAAGAAGTCACAGAACTTTTCTATTGCTCTTGGTTACTGGTGAAATATTATATGGTTTGGTTCTTTTTCAGATGCTGTGATGATGTAGAGTAGTATATGTCTTAAAGAAAGACAGATTATTGCTATGTTGAATCAAGCCATTGATATTTATGTTCTTCATGAATAATTTCATGTACTCATTTGAAAACTTTACAAACTTTCACACCCTGTGGAAAAAAACAGCTGGTTCCCTCATTTAATAGAAGGGAATGGGGAGAAAGGCTATGTGCCTTGCTCTTTGTCTCAAGATTAAGTGGAAAGGACTGTCTCCCAGTTCTGCATGCAGAAAGGCACTGGTTGAGCTTCTTGACAGACGGCATAATAACAGTCTAACCCAGCACCCCTTTTGATGTCAGATCTGCATGGAAATACTGGCCCATAGAAAGTGAAACATGGCTTTGTTTATATAATAAAATATTTCACAGATATGACATATGGGTAAGTGCAGAGCAAGGCTGACAATTTATATCCACATGTGGAATATAAAGATAGGATTGTACATTCATAACTGCAAACAACTGTTGCTGGAATTGTGTTTTCCAGTAGATTGGTTGTTTATCCCTATTCCCATGCAACTTGCATTGGAAAAACGTTATTCTGTCTCCTGAAGGTTCTTTGGTAGACAGTCCCTATGCAGCACCTAACACAGAAAACTCTCTATCACACAAGAGATTTCTAAATACCATTTTTCCATAGTTGTTTTAATAGAGATCTGAAATTCAAATAAAAAAACTGTCTATTTGTTACCTGAATTATCAATTTTCATTATAAACAAATAAAAAGACATAAGTCAGTAGTTCCTTCACAAATAATTTTGGGCTCCTGTTGACAAAATGTCATTGGCACTATCATCTGCTCCTCAGGATCATATGGCTTTTGTGGAACTGGGAAATGATTAATCTGAACATTCACTTCACTTTTACTCGTATTTTCATTTTTTAAAAAGTAGGATTTTTTATGTCTGTTTTTTTTGATTTAATGATTATGGCATGAAGAAGACCAGGTGGGAGTACTAAACATTTCCAAGAGATGGTTTCAGAAGTAGAGTTGTTGCTATCTTAGAGGAAATCCTGTCTTGCAAGAGGAAGAATCAGATTCTCTTCTGTTCTAATTTCTGGCTTATAACTGTGGCAATTATGCTTGAAGTTCAGTTGTTCTAGATTGCCCTTTTAGCCAGTGCACAGAAGCATCTTTATCTATTAGTGAGTTATTTCCATTCCACAAAAGGATTATGCTTTTAATTTAGTAGCTCAGTTAAGTGTTCAAAATCAGGGTGTGAGGATCTGTCCCCCAGAATCCTCCAATGCTAAGTTTTGGCTCAGTGTTGAGTTATTCATTTTGGTAAATCATGTAGAACCACCAGAAAAGGCCTTTAAATGTGCAGAAGGCCTCTGGAGAGTGTTAACCATTCCTGGGATGAAAGAGCTCCACAGCTTGTGAATTTACTGTGATTTTCCTCTCAGCTAATGTAGACTCAGCTAATGCTGAAACATTTTCCGAGGATGAAAGAGAATGTTTGAGTACCAACATATCATAGAATTATTTAGGTTGGAAAAGACCAATAAGGTCATGAAATCCAACCGTTAATCCAGCACTGTCAAGTCCACCACTAAACCATGCACTTCAAATATATCTTCTCTGGTGGGTCATAAAGCATTTGGGGACTTCCTACCTGCAAGCTGCTCTGTCGTTTCCAGTAGGATGCTGGCACTACTCTGTTCCTGGGATTTCTCAATGCAAATTCATCCCTTCATGCTTGACTAAAATAGGCTATTCCTCATTCTGCCAAAGTACCAGTTTTCCCAGTAATGGTGCTTTCATTGTTATATCCCTTTTATACACAGGTATTTGCTGTTCAGGGAGTAAAGGAAGGAGTAGATGAAAACCCATAAAGCCACCATATATCCAGTCTTTCAAGGGTCATTATATTGTCCGCAAGGCATAATGCTCTTGCCATTTTCAGTTTGTCTCTAGTGTGCTGAGTTGTCATCAGGGTAAATAGTCACCTTTCTTCATAAATAAGTAGTGGCTTTGTATCAGACTCAGTCCAGCCACAGACCAGTAAAGCTCTAAATAGCAGTGGAACAAAACAGCTGCACAAATGTGAGAAGTTCATGTGATTTCTTCTGGTTAGGATTCACTTTCATGTTGTTTAGACATCCTTAAACACAAACAAGGAAGGTCTATTATTTGGTCAGACAAGACTCTCAGACATCTCATTATTGTGACTTTCAACAGCACAGTTGTGTTTTCAAGCTTTGAGAGGTGCAGCAGCTCTTCATTATTACCAAAATGGGAGCAGGAAAAAGAAATGGATGCTCATTTCATTAATGGCTGTTGAGAGACAAATCTCCCTTTCTTTGTTGTGCCTGATCAAAGACAAATCCAGAAAGATGCCTCACATCCCAACATGTGATCAGTGTGTGATTTCAGATATTTTGGCTGAACCCCATTTTTTATGAATCTATGTATCATGGTTCTCATTGGAAATAGTGAAGAGGGAAGGCACCTGGCACTTTAATGAGCCTGAGAAGTCTACAGTCACAAACACCACCAATGTTTCCCAATTACTGCCTTAATTTTGTAATCAATCATGTATAAATCCCATCCTCACAGACAAAATCTCTCTTTCTTTTCCACTCTTTCCTTTTTCTCCATTCCTAATTCACCCTTGCAGATGAGATTGGGGTCTTTGGGAATAGAATCTCATTTGAATTCTGAAACTAACTTTTAAGACTAACTCAGTACATCTAGTGAGACAACATCTGATCTATCCAATCTCTAATCGATTTAACAGGGGTAAGGGCATGGGCAGGCAGGACTTAGGATTTTCCTTCTTATTTCCACAGAGCCCTTCTGGGTATTTCACAGAGCTGCTAAAGTTCACGTTCCAGGACAAAGTAAAATGTCTTTGAGGCATCGAGTAGCACACATTTAATGAAGATAGAAAGCCAATCACTTAACATCAGATGAGGAACAGCAATTTCCTTCAGTCTGGCACTTTGTGTATTGAACAAAATTGCATGAGAGCTTTGAGCACTAGGAGAGCTGTCAAGCGGCCGTTTGTCTGGGAGCTGGAGCAGTCCCCTTGGAAACAGCTTAAACCTTTTAAATGAAAGCATTACAAAATGTACATCTGTGTGTAATATATTGGCCATAGCCTCAACTGTCAAGGGCCAGGCTATGCAATGTTGATATATATTTTTGCCTGACAGTCATTTTCATGCTTTCACATATAAACACAACCTCCTTTAAGATTACAGGGTACTTGGCTGCTCAATAAGCAAGCATCATAAAAAAAGGTTTGCCCTTAAAACTGATTCAGCTGGGTTATCTGACCATAACGCTTAACTCAAAAATTTTGATACTTCCTGGACCTCTCTATTGCAAATACGTTGAGATTTCTTGTTAGATAAGGCAAAATGAGAAATTTGACAGTCACCACATTATGGAGAGAATTACAGATTTTAGAGGGGACATATTAATAAACATACTGTTGCCATATGTCATCACCTGTATAAAACATTAATCCAAATTCAGAAGTTTTTTGTTATATCAGTCATTTGTGAATGTGAACTTTGAGGAAACATGTTGTTTGTTTTATTTCTTTTTATAATTTTTTATAAAGCAATGTATTTACTCATTGTGGTTTTTCCTATGAAAATGGCTAACAAAAAAGCCAGATAAAAGAATACATGGGTGGTACATAATTTAAAATATATTCCCCAGGAATATACTTGGTCTCGTGTTCTTACACTGCTGAAAATATGGGGCAGCTCTTCTGAAATCAGATGAGTTTTAACAAGTAAAACTGCTTTAAGTGAGAGGAAAATCAAGCCTGTTTTTTTCTAGTCCTCTCTGTCTCTCAATCTGAGATTTCCTTGATTCTCTCCCTTCTTCTTCATCTTCTCCTCCAAAGCCTGCTTGCAACTCGTACTACTAGCAGCCACTTTCTTTAATGAAAAGTAATGCTGAGCACTGAGCAGATTCCACTTCAGCTTTGACAGTGGGAAGTGGATTTAAAGTATCTGACAGAGCTGTGAACTACAGCTGATTGGGCATTTTGGCAGTTTAAAAGTACTGCTTTTTTTTTTTTTTTTTTTTTGCCTTTGGCATCTCACTTTTTTTCCTCCTCACTACTCCATGCATTACTTTTAGTCCCCACAGGGTGCCTTATCCTCAGTCTTGTCACCAGCTTGCTCTGGGAGTATTCGGCAACAGATATTCTTGGTCTTCAGCACTAAGACCCTTGCCATGCCCTACTCAGAATCCATTCCATCAAGCAGGTATTTGGCCTAAATCTGTGCAACAAGATCACGAGATCAATTTCAACCTTCACCATATGATTTAGTTAGTATGGTGGTATTTGGTCAAAGGTTGGACTTGCTGATCTTAGAGGTCTTTTCCAACCTTAATGGTTCTATGATTCTATTAACAAATGAGAAAACTATCTGAGAAGCATCGTAGTAAAGAGTGTACAGTGGAGACCTCATCTTCTATTGATTTATTTTGAACTCAAGGTGAAATGAAAAAAAGGAAAAAGGAGCTTGTTGAAGAAAATCCCATTCTCTCTCTCTTCTCCCAGAATAACCATAGGAAATGCATGTAGGAAGATGACATTTGTAATCTTCATCATGACATTTTGATTCCTCTTGTGGCTAAATATCCAATCCTTCTCTCATTCTCCATCAAGGCCTTCCTATTTTTTTTTTTTTCTATAATCACAGGAAATTTGGAAATTTGAATTTGGGAGAAAACACAGTGAGAATTGATCCAATAGTTCACAGAAGGACAGGAGAAGTGTACTGCTGTTTTCCAAGAAGTTTTGTGATGAGAAATGGGATTGTGGTTGATATTTTGACGATATTATTCATTCCATAACAGTGATCCATTGAAATTAAAATAAATCCACAGCAGCAAAATAAAAAAGCATAAAACAGGCCTATTGTAAGCAAGTGTGAGGGAAAACAGTAGTTATATGACAACTGGGTAGATTTTAGAAGTTGAAAATTGGGAAAGGCTCCAGCTCATGATTTAAAAGACAGCTACTGCAAGCAGTGGGAGTTTACAGATCAGCAGAACAAGCTATCAATTTTCAATAAAATATTAGGAGTAGTTTAATGCAATTAACCTCCTGGGAAGTGTGGTGGGCCAAGTTCAGAGGTGCACTTGAAACAAAGTCCTGGCTCCAAGCCAATTCTAGAGAGTATGGCTATTTGTTGAGTAGAAAGGAACTGCATCTTGTTTTCATTCCTCTTATCCCTCAATTCCTCCTCCAGCCTTTAATCTTCCTAGAATCATAGAATAGTATGGGTTGGAAAGGCCCTTAAAGATCATCTGGTTCCAATCCCCCTGCCATGGGAAGGGACACATACCACTAGAACAGGTTGTTCAAAGCCCCATCCAACCTGGCCTTGAACACTTCCACACATGGGGCATCCACAGCTTCTCTGGGATATGATCTTCACTTACACTGCTTTCCTTGACCACTTGATTTAGCCTGCCGCAGGGATATACCCCACCTTCTGAATAGTGTTCAGGCTGACAGTTACTGTGACATCATGACTTTCTTTTCCTGCGGAAAGAAAGGGGACAATACAATGCCATGAGGAGTAAAAATAAAAAATTGCTGTAGAACAGCAATAAAGTACAGGGTCTAGAGACTGAGCTGCTTCTTTCTAACTTTAGCCATCTACAGATTCATTATCTAGCTGGCTGTGGATGTTTCAAACAACTTCATGGAGAAACATCCTTTGAAAACTATTAATCACAGAATCTTCCTCTGACTGAAGAGGTCCCTGAGTCACAACATATGAGGGTCCAGGAGAATATTCAACAGACATAGCTCTCAATATGCTTGCTTGTTCTTGCACTGTTTTCCTAGAAGTCCATGTTGATCACTTGAGTTGATGAGTCATTGGTCCAACCCAGCACAGTCATTCCTACAGGAATCATCTGGACATCTTGTATCATTAATAGAGTGAAAGAAAAACATTTTCTAGAGATGGTTCTCAATGTTCAAGTATAGAAGCAGCCCAGTGACTAACAGAGCTGGAACATCCATCTCTGAGAAACTTATATCTATTCCTGTTGTGAAAAAGAGGTGTTAAGTGAAGGACCTCTTCAGATGCTGGATGCTGGTAGGTCACAAAGGACGAGAGTAAAAAGGTTGAGGGATGAGTTTCTGAGAGCTGTGATCATTTCACCTGTAGATTGTAAAGCTCTTTTAACATCAAGAGTTTTCCAGGGGTGCAAGTTTCCAAGTAAGTGGTTGGATTCCTTTAGATCCTGACAAAATAAAATGGGAGAAAAAAATGTAATAGAAGGTGGTATAAGATAAAGCATGTGAGTATTATTAGAAAATACACCATTTCTTTATTATTTGCCTTGTATCACGTGACAATAACATTACCTTGCAGGAATGACAAACCCCATTCGAAGTTAGACCTTACTTTAAGACATTTAAGACTCTGAAAGAGACTCAAGAGAAAGTGAAATTGCTACGGTGAGCCAACTGAGGTTACAAAGGAAGTCAGTTGCAGAGCTGGGAAAATGTCTTCTGACTCCCAGGCCACTGCTTATGGCAGGAGATCACTTTGCTATCAAAAAAGACCGTGATCTTTTCTTTCTGTGCAGGACCATTTATTACTGAACAGCTTTTCTCACTCCATTTAGTCTATTTGAAAAAATTCTGAAGAAAGTAAATATCTATTCTTCCCTTAGAAATGGTTTAAAGTTTTCTGGATATGACTAGTTTAACTTTCTATATTTTTCCTTTTCTAATTCACCCCATCACATTTAATACTCCACCTTCAGTAACCCTAAATAATTCCTACATGAACTACTGTTCAGTAATCTAATAAAACAGTAAAGTGTGCCTTGACATCCTAACCAAGACAGTAAATATTTAATATAATACACTCTATGAGAAGCAAAGTACAATTAAATGAAAAGTCAGATAAAATGAGCTTAAATGTAATAAATACCAATTACCATTCAGTGCCGAGAAGTTGTATGTATATTTATTTCCTCTCAGTTAGCACTACTGGCACCCTGTATTTTGTGGGTTTGAAATGGCAACAGACACCCACTTGCAAGCCTGCTTCATCATGTCTGTTAAAATAATTATTGATATTATTGGTTTATTGTTTGGCATCCCAGTTTTTTTTTCAGTTAGCTGCAAAAGTCTGTGTTGCTGGGTTAATTATTTCTTATTTTTTTTTCTTCCTTTTTGGTTCACGTGGAAAAAAAAACATAGAAAAGTTGTAATAAATATTGAAAAATTACTCATTTTTATAAAATACATTTGGAAAATAAAATGAAGATTTGATCCAAAACTATTTTTAGCCTGCAAGGTGAAAGCATTCAAAAAGAAGCAAAAAACTGTCCTTACACTTTCATTTCCACCTTGAATAAGATGTGGTATTCTTTATTTATTGTTCCATACTTTTATGTTCTCACCAGATGCTGTGCTCCATCCAGAACCACCTATGGTTTGCCACCTCCTTTTAGGAAAATAGATAGTTTTCTATCAACTCATCGTCTAAAAGCTGAGACACCATTGTTTGGAAGAGGAATTTTCTTGCTAGCATATGGAGAAGCCATGCTAGTTAAGATCCAAATTAATCCAAATTAAGGGTGGTTTCAAAGCTTCCTAGAACCACTCATAAAGATTGCTGCAGGCCTCTAATCTTTAGTCTTCAAGAATTTTCTCTAATCTTGACTATTCAAGAACAACTATATTTAGAGTTTGTACTTAAAAGAAAAATATTTTCTACAGATACATACATTTTTTAACCAGAATCTACATTTAACCACATCCTGCTGTCTAATAAAAGAGTGCAAGTAGAATCATAGAATTGCAGAATGGTTTGGGTTGAAAGGGACCTTAAAGATCATCTTATTCCAACTCCCCTGCCCTGGGCAGGGACGCCTGCTATCCAGCTGTGTGCAACCTGGCCTTGAACACTTCCAGGAATGGGAAAATACATTAAGTACATTAGTTAGTTCAATTATTCTAGTTTTAAAAGCACTAACACATTTACATCTTTTATGTTTTATTCTGAAACATTCATTTGAAAACTGTCAGCTTCTTCTATCAGAAATTTAATTCATATTGTGTTTTTCTGTGGGATGATATAGAATCATAGAATCTTTAAGGTTGGAAAATATCTCCAACATCACGAAGTTCAACCTTTGACCAAACACCACTGTGCCCATTAAACTGTTTTGAAAAGTGTCACATCTACTCAGTTTTTGAATGCTTCCAGGGATGGTGACTCCACCACTTCCCTGAGGGGTCTGTTCCTGATATCTCACATAGCATGCTGGTGATGGGAGTTTCTATCACACAAGACCACACACACTCCCTTATGCATATTCTTTCCATGTATTCAGCCTGATTCTTAGTCCTGGGGGACATCACAGCCTTTATTCTAGTCTCCAGTGAAGTTAGATCCTTGAGAAAAAGCCAAACTTTGGAAAAACTTGTTCCTTTAATAAAATTTTCATAAGGCAGACTGACTGGTCTGAATACAAGCCAGCAGTGTGCCCAGGTAGCCAAGAAGGCCAGTGTCATCCTGGCTTGGAGCAGCAATAGTGTGGCCAGCAGGACCAGGCAGTAATTTTCCCTCCGTGCTCAGCACTGGTGAGGCTTCACCTCAAATCCTGTGTCCGGTTTTGTGCTCCTCACAATAAGAAAGGCATTGAGATGCTGGAGTGTGTCCAGAGAAGGGCAACAGAGCTAGAGAAGGAGATGGAACACGTCTGATGAAGAAAGCCTGAGGTAGCTGGGGGTGTTTAGCCTGGAGAAAAGGAGGCTCGGGGGGATCTTATCACTCTGTACAACTAGGTAGAGGAGATTATAGTGAGGTGGGTGTCAGTCTCTTCTCCCAGTTAACGAGTGACAGGACAAGAGGAGATGACCTCAAGCTGTGCCAGGGGAGGTTTAGATTAGATATCAGGAAAAAATACTTCACAGAATATCTACATTCTGTGGAGTCACCTTCCTTGGAAGTGTTCAAAAAACATGTGGCTGTGGCACTTGGGACAAGGTTTTATGGTGAACATGGCAGTGGTGCTGGGTTGATGCTTGGACTTGATGACCTTAAAAGTCTTTTCCAACCTTAATGATTCTGTGATTCTATTCTATGATTGCCCACACCACCCAAAAGCAGACAGATTCTGGGATTTGCTCTCACACAGAATATTTTGAACTATTAAGGTAGTTTACTACAGAGTGATCACTTCCATTAATAAAATCATTGTTCCTAAGATACTATCAGTAATTCTAGTGTTAATTAATTCGAGGAGATATGCTGACCTGCATTTGGATGCTGTTCTCTGTCATTAAACTTGCTTTGCAGTTATAATTAAATACACAAAATGGACATCACTGCTTTCACTTGGTTGTGTACCTTTCATTTTGAAGGTCAGTCTAGGATAGGCTCATACAATGGTTTATATCAGGGATTTTTTTCAAACATTACAAGATGTCTCGTAGTCAAACAGGTTACTTCCAACCTTTCTGAATGAGAGATGCTTTAATAGAATAATTTTCCTCTGATTATCGCTGGGTAAATACTTCCTCTTGAAATGATGCACTCATTGATAGATATTCAACCTCCTGCACTGCAGACTGGTGCAGTGATTTGGAGCATAATAAACAGTTACTTTGAGGAGGTATGCACAGGAATGGAGTTTCGTTTGTATCCATGTTGAAACTGCAAAGGCAGCTATACAATAAAGATTATCATTGAAATCAATAGCAACATGGTGGACGAGGAGGGAATAAACCCACTGAATTGCTACTGCATAGTCATTTTAGCACCACATATTAATAAGTTATTTGTGGCTATCTACGAAAACATTTCAAGTGTTAAAAAGATATGCAGCTTATATTGTAAATATAAAATTTTGAGATTAGTGAGAAAAGAGGATCCCACTGTTTTGCAGTTACTTTATACATTGTATTTGACTCATTCTAAAAAGTAAGGGAAATAGCAATGGATAACAGAAGACCCATGTCTAAAAATGGGGAAAAAATGAGTTTAATATGCCATTCCAATTAATTCCCTGGAGGATTAGGCAGAAGAATGTAATTAAGGTTTCGGATCTTTATGGAATGTTCCATGTTGTTAAACAAACAATAAAATTCATGGCTATTCCTATAATAAAACTTAAAGAGATTTCTCTTGTTGAAATAAACTTAATGTACGTTATCATATGGGGGAAAGTATCTTCATATTTGGTAGGTTTGATAGGATTCAGGGACTATGTCGTGGCAGTGCTTGAGAAACCAGGTTATAATCAGAATTTCACTTTCAGTTCTTCAGTTTATAATAGATTAATGAAGTTGAAAATTTGTGGAACTGTGGGCTGCTGCAGTTGTAGTTGTGGTAAACTATCTGATCTTTTCATAATGAAGTGATGCAAGAAACACTTGGAGACTCTTTTGTATACCCTTGAGAGAAATATGTCCTACAGAAGTTTTCAAGGTAGTAAATATGTGAGAGGGGTGGTTTATTTTTTTGTGTTGCTTTGTTTCTATTTTTTTTATATTACTGCTATACACTGAAATCATGAATAGGTTTATGTGTTTGTAATATCACTGAGATACAATTTGATAATGAATAGCAGAAAATGGAATACTTCAGATTACATTAACACAGGATGTAAGACATCAGTAGGCATCTGTTGCAGACCTTGAAATGAAAGAAAGTATAAATTCCTTAGATCAGTTACTAAAAAATTGGATAAAGGATATAGGACTTGTGTAGTACTTTAACTGCCTAGACTCTTTTTACTGCTGGGTAAAACTCACAGTTAAACATGGATCATCACAAATGATCCTAATTTACATAGATGAAAAAATTTATGATGTGGAAAAAAGTGAACTAAATCTAAAGAAGGTCTTATGCTTTTACATTTGTCATGGGTTGAGGTGGCTGGGTTTTTGGTAGCATGGGGGGTTACATAGGGCGGCTTCAATTAGAAGCTGCTAGAAGTCTCCCCCCCAGTGAAGCCAATGACAGCTGGCTATAGGAGGGACTTCCTGCTCCTGGCCAAGGGGGAGCCAATAATCACGGCTCTGTGATAACATATTTAAGGACAGGCTGTTGTGCAGACGAATCTCTTGAGCCACAGCAGAGCTGACCGAAGCTTCCAGGCAGACCCACCACCTCCCCTGCCATGGGGGGGAAGGGACGGTGGCGGCAGCCCAGCCCAGGCCTCTCGGCACCTAGCCCAGAGCAGGCACCGGCGGCCCCTGTGAAGGGGAGGCCAGGGCCGGGGCTGGGGCCCGAGCTGGGGCCCGAGCCGGGGCATGCGGCCCTGTGGAGAGCGGCCCTGCAGCCCCCGGGCCCACCCTGCGAGCAGCCTGTGCTGGAGCCTGTCCTGCCCGAGGAGCCGAACAGCACCGACAGTGCCAAAGCCCCCAAGGTGAACTGTGAGGGCTGTGGGGGAGCGTCCTGTGGTCTAGGCCAGGACGACAGAGTGGCCCCTGCCAGCAGGCACTGCCCTCCCTTCCCCCCCAGCCGAGTCGAGCTGGGCCAGGGCTGGAGCAGCCCACTGCAGTGCAGCCAAGCCCATGCTGGAGCAGATGGATGCATGGAAGAAGGCCATTACCCCCTGTGGAAGGCCCAGGATGGAGCGGAGTCCTTCAAGAGACTTGTGGCCTGTGGAGAGGAAAATCCACGCTTGAGTACGTTGTTCCCGGGTAGGACTCATGGCCCTGTGGGGGATCTACATCAGTATAGCTCACCCTATGAAGGACTGCATCCTATGAAGGATGGAGAAGTGACTCTCGGGACAGTAGATATGGAAGAACTACTGCCTGAGGGATGGACCCATGTTGGAGAGGTCTGTGAAGGACTGTTACTTGTGGGAGGGACCCCATGAGCAGGGGAAGGACTCAGGGTTGTGCCCCTCCCTGTAACCCGTGGTGAGGACCATGGTGGAACAGGCTGTCCCCCTGTAGCCCATGGAAGAGTGACCTACGGGACAGCAGATTTGGAAGACCTGTTGCTCGAGGGGGTGGACTTGTCTCCCTGGCCCTCTGCAGGGGGGAGAGGGAGAACACGGAAGGAAGAAGGGATGGGTGGAAAGTGTGTTTAAGACTGTTTTATTTCTCCCTTTTTAGATCTTATCCTGTTAGTAATAAATTTTAGTATTAACCCCACATTGAGTTTGTTTTGCCTGTGTGACCTCTCCCAGCTCAGAGTGACTTTAGTAGGTGCCTAGAATCCAGCCAAGGTCAACCCATGACAACATTTTAGTAGTCAGAAAAAAATGAAAGAGTAAATCATGAAGCCAGTCAAAGATGTCTGCAGTTGTCTGCAACTATTTACATATCTACAGCCAGGTCTACTGAACTCTCCCCATGTCCATTGAAACAAACATTTCCAGAGTGTAACCTGAACATGTCCATTTTTAAATTCCTTTGACTGTAGAAGACCTTATACTGGTTCAGGAGTGAATGTCTATACTGTAGATACCAAAAGTTAGGGTTGCATTTTTCTTACTGGACAGCATACAAGGATAAGGATATCAGCAAATTTGCAGATGACACTGAGTTGGGGAGGAGTGTCGATCAGCTGGAAGGCAGGAGGGCTCTGCAGAGGGACCTGGACAGGCTGAAGAGTTGGGATGATTCCAATGAGATGAGGTTCAACAAGGCCAAGTGCCAGGTCCTGCACTTTGGCCACGACAACCCCATGCAGCGCTACAGGCTGGGCACAGAGTGGCTGGAGAGCAGCCAGACAGAAAGGGACCTGGGAGTTTGGATTGACAGGAAGCTGAACAGGAGCCAGCAGTGTGCCCAGGTGACCAAGAAGGCCAATAGCATCCTGGCCTGGATCAGGAACAGTGCGGCCAACAGGTCCAGAGCAGTGATTCTTCCCCAGTACTCAGCACTGGTGAGGCCACAACTGGTCCAGTTCTGGGCCCCTCAGTTCAGGAAGGATATTGAGGTGCTGAAGCAGGTTCAGAGAAGAGCAACGAGGCTGGTGAAGGAACTTGAGCACAAGTCCTGTGAGGAAAAGCTGAGGGAGCTGGGGTTGTTTAGCCTGGAGAAGAGGAGGCTCAGGGGAGACCTCATCACTCTCTACAACTCCCCGAAAGGAGATTGTAGCCAGGTGGGGATTGGTCTCTTCTCCCAGGCAGCTATCAGCAAGACAAGAGGGCATGGTCTTAAACTGTGCCAGGGGAGGTTTAGGTTAGATATTAGTAAGAAATTCTTTACAGAGAGAGTAATCATCCATTGGAATGGGCTGCCCAGGGAAGTGGTGGATTCTCCGTCCCTGGAGGTTTTTAAGATGAGACTGGATGTAACACTTAGTGCCAAAGTCTAAGTAACCATGATGGTAGTGGATCAAGGGTTGGACTTGATGATCTCAGAAGTCCCTTCCAACCCAGCTGATTCTATTATTCCATGATAAGAGAGAGCTATAGGGCTGCCTTTTGGCACCTGCAGAGTCAATCACAATTATAAAAAAATTAGTGTCCCAGCAGTGACCAAGAGTGTAGCACACAGTAGAATCAGGGCAAGACAGACATAAAAGGATAAAATGACTGAAATACTCTGATCCAAATCTTAATAAGGATCTTCCAACTTTTGCCTCAAAATAACAAACTATATTTAATTACCAGAAAATAGTGCAAGGAGAATGGGACATGTCATAAATATGTGGTTCAAGTAACAGGATGAGATTTGACCTAGAAAAATATAGGCTAATAAATCTTAGAGGGAAATAATCTAAAGCACAGTTATTAAGTCAGACAAAGATACCTGGAAAACAGAAATGTCAAAGGAGACCTTGGGGGTTTAGCAGACAGCAAATGATATATGCATGCTGGAATGCTAGAGGATGACAAAAAGGGATGTTGTGATTTCAGTCTGTACGTGCAGAGTCATCATTCCTTTGTCCATAGGGAGGTGAGTTTCTTGCTATACAGCAGTGATGAGATTGCACCTTGAATATAGTGATGGATGTTGACAAATTGAAGGGAATTCTGAGAACAGCAGCAAAAATCATTAAGGGGCTGAACAACCTGACTTGGTAGGAAACAGAAAGTCCTACTCTCAGAGGATAAAGGGAAAAGATTTTTTCTGTTATCCCAAGGTGATAAAGACAGGCATGATGGGATTATGTTAAACAAAAGAAAATCTGATCTGCAAAGCAAGAGGAAGTTCCTGCTGCAGTGTGACTTAAAGAATTTTCTCAAGTATACGGTGGAAGACATTTATGTTAATAAAAGGGGATGTCAGCAGCAAAAGTTAATCAGAACTTAATTTGTTCTGGCATTTGTACAAATACCTTTTTAAATTAAAATTAAAATAAATGAAATACAATAACCTGTGTTTTCAGATTGTGCATTTCATGCATCTGATGACCTGAGGCATCCCGTGAGTGTCACTGGTTTATTGCTGGTTGTATTGCATATACAATAATGACCTTGCGTGAAGTTATTTTTCTGAACTTTTCTGGGGAATTAACATTATCACCTCATGATTTTCTGCCACCTTCTATTGTGTGACTACAGGCTTTTAGCTGATGGGCAACATGTATACACTTATCTATATTCAGCAGAATAAATTAATATTTATCCTTCATTGCACAGGCTTTTTTACTTCTACCCTGTTATATTTTTGTTAATGCAGTGGTGAGTTTTAATACACAAAATGAGTTTTAATACACAAAACACTTTGTGAATACCGGAACTCGTAATGTAGGCCAGGTTGAATGGGGCATTGAGCAACCTGGCCTAGTGGAAGATGCCCAGCCCATGATAGGAGGGTTGGAACCAGATGATCCTTGTGGTCCCTTCCAACCCAAAGCATTCTGGGATTTAATGACTTCTTGAGACATCAAGATAAAAGTAGAAAAGGCTGATTTAGACTGCTTTCTTGTATGGAAAACACAGTAAGAAAAATATTCAACATGCCTAAATTGGATATAACAAGAAGGTGGTTGTGAACAAGCTTCTCAGCGTTTACTGAACAAAACAGCTTCAATGTTAAAAATTGGAAGGAAGCAGTGAACTATTTGCATTGAAAAGAAATCATCATCTCTGTGCCTTGCACTGAGCTCAAATGCTTTTCTAATGTATAATATATTTCTAATTGTGTAGGGATTTACAGTATACAGTACTTACAGATTACTTGCTGAGAGGTTTCACTAAAAAACATAATTTAGTCAATTAACAACAGAAAATTCTAAATCACTGAATCACTTTTAAACCTTCTTGAGTAGGATACTTCATCGGATGCTCCATAGAAGAGAGGAAATTGCAGTGGCAAGGGTATGGATTAGTAAGCCTTTTCTAGCCATAATTTCAATTATCTTGTGATGAGACTTTTTCACCACATTTTTTTTACATTAGATTCCCTTCACAACTAGAGTGTATGGCAAATAATACAGGAATCTCATTTCTTTTGCTACTTAGCTATGAAAAATTAATGGCAATTAACTTAAAATTAGTTGACAGGAAATAGAACCTTAATGCTATTAGAACCTTAAACTATGAAAGATTAACAGATTATGAGATAAAAAAGTAAATTAATCTGCTTTAATATTTATGGATAACAATAGTTATTATTTTCTTGTTATTTTCGCTGCCTCCCTCCTTCCCCTTGTCAACTGAATCTCTTTCTTAAAGAATAAATAAACTCATTTGTGTAGGCATTTCTCAAATGTGTGTTTGACAGGATCATGCCATGCCATAAATTTTGGGTGTGAGCATCTCTGAGGAATTTCTTTAGCCCACTGTCTTAGGCAAGGGTGGAATCAGATGTGATCTGGAAGGAAGGCTGGAATCAGATGTGATCTGGAAGAAGAGGAGGCAAAGGATGAGGATCTGCTCCATGATTGCTCTGCAGTCACACAAACAATAACTAGGGTGCACTGCATGGGGCACTAAAAATGCTCTAAAATGTTTGCCGGCCTCCTACAACTTTGTAGTAAATCTGCTTTTTTATGAAGAGATCTCATAGTGAAAGGACTTTGAGTCAAGCTCATGAAGTTCTTCATGTAAATCTGGTCTGTAGTTTCCAGTGTACTGTCCTTATTATTTACTGGAGGATTTGCTATAAAAAGGTGTTTCTCACATTCGTTAGCTTATATTTTAACTGAAAATCTTTTACTTATCCTAAGAGGGAACGAGGGTCTGCTCATAGAATGTACAAAGGGGCTATGCAGTCAAGCTGACTGGGACAAATTTAGTGGACTTCTTTCATTAGCTGCTAAGGTCATTGACTTCTGTGGCACTGCACCAACACAATTCAAAGCAGAATTTGTTCCAGTAAAGTTGGACTTGATCTCCTGTTGCAGTTGTTCTGTCTTTAAACCATTTAGTAGTGTGAAGTGAGTGTCAAAGTTTTCCTGGTGTGATTGGTTGTGATTTAAGATTCTTTGTGCATTTACTTTCTGGTTCATAAATTACTTTTCAAGGAATGCAACAAAGGAAAGGCTCTTTGATTTCACTCATTTGATCATTGCTTGATTCCATGTCATGTTAATTTCTAAAGGAATGTGCTCACATGTTCTACATGTCTGAAAGTGTTTAACTTAAAAACATTTCCCCCATTTTATAATTTGGAAGATATTTTGTACTCAATGATCTTGGAATTCTTTTCCAACCTAAATGGTTCTATAAATTTACATCTTGGATTTCTAAGCTTCCTCTGGATGCTGGTTAGATTTAACTCAGAAGTTACATTTCATATGTAAGGCAAACACCATCAGGTGGAATACAGGAGCAACATGGCTTTTCAGAGGTTTGGCCCAGTTTATTTAATTTTAGGTAATTCTATCTGAACTAATCTCCCATGGTTTATTCTAAAAAAGTGGGAGATAATTCTTTAATCCAGAAAAGGCAGTTTATGGAGTTGGTGAGTACTTCTGACAAGAAGAAGGGTAGTTTGGTGCTCTGGTCTCCTGTCTCCCAGGGCATATCTCTGCCCCATGGCTCTTCACAGTAGAACTCTAGGAATGCCAGCACCTTCTATACTCATATTCAAATGCTATATGGGATTTTCTAACATTAATTGAAAAGCTAATTAATAGACTTTTTCCGGCATATGAATTCATCTGAATTGTCTTTTCTAGTCACTGCTGAAGAACTATAAGGCTTTGAAGTACACTTAGTAGTCTAAAAAAAATCTAGTAACTGTAAGTTCAAAACACTTTGTTGTTATCAAGTGCCAGAAAACCAGTGCTGTATGTTATATTCAGATACAAACAGATTGAATTCTTGTAGCTGAACCGTACCGCGTGGTTCAGTCAACCCTAGTTGAAGAGGTAGACCAGTTCCTTTTTTGTTGTTGTTGTCATTTCAACATTAACCTCCAGGAGGTTTTTCTTTATTGCTGGCCTATTCCCCAGATGACTGTTTTCAAGTGGAAGGGGAGGTAAATCTGACAAAGAAGCAATAATTCGTAGAGAAAATGACAGCGATAAAGTAAGTGGTGGAAAGATTTCCCCGGCAGAAATGTGCAGCCTAGCTCACCTGCTGGAAGTTCATTGTCTTCACTATGCCTCCTCCAGACTTGATTTTGGCACAATGCATTTTCTTAAGCATAAGAACACTTTGCTGTTTCAGAGCTCTCACTTACTGGTAACATTGACACAAATCTCAACAATTGTTATATGAATCAAATCATAATAACTTATTACCCAAGTGCTGTAGTATGAATGTGCTTCCTGGTGAATTGCATTGTGTATTCCTTGTTTGCATGAGCTGATCTTCTGGCAAAGTTACAGAAAAATGAGCACTTCCGTAACAAGGACCAAGGACTTAAAACCCCTCGTTTTTCCCTGTCAGGCCATTCATTCTAAGAGTTAAAGGACCGTAATTCTTCCATGAAACCAAGTAACAACCTTTTAATAAGCATCATTAAGTCTTTAGATTGAAATAAGAGGATATCTACCCTTTTATCCCATATTATATTGCCCAAATTCCTCTTTGCTGTCCTTGCTGTGGTTAGATGAAAGCCCCCTGTTTTCATATCGATCACTAAAAGCACTTTCCCCTCATACCAGTTCATTGCATCACTTCTAAATGCAGTTCATCTGATCCCTTTTACTTTGACTGCTGCTCATTCAAGGCTACAAAAACTGTAGTTTCAGACAGGTCTTGGAACCAAATGATCATGTTTCTTACCTCATACCAGTGGATAACATTAGAATCTTTGTTTAGGTGGGATTCAGAATAAAAATAAAGATCGCTCTGCTTTCCCATGCATGCCCACACATGTGCACACCTCTCTATATAAACACCACTCTTTCTCCACAAGGGTTATTTGAAGCCAGAACAGTAGACATCTGTGTATGTTTGTGCTTATTTCTTTTCAGTAACACACTTTCCAAATGCTAGATTCTGGGGAAGTATAACTCCTCTGAAATGTTACCCCATGTTGAATCTAAGCTCTGCAGAGCTGTGGATAGAGTCGTTCTCAGAGTTATTCTTTTTCACTGGCAAAAAAAACGTTGCTCTTTGACAAGGAAATTATTCAGGCAACTAAGTTATTGGCTTAGGGGTTATGAAGAATCTACTTGTAAACAGCTCTTAGTTTAATTGTCACTGTTTCCCTTCAGCTGGTTGCATGTGGCTGTAGATCTTTCTGCTTACAATTTTTGTATGCACGGAATTTTACAAGCATGAAACTCAATGGAGTGCTTCCATGTCTGTTTTCTCTTCTTCTCTTTTATCCCTGCCAGATCTGCACAAAAAAATCCATATTCTAGCTTGAAGGAAAACCATCCACAGTGATAAGAACCAACCTCGCATGCCAGATAGATTGGAAAATCAGACTAAGATTTTAGAGGATTGTTCCTATGCTAAAGTGAAATGACAGGCATAGGTTCACATAGCAGGCTGGATTTTATGAATGCACATCAGCAGGGTATCTGCTGTGTTCAAAGGAGTCTTCAAGCTGCAAAGTGAAAAAACCCAAACACACAGAAAAATTGTTTTTTAAATAATATGACCTTTCCATAGGCCAGGTCTTGTTAGTCTTAGGGAGTGACAGTCCCGATCTTGTTTACATTAATGTTCCCCACTTTAATGTTCTCCATCTTAATTTTATGATGACACAGGCAGCAGTTTCTCTCCTTTGCTCCTTGTGGACAAGTGAATTTTTGTGTGTGTCTGATACCTGGGATTACATTGTCAGTAAATGAGAACACTAACTCCTGGCCAGGCTTCACTCTCCCTTTCCTTCCCATAAGATTTAATTGATCAGTTTCATCATATGCAGCTTAACCTTATGCAAGAGCATGAAATAGCATATGGTTTTCATCCTGGAAAGATAATTAACCCCCAGGAGATTTCAAAATGGGAAGAAAAAAAGTATAGTGGGGTTGTTTTTGGAAGGGACAAGAAAAGGAGGAAGCAGGGAAATGATGTCACCTCTGGTAGCTTTTTGAACTTTGAGCCCTGAAATCTCAGTTTTGATGAATGCACTCAATCCACTCATTATGTGAAAACTGAAGCAGGTCTCAGGGTCTCCTGATCATGAAATCAATGCCCTAGGGCATCAGTGTGCACAGTGCTTTCCACACCAGCAAGCCCAGTTGCTTATTCAGCAAAGAACTCTCGTTCTTGGCCTGATCACAGAAGCACCATCTCTCCTAAACAGTGTTTGCATTTATAGAGATGATGTTGTTCCTGGTTTCCTTCCTTCCTCTAGGGAGACTAGCTCCATGGTATTCCATTGGACCTTCCATATATATTGTTTCAGTTGGTCTCCTCTTCCCCACTGGCAAGTTATAAACTAATTTTTACATTTGTTCCCTCTATGCTTTTCTTTCTGTGACATTGCATCGATGCTGCACTGGCTGATGTATGGTAGGAGAAGGGCTGTTACATTTGTACATCAAATCCTATATCCGTAGTTTGCCCTACACAGTCAAAACATATTTGTAGGCTTTACATCTGATAAAGGTCATCTTCTGAAATGCAGAGGTGCGGAAGAATCTTCCTGAGTCTGAAGACAGATTAGCTGCAATGATCTTTGCTATGGTTCATTTCTTTTGTAGAAGGAAGAGGCTTCACATATTCTGGACAGGTTCACCATTGCTCAATAAGAACTGTGGATCATGTCGATATGTTGTAGGTGCAGCATGGGAAATTTTGAGCAGGAGCTGGGGCAGGTACTGGAAAATTTTCAGGGAAGAGGATTTAACAAAATGAAATAATATTGTGACGTGAAGTCCTGAATGCTTCCTCCTTGGTCTACCACCAGCTTGAGGAAGGAAAGTTGCAGGAAAAAAAATAAGTATGTTTTCTGACAAGTTCAGATGGGAGACAGAACACCAGGTATGGCACTTGCCTACTAGAGGTAGAATGACATGAAATATGAAGTTGTCAAGCAGAGGGCAGAACTTATCCAAGTCTGACAAGTCTAACATACTGAGCTCAACAATCTTGACTTCCTCCTCCCCAGTCCCATCAGCCTGGGTTACAACTCAAATGTTTATGTAGCACTGAACCATCAACAGCCACTCTCCCATAAAATGGTCTTCACCAAATGCTGTGGAGTGGCAGATGCTGTGGTCCTGGAGATCTGTGCAGAAATGAGACCTACTCTGTAGCACATCTTCTCTTTGAGCTACCACTTCATTAGGCATTGTGTATTGCTCCCACTTATTCTCACTGGCTGTCCTGCCTTGAGGCCTGGAAGGGACAATTTTTGATACATCTGTCCTCTTGCTATCAAAAAGTCACAGAGACAAAGTGCTAGATGCAGTCCTAAAGCAGGTGATTGCCCTTAGATCTCTTTGCAAGAGCATTCCATATCCTTTTGTCAGATTTATTTCCATGTGAGAGACTAACCACTTTTGAATCAGTGAATCCTGGCAAATGCTTCAAGCACCTGCCTTGCTTCTGGCTGAATGCTGAGCAGTGCTACGGTTGGGCTGTTGCAGAGTGTCTTTCGGGCTCTGAAATCTAGGATCTGTTGAGATGGTTCTCCTGCAGCTCCATAGGATGCTCCTTTTGTCACCAACCATCTGCCAGTTCCTTTGGCTATGCAGGTATAAAGCATGCATGCCAGCCTGACATAGTGTCAGCTCTGAAAATTCCCCAGTACTGTGTGCAAACAAAATGCTCCGTTCCAAGTATGGAGGAAATATTCTATCATTCTGAGAAAAAAGTCCCCAATCCCCTTGGGGAGAAAGAAAAAGCAAATCTCCTTCTTATCAAGATCAAAAGGTGATAAAAGGAGGGGGGGGGAAATATCATTATGATGGGATCAACACATAATTAGTCAACAAGCTATATGGAGGGGTTTTGATAACATCAAAATCTGTGTGTTATCAAGTGCAGCCATGGTAGCAATACGGGATCAATTAGAAATTGTGTTGGCAAGATGGATTTGACCCAGATGGTCCTTTGGGAGTCCCATGAAATACTACTAAAGTATTACTTTTGAGCTCTTCCTTCCATTAAATGAGTCACAGAACCACTTATAGCAACTCAAGTAAAAGTAGGTGAAAGCCACCATTGAAAGAAACACTGTGCTTCTGTTATTTGTAATGTGTGATCAATACTGCAGTAAAATTATCAGTGTTTTACTTTCTCCATCCAGATGCAGAGGTATTGTTCTATTTCACTGCTTCTGGACTAACCATGGTGAAAAATATGACCCAGTGTGCCTGGAATCATACGTGGTATTTTGCAATATGGGGGTCAAACAGTTCCCATTTTGCAGACAAGTTCATTTAACTACAGGGAATTCTGCAGGTACAATATTAAACAATGGCCACTGGTTACTTTTTCACAG
Organism: Pseudopipra pipra; assembly: GCF_036250125.1. Lineage (NCBI taxonomy): Eukaryota > Metazoa > Chordata > Aves > Passeriformes > Pipridae > Pseudopipra > Pseudopipra pipra. The sequence continues at coordinate 32,041,625 of NC_087550.1, read as the reverse complement.
GCTTTGTGAGTATACAAAAAAAATTGGCATCAAGGGCTCTTAAAGTGAGAGTCCTCCTGGCATGGTGAAACAGATGGAAACAGGGGTCAATTATGAGTATTTTGGCTTTTGCGTGAGTACGTGGAAGAGCCAGCAACAGAAACCTGGGAATCCACTTGTGTGACTTCATCTTATGGACTCAGAACTATAGAATATCACAGAGGCTGGAAGGGACCTTGGAGATCATCTCGTCCAACACACACTGCTCAAAGACAGGTCAGGTACAAGAACCCAGGATTGTATCCAGTCAGATTGCCACGGCTGGAGACTCCACAGCCTCTTGGTCAACCTGTCCCAGTGTTCAACCCCCCTCCCCCTGTCCAGAAAGTTTACGGGACTCATGCGTTTCTGTTTCTCTGCTGTTGGTTCTTTTATAGAGAAGATGTGTATGTGTGGAATAGTAACATTTACTCAGTAGACCAAAAAGCTCTCTTTGCAAGGCAAAGGCATCCTTAGTCAGGGACGTATTCATAAATAATTGAGCCTTCTTAGATGAAGCAGTGCAACCCTTGACCTGAGTATTATTTATCTTATTTAATAAAGGATGTTCTGGGGCTACATTGAGGATAAGAAGAGTTTTGTTAATGCTGAAGGACGGTACTGGTATTGTAGCCAATTAATGTGCCTGTTCCTACTGATGATAAATGGGTCTGTCGTCTGATAGTCTGGCATTGTGCCTCCAGCCTTACATAACCATTTGTGGATACACCCAAGGGTTTCGATAGTTAACATTTCAGCTTTTACAGGTCATCAGAATTTTTCAAGAAAGATAGATTTGGTAAATAGTACTCTGCAGCAGAAAACTGGAGCTGAAAAGCAAACGGTGTTCAGGGGGTGATAAGGTCTGCAAAAATGGGCCAAAACTTGTCTGAGGAGGAATCTTTTTGTTTCTAATTCAACCAAAGTTCAGGGATAGGAGAAAATAAAAGTGGGAGAAAAGAAAATGTATCAAAGGAATGCTAGTGAATCCAGCCTGGCTTAGCCTTCATGGGTTAACAGCTCATTTGAAACTGCTGTTTTCAGTGGCTCTGAAATTGCAGGAAGTGGTCTGAAGCTGAGAGGGAATAATGACTCCAGGAGACATAATTTCTAGGGAGGAACTGAGGTCCTGCAGTTCTACTTTGGAGGAAACACAAGCCACAGAATGAATTCCCTAGCAGTTTCAAGGTTAGCAGAGAAGCTGATGGCTGGAAGAGAGAAATCCGAGGAGGGAAGCAGAAAATGTGAAACAATCTCCGTGTGTCTGTGTGTGCGCAGAGTTGAGCCACATGGCCAACGCCTTTTGTCCTTTAGCCAAGAATCTGAGCTAAAAACCTCTTTTGCAAGGTCCTTGCAAGAAGCACCACAGCTCTCTCCCACTCAGGGTAATTCACGTTCGTTAATAATTTCATGTTAATTTAACATGAAATGTTGAGATCTGGGTTTTGAAATTTTTTAATTAATACTGTCCTCAGATAGATAATGGGCAGGCAGAAGAGGGAGGGAGGTAGGAAGAAACTCTGCTCACCTTGACATTATCATTGACCAAATGATAAGACAGCAATGGCCATGCACAACTTGCACCACTCTCATTGCTATTTCTGATGGTTTTCTATCAATAGACTCACATCTGAAAATTATGAACAAAGAGAAAAGCACACCATTACAAACTGATCCCATTGAATCGGCAGAGGCCCAAAAGTTAGCTGTAGCCTAAATTTAATCAGCGAGTCTCCCTGGAGTCAGTGAAGAGAGGCACCTTCAGAGGGCAATTCAGAGAAGGAATCTGACTGCAAGGGCAGCATTAACCTATATGGTTGTTCTCCCTTTGCCAAGAGTCAATGGGATCAATTCATAGCTGAGTGGAGAAGACTTATACTGGCTAAAAAGCAGTCCCAGTATCAATAAAACTACCACAGTGTGTTCTCTGTATCACAAAACTGCCATATGTCTCCACTTATGGGGATTGGGCATGGGGACTATGGAGGGAATTGATTTCCTGGGCAGGTTAATATAACAAAAAGCAAGCCGCTCTGCAGCCCTAAATCTCCCTAAAGCCCACAGTCTCAGTCCTCCTGTGCTGTGCTCTGTGCTATGCTTCATTATGGAGTCTTTAAACACCTCAGCTAAAGACAGAGAAAGTAATTTAAAAAGAAAACACAACTTTGGCTCCTTTAGTTGGATTTTTGGAGAAGTAAGGTTCCTCCTGGGTTAAACTTATTAGAGTCTCCTAATTTTGTTTATATTTTATTACAAAGTCCAAGTGCTATTGAGTAGACACCCAAAATTAATGCCCAACTCTAGAATATTTAAAACCCAAGATAAATTAATGTATTTGGAATTGTGAGTTTTAAATATTAGACCATTTTTGTTCCCTTTATTTTTCATTCCAAACCAGAACTCCTATTTCCAATTTAGTAACAAAATCTGATGGTCTTGCTCTTATTTTTAATAATAATCTAACTTACAGTACTCTAGGAACTGCAATTTCAAGAAGAAAACATACATGAATGTGTATGGTATAAAAAACACTTTTATTTAATACCTTGGAGGCTTGAGCGCTTTGTTTGGGGTTTTTTATCATCAAGAGGTATTCAATAACAATTTTCTTTATTTTAATTATGTCTGGAATATACTGCTCATTGTAAACAAAACATGTAGTTATTTAACATGCAGATTTCAGCTCAGGGATTTGAATCGGTTTAGTGAGCTAGGACACGTTTTATATTTCCATTCATTTGCTCATAGAAGTTTGTCAGGACTCCCCAGATACCTTTGAATAATCTCAACTTTTCTCTGTGTTCTGATTTTCCTTTTCCTTATTGAAATTGTATTATAAATACATTTATGGAGCTCTAGGTGGAGAAAAGATATACTGTTTCTGATAGTTGTTTCACTGCTGTAAATCAACATTGTGCCACTTACATCAGCAAAGCTACTGTTTATCCCAGCTGAATGTCTCCTCCTTCACTTCTAATATTAACTCAGTTAAAAATAAGAGTTTTATATTTAAACCTCTTTTTCCTGATGTGACAGTAGGTGGGCCAACTTGTAACATGATCAACATTTACAGCATTATCTCTACTGGAATCCATTTATGTCAGCTCCTAACAATCAAAACATAACAGCTCTTTGGGATTCCCATTGCTTTAATTTTTACAAAATGGCAATATTAATTAAAGAATAAAAAAATGTGAGCCCTGATACAGCATAAATGCATGTGCATAAATAGCATACAATACAAAAATATTGGGATCTTGTTATGCAACCCATTCCCTGAAGCAGTACTTGTGGAAAGGGGTGATGCACTGGCATTATACATGGGGAGTAGCAATAGTGAGGTGGGGGATCACAGAGTCCTGTTGTCAATGTATAACTTGTGATTTAGTGCACAATTTAGTTTTAAAATAAACTTAGAGACGTTTGGGATGCACAGAGCCATTTGAGATGCCCAAAGTTATTTAAGAGACTGGCAGAGAAGATGCAGGATTTGCAGGAAATCCATGTCTTTCTGGACAGCTGATGAAGGACAATCAGAATAACTAGGGCATCTCTAGTGACACTGGACAGTTTTATGTGGACAGCTGAGCTGGACTGCATCTTACATCTGCAGTCACAAATTTTCAAGCTATTTTTTGATAACACTGAGGGGCATGCTAATTGTGACCTATCAGAAACTGCTGGCCTTTAGCAAGATCATACACTAGCTCATTTTTACTGCTGTGCCACATATTATACCAGTGAGTGTTGTCACTAAACTGAGTGACATTACCCAATATGTCTCACAGTAAACTTATATATAGATTTAAGTGCCTCTAAAATTGAGAGTTGTCTTCAAGTCCCCATTAAATATAGAGCTGCTAAAAAAGAAATGCTCAGGACATTACTAAGTTAAAATGTCTAAACAATATGCATTACGGGACAGAGATAGTAATTTTGTTGATGCATGTTGAAACAATTGTACTTTTCCAGGTGTCAGACACAGGAGCATATCTCCTAAATTTCTTCAAAAAGACCAATATAAGTCTGTAAAAGCTACAACATTTTAGTGTTATCTTTAAAAAAGTAAATATGCTTTATTATAAACATTAAGCATGAAATACAGTAAAAAAGCAGAAAAATTATAGTTGGGAGGTTTGTCTCATGAAAAACATATTTTCTCTTTCTCCAGGTTTAAATATGTGTACATACTAACTTAGGTCCAGTTTCATTCCATTCAGCTTGAAACACCTCACATTCAGTGTACTCCCTATCCAGCACTTGAGACCAAATCTGATGTGTGAAGACACCAATGGATGGTGGCATGTCCTGTGTATATTGGGTAGGAACGAGTCTGGAACATGCTATAACTCTGTTCCTAAGGAAGACAGCATGGGCATCGCTGTCCTGTATTTATGAAGGTAGATATCCACTTGTCCATATCAATACAGATATAAAGACAGGTACCAGTTACTGTTTGATGTGGTGGTAGCCTGGCTTCTGATGTAGGTACTTTGGTAGGTAAAGGGAATCTGGGTCTTGGAACTTACAAGGGATCCTTCATGTACAGTCCTGACAGCTGCGATGCAAACAACCTTTACAAATCCATGCCAGTCTTATCTGACCCTCAACACCTGGCTCCTTTTCTGTAGTGAGAATGGCTGGACCATTGCAGTGGCGCACTGATTTTTATGGATGGTGAACAAAAAAAGGGGATTGAGAAGAGACCACACGAGTTATTCTGGCACATGACTTGAGTGCTTTCTATTCTTAGACAGATGAGGATCTGAAATATGTAAGTACACTATCATTGTTTTTTTAGATTTATTTGTAAAGATGAGAGAAAGAAGTAAAACACCTAATCTATCATGAGTGTGGTATTTAGATATTTATAATTCTCTTTTGATGTGTGTTTATAATTAAGTGGAGTTGATAAATCAAGCTTTTCCTTGTGATAATTTAAGCATCGTTATTTGTCTCCATCCTTGTTTTTTGTTAAAGAAATGAAAAGAGCAAAAACCATGAAATTATATTTGTAGTGTAATTTTAAATTTATTGTCTAATAAATAGGGATCACTTGGAAAATCCATTTTTTTTCTGTATTGTTAACAAGAGGTTTAACCAAAGTGATTGAATCAAGATGAGAAATGGTCCCAGGTTCCTGAAACTTAAATAAATGATATTGTCAGTGTTAATGTGCTGGTCTGGAAGTTCATTTGAAGTATAAGAAATAACCTAAATATAATTTCATGGCAGCTCATATACTACCTAGCATAATTTATTCCTTACTACAGAACATCCATTCTCTGTGTTTTACCAGCATTTCCAACTCACCACATACCTACCAACACTCAGCTTTTTACTCTTGCACACTCCCAGTACTAGTAAAGATAATGGTTCTTTTTTTGCACAACAAATAAAATGTATGTTGACTTTCAACTTTATCTTGAATGCCTCCAACGCTTTTGCTGAATGAGAGTAACCACCACTGATTTTACAATATGGGGGTCTAGTACTTCTGACTCATCTAATGATGCTGCATAAGATCTCTTTTATAAGTGTATTATCCCCCATAAAACAATATTTGTGTGTAACAATTAATAAATAGAACTTGTCAGCTGCAGAATGCTGTACCCCTGTTTTACAAATGAGTGTCCACACCAAATTATTTCAAAGAGAATAAAAGAAAACCAATAGAAATTTGAAATGCTCTTATAGTGCTACATGCACCAAGACTTTAAATAGTCATGGATAAAGATTTAGAAACACGATTGAGTTCGTTTCTACAACTTGTAGAAACTGTACAGGAACACTGTACTTCAAAGTACAGAAACAAATCAACAAGATCTGTAGTTGCTTGACTTGTAAGGACGGGGCTAAGAGTCCTATGACATTTCTGGTTTTGAAATCCATCACAGGAGAATGTCTTTACTCAAATAGAGTTGAAAGTATAGCTTTATGTTTCAAGAATGTACTGATTCTCCTTTGGTTTTGAGCAACAAGCACATGCTTGTTTTCTTCCCTCATTCCAGGCTAAAAACATGTTTCAGATTATTGTGTTTATTTAGTAATGAAACTAGCCTGAATTCTTGCTGCTTTGGGCAAGTTCTTGAAAATACACATTGTACCAGTGACAGGCAGATTGTTCTTGATATCTCTTTATTAAAATAAATACATTTAAAGGAATATTTAGATCTCTAACTGTAGCTAACTGATTTGGTAGAGATTGGTATAACAACAGTGTCATTATATCAAGGTTCTTTTTCTTTTGGAGATTCCTAGAGGTATTGCAATAAGAGAAACTATAGCCTAGGCTTCCTCACTGTGTTAGAGGGAGAAAACAAGGTTTTTCAGAAAAAATGAAAAGCATGGTGAGGCAATAATAGAGCACTCAGATTTCCTTTCAGAAAAGAAAATAAGTGAAAAACTACTGGAAAATGAAAGCATTGGACTTTTTCTCAGATGTGCAGATATGCAAAGGATGCTGATACTGCCATGAAGTATCTGCATATCTCCAGATAGGAGCTTTTGTATCATAATTTGTTCAGCATCTATCAAAATATCTTATTCATGGAAGAAAAAGCCCTCGTAAGTATCAGGACTTTCTTAAAAAGAAGAATAATAATTCAATTGCCACAAACTGTACTTTTTAAGAGACCTAGCAACGTAACCTAGACTTTTTGACAGCTATGGAGACAAGTCAAGATTATATTAAAAAGTGGTATTGTGCTGGAGGTAACCATTCCCTGTCAGATGTATTGCATATACCCTGCTGTGTGCATGGATATTTATGGATATATCTATAAAACATATCAAGTCAAGGAAGAAAAAACTTAAATGAAAGTGTGCTAATGTCTGTTTGTCCATGGCTAAAAGATACAGCATTAATGCATTGTGCTGGCAAAGGAAAGTGAAGGACATAAATGAAGGGTTATTCCCGTAGTGATTCAGTAGTTCAAGGGCATTTGTCAGGACTACGTATCTGCTGGAAAAGAGTGGATGGGGGATTCATTCATCTTAGTTTCCTATGGTTACTATTTGCTAGTAAATCACATCCACTGCTACCTATATGGAGAACCTTGACAACTGGGGAGAATTTGAGTTACTTAACCATGCATCTCTCTACATATCACCGGGATGGGGATTTACATTTGAAACTGGAATTAGTTTATAACCTGGCAGACATACACAAGAGTAATAAATGGATCTTATCAGTATGTCTGGTCAGTTTTGAGTTCCTGCAGAAACGTTGACACTTAAGGATCTCCTCTGAGGTACTCAAATATCAGTGTGATTAGCCTGGCAGACAGACTTCTGCATTGGGGAAGCAAGGTCAGTGCTCCTGGGACAATAGGAGATATAAAGATTCAATAATAATACCTTATTATTCTATCAGATGATGTCTGCAGAACACTCTAAAATCATTATGTGAAGGACAAAGGATGCTATATATACAGAGGGGTAAAGGCTGACATTTCTACAGTGCATTTAATTAAAGAATTCCATGTAAGTCTGGCCTTTGGAAGAAAAATAATCTTTGGTCGCTCACTGAGCACAGTGAGCTTCCATAATAAACACCAGGTAATCACTGTAAGGCATCTACAGAATCAAGGCTATTGTTTTGCTGGTGCCATGTCCTCAAAGATCCTGAGGTTCAAAGACCTGTTAATACAAGTAGGGGGTTGATAAAGACAAGAAACAGGTGGTGTAGTTGAACAATTTTATTAATGCTGCATCTCAAGATGTTGGAGCTCTTGACATAGCTGAATTTTGTTGACCAAATAGAATATGTTCATATAGGAATATCTTCCCTGAGCCAGTTCATGGGAGGTGTTGTGGTGTCTCTTGTTAAGGTGTGGTCAAATGTGCACTAATTAGCATGGCTTTTATTTGTTTCTACTAAGACATTGACATTTTATTCTGACACTTATGGCAGTGCTTCAACATGCTCAAACTGCAAATTAGCACACTACAAAATAAAGCCACTTATTGCTCCAAGTCAGGGTTCATCCCTATTTTTATGGAAAAGGGACACAGATGATGATCAGAAATGATCATCAGACCATGCCCTTAGTTCACACATTGTATCCCACGTGGTTTGTTCTCTCTCTGATAATTAAGGGTGTTGGTATAGCCTAATGTGGAGAACACAGGGCTGAGATGGGTAAAGTAATCTTACATTTACTCTTTATTTGCAAGGGTTTGATAGATTATATCAGTCTATCCTGCCCTTTTATACAATGAAATTAATGAGATTGCCCAACACTCATAAAGGACATTGAGATAAATAGAAGAAATTAACTCTTAGCAGTTGTATGGTTTAATTATATTTTCCTTTTCTCTTAATGATATGTTCTTTCCAGAAAATGGGCCCAGGATGAGCATAGGGGATATGCTCAGACCCTTGCAGCCTCCACTGCAGAAATTAACTTCCAACACCCTATCCTTTAGTTGAAAACATAGGCATAGAATGACAGAAAACTGGCAAATAAAGCTGATTCTGGTTTTAGAGATGGGACAAGAAAAAAAGATATTTTCTTATGTGCACAATAATTTTTACCTCAGATATAAACCTGTTGGGAGAACTACAGTATGTGAAGTGAGGCATGGAGCTCTCCTAGAAATTGCAAACATCTTTAGAGATTGAATATTTATAATGTAATTTAAAGACTACTACTGCAGTAGCTTCAGATTTGAAGTCACTAATCAGTGACGTCAGTTTATGAGAGAATAAATTGTATAGTGGGTGTAAAGTGGTTAAAAAAACAAAAATGCCAAACAAATTTTTTAAAAATTTATCACATGAAGATAGTCAGATGTTTGAACAGGTTGACCAGGAAAGTTGGATAATCTCAATCCTTGGTAACTTTCAAATAGAAGGGCAAGTTCTTGAGCCACCTAATCTAAACACCTGCTTTTGAGAGAGAGGTTTGACTACAGGGCTCCAGAGGTGCTGGTCAAACCTGAATTATTTTCAGATTTTAGAAGAGGAGGCCATCAAAGACGAAAAATTCAAAGAAAAATCTGGAAATATCATCTTTGCCATGATCCAAAGGCATCTCTATAGCTACAGATGTCTTAGTGGGGCAGGGAGGTTTTCTGTTTATCTACTTTAAAGAGGGAAGAACAAGGTCACCTTCTCTGACAGCTCTTGGAAACAGTGTGAGGAGAGGTCAGCTGAATTTGCTGCCACTCGTATTTAGCTTCAGCTAAACATTAGCTGAAGTTCCCTTTCTCCAAGTCATCACTTTTATAGTGGGGATTTAGCACTGCCTTTTTTGCACTAGATATCCCCATGTAAAGCCTGGCTGGAGGCTTTCCCATCCTTGCAGGTTCCCTTCATATGTGATGTCATTGCACTGTACGTGAACGATGAAGTGAACTGTTATCAGCCACTCTCTGCTAAGGAGGAGATTATTAATTCTGGGTCCTTGACTCAGGTCGCTCATAACAGCAATATAACAGACACCGTAGACAAACCCAAACTGCCTGAAGGGTCAAGATATGGGCCAAATGACTTCTTCAGTTCTTGAGTTTTCCTTCTAAAGTGTGCTGTGATTTGCTTCAACATGAAGTGAGACTGCCAGCCAGCAGGTAGGTTATACAGACAACTCTCACAATAGCCTTTGGGATTCTCCTACCATCTGCTCCCCACTTTCTCATCTCCACTCAATCCCATCCCCTTATCCTTTCTTGCTTTTCCTACTTGCGATTTGAGGGGAGGAAGCACATTTTTTCTGCTTGTCTCCTTGTTTCTGCACTACAAGAAGGTAGGACTGTAGGTAGCAAATCACCAGTGTGCAAATCGGGATTGACGTTTTTGAAGAGGGCTCCACAATATCTATTGTATCTACCTTAGCCTCACAGGTAACTCTGCACTGAGCCAGAGTAGCAATTTCAGGCTTTTTAACCCTCACAACAGTAGGATTCCTACTGTGTGTTCTTCTCAGTTTTTGCTGCAGTTGGATCTAGGTAGTGAAACTGGTCTTCTCTTGGCCGCTGCTCTGTTGCATTCTGAGTTGTCCTTCCTGTGTCTGGATCTGTGCCATTTTTGGTCGCTTCAGCTGCTATGGCTGTGGGAGATGTTACTTGAAAGGTTTTCTCCTGTTCCTCCTAACCCACACTTGCTGCATGAGTCCCAGTTCACCATATTTTAGTAAAACATTCACAAACAGGGGGTGAAGGGTGTTTGCAGCAAAAGATTGTCTGAGCAACAATCTTCTGTTGTGTCAACTTCCACTGCAGTTTGGTGGCCTTCAGCTCATAGGAGTGATTTGAAGTTTCGTACCATTAGAAGTAGTTAAGGAGGTTTTCACAGGGAAGAGGTTCACTGTGGAGCTTGCAAAACAGATCTTCTAAGTAGTATTCTGAGTACTCTTTTTAAGCTCCTGTGTGGTTAGATAGCACAATCCTCAGTGTATCAGCAGGTAAAGCTATTACGTATTTTAAATTGGTCCTTAAAAATGCACCCAGCCCTGTACAAATACATTTATCCTTTGCATATAATATGGATGCAAGATCTTTCCACCTGCCTCTTATCTTCCTATTGTAGATAGGGCAGGAGGGAAAGATGCCTTCTGCCATGAGAAGGTGAACTCTGAATTTGGTACATGATCTGCAGGACAGAAACAGTTAATTCCTCTGAATACATTCTTTTCAGTAGGGATGGCTTTTGAAAATAAAATTTAATGAAATCCATTGTCCTTTTCATAAGATGTTGGAAGGAAATCTTGTTCAATAGCACTTGTCAATCAATCCTGCTACTGTAGTTTTTTCCCCCCTTGTCTGCACCTTTTTTTTTTTTAATTGGCATCTGTCTGGAAGGACACAAACAAATTACAAGCTGGTATTTTAACTAGGATATCATGGAATATTCTCTTTGAATTCTTAAATTTCTCTGCTGATAAAGATAAATAAATTGCAAAGTCTATATTAATAGGGCCAAGGTGCAAAAGCTTGATAAAAGCTTCAAAATGCATATGCAAAAATGATTCTTGAGTATGTTGAGAGGATGCTTTTTGAAATCATATTTACCCTATTATTATTAAGTTTTCAAAATAGAGGCAAGATACTGCAAACCCTAAAATTATCAGACAATTAATTTGCCTTTTCTCTTCAAGAAGTCAAACTCTCAAAATAAGCAGATATTTACCCTTTCAACATTGGATGTTTCCTTTCCATTAAATAGTTATGATATTTCTAACAATTTCCAATGTTTTAGTAGAAATGTTTTAGTTATAAGCCAAGTACTTTTCAAAAATCAGGCTTAGAACATTGTCTTAGAACATATTGTCTGTAGCAGTATTTCCTAGTGACTTTGCCATTTATTTCCATTTCACTGTAGAGTGAAATGTTAAGCTATTTTACATTTGCTGGCGTTCCTTTAATCAGTTGCACTGCACTTGCAGTTTAGTTATCTGGGAACTCTCATATATCATGCTCCATCCTTGGAAGCGTTCAAGGCCATGTGAAAAGAGCTTTGAGCAACACAGTCTAGTGGAATGTTTCCCTGCCCATGGTAGGGTCTTTGGGACTAGGTGTTCTTTAAGGTCCCTTCCAACCCAAACCCATCTGTCATTCTATGATTTATCATTGTCAGTTAACCTCATGCCACTTCATACCTGGTTTCATACCTGCTGTTTCAAACCATTGGTACACAACTTAAACAGGACTTCATGAAGAATCCAGCTTAAATACATCATGCAGGCTGTGTAACAATAGGTGAAAGTATATGTATTATGTGTAGGGCCAAAGGATTGCTAAGCACCTTTAGTAGAAGAATTATTATGTACAAGGAAACAAATTTCTTGCCAGTCAGTGCAATGGTATCTTTGATGGTGGCATTTTCTATCAATAGTCATATGAGATAGAAGGATTCATTTTAAATTCAAACATTGCAGCCCACCAGATTAATAAACTATATTTGTGAAATAATAACTCCCTGGATGTGTTTTTTAGCTCAGGAGATTGGACACTGATATTGAACAGATGTCTTTTTTCAGGATCTCGTGGTGATATATGGCACACTATTTGCTGTGATATTGACGTACATGGAGCCAGACTGATGGATGGGTTCGGCACACATAAAGCCCACAAGTTTCTACTCCAATGTATAGTTCTATAACAGAGCATAGAGGGATATTTTGCTGGGAGATTCTTAAGTTCTTAGATTCGTGTCTCTCTTCTCTTTGTTCATGAGTGGAAATGTGAGTGAATGTGCAGTCTTCAGAAGGTCTTTAAAAATAAACAAAAATCAAGAATGGAGAAAGGCTTAAAATTTTCATCAGGTTTAAGCATCAGCAAGGACAGTTAACTAGGTATTATGAGTCTTTGTTTTGCTCAAGGGGCTCAAGAAGGTAGAAATTTTCACAGGAAAAAATGTGGCTTGAGCCAAATTTTGTGAAAAAATATCTAAAAAAAAAATGGTTTCAGAGAGAAAACTAGAACACCTTTTTTTCCCCTGTCTCTCCCATGTTCAACTTTCTGATACCAAGATGGAATCGAGCGTGTGCACACTGTGTGTTCACAGTGCCCCTAACAATTTCTGCTGATTTTTAGACTTTGTTGTAAAACAAATGGACTATTCTCTCATGCTTCGAGCAGGAAAAATCTAGGCAAGACCAAGGTTAGTGCATCTTGACTGAGGCCTTCTCTGTCCTCCATATAGGTGCAGTGCTTCCATTGTACTACTGTAAAGGAAGCCATGCATCTCTTCCCAGTGGGAATAATTGGCTGCTAGCCTAAGTATAGGAAAATAAGTTGCATAGAATTATGACACTTTTAAATGAGTTTAATTGAAAATTGAATGCCATAAAAGTATAGCCATATGGTTAACTAGCTGCCCTCAGAATTGACCAAGGTATGTAGGTAAAGAAATGTGGTCCTGGGTTTTGAAGGCCTGAAACAATGGTTCTGCACAATGTGGGAAGGCAATGATGGTAAGATACAGCCCTGTCATCTCATCAGGGAGCTTCAGCTCTACATCCATTTTATAATAATTTAAAGCCACAGCTGTCTAATTGATTTAGAAAAAAAAAAAAAAATTAATAGGTCTTTCAGCATTCAGGATGAATATTTGGGCTACATTGAACACCATGATCTCTAGAGGTCTCCTAGCAGACCTCCAAGAGACCAAGATGCTTTTAGCAAGACAACCTTTATTTTACCATGGAAATACATGTAGCCATGTGCCTATTCAGCTGTTGTTAAGTAGAGCACTACATAACTATGTCTAAAGGACAAAGTGACATTGGGATTTGATTGGTTGCAAAACATCACAAATGTGAATCTGAATTAGTAATTAATTGTATCAGACCACTGCCTGGCCAGGCCTGTAAGCAGGTGTGGTTTTATTTCATCAAGCTTCAGACGTTAGTGTTGCTGACAGGCAGGGGACAAAGTGAAAGGCACCAGATCCCCAGCACTGTTGGTCACCAAAAAATAATGAAGGCAGACCTGAGAGAGCTGAATTTATTAAAAAAAAAAATAAATTGCATTTTAGCAGGAGGGACAGCACAAAAAAGAAGGTTAAGAGTGAAGGCAGTGAACAAACAAAAGAGAAGGAAACAGCAAGGATGGCAAGACCAGTGCTAAAATGAGAGAGAGTGAGGAGATGGTAGGACCTGTGGCAGCCTGGTTGTGGGGGCTGAACTAAAAGAGCAGCTGAATTTCTTCCCACATTTGGAAGCTACTTTTCAATAAATAAATTCAATAAATAAATATTTACAACCAAATTTGCCCTAAAGGTTCAGTAGATTATCTACAAATATAAGCTCATATCTAGTGTCTCTGAGATTCCTTAAAAAGTTGGTTTAGTTCGGTTTTCCTGTGTCATTATGAAACATCTGTCCTGAAACCTGAACATTAAAGGATTTTGAATCATTGTGTTCACTGGGTTAGGGCACAAGGCATATATCTGCAAGAGTGCTCCACTTTTCCTTCATTTGCAAAACCCTTGGTTACAAAACAAGCACCAGTTATTTTGCTGGATATATTGCAGAGAAGGAATTTAGCTTTAAAAAGACAAGCAAAATTAAAGTTACAGCTCTGGGAAGAATGCCAATCTTTAGTATTATTAATAATTCCATTGTTTTTAATTCACTTATAATTACCTAAGTTGATTTTTCTTTATTGCTAATTAACAAATATTTAATTGCTTTAGCAATTCACTAATGTTCTTGATGACAAAATATTTAAAAGAGAATGCACTGTAGAAAATGGCTTTAAGGAGTTTTGAAGGGTTTTTTTTTCACATTGCAGTTACTTAATGCCAACCAGCATTTATGATCTAAAAAAATCCATTGTTTTTAGAGAAGCTGTGTCTTGAAAAATAACTAAAGGTTAATTATTGTATCTATCCCAACTATAATAAGTCATAAGCAATATATTAAATTTAAAAGCCTGTATAAAAACCCCCACAACTCCAAGTGACCCAGACAATTAGATCAGCAACCTAATCTAATGGTTTCATAATTTCAAAGATTTTTGAGGTCACAGAAACCATTAGCTCCTCCACCTTGACCTCCTGTTTAATGGAGGTGATGGAATTTCATTCATTCCCAGTTGGAGCCTAACAACTTCTGTGGACAACTCTTATCATGGGAGACACACTGAGCACACTAAGAGACTGAGATCCCACCGTGCCTATTGCAACTGTGCTGTAAGTGGTTAAGTGCATTCATTGTTAAGCATCTGTACTTTTTGCTTGCTGTGAATTTGTTTAACTTTACCTTTTGATCCTTGTTTTGTGCCTTTCAATACTAAATAGAGCGTGCTCCGATGTCTGCCTCATCCTTATGGATTTATTTGTGTAGCCAAAAAAGTTTTTCTCTTCATGTCTTTCCTAGTACTTCTACTTTGCATTTCATTTACCTGGGGCAGGGTAAGTTAGTTGATCAGTTCCTCTATTGATTTCAGTCAGCTTCTTATTTCTAGCACACTGTCTGGCAAATTCTGAGGACTTAATTTTTTGAAACATTTTTCTTTATTCTAACATGGGAAAACCATTTCGGTTTCTCCCAACACTGCTCTTTTCTTTACTAAAAGCTGCAATTTAATTTTGAATTCCTGGACAATATCTTTATAAAGTTAAAATCAGACCCTCCATTGCGACACAGTCACAAACAAAAGCCTGTCAGTTAAAAAAATATATTTATTGGTCACCTGCTTTGCTCCTACAACTGCTGATAACAAGCAGATGGGAAGGAGCTTACTTTAGCCAACTTTTACCTTCAACCCAACTGTTTCTCATTATTGTGTAGCTACTGATCCTATGTGAAAAGAATTCTTTTCTGGTATTTCTATGTTAGAACCACAAGAGCCATGATTTAATAGACGTGCTTATAGCACATTATACTTTACAGGAGTCTTTTCAAAGATTTCAAAGCCACATCTTGACAGTTTCATTTTTTTTAAGAGATGCCTTTAATAACCATTTCTTGCTGACTGAAGAAATGAGGGAGGAAAGTGTAACTTCAAAGTGTTGGCAAAATAATATGAATTATACAAATGTGGTTGTAAAGTTGTTTCCAGTTACAGTAGTACTAACTCAAGACTGATAGCTGGTGTACTCTTTCACAAGGGTTTCTAATTTAAAACATTATCTTTTGGAATTGTTCCTCACTACATTGTTACTCTAGAACAAACCAGTTCATTCAACTGTATTTTCTAAAAATATTGGGAGCAAAACAAGAAACAATTCAAAAATATAATAATGAGTATACTAAGTAGGTAAGATACTTCATGCTCTTTCAGTAAAGTGTTGAAAGACATAATTAACACAAATGGAATTAAAGAGATTTATAAAAATTTAAATCTGAACATTAGGACTGGACCAATGTATCTTCCAATACAGAATTGAAAAATCCAACGGTAAATTTTACATATATGTTGCTATATGATGTTTTTGCCTGCTATGCATTATAGTAAAGTGAAAGAAAGTAATGAAAGATATTAATATTTAAGTAATCATACATTATTAATGGTATTTTAAGTGGCTTTAATTAAGACCCTTACATACCTTTTCCCATCCCTTCTCTATGTTTCTGATCAAACTAATCATGTAACCTTACTGTACCATTGACCTTTCACCAGATGCATAATTATTATTAATTATTATTCTCACTGCTGGCACCAGGACCACTAAACTTTTCTCTTCAGTGCTGCTTTCAGAATTGCAAAAGGTTGAACTAATGCAGATAAATCTAGGGACCCCTGTAGGTTTTTTCTTTTATTCACCTTTTTCTCCTTTAGGTATTAATTTTTTTCCCACTTGTACATTTTCTTGCTGTTGATCTTTCCTTCTTCTTGTCTTCCAACAGCACGGGTAGATTTATAACACTGGGAAGGAAATATTTTTAGTGATGAGGACACTAAGGACCAAGCACAGATTATCTGCAGTGGTTGTGGAGTTTCCATCATTCTGAGAGCAAGTTAAACAAACATCTGTCAGGCCTGACCTCCCTGTAGTTAAGCCTGCCTTGGGGCAAGGGGATGGACTAGATGACCCCTAGACATCTTTTATGGCCCTAGGTTTCTACAAGGGGAATAAAACAGGTTGGGCTCACCATCCATTCATTGCACAACCTGGTCTGTCCTGTGCTCACATACCTTGCAATGCTGTAGAAGTCTAGGGAGCATCCTGACCTTGCCTAAAATACAGCTCATACCTGACTGTAGATATGTGCTGTAGCACATATATACACAGTACTGTACGCTTGTAGATCTGGTGCTTAGGGACATGGTTTGGTGGTGAACTTGGCAGTTCTGGGTTAATGGCTGGTCACGATGATCTTAGAGGCCTTTTCAAACTTCAATGATTCTATGACTTCTCCCCTGATTCCTGTGAGTATACATTGTCAGAAAAAGGACCAAATGATGATTTTAAGTGATCTTCTGAGATCACTTTTCAGCATGCTTATTTTTCCTCTTGGTCATCTGCAGTAGAATTCATAAAGAGAAGTGGTTTGCTGGCACTCAAAATGGTAGGATGCAAATAGAAACACAGAAATCTCTTTGCACTGTTGTAAAGACTTTAAAAGGTGAGTTCCCGCTAATTTTGAATGATGTGCATAATCCTATGCCCAGAAAAGGACTATATGCTCTAGCAAGGCCTATTTGTTAGTCTTTTTGGGCTAGTAAATACTTGGTGTATTCAAAACAGTCCCCTTTCTTTCTCCAAAAGCAACACCTGATCCTGTTGCGCGACCTGAGAATTTGTGTGTTTCTCATCTTTACACACTCTGTGATTGGTCATAGCCCTGACAAGTAATGGAAATAAAATCACCAGGTTCACTGTTGCAAGGTTACTTTTCCCTTACTCTCCCCTTTTGCTGCTTCCATTGTCTGTCCTGTAAGAAACTTTGATGAAGAGACTGAAGGGGTAAAGCTCAGCTCCCCATCCCTGGTCTCTCACGACAGAGGCAGGTGTTGCATTATGCAGGAGAAGTGTGTTCTTCAGTAATATTATCCTGGGAATTATCTTAGAGAGATTGACCTGTGAATAATAGCCAAGCCTCAGGGTTAGCCCCACAGTAATTATCTGCTAGACATTTTCACTAGCCATATCCCTTCAGGTCAGGAGGCAAACATGAGGACTCACATCCATACTTCACGGCAAATTATTATTCAATTACAGTAACTTTTCAGCCTCACCAAATCTAAATTGAATTGTCCTTCCTTTTGGATATTTATTTGTATGAAAAATTCCAGGGAATTTAAAATGCAAGATGCATAAGCAGCTCAGAGAGTATGCAGAGTCTGTGACTGTAATTAAATATTTTAAAAGTTTTGCATAGAAGCATTTTTGGAGGTATCTGTGCTTCACAGAAAAAGGCTGTGTCTTCATAGCAACTTGAGTTATTCAGTGTCAGGCGTTTTTGAGCAAGCCATTTCATGAAAAAGAAGTCATCCAGTACAAGCATCTTCTTGCACAGAGAGGATGTATTAGGAGAGCAAGATAGTCATGGAGCAGCAACTCGTGAGTTGTATTAGCTTGGCTCTATCCTAAGATGCACTCCCTGGCTGGGGTTCATCCCAGTCAGAGGGAGACAGCAGTAGAAGATTCTTTCCATCAACAATCACAGGAGATGCCTGTGGCTAGCTCACGTGAAGGTGTATGCGATATCCAAAGTTTAATGAGATAAATCCTACCCATGTATGCATGGAGGAGTTCACAATAAGTGTCTCCTTGTACATCTCTGACCTACACTCTTGGTCAAACCCTTGCTTGGTTACACCCTAATTGTAAAGTCAACTCTTGGAGCCAGAGTCCTGATGGGGTGAGGTACCATAGCTCAGTAAGATGTAAAAGTCTATACAAAGCTTGGGGAAAAGGAGTTGGATGTCATGGTAGCTCTTTTTCTGTGAGAGAAAACATTTTACCATTATCATGCACAGGCAGTAGAGAATTGTACTTGGTTAACAGCTTTTGGATAATATAAATTCCTTTATTCTATCAAGGTCATCAGCATGGAAACCCATTGAAATGAATATTTAAATGGACATAATCCACTTCAAATCATAACTTGCAGGTATCTTTCTTAATCTGACTTATTGCAGGAATGCCTTAGACCACGGAGAGGGAATTAATTTGAAAATGCACTTGACTTGTTGTTAGTTATTGCTATTCTGTGTTTGATTTTGATTTTGCATGCAGCTGAGCCAGCATAGGGAAAAATCAATAAAATCTGTTTCAGTTTTGTTTATACTCTGCTTCTCCCTCTGGCTGCCCAGGTAGTGGTGGTTACATATGAGGGTCTATTCCAGGACATGTATGGCTAAAAACAGGAGGGTTTAATTTGATTTTTTTTTTTCATCCTGGGTTTTATAAAGGTTTTGTTTTGAGATAGTATGAAAGAGGTTTCTTAACAAAATATAAGTTTATTTTGGAAAGGAAGATGACAGAAACTTAGCCAGGATTAGGTACATCTGATCAAATGAAAATATTCACAGCTGAGACAGTCATCACAGACTGTTTTTTGAGTCAGTGGAGAGAATCAAGCACATTCAGGGTGAAAGATTTTGATTTCAAAAGGCACACCTAAAATAAAAACACATAATATGTGTCTAAATTTTTCTGCTTCTCCCTGGGGATTAAAAAGGAGCCTACGGTGACATGTTTGGATAGACACTGGAGACAACTAAAATTATATGATTTTCCTTCCTGTATGCATGGGATCTCTCTCTATCAGTCATGCTGGAATTGCTCGCTTGCACAGGAAAGACACCATTCCCTGAGTGATAAAACAGGGCTAGAGATTAGTCTCTTAAAGACTCAGCTACATGGTAATGATCCTATTCTTGCTGGTAGCTTGGCTGCCTTGTGTTCTTGCCTGCAAAGGTGAAAAGCTTCAACAAGGGGGAAAGAGAGCATCCTTTAAATTGGTTCTGAGATCACTCAATAGGGAAGAGGTAAGGTCCTGTGTTAGCAGAAACTCTTTCTCACCTCTGCTTGCAGAGGAAGTTTTGAATGTAAATCTATTTCCTTTGTGAAAGTTTAAGTCGATATATTTCCGCATAAAAGAGCAGGGAACAGTGCAATGTACTGTTGTCCATGTCTTTGAAGAAAAAAGAGAGAGTTACCAAAGGGTTATAGATACTCAGGCTAAGGAGGGCTGGCCAACATATGAACCTCAAATTGAGATCAACCAAATCATTTCAGTTTTTCAGCCACGAATGTGGGCAGAGCCAAAGGGACCTACTCTCTGTAGTGACATCCTCTGCTCTCTTTCTAGAGAGAACTGTGACTCTGTAAATTTTATGCACAATCTCAGCAGGTAGCAAAGAAATAACAGAAATACATTTTTAGTATACTTTCAGACATGACACAGGGGTCCTCGCTGCAGTGGAAAATCCGTAAGAGAGGTTGCAGAGAGTAAAGCTTGAAAATGACTGTGCAGAGGAAGTGTTAAAAAGCAGCTCTTACTGTAAGTTCATCCTTTCTCTGCCAGATAGAACAAATCCATGTGAACTTTAATTCCTTGCTGATGATATGTCCCAATCTTATAGTTAATGGTTGTACAAACATATAATATTTCGGATTTGTTTGTTTGTTGTATATTGTGGTGTGACATCCATATATTTTAAGAGCTCTCTCCCCCAGAGAATAAAAACTGGAAACTAGAAAAACATTAATAAAATATTTCAGTGGCTTGGTAGAAACTGTTGGTTTAAGCCTGTTGGTCTAAAGAAATAAAAATGCAAAGGAACCAAGGAAAACTCCAACCTCCACAAAGGAAAACATGATATAGCTGTCCAAGTAAAATGTTTCCTTGATCCCATTCCTTTTTTTTTTCCTGTTCAGTTTTGCAGCTGCTTTGTTAGTGAAAAGAAAAACAGTAAACAGGCTCACTCAAGTCAGTCCAAGCTATAGTTTCTCCTTTTTGAGTTTTAGGGATTCAGATTGTGACTCAAAAAGGGAAACAAAGACAGATTCTTGCAAAGCTCCTTTAGTAGGATAAACCAATGGCTGTAGTATACGTTACTGATAATGATAGCATGTTGTATTTTAATCTTGCAGTGAAATATGTTATTACTTTATTTTAGACTTGAGGCAAAGTTTATCCTCATGATGAACTGGTTAGAGTGACTGCATGCATGAGGTCCTCTGTATGGGAAAGTTGCCCTGAAAATATATAGGGAAAACTGGAAAATCAAAAGACGATGTCAGCAATGACAAAAAGCCAGCAGAGCAAGAGTCAATAAAGTGTTGGCTAGGGAGTAAAATTTGATTATTAAATTCAATTAAGTAGTGTAAGACTATAACTTTTTACATATGGATAAGGAAAATGCTTGCTGCAGCAGTGTTGAAGTAGTAATAATACTAATTCCCATATGAAATTTTGTATTCTACTGAAGCATAAATATTTTCTCCTAATAATAATAATAATTTTAAAAGCAGCCATCAGACACATATCCTGGCTAGATTTTTGTGAAGTGAGGTGATTTAATCAAATGCCTATTGAAGTGATGTGAAATTGAGATGAGCTTTTGAATCAGCATTTAACATTATGATTTAAAAGACAATTAAAAAAACGTTTTGGTTTTCAAGGAAAAAGCGAGTAGAACTATTTAGAATACTTAGCCTTTAGGTAATTTAATTGTTTCTTTGTATTTCTGTGCCTCAATTAGTAAAAAAATAAAAATCAATTCTGATTATTTCAGCAAGGAAAAAAGTAAACAAAAGGTTAAACCTTACAAAGCAGTACATGAAAGCTAAGAAGGGAGGAGGAAGACGATACCTCAGAGGTTAAAAAAGGCATCACTGTAAGCTTCACTGGTTAAAAAAAATGAATTTTTGTAATTCTTTTTCTATGATATCAGACAAGGTTACAGTGATCCTCACAGAAGGTACATGATCTATAAGTATTTAATATATTCATGAAAGTTGTTCAGGGTATTGGCAGAATTCAGAACCTGGAGTAGGGAGTCCATGTGAGTGTTGCTGATCCAGAGCCCCCACTGATTTACAAATCCAGTATGCAGAAATATGTGCAAAACAGCACCTGTGCCAGGCAACTGCACTATGTATATCAACACATGTCAAAACCAGCCTCTCATTAGTTCCCACCTCGGGCTGTGTTGGATACACAAGGAAATGCATGTCCAAAAGTTGGACATGACTTATAAGAAAACAGGTGAACAACCCTGATGCTGTCAGTGCCACATCTGGCAGCAACTTTATTCTGCCTGACATGTGACTGGATTCAAACTCCTTTTGCCCTCTGCATCAGAGTGAAGGCAACTACTCTACCCCACCATGCCATTAGAGCCAACTTTGCAGCAAAATAAGATAAGATTGCCTAGATTTATCAACTAATGGACTGGCATCTGTTTCTGTTTCTCTGGTGGTAACCTTTTTAACTTTTGGCCTTTGCTGTGCATAGGAGGGATGGCACTCTACATGCAGAGGGCAGGACCTCGGGTTGAGCATCAGGAGATGGAGGAACTGCTTTTCTTGATCAGGTTTTTCAAATCCCATGACTTCTTTGACACCCAGCAGTCCCTGATTACTCAAAGGCTCTGAAAAGTTAAATATTTGACCTTACCCTGATGTCTAAATTACTATTTAATTGCTTTATTTGTAAGCCAAGAAGCTGTATACCTCTTCCACGTTCTCAATGAGTAGCTAATTAGAGATGTGAGGTTTTCTAGCCAGAAGTATATCGAGATGACTGTGCTGAGATCCATAACTGTGATACAAGTAAACTATGCTTCTTTCATTGATACTAAGAGTGGTGAAACTGATGCAAACCAGCTGGGCCTGGTCTTACAGTTTATTTAACAGTAAACTGTCTAAAAATATTGATTTGCACTGTCTGTGCTTCTGCTCTCTGCCTCTGACCCGTGGCCTCCTCTTGTGTAAACACATATTCTTTGGTTGGTGAGAGACATAATGATGGTCTGATTCCATAAGCTGAAGTCAGGTTTGTTTAAAAAGCCTCTCCGAGGACACTTCACCCACTGATGGTCCTTATAAATCTGACACTAATAACAACATTGTGACCTGCATGGCAATGTGGTAGTACTAACCCAAAAAAGCAAAGGTTCAAACAACATAAAGATCATTTTAACACATTAGTATTTATAAACCAAGAGATTTTAAAGTTTAAGTTGCAATGTAGAAAAGCTTCTTCAGTGCCATGGACCTGCAGTGGAAGGGACTGGTTCAGTACAGAGGATCAACTAGCACTTATCTTGGCCAAGTTGTGTCTCTTGCAGTGGTATTTGTGTGCCAAAGAGGAAAGGATGTTGTTTGAATTTTGAGGGGCCTGTTCCTCTTCACCTAAAAAAAGTCAGGAAACCTGACTGCTCCAGCGGAGTGACTGTCCCTTTAGTGCCTAGGATCGAGTCCTGCCAAGAGACACAGAGAAGGACAGGATAACTGAGTGCCATATGTATGTCCTGGGGTACAGATATTTGGGAACATTTAGGAAATATTTATTTGCTGCAGAGATGAATCTAGGTCTTGGTGAGACATTGTGCCATGGACTGAGGTTAGAACTGGGGCCTCCTATTGCTGCTGGTGGTAGGAAGCGAGGAGAAGATCCTCAGTCACAGAAATGCAACTTCTGTGCTCAGATGAGCCTTTTCTAGCTAATTCTGTCAAAAACTTCCTTTCCCTTTTGTTTCTAGTAAAAAGGTGGAACTTGCTTTTATTGGACAAGGCCAGACGGCCGTTACAGAATGGATGAGGACTAGACTGTGGTAGGATCATCTCTTACCCTTCAGCCTGGTGTCTCTGTAGAAGGGATGTAAATCATTTCAGTCCCACTAGCTTTACATTTTGAGCTAGACCCTGCATACATTTCAGTACTCACAGAAATAATCAGTCCCTCCAGATCTTAATGAAGGACTGTATATCAACCTCCTGCTGGAGCTGGTTTACAAAGGCTGCACGTCTCCTTCTACCTGTGAACCTGAATGTGCAGTAGGTTGTCAGAGGCACTCCACACTTTCTTGATCAAAGGCACATAGAGCCTAACATGTTGAGTAGGAGTTACTGCACAAACTCAGGCACTTGAAAGAGATTCATCTTAAGACAGACCAGATCCATTTCATATGTTGGAATAGGCTGCCCAGGCAAGTGGTCGAATCGTCATCCCTGGAAGTGTTCAAAATACATGCGAATGTGACACTTGGGGATATGGTTTTGTGGTGAACATGGCAGTGTTGGGTTAACAGCTGGACTCAATGATCTTTTCCAACCTCGGCCATTCTGTGATTCCATTTCCCCTCCATGCCCTGATCTAATAAATTGCCTTCTGTAGAAACCTATTTCCACTGAGTTGAAAGAAAAGCCAAGTGAGACTAGCATATACAGAGAGGCCTAACATAAATTGATCAGAAACCAATATGAGTATACATTGTATTCAAAACTTTTTTAATGTCATGTGTTTGAATTTTAATGCTCAAAACCTTTGATTCTTTCTGAAAAGATTAGCCGGATTAAAAGATAAGTGAAAGATATATGTAAAATTTCTGGCATTGAAGAAAGTTGGAGGGAAATGTCCACTGAGCCACATTTTTGGGTATTAGGAAAGCAGTGAAATTCTGCAGCTCTGGATGCAAATATACGGGTGGTTTCAAATGTGAATTTTAAACCGACCAGTAAAAAACAGAGCTAACATCCTTGTACCCTGCTACAGAGACGCTGAGATCCTTGTCACTTATTAAAGTTTTATTTTGTTCCCCCACGAACAAGACAATTAATTATTTAGAAAACCAATCGATCAAGGGTTAGATGTACTAATCAAACACATTTCAGCTGCTAAGTATTGCTCACTTAAGACATTGATCAGCTGTAGGATGCTCTGTAGACCATTTAGATGAGTATTTTCTGACAATGTGCTTTAAACCCCCTTGAGGTCAAATCTTTGACACCGTCTGGTGGACCATGTGGAAGTTTGAATGCCAGACTGTCTGACAGACTGTAATTATTTTCTGTCCTGATGCCCTTTCTGCAGTCATTAGGGGATCAAATTTCTGAGAAAGCCAGAAAAGTTCCTTGTACTGCAAGCAGCTAATGGCCTGAAAATGAGCCTCTTTTGTTATGTTGATGATTTGCCACTGGATGTTGTTTGAAGCCCAGGATCGATTATTTAAGGCTAACTCCACTGGTATCATGTATTCTTGGTCTTGTGCAGCTCTTTGCTTTCTTGCCATTTCCCTTCGGCTGAAAGATGTGTGGTCTGTATTGAAGTGCATTTGGTGTGCTGGTGGTACCTTCAGCTGCTCTGGTAAGGAGAGATGCCGGTGGGAAGCCCCACAGGAGTGCTGATCCAGGTCTCTCCAGCAAGATGCTGAATGAGCATGAGGAAGTCAAGATTTTCTGTCTTTCAAGACAATGCCCTGCCTGTTCACAGAAATAGCTAAGAGAAATTAAGATGACATTTCCCAATAAATAATTGAAGAATGAGGCACATTGTTTGCAGTCCTAACATGACTGTGAATTTAGGCTATTGCCTAGCAAGTTACTATACGAATTCCCCTTACGTTGACCCCTGTGGTAATTGGAATTTCAATTATTCATTTTCAATTACAAGCATAGCATGATGATCACAAATGTCATTAAGTATTAAATTACTTCTAATGATGGATGGATGGATAGAAGAATAGATAGATGCCTCTCCAGATCCTTTCTTTATTTAATGCTGGTAAAACAAGCTCATGGTTTTTACAGAAGATCTTTTTAAAATACTAAAAGAAGTGCCATTTATTTGCAGCAGATAAAGCCTCGTTAATACACATTACCTGAGCTCAGCATTAAGTTTTCATCATCTCTGTCATTAAGATGAGTGGTCCCCAGTGTGTGAGTACACAAAGGTGGGTACCTTGGCCTGCAACGAGTGGCAAGGCAGAGGGAGGCCATTTGCTTCCTGCCTTATTAGAGATGATATCCTGGTGTTCATAATTGGAATCTTAGTTTAACAGCCTGCTCAGTGCCCTTCCATCGTGCATTTGCACATAGAGTAAGCTCAGTCACACACCATATTTTATCAACCTGGAATAGTAGAATCACAGAATGGTTTGGGTTGGAAAGGATATTAAAGATCATCTAGTTTCAACGCCCCTGCCATGGGCAGGAACACCTTCCACTGGACCAGGTTGCTCCAAGCCCAATCCAGCCTGGTTTTGAACACTTTCAGGATGGGGCAGCCACTCTGGACAACCTGTGACTGCGCCTCACCACTCTCACAATAAAGAATTTCTTCCTAATATCTGATCTAAATCTCTCTTCTTTTAGTTTAAAGCCATTCCTCCTTGTCCTATCATTCCATGCCCTTAAAAGTCCCTCTCCAGCTGTTTTGTAGCCCATTTAGGTACTGGAAGGTGCTATAACATCTCCCTAGAGCATTCTCTTCACCAAGCTGAACAACCCCATCTCAGCCTGTGTTCCTCACAGGAGTTGTGTTCCATCCTCTAATCATCTTTGTGGCCTTGTCTGGACTCTCTCCAACAGGTCTATGGAAGTCTTAGTGGGGAATTTATCAGGAAGAAGCAATGGCAGAACTACACTTGACCTGTGTTGGATGTCCTGCATTCACCTATGTGAAACCCTGTGAGCAATTTTTATGCCTATGAAGAAGAAAGAGGTTGAGGACAGGGTATTTAGGCCAGGTTTGGCCCTGAACTTGCTCTAGAGCTGCAGGATGTAGTAGGAGGCAGAAAACCACAGAAGTGCTCTTGCTTTGAAGCACATGCAAAGGGGCACTTACCTCCTGCCTTAGCTACATTTCGCTGTTCTGCCTGTGATATTCAGTCCACCCCAGCAGGAAAAATCTGTAAAAAGACTGAGCAGATGAGAGAGCTCAGAACTGCCAATAGGAGAACAAGGATGCAGGTTGCAGCAGGGAAGAGTTCATGCTAGCTTTCAGGGAAATAGGGACATGAAGCACTGCCTTTTGGGGTCACTTAGGCCAGAGAGCTGTGGGAGCACTGAGGAGAAACTTGCTGCAGAAGCTAGTTTAGCTTCTGAAGAAAGCAATAGGTGTTGACAGTGCTAAGAAAGATGCACTGGGAGATTATGATCACTTGCATTAGAACTAGAAATTCCTATTCTACATTTTTGGCATTTATTTAAAGTAGAGTAGGAATCCCACCTTAGATAAATCCTGTTTCCACTCTATTGCAATGAACTGCTGAACAATCAGGCACCCAGTCTAAATTAGTAGCCTTGAACTATTGATTTTAGCATGTACATGATTGCCAAACTTCTGATCTCACATTTCTTGTGCCTACTTACCTTATTTCCAAAAATGGTAACGATACAATTTATTCAAGTGCTGCTGTGATGCTTAATTATCCTATAACTGTAAGGTACTTTCAAAATTATAATGTCTGAACATAAATAATGTCTATAAACTGCTTGGTGTTCCTGACACAGTTATCTTTTATTCAAAACAGACATGAGACTAACAATATTAAAATAGCTTGCTCCCAGCTGCATATCAGGAGACACATTCATTGTCAGAGTAAAGAGAGAACCTAGAGCTTTTTCTTAAGTATCTCTTTTTTACCAGTCCTTAGTTTCTTATTGTCCTGTGGAAATAAGATTATTCTTACCACATCTTCCTATACCAAATCTTCAATTTATGTTTGCCACTTCTACTGTTAACCCATGACCTTTGCATGGCGTTATATTTTTTCATGAACATCACCCTTTCTGCTGCCCAGGTATATTTCTTTCCATTTCCACTGCCATCTTAATGTTTCCTCTCTTCCATCCTCACCTATTCCTCTTTTTTGCAGATATTTGCACATGTCATGACTAGGAAGCATTCTTTTGCTAGTTGCAACATGTAACCCCACTTGGCTATCAGTCCTTCAGCCTATCTTCCTCAGGATTTATTTATATAGTTACCCACTGTCTCCTTTTTCATCCTGCCTTTCCAAAACTCTTTTTGCAGTGCCTGTAGCAGCAGTTGGTGAATCATCCACCACTGAGATCACGGTTTGCTTCTGCAAGGCACAGCATCTGTAGCTCTGTCCACAGAGTCATGAAACTGATTAGAGTTGCAGGGTCCCAGTTGCAGGTTTGTGTTGCTGCCAGCACATCCCAGGAATTGCTACCTTGCAGATTTTGCAGATGTGCTCTCATCTGAGCTGATAAATAATTCTTCAGGGATGTTTTTTTTTTCCTTCCCGTCTCCCGTTGCTCAGACCATAAAACACTAGAATGGTCACTCCCTTCTTATGCAAAAACCTGCCTTCTTCACACCTGAGAGAATCAGAGAATCACAGAATGTTTTGGATTGTGAGGGACCTTTAGAGATCATTCAGTTCAACCCCCCTGTCATGGGCAGGGACACCTTCCACTAGACCCAGTTGCTTTCTCAGTGTTCTATCCAACCTGGCCTTGAACATTTCTAGGGATGGGGTATCCACAGCTTTGCTGGGCAACCTATGTCCATGCCTCACCTTTACCTTACAGTAAAGAGTTTTGTCCTAATATCTAATCTAAATCTCTCCTCTTTTATTTTAAAACCATTCCCCTTTATCTCACCACACATGCCCTTGTCAAGTCCCTCTCCAGCTCTCTTGTAGACCACTTAAGTACTAGAAGGTGCTTCAAGGTCTCCCCAGAGTCTACTCCAGACTGAACAATCCCAAATCTCTCAGCCTGTCTTCATAGCAGAGGTGCTCCAGCCCTCGGGTAGTCTTCATGGCCTCCTCTGGACTTGTTCCAACAAGTCTATGTCCTTCCTGTGCTGAGAATCCCAGAGCTGGATGCAGTACTCCAGGTTGGATCTCATCAGAGTGGAGCAGAGGGGCAACACATACCAATATACATGCTAGGATGCATCATTGCTACAGCCCTGCTGCCACTCAGTTTCATAATTTTATTTGCAACCAAGGCTGAACTTCAATATTCTTAAACAACTTGAATCTGAGAAAGCTGATTGCATTTTCTTCTGATGTATTACCTAATTGCTCAGTGTCTGCAAACCAGCAATCCCAGTAAAAGAAAAAAAAAGTGGATTATAGTTGCACAAAGAAAATAGACTGAAAATTTCTCAACTAATAGGTCAATGGTAGCCAAAAATGCAGGGAAGCAAAATATTATATTGTATGTTTGCCAGCTATAAAAAAATATTTTAAATATTGTGCAGTGATTATATAACTTTGTATGTGTTCAGTATTAACTTCAGAGAGATGCAACGCAAGTAGCAGAAAAACTATGCAATTACCTATAGTTAAGGAGAGACTTTCTATGTAAGAGGAAGTAGATTGAAACAGTAATTCAGACAGAAAAGACATATGATTAGTTAAACTTGTGTTGGAAAGGTTTTGTGCTCTGTACATATATTCCATTTAACCTATTAGGAACCGTATTTAAAAGACAAGACAAGAAGTTACCCAATGAGAGTGTGTGGCAGCAGATTTAAGCTGAATAAATACTTTAAAAAAAAAAAAGGACAAAAACATACAATACAGGAATTGCTCTCTTGATCTCATGGAGGGGGAAAAAAGCAAGTACAATTAAAATCTGAGAAAGAGGTAGTGAAAATTCAGAGATTTGTGTACAGACCATATTGTCTTATGTAAAACAGACAAAATTGTGTGATTCTACTAGAGAAGGGCTGGCCCTGATGAAGCTTGGATGAAGACAGGGAAGTTGTTAAGGTAGCAAGTGAAATGCAACAACTAAGCCAACCAAGAACCAAGCTTGATTCGCATTCTGCGTGCAGAAGGTCAATTCTTACCAGATCCACATGATCCCCCACCTGTGCACCAAACCCAGGGTGCCCTGCAGTCATCCTGTCTTATCTCTCCTCCATAGAGTTGGAGAGCAATGCAGGAAAGCTTCAGAGAATTGAGAGAGAGCCCAAAACTAAGATGCAGGGAGAAAGACAGACTATGTGATTTAGAGGTTACGGAGTTCACCATCTGCTGTTCATCAAAGTGAAAATTGACAGGGGCTTGGCTTCAGTATGCAGGCACCAATGCCCAGATAAACTTTTACATGGGGAGGTCTTTTTGGTCTTGCAAACTAAGGCATAACATAATTCATTGGCTGGAAGACAAAGTTGGACAAATTCAACCTTGAAAGAATGTGCAATTTTCTAGCAGTGAGGGTAATTAATCATCAAAACGCCTTAGAAGGAGAGGTGGCAGACTCATCGTGATTCTGGTTCTTTGAAACAAGATTAGCTATCTTTCAAAAGGTTTAATCCACCTCCTGGAAATAGCTGTTTTTCTGTTGGGAAGGGCTGGTGAGAGATCCCTCTGGCCTTACAGCCTGTGCATCTCTGAATCATTTTGCAGATGATGAGCTGAGGCACCAAGGGTGAAATTCACCCTGCTGCAGAGTGATACAGCTACATTTGCGTACTGCCTAAATCCATCCCTGTCCTCAAACTAAAATTGATTTTGCACTCATGGGACACAGGAACCTTCCTCAGTACTTACCTCAGGAGATGTTCAAATCCCAAGAGTCTATCCTGTCCCTGGAGACTGTCTAAAAGGCAGATCCCAGAGAGTTATAGGTTATGCCTTAGTATGCAAAATTGGTAGTAGGTCAGTTTAATAATCTTAGCGATAAACAGAACCCATTGAAACAGTGCTTTATATGTTTTTTTAATACTGCTTATGAAGCTGTGGCCACTGAGAGAGAAGTCACAGCCTGGGGCAGTTTGGCTCCCAAACTTAGGTAGCTGGTGCATATGCAGTGCATCCTTTCACCCATCTTTTTGGTCAGGCCACATCTTATGTGGCTTTCATTCTCAAAGGCTGGGATTCATTTTGCTTAAACTTAGACGACTCCATCTAAGCTAAGCACCTTGGTCTATATTTATGCTCAGTGTTAAGGAAGAGGCCCTATTAAAAGAGAGATTGGTCACCACTATTGCAGATGTCACTTTTAAGATGTGATGAATCCTACCGCAGCAATGTTCCTGGTTCTCCAAAGGTTAAAGAGGGAATTTGAAGTATAAGCTTGGTGGTCTTTATTTGGTCATGTGAACCTATCGATAGTATCTCAACACTTTGGAAATTCAACCTTTACTTTATGTTTGGTTAGATAGTTATTATAGATTAACAATAATAATCAACCATGACCCACATTATTTATTCATTTTCCTGCTATGCTGCCTGCAACTAATTCCTGTCTGAAAAATGAAGCATTTGGATACTTAAGATTCTCTGCAAATACTTTGGCTTGGCTTTTAAGAAGGGTCTTAGTGACAGGTACAACTGTGCCAAAAATAAGTCTTAATCTTGTCTGTCTCTTTATTTTGCACCATTGTGTGGCATTGTTTACATCCAGTTATTTCTAGAACTTTAAAGGGAATCTGTCATTCATTGTTACCAATTAGATGCCTTTACAATATGACCTGGAAACTGTTTTCCCAACAACTTGGTGTTATTAATAACATGCATTACAGCTGGGGCGTGCCAGCAGTTCAGGAGTCACAGAGCAGCATGACAGTTTAATTTGGTACCTTGATGAGATTTCTGCCTGCGAAGTTGCACAGAATATAAAAGACTCTGCCAGTACAACATTGGTGGGAGCACTTTAAGGGATTTCCAGACTATCTTTACTTAGTTAAAAGTATTTTTGTTTAGTGATTTGAAAAAGCATGTATTGTGGCTTAGAAAACTGGAAGGGACAATTCTGATCACCCTAATAATTAATAATATTATGTAAGTTTTTTGATTACTACCTAGACTTTCGTAGACCAGTCAAAACAGTTCCATCAAGACAGTAAGAACCATTATTTCTTGTGGTTAAATGCCATGTATTCCTGCACTGATGGAGTCCTCTTCATGAAGTTGTAGATTTATAGGCATGTCTTCAGCTTATCAAGTTTAGTATGTAGGGCTGAAGAGCTGCAGCAGTACCAAAGCACTGGCTTAAGTCCATCACTGGAGCAAAAGATGTTTCACATACTACTATGTCACTATATACAACACATCCTAAATTTGGCAGATAAATCACAGGTTTAGTCTCGCCACCCCAGACTGTCTGTTGCTCTGGTGTCAGTCCACATTAATCTGGCAGCAGTCAGTGGCTTTGCGGTGGGGAGCCCTGAGGCTGTGATCTTTACAGTGGTTATATTCTGAGACTGCATTCCCACTGCGATGAAGACTGAGTGAAGCAGAAAGCAAATCTCTGCTTCATCTAAGTCATTTGGCAACTTTCTAAAGGCTACCCCCAAAAAAAAGTACACAAATCTCCCAACACTGCCATTTACATAATGAAATATCATTTCAATCCAGTTAATGACAAAATGAAGGAATATTTGGTCTGAACCATTTATGAAGACGCTGGGAAAAGCTGGACCTTTTCCAGATTTTTGTTTAACTATTCACCAGAGAATATAATTTAGCAATGAGTCTGTCTGTGTCTGCCCAAGTCTGCAAGAAACTCTGAAAGACTATGAGTGGCTCTCACTTTATTGCAATCTATGTCAAATTTGCAAACTCGTTCAGCACCAGGCTATTCCAAAAGCTTGAGGAGATAGAGGTGCCCAATTCCATACATCCATGTTATCACTACTAGATAGAGTATCTGGAATACAGTTATGCAATGACTGTCACATCTGAATGTTATCTAGACATTTCTTTTAGCATCACAAGATAGCCAGGCACCCTAAGAGTTTACAAATGATGCTAAAGTGTCATTGTGTATTGGCATAGAAATTTTTGTGAAAGTTTGCAGCATATAGTACATCAGGGTTAACACAGGAAACGAGTGAACAAATGAATCAATGGGCAGATGAGTTCTTTTTCCTCTCTTTTCTGAATGAAAACAAGTACTGTACTTATTTTCCAGCTGAGAAGTGAAATTAAATTGTCTGGGTACTTGATGACCTACTGTTTTTAGAAAGCTATTAAGATGCTGCTATCAAGTGGAGGACAGCTTTCTTGACCCTCTTTAGCTGGCTTATCTAGTGGCCACCTGATGACTTCATCACTGTGCAGAGGGAGTATCTCCAGTGGTGACCACGTTTAACAGCATCTTCCTCTAAGTGGCAATTTAGTGAGCAAGGGAACACACTGAACTGACACCTCAATCTGGTGGGGTAGACCTTAGGGAGGAAGGGAACATTCTGTGCCATTTATCTTGTCTCTAAGGAGAGCAGTGGTACAACAGCTTTCCAGTTACTCCAGCTCATAACTTTTTTGCTTGCTGTGAATTAGAAATGGGCATGCTAAGGAGTCTATCTGGGATCAGAATAGCAAGCAAAAAGGTCCAACTCTTTCTTTTAGAGGTTCTGTAGTGAAAACATGGGTTTACATATTACTGGCTCTTCATGAAATGTCTAGCTCCTAGCTCATCATTCTTAGCTGATGCTTGCAATATGATAGTGGACAAAACTTGATTTTGCTAGTGAGGTCAGTCAGTTGGGCACATTAACACCAAATCCTACTCACTCTGCTTATCGCTTTGTTAGCCTTCAGTCAAGGGAAACCCAATTGATTTTTCTATTTTTTTTGACTGAGAGAGGACCTTAGACAGTAATAACAAAGCAGATTTAGCACTCGAAGCCTTCTTTTTTATAATCACATCTTTGGTAGCAACATTTTGACCCAAGCTCACTTCAAGATTCCTGTGGTCTGAGCCCCCTACATCCACATTAATCTTCTGCCGGGGTAGTGTTTTCCAATAAAGTGTTTGATCAAGGGAAAGTATCCAGGTGGGCACAGGGGCACAGACAACATCTTACCTTTTGGGTCAGCAACTCAGATACTCAGATGTCATGTGAGGTCTCTGCTCACAAAAAACCCGGTATCCAGAGATAGCTGCTTATTTGGTCACAAATGCATCACTGCCAAGGCAGCAACTATTCTGGCATCTTCCTCCACATGTTAGTCAGGCAGAGGTTAAATGTGATGCTTCAGGGGTGTTTAAGGCAAAGTCTTGTGGTTTTAGTAACTAAACAGTGGACAGGATACAGCTTTGCTCTCCTGGACATCCAACGTTTTCTGCCAGAGGTATTTTCCCTCTTCTTTCTTTTATTTTACTCTCTGGTCTTTAGCCAATGCTGTTTAAAGAGCATAAATGTTCACCTAAAGGGGAGCAGTGACAGATAGCAATCATTCATCAAAAAAAAAACTCTTTCAGAGACAGAGGGAAGCAGAAAAGGCAAATGGCAAAGAGACCCTCTAGGCAGATTTCTGGTTAAATACTTCTGGGGGCCCAAGTTCAGACACTTGCTCCAGGAGCAAGCAGCCCTTCTCACATCCTGGCTTTCAGTGTAACTGTTTGTTCACAAGCCACATAGGCGCCAGAATTTTGTGATCGCGGAACGGAAGAATGATTGTCTTCTTCGTCCAACTCTGAACCTTTCACTCCGGGTTTCTGAACCATTCTTTGCAAAGAGCAAAGCTGCCCATCAGACAATGTCAGCAAATGAACCAAAAGGAGAAGTGGTTTCACTCTGAAGTGAACCTATTGTGTGGGCACTTTAGAGTGTGGTGACAGCAGCTTAAGATGCTCCTTTATTTTTCCTTCTGCAGATTGTTCCTCTTAGAAAGCTAACCCTGAATCCGATTATTTTTTATGATCTGAGAAAAGGCTATGGCAACTGTTTATCTTTTTGTGTTTATATAAGTTCTCTAATCTAAATCTAACCACTCATCCATTCAAAAGCAAAAGAGACTTTTATGGTACTGTGACAAAGATCCTCTGCTTGCAAATCAGCATATCACCATTGAATTTCAGTTAATTTCACCGTTGGCTAAGTAGACTGCAAGGGATCTAGGTAGCTGAGTGATCTGGCCTTTAGGTTTAGTGGATTGTAATATACAAACTTGTAGGAAACAAAGGAATAGGTATAATTATAGGGCAGTACTCTGTGATAACATAGCTGTATATTTTATTTGAGCTCACCAAGTATATTGCTTCACAGTACAAATTCTTCTTTCTTCCTTTCCCTCTTTTCTCTATTTTGGTAAAAGTCATTACAGACCAAATTTAAGGAAAGTAATAAAAATAAAGAGGAAAATTCTTTCCCTATAATTTTATAGGAATTTAGCCTTTAAAGTATTCTTCAAACTTAGATGATTAACTTGCATTGACACAAGTTGCTTTCACAGTGGAAATATTCCTCAAATTCTTGGCCACAAAAGAAAATAATCAACTTGTTGAAACCATGCCTTCTTGTTGTTGCACGAGATCTAACCACAAGTAGCTTTAATTACCCAGAAATAAAGTAGTAAGTCTTCTTAATACATGCACTCAAATGCAATTTCCAGTCCTGCCTGTATCTCCATTGATGAATTGGTTGTAGGATCAGGCTTGAGAAGTCTGTGAGCTGTGTAGCTGAGTAAAAAGAAAATAATAACAATAAGAGGGGGAAAAGACTAAAAAAAAATTATTAAAAAGAGTCCTGGTCCTATTTGTCATGGATCTGGTGGATTCTCTGATGTGAAGTGACACTTAACCCTGCCCAAACACTATCCCTGAATCCTCTCCTGCCTGGAAACAACAACTTTCTCTCGTTTCTCCTTTACAAAAATTGCCTCAAGGGGGAAAATATAACATTATAACTGAAGCCAAAGGGGAAAATTCATCCTTCCGTGCCATACAACATTCACACACATAGGTGCATTAGTGAGATTCTACTTCCAAAAATTATTAGCAATAATAGCAACAACAACAATAATGTGCAAGTGACTTGATCACATTCAGCTGAAAACTGAATAGTTTCCATGGCAGTTAATGGTGTTTTGTGTGGCTCATCATCCAAACAGTCTCAAGTTCAACATGGGAACAAGAAGAACCAGGGAAAAAAAAAAAACCAACAAAAAAACAAAAAGAGACAATGCTTTAAGACATTGCATACTGTGAGGATCTCAGGACTGGTCCTTCATCAACCCTGGCCACAAAACCAGAAGTTCAGCTGTAGTTGTCAATACCAGAATCATTTTCTAATAAATTTAGAAATGTGTCAGCAGTTTGAAGTATTTCCTGCCACACATACTCATCTCACTGGGTTCAGTCTACAGCCCAACACTCCAACCCCACTGCAGTCTAGCAGAAATTTCACCGTGATTTAAGAGAAACCAAGATTTTTCTCTAGTCTTACTCCAGTCCTAGACTTGGCCTGGAAGCTGGCCTGTGCTGGCCACCAACAAGCCACGTTCAGGATGAACTTGCCGAGGTCAGGATGACTATGAACAGTTCCCAGGTATATTTTCTCCACCTAAATATAATTTTCCAATAATCTGGAGTCTGCTGTTACTATATTAGGGAAGCTCTGTTTCCTGTGTACATCTACCTTGCTATCTTCTTTAAAAAAAAGATAGAGTATAGCCAAACATTTAATCAGCTTTAATTTTTTTTTTTTAAACTCCATGTTCACTCTCTTTTTCCTGGGAAGTCTTTTAAACCTTTCCTTGATAACTCCTCTCTGTTACTTCATTTACATTCAGGCCCACAGTTTATTACTTTCCCCTTTCTTCTTTCGTTTGGTCAGATGTCCAAAGACCTGCTCACTGTTTTTGCTGCCTTGCAAGTGCTGCCAGAGTCAAGAGAAAGAAAAGCACAAGCAGGAAGACGAGGGCAGGAACTTGGGATCTGGGAACTTTAGATCAATTTCTCTCTCAAAACTTTTCCACTACAGCTTTAAGCACATCCTTTTCTTTCTGAATACCTCTGTTTTACTGATTCAAAGCAAGGAATACCAGTGTCTGCTCTATACACTGGAGTTCAGAAGCAGCTAGCTTGTCTAGGAGCTGGGAAGAAAGAAAATTAGAGATGTTTACATGCTATCACATTTGATAAGGCAAATCATACTATTTTGCTGCTACTGAAGGATGAAATGAAATGCATTCCTGTTTTCTAATGAATAATCAGAGCCTGTTCACTTGGAGTTTCTAACTCTTGAAGCAATGGCACAGTGGATTTTTAATGACCCAGAGAGGAGGGCAATAACCAGAAATGCAGGCTGGGAGCAGAGCCTTATTGTCTTTTTTATTTCAGACTCCTTAAATTCCTTTTTTTTTTTTAATTTTAAGTCTTTGTTCTCTGCTTTTCAACAGACAGTTCTGTTGTATGGTTATAAATAACTTTACAGGCTGCTTTTACTTACATACACAAACACAACATTCTGCAAAGTGTATGGCAACACTGAAATCCAGAAACATGCTTCTCCAGCTCCAAACAAAGGTGCTGCTACTTCTCAGCAGCACCAGGATTTGACCTGGGGGTCCTCTGGAGTAGGGACTACAAAAGATTAACATTTCAGTCTGCTGAGCCCACCAGTGCAGTCTTGCCTTATCTCATAAGCTCTGCCAGAGGAATGAATTACCCTAGTTCATTAGGACTCGTTTTGAATTGTGGTGAGAGGTCACCACATAAGTCACCTCCAGTCTATTTTGCGAATAATGTGGATTATGATAAAAGCCGTCTGGGAGGTTGAAGCCCAAGGATTTTGTTTTCTTTATCCTTCAAGGTGGGTAGAATACAGGGTGGGGAAACCCTGATCTGGACATTTCCTAGCACTGCATAGTAGACTATAGAAAAGTCCTTTTTGTTCTTTTTTTTTTTTTTAACCCATGAATGGGTGACCTCTTGATCTCTCTGACCCCTTTATTTTTGCCATGAAAGAACTAAAACTAGCTGTGCCCCTACAAAACCTTCTTTCACTTCAGTTTTCTCATGATTAAATTCCCTGCTGTGTTTTTGTTTAAGTGCTCTGATGCTGCCCTTTGGAATTGGGCAGATGTTTGACTCTTTGCAGTGGTCCTTTTTTTTTTTAATTTGGCAATGGTCTACAGTTAAGGCATGTTCATCCACACCAGGAATAAATAAGAAATGCTTCTGCGGTGGCATTCGTGTCTTACCATCTAAAAGTACTTTGCAAGTGATACACTGGGATACAGTAATTGATAATTTGCATCAAAACATACTTTGATGCACAGAATGTTGTACATAATGAAACAAAGGCTGCCTCCATGTTGAGTAGATGACTGGGAATATATTAATTACAGTTGCATACCTCTTCAAACCTAACCATGTCAAACGTAGGTAATGGAGGGTAAGGTTGAAGGCAGATGGCTCATGATCTACTTTAATAAGTTATGTAAAAATAACTGGAAGCCAGTCATTGGGGAAAAGATGTGAAAATAATGTTGAAGAAAATGGATGTGCTTCAATTATCAGTTAGTGCTGTACATGCATAATCCCACTAGCTTTGTGGGAACTGTGTTAATTCATTACTGTGTGGTCTTTAGGAGAGGAAAGGTAAACTTGGATAATGTTTAGACCTGGTGTTGGAAACACAGTTTTATCAGGATTGAACTAAATCCAGATTTTCTTTACCTGACCCTTTGTCAGACCTCTATAGAACATGGTTATTAAAGATGAGCATTCACATTAACAACTAATTGAGCTCAAGGCATCATTTTCCTCCTTGTTTTTCAAATAAACTAAATTTTTTCCCAAAGGAAAGATAAGCTTAAGATTTACCAGAAGTCAGTAATATACCAGCTGAGCTAATGATTGAATCTTCAAATTTTGCAATGCTGGACTTAGATTTGCTCTAAAAAGATGTATGAGTTGAATCCTGCTAGATCTGGGCAAAACTTCCTACATTCCTCACAGAAGCAAGCCAAGCCCTGTGGCATCCCTCTTCTGGCTGCATTTCTGAAGTGCTCTGCATCACACTGCTGAACCTAATATCCAGGTGCAGCACCCGGCTGAATTTCAGAGTCCAGGATGTTTACTCCTCCGTCCCATCTTTCTCACTATCATGAGTAATCCAAGTCCATATAACTTTAGGTAATACCTATTACCCCATCTACTTTCAATTCCGTGCAGTCTAATACAAACCAAATAAACCAGAAAGAAATAACATACAATATATTAAATAGACTTCTACTGGTAATCAGCTTGCACTAAAGGCCACCCCCCATGGGGGCAGTCTGGTTTAATTATCCACTTCAAAACATGTCTAAGGTTTCCAGAACAATTTTTTCAACCTTTACTTAAAAGACAAATTCTGATCCCTCAGGAGAGTACTTAGGATAGGTTTCAAAATGTAAATTTAGTCCAAATATTTTAACCAAGAAAAAGGAGATTTCATATAAAAAGAAAGCAAAACCAAAAAACAAATCCAACCAATCAAAAAAAAAAAAAAAATCCAAGCCAAAAACACCCCAAACAAACAACAGAAAAACCCCAAAAAATCCCAAACCCCACACAACAAAAAAAAACCCCCAACTTTTCAAGCTCCAGGCTTGGAATGTCTTGAATTCAGGCTCATCTTCCCATGAGATACCATGAGTGGCAATATTGAGTGTGGGCAATGTGAAGCACAGTGAGGGTGCAGATCTCAGTGGACAAGGCACTGCTTACACCTGGAAAATAATGTCAATGAGATGTGGATGTAGGTGACTTAAACAGATCTGTAATCTTCTTCTTCCTTCCCATACATCTCAAGAAGAAAGATCATTGTCCTTTCCCCAGCCTTGACTTACAGAAGGCTGGATATGAGGAAGGGAGAGTAAGAGAGATTTAAAAATGTGTCAGCTTTATTCTGGGGATTGCTGTGCTGAAGTAAATTATTGCCTAGCGGTGAATTATCATTTTTGTGAGATCTTAAAAACCAACAGCTGTGAAATTGACTTCTAACCGATTTTAATTGAGATGGACCAAAACTTAAAATACCAGAAATAAAAAGCCTGGATGCTGTATTGGGTCTGGCTGGGATAGAGTTACTTTTCTCCCTAGCAGCCCTCAGAGTGCTGTGCCTTGGTAGCTAGAAAGGTATTGATAACACGCCAATGCTTTGACTACTGCTGAGCATCCAGGCTTCTCTCCAATATTCCCTGCTCACCAGTTGGCTGGGAGTGGGCAAAGTCCTGGAAGGGGACAACTGATTCAGACTGACCAAAGTGATACTCCATATCATGTGATATGAGTTGTTATGAAGAACATCATTGATCTTGAACTATGTCAGATATTTATGGTCTTGCAAAGCCTTGGAGATGACCACTAATGATGGTGGACACCACTGGGGCTTTAATAGCTGATGGATCCCAGCAGAAGTGCTCCCTACCAGTAACTGCCCATCTAGCTTGAGATATCACTGGTCTGAGCTGTAGGTAAAGCTATACCTAAAGACTGGATATTGAATGCTCTCTTTCAAGCAGTTTTTGACTCCTCATACTTTCTATGTGTGGAAAGCAAGACTCATTTCTTTTTGGTGAGCTTTCTGATGTTTGGCTGTTTACCTCTTCCACACTCATAGTTGTTTGATCCACTTTCACGTGACAGGAACTGCTATGTCAGGCTCAGCCTGTCTTGTTCCACATTTTGGGTTGTGCATCATTGCCTAATGCTTCTTTGGGAGTAACAGCACTATTAATATAGATTATTGTAGATTTGCTTCTTTACAGGTAGAATTATTTTTAAACCCAAGACTGTTAAAGGATTTTTATTAGCATCCCAAGCTCTTTTTTGGTGACAAGACTATGAATATACAACCACATTTTTTTTTCTGAAATCTGTAAAATTTTAAAGCAGATAGTTAGTCTTAGCAAATGTGTTAGGACATCTGCACTGTAGTTATTGAGTGCAAGTATGGAAAAAGAAGGATAAAAGCAGGGCAGTAAGTATAACAGGTTAATGATATAATGTAACTTCTTAAAGAAAATATATTCTAATTATTTTGTTTACTATTATCTCTTCAGAAGACTTAGCTTTAGAAATCAGGTTTTCCTAAAATTATAAGGTTGGTTTTTTTTTTTATTTTGAGTCCCTTTTTTTAACACTACCAAAACCCCCACACTAACTCAGAAGCACACAAAGTTGATTCTTCAGAAAGACAGCTGGATCACGTTCAGGAGTTAGTACGTTGAACCTAAGTTTGGATGGGATCCTCCATGGAGCTGTAGGCTTCCGTGCAATCACTTTAGGCTTGTTATTGCATTCAAACTGAGTTGGCCATTCTTTCTACCAAAACAGTTCCTCCAGGGATCCAGATGGTTACTGCTACTCTCTGGTAGATACTTTCTGTTTTGGTCTCATAATCAGAACAAATGATGAGAGCATAATAGAACACAGACGGCAATTCAGAAATTATGAGCAATCTATTAATCTTTGGGGCTAATATCACAAAGTAAGGAGTGTAACACTAGTCCCAGTGTAATTGCAAACTCTCTGCATAAAGAACAATTAATGAGAAATGAACAATTTTGTGCTTCAGGAGAGATGAAATGATGGAACCTTGGGGTATATCAAAGATTTAAGCATTGTATTTTACTCTCTCATGTGACAAGTGGGAAATTATTTAGTCAAAAAAACATGATCAGTGTCTTATACTCTGTTGTGCTGTTCTGGCAAACAGGCCTGACTTTGCCCACTTCTTGTTCTCTTTTTCACACCACCTCAGCATACACTGATGTCAGTGGAAAAACAACAAGGTTGTTACAACCATTGGAACTAATGCCATGAAGAAAGTTATGTTTTCGCAAGTTGATGACTCAAGCTAACAATATCATTGCTGTTGTGATTCAACTCACCTGGTTTAATAGGCTCCATGTCATACCAAAAGGGGTATATTTGACCTCCTTTGTGAAAGTACCTTGGAAGAAATAGGGCACAAAAATCATTGGCTGGGGAAAGTTTTTCTTTAGTGATTTTAATGCAGGTTTGTATGCAGGAACTCCTGAGATTTCATCTCTCCTCTCAATTGCTATATTTGTTCCCAGTCTATGTAGCAATAGCTGGGAGCTCATAGGAGCTACTTCTACTAGAACAAGGATGTGGGGGGATTCATTTTTTAGCTTTGATTGTTACATAGAGTTTGGGACATCTCATGATTTTCATTGTCAACACAATGACCAAATTTGGGCCAAATTTTAGTCTTTTTTGTCTTTAGTAAAAGTGCTGCCTTTGATTACACATAATCAGTCCCCATTGGCCTGGAGACTCTACAGAAATAAACAATTGCATTGAGCATAATGTTTCCTTGTTAACACTTTGTTCAAGGACTGCATAAGCTTTTATGAAAAATAAAGACAATTTCCATTCATTTCCTCCTTATCTACTCTTCTAGAGAGGTCAAGCAATCTGTTTGGACATAATATTCTCTCACTTGAGATTTTTCTGATTCAAGGTGAGGAAAGATGAAAAGCTGCAAGTGCAGGTTATTTTGAATAACATTTGTTTTGTGATGGTTGCTGCTTTTGGTCCTTTCAAAGAGATTTCTTTGGGGGAAAAAAAAAAGACAACTGAATAAAATAACCCTTAACATGCAATAAAAAGTGTTTACCTTGTTTTATTGATTGTGTTACAAATTTTGGAGAGGTACTTGTATTTCAGTACTCCACTTTCATTGCACTGGCCTTGGTTTACTATCTCAGATCTGTATATCTGTAAGTATGCATGGGAGGAATTTCATTAAAGTGTGATAAGCTAGAAGATGAGTATGAAGGAGAGAGCGAGCATTATCAGAATAAGGGGAATGTAGAAATACGTGAAATGTTTTCCAGTTTGGGAAAAATGTGTTGCTTATCATCGTCCAAAAAATCTGCAGTTGCGAAGCAATCAAGGCAGTGTGCAGTTTTTTAGCTGCCTTGTAATAGCAACAGAGGCACCTCTAATATCACAGTGAGAATGCTGGTTTAGGTAAATCATAGAATCCTAGAATGGTTTGGGTTGTAAGGGACCTTAAAGATCATCTACTTTCAATCCCCTACCATAGGCAGCGACACCTTCCACTAGACCAGGTTGCTCCAAGCCCTGTTCAGCCTGGCTTTGAACACTTCCAGGGATGGGGCATCCACTTTTCTGGGCAACGTGTGTCAGTGCCTCACCACTCTCACATTGAAGAATTTCTGCATAATATCTAATCTAAATCCACTCTGTCAATTTAAAGCCATTAACCCTCTGTCCTATCACTCCATGCCCTTGTCAAAAGTCACTCTCCAAATGTCTTTTAGCCCCTCTAGGTACTGGAAGGTACTATATGGTTTCAGACATGCTGTGGCTGAGCTGTTTCACTGCTTCATCTTGATACACACATACATGCACATGACCTGGGAATTGCTACATCAAAATAAATAAAGATATTAAAAAAAAGGCATTGGGCAGGATTCATCTGCACGTTTAACCAGATGATTTTTAGTGTATTGTGAATCGAATTATGAGCTAGATGGCAAAGCTCCTTTTAAATTTGATCTCTTCAATGCAAACAATGTAGTCCAGAGAGCTATTTATCTGACCCTGAGATAGACACCTGCATTTGACCAGCCAAACGGCTTTCTAGACTTCACTGACTGTGCTGATTAGGTCTCCTCTGACTGTAATTGAAGTGTAGACAGACACCTGTCTCTCCTGTAGAGATCTAATTTCAGGTGTCTGAATCTGGCCATTTACCCACCTTTTCTCTACCAGAGATGAAACAAAACCTATACACTTCAGAAGAAAAGAAAATTATTTATACTTCACAATGGATCCTGCTAGTTTTTCCTGACTACACCTGGTGGTCAGTGTCCCACTCAAGTGATGAAGAGTGTTGATTTTTAGCACTATTCTCATTGCTGGTTTATTTGAAAATTTATCTTTGCTCCTCTTAACCTTTCGTTGCTGCCTTTGCTCACATTCAGATTATCTGAGATGTACCATGCTTCTGTACAGCATCAGCAGATTTGGCAATAGGATTAGAGTACAAGCTGGAAATGGTCCAGCTATTAGCAGCTAAAATATATGATCAGACTTTGATTACTGACTGTGATTGCCATAGCAAGTTGTTCTGGTGGCAGTTTTACAACAGACCCAAGTATTTTGCTTCATTTCTTCATGTTTGTATGTGTGCATTTGTGCACATATATATTTGCCAGTATCATTATCCAGGTTTTTATATGGTGGGCAGAAGAGATTGTGAATCATGCTTAGAACAATTAAGCTGTTTCTTAAAACCTTATCTCTGTCTCTGATACTTTTTACTTGCAGTCTCAAATTCTACCTACAACCCTATGTTAAGCAAAATTGTTACTGTCCGTTGCTTCTGCAGTGCATCTGTTCCCTGCATCATTAATCCTAGATTTGCACAGGAAGACAGTTGACATTTTTCTTATGGTAGGATAGAGTTACTCAAAGACAAGAAACATGGAAATGATACAGACAAGAGGGTTTTAGAAAGCTGTTACTTTTAAGCCAGAGTAGTTATTTGCATTTCTTGCTTGACAGCTGCAGTTGGGAGCTTTCTAAAGTGTGGCTACTAATACAAACTGCATATTATTTTTAAAAAAATTATTTGTTCCATGCCATTTACAAGTCTGTTAACAGATTGGATGATTTTTTATATTAGGGTGGGAAGGATATGCCAGACAACACAAAAAATACCTACTGGGCTGACCTAGGCTCATTCTGATAACACCTTAGAAAGGTTTGGATTGGAAAGGGCTTTAAAGATCATCCCAAATTCATTTCACTTGAACGACCTTAAAACATGATTATGGGTATCTGACTAGCTGATAAAAAGATTAGTATTGCCATGTTGGACTCATGATTTCTGTATCCACAGGTCCCCACGTCATAACACGGTTAAAAATTAGGTCATCTAATTAAATGAAACGCAGAAGGTTTTGACTAGTGCCTCTCTGCCAACCCAATACTGTGCAAAAAACTCAGGGAAATGACACAGAAGACTCAATAACAGATATTGAGCTCATATTTTTCTGGCAAGCAAAGCAGAGAGATGTTCATGCAG
The DNA here is from genome assembly GCF_036250125.1 of Pseudopipra pipra. NCBI lineage: Eukaryota > Metazoa > Chordata > Aves > Passeriformes > Pipridae > Pseudopipra > Pseudopipra pipra. Next base: position 31,997,460 of record NC_087550.1, on the reverse strand, counting down.
CCAGTCTCCAAACACTTCCAAATGCAAAATGGGAGTTTGCATCCCAGAAGACACAAAAATGCTTTATCTTTTTAGCATGATTACTTGTTTTCAGCTAACTGAGCAGTTAGATGGAGACAGGAAATTTAGAAAGCTAGCTTAGAATGAGAAGTTAAGAGTCTATTTTAAGAGTTATTCCACAGAGTAAGCCCCCTACCCCAAGCATATACAGGGTTTTCTGAGTGCTATACATATTAGATAGTCATCTACTGGATATTAACGTCAACAAACGTGGGGTGTGCTAAAAAAGGGTATGGAAATGCTCACATGAGCTGCATGATGCTGTGGGTTGAAACTTGCTGTAGTCTGTGGCTGTCTGTGCTGGGTGCTATTGAGTCGTCAGCATAGCTTGCAGAAGGATTCAGGTTATTTGCATGTACACCCTAATGAAGTTGAGCCTACTAGCTCCCATTACCTCAAATGGATCATTAGTCATCAAGACCCTTCCCCTTTTAAGAATCATAACATATAAAAGTTAACCAAATGCAATACACTCTTGGCTGTGAATACTGGTGTATAAAGCTTTTAGCTGTAACCTGATTCACATCTGCTCTCAGCACTTAAGCTGATGAAAAGTGACAAGCCTGAACCACTACCACTGACCCAGGTTCTTTCTGTCTTTTTTTTTGTTAAGTAAATGGAAAAAAAATCATACTAATTATTGATAACAATCTGTAATTTCCCAACTCTTTGCAGCATTATGCAGACCATTTTCTGTGCATTTCTAAGCACAAAGTACTGGCTTCAAGGGTCACAGTTCAGTTAGTCAACAAAAAGGACCAGGACTTGTCATAAGGATGCATGCCAGTTCAGAAAGTCATATTCATTCTCTCCTGGTAGCCTAAAAAAAAAGCCAAAAATGACCCCTAACCTTCTGCTCAGGCTTGAGATGGTTATCTGTATAATTTACTAACTGATCATCGAAGAAGTTTGGGTTACTTGAAATGTGTACACAAACAGCCTTTGAAATGCATGGATAAAAGTCCTGCAATGAAATCTATTAACACTGTTGGCAACGCATGTGCTCAGTGTTCAGAGACATGCCAGTTGGAAGTGTTGCAAAGCAGCACCATTTAAACCCCACAGTGGAGGCATAAACTCAACCATTTTTCTCTGGACTGTGAATCTTGCAAAAGCAAGATCCCTTTTGCTTTTGCATTTCTCTTAATATTTTGTCTTGAGTTTCTCTTGATTTTGGAAACAACTCTTATTCTCCTTTCCAAAGGGATGAGTACCCGCCTCTGTGTGTTACTGTGTGCCTCCTGGTGTTCTCTGCATGTAGAAGAGACGACTCCTTTACTGCCATTTGGGAATCATAAAACTTCCAAATATATTTTGGTGCCAGTTCCACATTCACAGGTGGAGAAGGCAGTAATTCTCTTTGCATTATGGTGTGCCGTGATGTGTGCTCCTGGGTCCACATTTCCAAGCCAAGCAGAAAGTGGTGTCACCATGTACCCTGTGGCCAAACTCATACTAATAGGCTTGGTATGAGGATATATGAGCTCAGAGTTATAACCTTGTTAACACAGTTGCACTTTTTGACCTGGAGCTGAGCTGAGTTCTGTAGACACAGCAGTGTCGTATCTGCTCATAAGATATTGCCCAGACATAAACACTATGGAAGTGAGTGACTGAAAGGCAAAAAAGAATCTTCTGTTATCCACATCCTTTTTTACCCACATATGTGCAAAAATCAAAAAAAAAAAAAATCCAAATCCTGCTACTGGAATATATCAAGGAGTGATTTCCAAAGTTAATCCCTTTAACTATCCTGTCACTAAAAGTGAAAAGCACAAGATGCTTCAAGGGAAACCCAAACTAATCAGCTGCCATGACTTACACAGCTACAAAACTCAGAGGGCAAGTTTAGATTAGATATTAGGAAGAAATTGTTTACTATGAGGGTGGGGACACATTGGCATAGTTTGCCCAGAGAAGCTGTGGCTGCCACATCCCTGGAAGTGTTCAAGGCCAGGTTGGATGGGGCTTTGAGCAACCTAGTGTAGTAGAAGTTGTCTCTGCTTATGACAAGGGGGATTGAAACTAGGTGATCTTTAGGATCCCTTCCAAACCAAACCATTCTATGATTCTATGAAATTTGTTGTCACTATTAGTTCTAATAGAGACAGAATATGCTACTGGACCTGAATACAAGTGAAATGATTGAAAATCGAGATTGACGAAAATATTTATAAGACACTTGGGATATTTGAGGATGTACTTCTTGCTTTTCAGATGCTCAGACTTAAGGGGATGGTTGGTGTTAGGAACCAGTTTCATGTAGAGTCAACAGAAGTTGACAACATTTTTAAAATACTTGATTTGAAGCTTTTTGTACTCTTGTAGCAATGAGCTCCACCAGAGATTCAAGGCTCCTCGATTCAAATGATATTTGAGATGAGTACTGGAAATTAGTCTGATGCTCTTTGCTTGTCTACTAGGTCTTATCTTTCTAATATTCCTACTGACTAAAGATAACAGTATGGGAAGGGTAGGAAAGTTTTTTATAGAGTCTGTGACATACCTTAGCATTCACAAGGGAGTGTTTAACTACTGCCATGTGGGTGTGCATCCAGCTCACTGGGAGCACAGACAGCAAACAAATATGAACAAAGGTGGGGGGAAAAATGACATCTTTGTAAACCCCCCTGGATGCCATAGCTGAATGACATTCCCTATGAGTTAAAGACAGAAAGGCAAATTTCCCTAATAAAGACAGTAAAGTTCTATTCTAACTAAATATACTTTGAGCAGTTGAATCTACTGACAAGACATCTATTTTGATAAACCATTTTATCATCAGTATTTGATGGCTTCCTTCCCTAATAACCCTGTTATTTCCATTTCTTAAATACATCCCCATGCTCCAAGTGTTTTGTAAAATTTTAAATAGCTACCTCATCTCCAAGATGCTGACATCTCCCAAAGTCTCTGTGCTCTTCAGACACCTTCTTTGTCATCATATAACTGTATTGTGTATATTTACCTTCGGAAGTCATTCCTCATTAGTGAATCCTTCTACATTCCTGTGAACAAAATGCTATGACAGTGACCACATTTAATGAACCCCTGCAGTTTTGACATATCTTAGGCTTCATGAGCCTTGTGGCTGTGAATGCAGCTATAGTCCCAGAAAGCTGTGCTCCTCATGATCTTCTGTGGATTATCAGAGCGGGACTGAAAGTGGACAATGAAACATTTGACAAATATAGTCTTGGGAGAAGAGACTTCCTTCTTGCAGGAAATCTTTGAAGTTTTCCTTCCCTTACTCATCCAGATGTTAAGGATGAATGAATTCCTGCCACTGTTTGAGCCAATTATTCACTGATCCAGAAAGTAAAGATATATAATCAGTAAACTATCATACTCAAAGTATATAATTTTGCACTTTAATCTTAGACGTGAAGCATTTTCAGTGTAATTACAACAGGTTTATCATTCCAATTAAAAAAAAAGGCAACTTTCATCATCATTAGGGGTTTCCAATTAATCCTTTTATTCCTGTCATTATTTCTTAAGCTTATTTGTTAGCATCTAGTAGGCAGAGTTTTCCACTGTGATGTGCCCTGCATCCTGCAGTTCTTGGGTCTCTGTGGCACATAGTCATCTGTATGGCCAACATTGGAAAAGCTGTGAGTGGAACAGAATATCTACAGCAGAAGACACACTGCAGAAAAGAAGGTAGGGAGGAGACGTGTGCAGTGAAAACGTCTCATAAGAAATAACATTACATCAAACCTATAAATAATATAAAGAGCTTTATTTGTCTTCCTCTGTGAGTCAGTTGTTAGTGTTGCTCCACACATCTCTAAAACTCAGACTGTATATAAGTAAAGGGTCTCAAAGTACTTTATGTCTAAATAAGAAATATTTATATATTTAACTTTCATCTGAGAGGAAGGAGGTGACGCCAAGGTAAAATAATTAGATCGGTAAGTCAGTGGTGGAGAGTGCACAGCCAAGCTCAGCATAAAACCTCACCCTCCAATACTTGAAATGTATTCTTGGACCATGTTAAGGTAGTTTGGGAGGGGGAATAAAACTCTATCCCTTTTTATAGAAAATATGTTTGCATTTTTTCTCTGTATCTTCTGCCTATCACTATACTGGTGGTAGGCTAAATGTTGGCTTTGTAATGGTGAATGGTCTTATGAGTTTTTCTGGTATTTGGGATTGAATTCTTTTCTCTTAGTGGATGCACCAGACAGGAAAGAGAAGTTTTAATTTTACTCATAAAAAGAGGACAGAAAATATCCAACTTTTTACTCTCTTTAGAATAAAAGTCCTAAAAATGTGAGTTTCATGATGACTTGCCCATAGGACCTTCAAGTCAGAGATATAAAAGGCGTTGCTAAATGTACAAGGCTAGAAGGATGTGTTCTTGTTGTTTCTATCTGCCTTTAGATAAGTCTTTAGACTCGGTCTTTGGATCAGTCATACTGGATTGCTATACATCTCTTTCTCCAAGCAACCATGCTGGTTGTTCCCAAGCACTGTAGCCTGCCTGTTAATTGCTTCCTTTTGCTTCTTGTCTCTGTAAATTCTTTATGCCCTCTGGCTGAATGAGGCCCATGACTATATGACAAATGTCATTCTCCTGTAAGTGCAGAATAACTTCAGAATTATTTGGTTTTGCTGCTTTAGTACAAGACTTACACCACCATGGCAAAGAAGAATTAAGTCCCTATTAAGCCCCATGGCAAGATATTGGCAAGAGCAGCAATGTCTTTGTAATATAATCTATCTTTTAAATCTAAGTGAGTAATATCTTTATTTCTCTTCAGGCACAATCATTTGGGGATTCATCCTCATGCACATTTATACTTTAAACATGCATGTATAAACCTTCATATATGATTACGACTGATTTATAAAAGTAAAGAAGGTCTCATGAAGGAGGTAACCAAGGTGCTCGGGGTATATAGCACAGTGCTGGAGATCTCACAGGAAACCTCTTCATATGAGATTGCACATAGCCCTAGAAAACAAAAATACAGATAACCCATCATTGGATGAAAATAGAGTAAAACATTTTTACAATAGTAAGTGTGATCGAAGACAAAGACTAATTTTGAATCAGGAGCATTTGAGGATGGAAATATGATGTCATGCTCTTTTAAGACCACGGTTTCAGTGTTGATAATGCTAGCAATCCTATAGTTGGTGCAACCATATTTGGAATTCTTCAATTCTTGGAGTCAGTTAATTAGACAAAGATCTCAACCTTCATTCAAAAAGGAAAAGATTCTCAGATTTTCCAGTCACAAAGAACTAGCTTGAAAGCATGTCCTAATTCTGCAATGAATTGCTAAAATCCAAGACAAAAGTTTTTACCCTTTTTCTTTGCTTCTCCTCTGCCCCTTTTTAAAAAAAATTACTAATGGCACATAAAGATGCATGGCCTTAGCAAGACTGTGATGTGTAAGTAAAAGTGACATTTGTTTGGCCCAAAATTTGGGTTAGAGAATGTGTCACCCCTGTTGGATGGCAACAACACCATGACTGGTTTCTTCGTCTACTCCTCGTGTTTTCTCATCCTATATTCTCAGCTCTCCTATCCATTTTTTCTAAGAAGAAGATTACAGCAGATTATCGTTAACGGATAACAATGAAGAAGTGTTGCCTGCTGGATTTCAAGCTGGCATGGCAGACTTGCTTCTTTATTGGCTATTTAGCAAGTCACTTCCCTCTGTCCAATTTGGTTTCTTCACTTGTAAAATAGCCTCCTTCCTAAAACACTTATGAGTTCCATGGATTGCTGAAAAAGGTGAATATGAAGAGTATAGCTGACATGTTAGAGAGGGAGGGCAGCCACTTAGGCAAGGAAAAAAGAGGAAACAGGGAGTTCTTATATATAACAAAAGAAAAACAGAAGGAGTGACAATCTGGGGAAGAAAGCAAAGAAAATGGACACATTTAGAGGGTAGTAGCTAAGTAACAGAGGAACCTGCGTTGGTCAGCATTGAGGCTACAGAGGTTACATCCACACTGGCAATAAATAATAAAGAAATCATAGGATCATAAGTCTGGAAGGGATTCAAAAGACCCCAAGGCAGGATCAGCTATATCTCTGTCATTTCTGGTGCATGTTTCCATAATTTGTTTTGAAGACTTCCTTTGATGGAGACTTCACAACCTTCCTAGACCATTTATCTCAGTGTTTGCCTTGCCCTTAGAAACTTTCTCTTATGGAAATAGTCATGTAGGCAGAAAATTAATGTCATTTAGGACTGAAGGAATTTAAACATCCTTTATTTTCCTTCCTTTCTTTCTTTCTTTCTTTCTTTGTTTTTCTTTCTTTCTTTTTTTCCTTCCTTCCTCCCTCCCTCTCTTCCTCTCTTTTTGGACTTTGTGAGCAGTTTACAAGAACAGAAGAGCAAGAAGGTGTTAAGGTACTTTCTACTTTTATGATACTTATGCAGGACTGAACAGGACCCTCAAGAACAGGCATGTCCAAAGGAGACCAATTCACTCATCCTTCTCATACATCCCTTTGTTTTTCCAACTACAGAACTGTGATATTTAAAGGCATCAATACAAAACAAATGCCATCCACACCAGCATCTCATGCAGAGCAATCTCACCCGCACTTACTGTGGCTTTAAAGTACTGCGTGCTTCATGTTAGCAGGCTCTAACCACAAAGGACCAGTAAAAAAGCTCTTTCTGTCCGACGTGAATTAGGACGCTCAGTTAAAAATTCATAGGAAGATTACATAAAACCATATGCTGCCTTCATTTTTCCCCTTTTGCATTAAAAATGTACAGCTGCTCTGCATTAGACATTCCATTAGCCTGCAAGTCTCGCAATCTAGACTTTGTAGTTAATGATGGGGGAGGACTAAATAAGAGGGGAGAAGAGGTAGAATGAAAGTGTGAAAGTGTTTCAGGCACAGTATTCAGGGCTTCCCCAAAAAAGACAGCATATAAGGCGGATGAAGAGTTTAGGTGTGGGAGTAGAAGGCTTGCTGAAGAGAAACTACATAAAAGAGGAGACCTGTTTTTGAAATTATTGTCTTGGTCTCAGAACCCCTGAGCAGCATCAGTAATAATTAAAATGATATAACCTGTTTCCTGTGGTCGTTTGGGAAGAAAATAAAAAATCTATATTCCAAATGGAATCAGGAAATGTTTAGACTCCTCTAACAGTGTTAAGTCACAGAGAGTTTTATGGCCACTCCGTTTTTCCTGCAAGAGACCCTTTAATTTAGTTGGAAGTCTTGAAGGGTACAGCTTTATTATTAGATAATTGACTGTGTTGGTCAGTTAATTGCCTGGGATTGAATATATGGCCACTTAATGTACTAACAAAGTGAATCACTTAGCAATAATCTTTCTATACCTTATAATGTATAGAGATGCATTCTAAAGAATCTTCTTGATGATGTTGTGTCAATAAGTGTCTTAGAAGGCTCTACAGGGAAGCTTGTAGAGATGCTGCTAGTTATAGGTGTCCACAGTATGATGACAAGTTCAACAGCAGGCAAGCTAGCTACAGAGTAGTCCACTTACTTTTACACACACCAGGCCTGAGTCTGTCTTTGCTCATGGGGCAGAAGCTAAGGGGAAAAAGAAGGTATGTCTCTTTTACGTTGTGAACTCATCTACGTGCATTCAGTCATTTCAGATGGCATGTGCCATCTCCATATGAAAAAAAACAAACAAACCACGTCAGATAATCCAAACAGTATTTAAAATGTCCTCAGCAGACAAACAAAAGAAGCATTTTGTTCATCATTTATGGATTATGAAGGGGATGTTTCATTTCCAACCAAGGCATATTTCAAAATTTCTTTTTTTTAAAATTTATTTGATATTATATACAAAAATGAGATACAGCACCAAAGTCTATTCTCTCCATACACAGATGATCCTCAAAGAGACATCTTGCATTTTCTATATACGTTTATTTCTTGGTCTTATCCAGTATTAAAAATCATAAACACTGCACCTTCCAGGATTGATTATAGTTCGTCTCTTACACAAGTTGAGAAAAATGAGCAAGTAGTTTGTGGGGGTTGAGTCACAAATAAAATTTTAATACAAGACTTTGTGAAATGTGTGATGCAGTCACCATTACTAAGCTGCATGTTTAATTAACTGCTGCCTGAGTGCAGGTACTCAGCAACAGGAATACAGAAGCACATTAAAGTGTCTTAATTAAATTATATGCAGTATGGTCATATTTAATTGTACGCGGGATGTGCTTTCTCTTTGTTTTTATTCCTACATGTCTTTTGTTTCTACATCATCAAGTAAATGGAGTACTTTAGAGGTACACTTTATCCACAGGAAAATAAGGTGGGTTTTCCCACGTTTTTGGGAGGATGGATAAAATTTCATCTGGTGCTTTTTTTCCTTAAGCATGATGCAGGATGAGCATACTGATATAAGGAGAATCATAATAAGCAGCAGGAATGAATCTTCACTTCAAACCATACTATTTTTAAATTTAAACTGCATGTCATGCACCAAACACAGCTCTCTGCATTGTCTTCTTGGTCTAGGAAATAATTGGAATGGATGTAATGCTTATGAATTCATGACTTATGACCAGTCCTTTTGAAGCTTTACACAGACTGATTGGTTTCTAATAGTTTAAGCAAGTATTTTTTTTTTAATTATTAGTGCTGAAATATATTACTGAAATAAATACTGTGAATAAAATAAATATAAATAAAGCAGATATTTCAGAGTTTGCACTAATAATAGAGCAGAATAAAAAGAACCAATCTGGAAGGCCAAGATTTTGGTTACAACCCAGAGCAGATGTCATGGCCAGACATAATCTCTGCTCTCCCAGCGAGCACAGCTGATGTGCTGAAAAACTTCCAGCTGCAAGAGCTGTGAAAAATGGCCTGTTTCTGCAGGTTTTAAGGAAGCATCTTGACCCTTTGTCTCAAGAACACAGCTTTATGTGACTGTGAATCACCTTGAGCAAGTTGCTGTGTGCCAGAGAGATGCAGCACAGCCACCCTCCCCCAGGTCAGTGCTGATGTGAATTTTGAGTAAACTGAGGTGTTGCAGTAGTGCCAAGCTTGAACTTGGCCAGAGTCTTAAAACTGAGCCTGATACAGCTGGATTTAGCCATGCTATTCTTAGCCAAATTTTCCCTCATGCTACAGGGAAACCTTTCCTTTTCTGCCAAAGCTTGTTGCTACCAATGGGGATATATCATAGTCTACACCTCAGCCTCATCTTTGTAGCAGCATCTTAGTCCCTTTAAAGTGACAGAAAAGATTAAAAAAAAAATAAAATCCTGTATTCATTGCAAATGTCACTTTGAATGCTGCTCAGAGGGCTTCTTAGAGTAGTCTGAGAGATATGATGTAATAGCCCTTCTCTGTGCCATCTTAGACTTGGTTTCTCTCCAACTAACCTCTCCTATGCTGAAGCTTGGCTTGACCAGTTGTGGCTTGACTGGCCTTCTTCAAAGGCAAAATAGCCCTAGCATTACAGAGCTGTAGGTTGCTGTTCACTGTGACTTCACAGTTATGGCTCATGGTCTACCCAGAAATGGGGAGTACAGGGAGCGGAAAAGAGGACGGTACAGTGAGCTGTGTGTGCCTGCAGTAAAAGTGTTGGGACAGCGATGGAAGCATGTGAGGTAGTATCAGATCAACGTAATTCTCAGTGCATGATATTTCATATGCTCCTGAACTTCTCCTCATATAGACTTTCTCAGTCTGGGGTTCTGGAGAGTAGTGCTGACCTTTTAATCTTTGCAAGCATGGAAGATGTAAAGTAATAATTATTGTAATGGGAACTTCACTCATAGAGGCCTCAGTCTCTGTCATGGCCTCGAGATGTCAAAATGGGTGTGAAACCCACCATCCTTAACAAAGCTTAAAGAAATTTAACATTGTACCAATGTTTTAGAAGGGTAAATGGAACAACCCAGGTAATTACAGTCTTGTCAGATTGACATTGATCCCAGGCAAAATAATGGCATGGCTGGTGCAGCTCTCAAATAGTAAAGACATACAGGAGAATAATGTAATTAATGCCAATCAATGTAGTTTTCTACAAAAACTATATTTCTTGTCAAATAATCCTGATGTCTTTTTGATGAGATTGCAAGTTTGATATAGAAAGGTACTAGTTTTGATGTAATAGACTTAGGCTTCTGTAAGACTTGACTTCTGTAAGACATATCGATTAAGAAACCAGAATGATACAAGCTCAAACCAGAACTTATTGAAATTATAAAACCTGGATGAATATTAGATGTTAAAATGTGTTTGTGAATGGGGGCTGTTTCTAGTGGGCCAAGCACATATCATTTGCTGAGCTTCAGCTGTCTGATAATTTTAGGAACAACATGGAAGAAGATGTACTCATTATTGATAAAGTTTTCAGATTTCACAGTTTGAGAGAGTGATAAATCATGAATAGGACTGATCAGTGATACAGAACAATCTGGATTGCTTGATAGCAATGAGACAAAAGTAAAGTCAAATGTGTAGGAACAAAGGCCACAGATTGATTCTATTTTCAGAGTTACTGATTCAGAGATATATTTGAGGGGTCCTGGTTTATTACTCACTGAACATTAGTGCCAAAAATATGTGACATAGGTTTTGGCAGATCTTCAGTAAAATTAACTGTAACACTTGTGATTTGTGCTGATGAGACCGTTATCAGAATATTGCATGTGACATCAACAGGGATGTTAAAAAACTGGGGATGGTTCAGGCAAAATTCCTAAGAATGATCAAGCAATTGCAAATCATGCACATAATGGAAAATTTCAGAATACCATAAATGTAGTCTGAGTTAAAGAAGCAGAAAGAGGCTTGATTAGGTCCTTAGATGTACTTCTGCAGAAAATAAACATTGCAAATGGCTCTTCAATCTGTTGAAAAGAGCTGAGAGAATCTTGATGCAGCCTGAACCTAGACAACCTCAACCTTGAAAATAGGCACCAGTTTCTAAGGGTTGTATTTAATCCTGCAAATAACTGCGGATTTTAGAATCAAGATAGGATATCTTCTTAAGAGATAAGATCGAGTTCAAAGCCGTTATGCAGAAATGAAGAATGGTGATTATGAAGGTCCTTTAAAATCCATGAATCTCTGAGTATCAGCATATAGCAATTGTGTGTATTCTTGTCAGAGTCCGTGGCAAAATTCAGATTAGCTTCACGGGTGAAAGACCCATGCTCTCTTATATATGTCTTTATATTAGCTCATTCCACTGCTCACACTGCGACCTTTTCTGTGACCACCTTTGCAGTAGCACATCACTGCCTCCTTTTCTAGTGGGGGAAAAATTGACCTGTTCCAGAAGGCAGACCTTTGAAATATCTCATTTTCCAGAAAGACTGGGAAATATAAAGCATTAAATAAAAGCACTGTCAAATGCTTTTTGCTCTGGGTAAGAGCCTTGCCTTTGACTGCTGGAGATTAATTTTAGCCTGTGGTGGCTCTCCCTTTGGACCCTCTCTTGCTCCCTCCTTTATGGCCCAACTTCCACTGCATTTGAGCTGAACTCCCAGTCTGACTGTACCAGGTAGAAAAGAAGTAGAATAAGAAGTGATCTAGAGTTGGTGTCTATTGCCCATATTTAACAGTGTTTCTTTCACTGCCTAACAAAGACTGCTCCTCAGAGGACACAGAGATAGAAAACCCTAACTTCACATAGCAATGTTTATCCGTAATGAATTGGTTAACTATGATATGCTCCCACTAATAATGAGAGCTGTTGTGGAGAAGATTGCAGCTCATGTCATATCCCTAAGCCTTGATACATACCTGGCACTTAACAGAAAATCTTTTAACCTTGTACCTAGGGGAAAACAATCACTTGGCTATTGGGAGAGAACTTCAGAATGAGTTACACTGAGTCTTTTTCTATAAGAGCATTCTTTGCTTCCCACCCTTGATGCTTCTCTTTCTAGGAACCTTTGCCCAAATGTATGAATCCAAGTTCAGTAATAATATTTAGCTCCCATGACATCAAGAGTTGCACACTTAATCTCCACAGCACTTTCTGAGTATTAATTAATTGTCTCTCCTTCCTGACATGTGGTAAGGATTTGCAATCATCATCTCCTCACTTAGAGGACACAAAATGGTTGTGATTTACCAAAGGTCTCCTCAGTAAACAGTGTCAGACATAATTAATGTTGTGAGTCCCAGTTCACTGTCCTTTGTTTTGATCCTTTAGTGTTTCGATGGGATCATTCAGTAAAAAGGGTTTAGAAGGAACAAGTATCAAGGTAGTTAGCTGGTGACGAGACAGTGAAGTCAAGCTCTCTGTAGGTCTGCTATGCATTTTGTCATATCACATTGTCACTGGCTCTATTTGCCTGGATAGTATATCCCCCAAAACACATCTGGGCTTGTCTAAGAGATTGGTTGTTATTATGTACCAAACCCAAACTAGAGAGAGTTCTGATATTAAACAATGTGGGCAGTCACACTCGAGTTCTCCAGCCCAAACCCTGTCCCTGTATAAATTGGTGGAATAGTTGTAGCTTTTGTGTCTGAATTGACCATTTATTAACTTGGGGAGTATTTTGGGTCCCATGTGATTTGATACTATAAGAAAACAAGGATCATGATACTAAATAAGCTGAATGATGAATAAAAGAAAGGATGTGCTTTTTTTTCCTTTTTCTTTTTTTTCTCTGCATGTGCTCTTTCAAGCCGCATTGTCCCACTTTGGTGCCACAGTGCTTGCCCCTGTTATGACTTTGAGGCTGGATAGCAGCACTGTGCATGATAGTATCAAAGCCCAGGGACAGGTCTGGTAATTTGAGACTCATTTTCCTTCATCTGTGAACAGGAGCAGACTATTGTCGGCTTGATCCAGGGCTGTCTGTGTGCACCATGATGCCCATCAGCAGCAGGAGGGGATTCCATGTGGATATTTCTCTTCATTTCTGGTTTGAATAACACAAGCACTTGTTCTGGGTGCTAGTTACCCTTGAAAAGAGCAAAACTGCCTTTGCTAACAATGATCCCCAGGGTCCTTACTAGGTAAGAAGGTCGTGACTCAAATTTCATTTTAGCCTACCTTTCTGCAGACAGGGAAGTCTGGGCAAGGGAGAGAAACATTTCTAATTCTGGTCCTTGTATCTCTTTCCTGTTGCTAGAGATAATACAGCAGATTCAATGACCTTTTTCATGAAAGAGAAGCTGAAGCTGATAGCAAGTGATGTGGGCTGATGGAGCCCGCTCGCTTGTTCCCTGCAAAGGTGGATGTGAAGAGCTGTCCCACTGCCTCTTCCACAGCTCTTCATCTTTACCAAAGCTGCACAAAACTAATTTAACATCTTAGTGTTGAGCTCTTGCTAGTGTTATTACTGCTTTTATGCCTAAGGTTCAAGCTACTGTCCTTCCCATGTTGCTGCTGAATTTCCTTGGAAGCACAGCCTGGTGTGTAGGGGCAAGGAGAAGTGTGGCATTATACGGCTGGTGATGAAAAGCTCATTGTGTGTCCATACATTTTCACAAGCTCTTTTTGGCCTTTGAGCTGGGGTGTTGTTCTTAAATCTGCTTGTATCCCAGAGCTTAGAAGTGGAGTAAGAGTGAAAGAAGCAGTCAATAAAGATCCCTTCAATGGTCTGGGGGTGAAAAGGCATTTTCTAGAATAAAGGCTTGACTTTTGTGCTCAAAGATTCAGAATGTTGTTTTTTCTGGACAAGTAAGTGGTCTTTATGCTTTCTTTACCCACGTCCCATGTGAGGGATGTATGATAGATGTATCTAAGCACCTGAACTTGGACTGAGATAGTCAATCCATATCTCAGATAGCAGAGTGGGAAGTAAGTAATAACTTCTGGTTACGGTGATCCTGGAATGGATTTGACCTTCACATCTCCTTACAAACCCCAGACTATTATGGTTCCCTCCTGCAGTTATTCTAATGAACTGAAAAATAGTTTTAGACATACTTTTAGAGTGTTGTTGAGACATAAATACACTCTAAGTGAAGACTACATAATATTTTCCTGTTTGTGCATTAAAAATAGTAGAGCAGTAAGCTAGTGACCTAGAGGTGAAAGCCTGTGCATTCCATACTGCCAATTTATTACACATGCAAAATGTAAGCATATAACTTAATTCCAGTGCAGTTATAGAACTTAATTGTGATTCCTCTATTCTGTTTTTCAGTAATTTGGATTCCAAGCACTCCCTGTTCAGGTTGGTAATTTGCCATAGAACAGCCATCCGTGCTTCTTACTATTGCTGGAAGCTTCTTGCTCTGTAATCCCCTGTGAATGGTCATTCCCACCTCTGTGTCCTAGCAGAGGTGGTGCAGTCAGTCTGCCCTGGTGGTTGGATACCTCAGGGATGTTTCTGCAGGTCTGGATCACACGTATCATGAGTGAGACCAGATTCCCAGTGTTCACAGTTCTGAGTCCTTGAGCTATTCCTACAGGCATCAGTCATCACCTTTAAGGGCCAGATGGAAATCAGTCGATGGCTTAGTTTTATTTGGATCAGAGGGTAAAGGAAAGCAGAAACTGAGCTGCAGTATTTCTTCCTGCCATTGTCCAGGCATGAATGTCTGTACCTGGCTACAAAGCACACATGCAATAAGCCAAATGCTTCCTGAACACCTTGGGCTTGCAATGCATCTGACTGAACAGCTTCCCAGATAAGTCTTGTGTGTGCCTGGGGTTTGCTGCAAGAATTGGAAGTACAGCTTTTTGCAACCTGAAACCATGAAGCATATGTAAGTCTGGCATTTCCAGAGGGAAATGTTGTTTTCCATGCCTGCATCACAGAGCTGATCTGTTCAAGAAAAATGGAAATGTCTGTAATTTCCAGACCTGAGGCAGGTAACTGGGTCTCACATCTGGTTAGGACTGACACATATCAGAAATCTAGAAGAAATGTAAAAGTCCTTAAACTCTTTTTTCCAGAAGAGAAAATAACTTATGTTAGACAGACTTTATCTCTAGCAGAGACAATATTTAGGAGGCCAAGGCCATTACTTTTCTCCCAATCAGCAACATGTTTTTGCTGTGACCCTGAGAATAGGAGACCATGCAGGTTTCTCTAAGCCATTGGCCTTTGCTTTTCTCTTCTGTTGGCTGACAAATTTGTCTCACTGCTGACTGGGAAACATAGACTTGGAGGTACAGTAAGTAAAACTCTACTGCAGGCTTGGGATTGAGGAAACTTTGCCTTCAGAGCTTAGGAAAGAGCATCACAGATGGACTTGAGGTGGCTTCACTGGACTAACTGAGAATTGGGTCACCTTGTAGGAAGGCAAGATACCAGATTTAACACATCAGTGATCTGTTTCTGTATGACAAATAGCCTCTGTTCTTGAACTACAGTAGTAGAATCAAGTCGATGCCTCTGCTAAAGAGAACAACTGAAAAAAATTATCATATCCACAACCTGTGGTTTGGTAGGTAGTTCACGCCATGTCTCTGGGATAAATATTGCATTTATTTATCCAAATTCCATTGCATTTCTGACCTTTTGGAACCCTGTCTTCCTTTAAAGATTGAAGGATAATAGAAGAGGAAAGAAACCAGGTCTTCCATTAATTAACTAGCTACTAGTTTCTTTTGTGTGAGTTTGCAAGGGATAAACTCTGTAATCACAGAGCCTCTTGGGCAACTTCTTGTTGTGGTTGATACAGCACCAGTGTGTGTACCTTGCGGAAAATTATGGCTCCTAGGTATTCAGATTTCAGTTTTATGTGGTCCAAACATTGTTGCTGTAAACAATATTACTTTAGTTGCTGTTAATAAAACACTCTAATGTAATCATTACTTACCTGTTTCATGTCCTCCCAGCAGCAGGTCTGGGTAGACATATCTATACAATTAGAATTAATGCAAACCACTTAAAACTTGAATGCCTAGTTTATTTTCGAATGGGAAGGTCAGCATCATTATCCTTGGTGGATTCAATTACCAAATCGTGCATAATCACAGACTGTGTTTCCTGTCTGCTAATCACAACTTGTTCTGCATACATTATGTGCAAATATAACCAAAACAAGAGATGGCATTTCCATATGTTTTGTGCCTGTAATTACTTCTTACAGGTTGTATTTAACTTTCTTAGTATAATGTAAAATCCTTTTATTGGCTTTGTTTTTAAAAAAACCACAGAAGAATAATAAAAAACAGTGGCAAGAAGAAATAGTAAAGCATCTGTACGCAATTAATCATTCTGTTTCGTTTAGACCCCACAGAATCTGTGAATGTAAGTCACAACAGTAGAACAAAGTTGTTAGAGACATCACATTTAGAAAAGCCTCTCATGGAGAACAGCATGTGTAATTAGTGGCTTTGGAATTACTTTGTTGGTTTTGGTTTAGTTTTGCTTAAGGAAGAGAAATCTGATAAACTTGTATTCAGCTTTTTTTTATTATTGACACATTCACCACTACTGTAAACAAAAATCCTAATGACAAGAACAGGGAGAACTAATACGTAATTAAAAATACAATCAGCTAATTAAATGTAAACATCCTCTAATGAGAGAAATTGCATTGTTGTATGGTGAGCTTGGTCTATAACCAGTGTGCAGTCAACAAGTGTCTTTCCCAGAGCTCATCACTTTTGAGTCATTCATTAAATATGTGCCTTCTCTGTGTTATATTTAGTGCTTTGAAGGGTTAGAAACTGGTAATTTTTTATATTCTTGAAAATATAATTTTCCCCATGCAGCCTTTTTGGGTATGGGTGTGTATGTCCATGCGCACACATGCACAGGTACACTTTGTTGAGCTTGGGACTCTGAAGTATAGAAGTTTGTTTCATTTTCTGCCATAGATTTTGTTCCCCTGCCATTCTCAGGGCATGTGACCACTCCATTGTTTAACACTGTGGTAATATGCCATCTGGATGGAAAATATCATATATTAATATTAGGGCACAGCAGATCTCCAGTTTCTACCTTGCCACAACAGCTATTGTGAAGCTGCTATCACACCTGGTTCTATTCTTCAATGATGTGTGGAAGACCTGTCACCCCACAAACAGTAGAGAAACCAGCTCCTTGTTTGACTAGCACGGAGAGGTGCTGCAGTGGTCCTCTCTGCCCAAAAAGTCCAAGTTATCTGAGAACTGCTCTGAAGCCACTCCAGCAATGAGGCTGTCTGAAAAAAAAGTTCAACCCCACTAAAAGAACAAAAACTCCTCAAACAAAAAAAATAAAGAATTTTTTGCTAAAAGTACTTTTAATGTTTAAGCATTTACATTCACTTTAGCTTTTATTAAATTCTCTCTCTGCATTTATCTAAACATTTTTTATTTATCTTTTCCTGGAATGAGGTTGTGAGTATAAGCTAACAACAATGATTGGATCTTCTTTGGCAAGAGAATTTCACTATAGGGGCATTGAATATGTTTTAAATGTATAAATGATAGGTAGAGAGTAACAAATCACAATTAGTTGGATTAAATGAATATCAAAGATGACATTTTGTAGGACTTTGCTCCTCCATGTCATCAATATTTAAGCCATTTTGAGAGCTGAACATAGGGAAAACTTGGAAATCAATGTGTAATTGAATAGGCCTGATTCTGGATTTGCTTTCTCTCAGATTTAGACCAATATAATTGGATAGAACTGGATATCTGGGGTGCCCTTTATGATTGCATTAGGGTAATTTAGATGAGAATCCAACTCATTAGCTATGGGATTTTGCAAATTGGAGAGTGGGACCATGTTTAGCAACAAGCCACAGATCATGTTCTTTTTTTCATTCAAACAGGAATCATGTGGAACTCCCAGCAGGTAGTATCACTAGAGTGTCCAAAGACTTTCATTGAAACTGTTTCCAATATGTCAATAATTTTTCAAGCCTGCAGTAAGAGACCCCCTAAAGCTTTGCAGTCTAAATGACTCCTTGCCTCAAAGAGTTCCAGTGAAGAGCTTTGGCAGCTCTTGGGAGATGAATTCTAGGGTGGGATTTGCCTCCTCCAGATTCAGATGTTTCAGTGTAATTTTCTGTATGTGAGCTCCACAACTAAACTGCTACAGTTAAAGGAGGGGCAAGATAGACACTCTTCAGGTGTGATTTCTCTGACCTGTTTTAGATGCCTACCTTGGGATGGGATAAATTCCACCCCAGAAACAGCTTTCTTTGCTCTAAAGTAAATATCAAAGGACCAGATCAGACAAGATGTACTTTGTAGATGTCTAAGGATGGGAGATATTAATCTTCACAAAAAGCACAAAACTTGTAGTATTCTGAACATTGCAACTAAATTGAAATGGATAATGTCATTTAAAACCTATACTTTAAAAAGGTCAGAAACCCCTTCTAAGGAGGGTGATGTAAGTCCTGTAGGAAGTGAAATAAAAACAGAGTTCTGCTGCTCTGCTGAGTTCCGCTGATCTGTGATTTTACTAGCTGGAGTAACACAGAATCATAAAATCATGGAATTAGATGATCTTTAATGTCCCTTCCAACCCAAACCATTCTGTGATTCTAACACCTCTACCATGGACAGGGACACTTTCAACTCGATCAGGTTGCTCAGCGTCCCATCCAGCCTGTCCTTAAACACTTCCAGGAATGGGGCATACACAGATTCTCTGGGCAACTTGTGTCTGTGCATCACCACCTCCACAGACAAGACTTTCATTCTAATATCTAATCTAAATCTCTCCTCTTTTAGTTTAAAACCATTCCCCTCTGTCTCATTACTCCATGCCTTTGTCAAAAGTCCTTCTCCAGGTCTCTTGGAGCCACTTTAGGTACTAGAAGGTGCTCTAAGATCTCCCTGGATACTTCTCTTCTCCGGGCTGAACACTTGCAGCTCTCTAAGCATCTTCATAGAAGATGTGCTACAGTCCTCTGAACATCTTCATGGCCTCCTCTGGACTTGCTCCAAAAGGTCCATGTCCTTCTTATGTTGGGGGCCCCAGAGCTGGACACAGGACTCTGGGTTGGGTCTCACTGGAGTGGAGTAGAAGGAGATGATCACTTCCCTCAACTGCCAGCTACTGCTTTTGGGCACTTTTACACTGACTCCTGATGGGGCCATCTAATTCTCATCCTCATGACTGAGGAGCTGCAGTATTAAATTCAGTGACAAACAGATGTTGCTACAGTGCCTTAAAAAGGTGAAAAATTCCCTGCAGTTACTTCATGGTGAGATCAGCAAAGCCCTCTTTCTTCTGGTGTCATCCTGCTCCCTCTGGCCCTTGGTGCTCAATGCAGTGTTGGGAATCCATCTGGTCTCACTCATCTCTCTTTCACAGTGAGGTCAGTTCTGTTTTTTTCTCGGCAGGGGGTTACTCTTGATCCTACACTGTTGTGAAAGGCAGGCAGGATGGGGCTTGCTTACAACTTAGTGTGTTTTTCCACCAGTAAGCAAATACCTAAAGAGAATGAGGTTGTTGTGGGAAGTTCAATCACACAACTTCCCACAATGGGGTAAAAAAAGAGCAATTCAGCTGCTTTTACAAAGCGTCTTGTGTATTAATTACAATTCATATTTTGGATTGTAATTAATACTGCACATATAGTTTTATTATATATAAATTCAAGTGTCAGGATACCTCTGCACATTTCAGGTACCTACCTGCTATCCTTGCCTCACCAAGGGCACTTCTAGTTAGTGACTAAATTTCACCAGCGGGTTTTCTGTTTGTGAATAGCTTCATGACACATGTCCCTCCACCACAGAAATCTCTTGTGGTGCTAAACCTCCATTTCCATATATCTTTTTACAAGCTGCATCTGTGCCCTTTCTGTTTTAATAAAGGTTTGTGCATAATTTTCTTTTAATGTGCACAATTTGGTGAAACACTGCATGTTGATAGGTAATTACAAAAAAACCTGACGAACAAATCATGCTGAAATTTCAGACTTAATTTCTCACCCTCTATCAACTTTACATCCCAGCACGATATGAATTTAAATATACTCCACCAGCCTATTGTGCTAGAGCACTATGTTGATTGGTCCTTGCTACCTAAATTAGGAAGATTGTTTCTGCATATATTTATTGGCCCTCAAGATTTACTTGTTTCTCTGACTTAAGGATCTGGGGCCCTTATGATTCATTTTAAACTACACAGAGCACAGTGGAACCATTCCAGCAAAAGGCACCAGCAACAGGGCATCTGTTCAATTCACTCATAACCTCTTTGATCACAAGCAGGAGCTAATGGCCTTAGTGCTGGTCACATACATGATAGAAACATGCAAGAGCTTGGGTTTTGAAGTATTCTGAGACATTGTGTCTTCATCAGCACAGTGTCCACAAACACTATGCTTGGATATTTGCTTCTGCTTCTCTAGGGAGGAAAGAGGCTATCCAATAGATAAACCTGCTGTGAAAAACCTGAGGACAGACTTTTTGGTAGGGCCTGCAGTGATAGGACTAGAGGTAATATTTTTAAGCTAAAAGGGGGTATATGTAGATTAGATATAAGAATTTTTTATCACAGAGGGTAGTGAAACAGGTTGCCCAGAGACGTGGTGGATGCCCCAGCCCTGGAAATCTTTAAGACCAAGTTGGATGGGGCTTTGAGCAACCTTATCTACTTGGAGTTGTCCCTGCTCATTGCAAGGCGGTTGGATTGGATGAATTTTAAAGGTCCCTTCCAATTCAAACCACTCTATGATTTTATGGAAATGCAGCAGGTTTCCTCTCAAGGCTTTTTGCTTCTGCTGTTTATTGGGATACTTTGAGTGGTTTTCTGCCTCTTTTTCCTGATGATAAATTCCAGAGTTTAAGCTGTTTTCTTGACATACATTCCTGGGGTGGGTGGATGAGCAGAACAGAAGCATGGGTTAGTTTTGCTTCATTTGGTTTTCTACTTGTATACAACTTTTTCGTTTTTGTAATTGAGCCATCTTTACTGGTTCTGCTGCTCTCACAACACTACAGGGAAGCTGTTGAGTTCCCTTAACATTAATTTGCTCATACAAGGCAAAAAAAAGGGAAAAAAATCCTTTTTTTTTTTTTTTTTATTGTGCAAACTCTGCTGTCTTTCTGATCTGCACCAATAAGAAAACATTTGCAAATGCTCCTGTCTTGGTTGCTGAAAACTGCCTCCCCATATGTTTTCCTGATTAAGAAATTCAGTCCACCAAATGGCAGAGTTTGCTCAGCTGGAGTTGACTGTTTGGTTGGGATTAATAAGCAATTCTCCTCTTCCCATACATCTTCCCGTTTAGCATAAAAGAAAACAAATTACTTCAGGGCTTTCTTGCTTATTTGTTCTTACACAAAAAAGTATATTCTGGGAGCTTTTACAGTGTGTCTGCCTCCACACAAGGCTGTCTCCATTGGCCACTGGTGCCTAACAAGGTCCATGCCTGGGCAGTGTGAGAGCCAGCTGGTTAAGCCATGAATGCTGAGAGAGAGAAAAATAACTGACTGATCTGGGTTATACAAACTCTTATGGGGATTTATTGGTAGATTTTCTTTAACAAAGACAAGAAGCGGCAAATTTAGTGCTTGGATTGATTGCTCAGGTAGCTGAAAATCCTCCAAGGAGAGGACAAACACTGCCCAGGCCAAGCAAAGCCATCATTTCTCATGCTGTCTTATATGTGTGCCTGTTTCTTTTTTAACTTTTCCCATATGGTAGCTGCTTTATGGGCTACAAAATCTGTTGTTCTGATTCTATCCAGCTTTGAAAATGTTACTGAGTTTGACAAAAGGGTCACACAAGTTTCTAAAAGAGTAATAAGAGCTTAAGTTTCTAAAAGATCCAGAGCTTTTAGGTGCTGACACCTGCATTTGGACATTAAAAGATCTTATGGCTCTTGAGTGTCCCAAATCCAGACTAAACTCAACAGGCTTGGGATGCCTAACACTGATAGGCCTCCTGTCAGGTTTTAAACTTCCCAAAATTCTGTCTTTTGGGACCGCTGAACTGACTAAGTCCACCAACTGGCAATGGCACATGGTGATAGTTTTGAGAAATGATGGTTAGACGTAGATTGATGTATATTTCTGATTTTTTTCTTTCAGTACTTTAGAATAAAGTTCCTTTATTTTTGTTTATGTGTTATCTATTTATTTTCTGAGTAACTTTGGCACATTATTACATATATGTGTGTATGTACATGTGCAAATATATAAGCCACATTTTTCCATCGGGACCTCTGTTACATTTCATGTTACAGATGCACTCCTCAATAAGTATTTACTTTTTCCTGTTGATGAAGTTTCTGGAAAGATCACTGCATCAAATTAAGCTTTCTGAGGTTTGCTTCTGCTCAAAGGTAGAGTTTTTCACTCCCAGGTTGGAGAAAAATTATTTTTAGGCTTTTTCTCACATGTGGAAGAGCAAGGGAAGGAAATAGTGTTCTGCTGTCTAAATAATCTAGATCTGTTGTGTTTTCTTTTCTTTTCTGAACAGACTACAGGGACTTGGCTAAATGCTTGATTAAGTGTGGACTTTGAGATCAGAACTGAGCCCTGAGTCCTCACAGCAAAAAAGATGGGTAACTTGTAAGCAGACACTGACCTGAAAGAGATTTCTCTTCCTGACGTCCAAATACCTTTGCACTTTGAAAGATTTATTATAGGATCTGAATTTTTCAGTGGAATCCAGCCTATGGCTGTCTAACAATGTTTGATGGGGATTTAGTGTGGTAAAAGAGACAACAGCCTCTCTGTAAACCCTTGCAAAGGGTAAATTTCACTGAATGTTGAGGTGTTTTTTCCTAAAAGCCACTTTAACTGGCCCAAATCATTCATGAAAGCATCTTTGGGAAACATCTGTTTCCAAATGTGCCTGTTGAATGAAATATAACAAAGTGCTCATTTAACAGAGTAGCTTACAAAGAAATGTACTGGGTGGGGACAGAAGCTGCCATTCACGGTACCCAATCGCTGTCATACAGATTTGAGGGTGCAAGATGGACACGTATTGCAATTCCCCTGGACCACCTCCCACCTCCCAGCAATCTGCTATTCTAGGATTACTTGAGCCAGAGGTGGTATCTTTGTGTTTAATAACCTTTGATGGATTTTTCAGTAGCTGTCTGCTCCTACCTTTGGCATATATTTATGCAAAAGAACAGCAACAGAGAGCAGACGTTGTGTCTCATTATACACCAGTCAGGAGAAACAGAAAATAGGTCTCAGCCTCCAAAGTTAGAAGGTTTCTAGACTTTTCCATTTCCAGTTCCCATTATAATTCTAGCATTTAAACAGCCACACTTATATTCTTTGCCAAGCAGGTGTGCAAAGCTGCCAGGTTTCATTCTTTTGACTTGAGAAACATTTATGTTTTGTTGTGTCTCTTTATCGAAGGTAGTGTTACATGGGTGTTACATTGCGTTCGGCAATCTCTGTTGTACAATCAAAGGATAATGTCCCTCTAAGAGTTACACTGGTCTTTTGAAAAGCTATGCTTCCCATTTCATCTGTCTGTAACCTGTGGCATTCTGCAGGGGGAGAAAAAGCAGCAGCAGCAGAGCCAGGTAGATTCTGATAAATGGGCTATTTGGCAGACAGTGTGGATTTCATGCTGTTACCCATATGCAGAAGCAAGCAGCAAAACCCTGCTGATGTGCTGGTGAATGACCTGGAACTATCTTGTGAAGGATATGGTGATACAGGACACAAGTGAATAGTAGGAATGTTTTCAGTAAAGTGCAATACAATCCTTAAACTAGTGCCTTGGATAACTAGATGAATTGCTGTTTCTTTTCCATTGAGGCAAACCATCTCTCTTTTGGCCAGAAGCTCCCTCTGCTCCAAAAGCACTAGCAATCTCTTTTTCTCTTGGATTTTCTAATTGAGTAACACAGATTAATTAAACTGAAGTGTGTAATAACCCAGTATGTTGCCTTTGGCACTAAAGCCACTTAAGAAATTCTTATCTCCATCTCTTTGCTTCTTCTGTAGAGTCTGTTCATACTGCTCAAACAACTCAGATAAAAAGAAAAAGAAACAACACTTTTAAATCATTATCATTTAATACACTTATTTAAATCCCAGGCATGCAGATGGTGGTATTGGCCCAACTCAGTGAATGAAGAGTAGTGGGGATCCAGCAGGACTGAGTGCCCGGGAGTACAAAGTCTTGCACCAACTTTTCTGCCAAAGACAAAGTATTGTAGGATGACAAATCTGGAACAATTATATTCAGTTTTGATTTAGTTTGGATTTTCCTACTGCAAGCCTGAACATGTACCTAAAAGTTTATTCATTTCCTCCAAGTTTATCTGTTGGGCTAATAAAAGATAAAATCTCTTCCGACAAATGTTGCTTCTTTCAAAGGATATTTTCACTTCAGTGTTTGTTTTTTTCCTCATAATAAGTAGAAAAACTCGAAGGCAACATGACTGTGAATTGTTTGAGAGTGGAGTTTTAAGAGCCAGTACTGAGCACCATGAGCACTGGATGAAGATTAATTTGTGGAATTCTAAACTGAGGATGCTTTAGAAGTGTAAGATCTTCAGTTCCTAGTGTTAGAAGAGACTAACTCGAGGCAGGCTCAAATCCTGTTTCATGGCAATGAATGTTTTGCATTATCAACCCCCTTTGGAAGCATCTCAGCTGGAGCAGCTAGACCCTGAGGCCCTATAAACAACCAGACACTTTTGCAAATCTTGGATTTCCTTCGGATCCTTCCTCATGACAGCTTTTTCCTTTCTGCTCTATTCTATACCACAGATGCATCTTCTCCCTATTTCTATTTGCCTTCAGGGTAAAGACTGTCTTTTATCTAGGTTTGTATGGTAGGCACCAATAATGCTGTTTAGAGTCTCTAGACACTACTGGAATGTGCATAAATAAAATGACAAACTACAGATTTACAAAACAAAATCATCTCAGGATTAAACAAACTGTAGAAAGAGGACATCTATCTAATCCAGCTGAAGATTTTTTAAATCATCTGTAAAAGCATAAATAAGTGAATTTCCAAGGTCTTCTTTAGAGTACTGTTTACTTTTGTAGCTAGATTCTTCACTGTTGTTTCTTTGCAGGACTGTTTTTTCTTGCCCTGGAGTTACAGAAATAGAAATTGAAAGACCTTCATAAAACCCCCTGCATTTGTGTGTTCTGCCTAATTTGTGAATATCCTTATAGCAGTGCAGCAGGCATCTCCATGCTTTCTTTTTCTGCTGACAGTCAAGCTTAGGGGAGACTTTGCCCCTTAATACAAGTACAGCTTCATCACATACAGTTTTTGAAGATGTCCTTCACTGGATTGCTGAAGAAGTCCCAACCATCAGTCAGCTATGATAGGAGCACTGTACTAAGGTTTCAGCATTTTCTTGTGCTCTCCCTTCTCCTGCCTGTGTTCATGATCTAGAGGGTGGCATCCCTCCCCATGGTGGGTTGGTTGGAAATAGGGGATATGTAAGGTCCCTTCCAACGCAAGCCTCTCCATGATTCTATGATTTCTATGACTCGTACCTCTTGAATTATAATTTGTCAGCAGCAGGGTTCCTAGCTGAAAGGGGTCTTTGTTTTTTGAAGATGTACCAGATGGAATACAGGTGTTTTAAGGTGTATCTCCTGCCTTTGTAGGAGTCCAGCAGCATCTGAGCTTTCCACCTTGAAATGATAGTTGTGATGCAAAATTTATGAGATATCCACCACTATCTGGGGTGGCAGATAGAAACCAAGCAGGATAATACATAAATGACTAAAATCCACCTGGGTGTCCAATCTGGGACCCTAAGAACATTAGTGATAAAAGTAATAGCTAATAATTGTGTCATGGGAATATTGGTAAGGTGATTTTTTTTTTTTGTATTTTGACACAGCTTTTTGGCAGATCCACTATATGTATCGTAGCACTTGCTTCCTTTCCCACACAAAGTTAGACTCTCTGGAGCAATCTTTTTTTTTTTATGGTAGTGATTACACTGGGATAGGTGATTCCAGACATTTATACTTGCCCAGGGGGCAAAGGAAGCGTCCTTGTCTTCTTTGTTTGACTAAACGGCTATGATTTTTTATTAAATGGCTTGCTCTGTGTGGGGTCTGACAAGAGAATGGAGCACTATGTGATGTCTGTAAGGAGAGATGACCTGGGTGAAAATCTCAGAGACAAATATCTCTAAGTATAGGGAGGAATTCCATGTGGGATCTGTATTTTGCATGGGGGCAGAGTAGTCTCTCCACCAATTCGAACTCAGACAAAGGACCACCAGTATTATGGCCCTCGGGCTCACAAGCAGAGGGTTTGTGGAGAAAACAAAACAAAGAAAAACAAAACCCAAGTTTTTGTTGCTGGTGTTTTTTTGTTTGTTTGTTTAGGGTTTTATTGTTTGTTTCAGGTTTTATTGTTTGTTTCTTTGGTTTAATGTGTGGGTTTTCTAAAAAAGGCTTGAGAATGGACAAGGAGTGTGAAAGTGCTTTGGATGAATCCAAAGTGGATCCTACCATCAGCAGCTGCATAGCAGAAGATGCAATTTCCAGCTCTGCTCTCAGAGCTCCCAGCTCAGCAGCCACTTGGTGCATTGATTCAATTTGCAGTGGAAAATGATGCAATTGTTTTACTAGTTCCACAAAGATAAATGTCTGTATTTCATCAGAACAAGCACATAAATGAGCAGCAGCTCTATAATCCATCCTTCTTGATGACTGGCACTGAGCACATTTGGCTCTGAAGCTGGCAAGTCTCTCATTTGAACAGAAACAACTTTGAAAAGGAAAGTTTAATAAGCCAATGGAAACTTTCACATTCTTCTTCCTTCCCCCCCATTCATCCTAAATCAAATACACATTTTTACTCCATTTGGTTTTCTGGAGCATGTTGCTATAGGTTAGGGATGAGCACTGTAAGCCTTCTTAGGGCCAAACACATCTGCATGAGTTGGCTTTCACATGGTCCTTTGTCGTAATGGAGTTCCAGATGTTGCCATTCCCCCTTTTCACAGTGTGGTGGGCACTTTATGTGTAAGATGTGGCTTTGGTAGCTATTTTTTTCTTTACACTTCTTATTTACCATAGGCCACAGGGGTTTGGAAGCTGAGGTTGATTTATAAAAGTGATATGTCTAAGTGCATGATATAAAGGGGGCGGGCATTAATATTTTTCATGCATCAATACTCAGCAAGAGTTTATTCTCAGACTAGAACAGTCAGTATCTTAATTTTGCAAAGTGAGGAAACTTTCAACAGGATGAATATGATCCAAAACCTCCATCAAGGTGAAGTTGCAGCAGCTCTAAGGAAACCAGAGCAAGTACTTCCCTTCTGCTTCTTCCAGAAATGTATATCTTGAAGAGGACAGCTTATCAGCGCAGAGTTAGAGGATTGCAGAGTAACGAAGGAAAGAGAAGGGCAGGACAGGTCTTGTGAAAAGAGAACAACGCAAAGCTGTTGGAGGTCTGCAGTCCCTGATGCTCCCCAGATAAGTCTGCCAATTCTGCACGCTCAGCATGTCTTCTTCATAATTTGTGTGTATACTGAATAACAACAGATTTTATCAAACTAGGCCTGCAAGAGAAACAGAGGCTATATTTTACTTTCTTACTGCTGCCGTTTTTATTAAAGTCTTCAGACTATTGCTGGCTTACTTCTCTGACACACTGTGTCTTTTGCAGAAGAAAACTAGTATTCAAATAAGCAGCAACCTCTCTGTTAGGTATGTGCATGAAGTAATTAGGGCACCACAAGTGGGTTCACTGTGCTTTGAGACAGAATTTATCAAATTGTGTTGCCTGAGTTACTGATACAATGTGAAACTACAACCACGGTAGTATATTTAAAGACAGGTAGTAATGCACTGAGGTAGAATTTCTGTATAAAACAACATGATTTACAGAGGAATAAATATGGTGGTGATAGCTGAGGAAGGGAGAGCAAGGAAGGAAAAGTCACAAAGAAAGCTTCATTAGGAAGATGCACAAGGGCAAGCTCTAAGATAACATCTCTGGACAATACCATCAGGTCTATACAATGCAGAAACACATGCACATGCCAGATGTCTGCTTTGTCACTAATCTTAGCAGAAAATCCAAGGAACTTTGTGAAAAATGACAGTTCCTTGGAGCTATATTTTGAAGTATTTGTCTCCCCTTGACTTCCAAATCAATCCCACATCAGCACCTAAATAGAAACACACTGACCATAATGCTCAAAGTCACTGATTTCCAGTGCAAACTCATCTCAAGACTTTTAAATGAGCTAAAGAGCAGAAGGAATTTTTGGCCTGTATGTGTTGATATATAGAAGCATGTATATTCAAGCTTAAGGGAAATCAAGTTCGTTTTAAAATCCAGTTCCAAGTGGGTGCACTGCTTTAGAATGCAATTTTCAAAAATTAAAAGAAAATAAGAAAAAAGTTTAAGAACTGGTCAGCTAAATTATGTAAGCACCTTCAGAAATGTCTCTAGTGATGGAGTTTTGAGTGCTGGAATTACTGGGGAAACTCCAGCCAGCAGCACCTCCACCCTCATCCATCCTGTAGATAAGTAGAGGCCATTCGTCCCCAACCCTTTCACACTTGAGTCTTTCACTTGATTTTTCATTCCTTTGGGATGAAGGGCGTACTGTCATTTCCTGTTCTCTTAGATGCCATCTCGTACAGCATGGCCTGCAGGCAGCGCAATGGTGTGGGTGCCAAACACTCCAGGAGAAAAGAGCAAGTGAAATGAGGAGAGAAGATGGCATGAAGGGTAAATCTCAGTACTACAGTTAATGTTAATTATTGGGGCCATCATGGTAAAACCATGAGCCCTGAGACCTACTTACTAAATGACTACAGAATATTTCCTCCTTTTATAAGATGCGATAGAGGGCTTTTTACTCCAGAGATCTGGAAGAAGTACGTCTTGACCTTAACTGACAGCATCTGCATCTGTTTTGACTGTATTGATGAATAAGAAAACAGCAACGTGGTGGTGTGGAGAGCCCTGGGGAATATTTATAAGGCACATTAGTATGGCAAAGTAAAACAGCTATTGACAAGCATGAAGTTCAGAAGCTGCGATTTTGCCTGTAGCCATGACTGAAAACCCTTGTCAAGACCTATCATTACAACATAAGGAGGCAAGAACAAGGCACAGTTTCCATGAAACAAACCCAGCAGTATGGGGAAGGATAGAAAAGGGCTTTGGGAACCCTAATGCTAATTCACTGGGGACATGTGCAACAGTGAAGAGAGGTTTCATGTCTGGATCCCTTCTCATGGGAGAGATTAGGAAAAAGGTCTCCTTGATTTTTGACAATCTGTCACATTTAGGAAATTTCAATTGAATTTAATAGGATGTTACTTGCTTTCTATGCTGTGACTTTTGTAGTTTATAATAAAGGTTTTTCTGGAGTATATAGAGAGTCATAATTCTTATATGGAATCTTATAAGATGCTTTAAAAAGTCCTGTAGTAAGGATTTTTTAAAATTAAAATAGGGGTTAGCAAATTTCTAAAGAAACTGAATTACACTTCCGTAGACTTTCAATATGGGAATATTAGACTTTTAATCAAGACAAAAGTACTATATTGGTCCTCTGACTCTTTTGTCAGACATACAGCAGTCACTCATACTACTGAAAAATATTCCAGGGCACAAACCCCAAGGATAATAATTAAGTAGGTTTTGGTTCTAGATTTGAAGGTATAGGTTTTTTTTCTTGAATAGGGGTTAATAGTTAATTGTTTTATTTCTGTTTCCTCTGTAAAATGAAGACGATACTCAGGCAGACCACAAGGATGTATTCTCAGCCACATTTAAATACTTCTTCAGTGATTCAGATGAAATTTTATTTTGTTGAAGCAAAAACCCCTGAGAACCACCACAGCACATTACATTGAATCTTTATTTGTGTCTTACAAAGTCTGCAAGTTAGCAAGTGAGTACATACACCTAAAACAGTCCCTCTGCTCTGCAAAATGTAGAGTGTCAATTGTTTTGGCAAGCATGACTGACTTTTAGTTGTTTAGGATAATTCCCTACTGGCTGTTTGTATATTTTCTGTGGTATTTTTTAAAGAAAGAAGATCTCCTGTTATGAAGAACAAGCTTGAGCATAAGGCACTTGAATTCTGCTTTCACCACCATGTTCCCTATGTAGATCTGGCTAAATCACTTAATCATTGCATTATTTTTGCATATTAAAAAAAATAATAATTACTGTAGTCTTTAGATACAGTGATACAATTTACATATTAGAAAATTATTAACTCCAAAGCAACAGAAATCAGGGTTATCCTTCACCTTAGGCTTGGAATTTCACTCAGACTTCTATCTTTTCAGATTTAAGGTACCAACTGCATTTTTCAATGTGACAAACATCAGAGCACAGAGATTTTCATGCTTGTTAATAACATCTTTTCACATTAATGAAAGGAAAAGTAAATTGAGACTCATTGTGCCAGATAATTTTCTCATTTTGTGATCTCACTCTCTCATTTCCACCATTCATCTTCCTGTGTTTATTTAATCTCTTCTATGATCCAGACAGTACATATTGTTTGCAGAATATTTTTTTTTAAATATTTACCTGTCCAGAATACCTTAATTCCAGATTACTCTTCCTGGTAGCTACTGGAGGATGAGGAATAAAAAATAGCAACAAATAAATCTTAAAATTTGAAAAAAATATGAGAGAGGATGACTTTTAAAACTTCATATGAGAAAATGTTTTCTAACAAGGGAGGAAAACAGGTTAGAAAATGAAATTAATCTTACCAAATTGTAAGTTATCATAGAATTTTTATTGCTCTCTGACAAAAGATATGGTGTATTTCGGGAACAACATTGTCATTCTTATAATATGGTATGAATCTTCTACTATACCTGCACATGTATCAGCTCTACCAACCTGATGGTATAAGACAATTTTTAAGAGAATTTATCCTCCTACTCCAGAAAAGCACTGCTGTGTACAGCAGTATATTCTGAAGCGCACACACACCCCGTATAAAATGGTTTCATTAATCCTCTAGAAGACAACAAGCAACCTGGTCTGTCCATTTCTCTGGAATTCTGCTTGGCAGGAATCGTATCTATTTTTACTCCGTATTCAAACACTGTGCATCATGGCCATAAATTCATGTCTTTTTGAGTCAAATTCCCTTTGGCTTCAGTAGGAACTTATTGGGCCACAAGTGAGGAAGGATTAACAAAGGATTTGTCAGAGATTAGTAATAGATCAGTCCATGTTGACTAGAGGTTTTGAAAGGTTTGAGTTAGTAAGAATGAGGGAGGATGGTGGAGAGTGACATTGAGAACATGGGCAGCATGCTGTCTGAGCATATCCACAGTAGCAGATAGTATAATCTCGTTTGCTACATTAACTAACACAGGAAAAGTTGCTGAGAGATACCTCTGAAAAGAGGAATAGGAAAACAAAAAGGTGTGACAAATGGTTTCCAGTGAAATTACAGTGATGCTTAGATACACCACTCCACAGAGGAGCACATCTCTGAGCTGTGGACTCTTATACAGACATAATGTCCCCAGAAGAGTCCTCAGCCTAAGGCTGAGAGATGGAAAGGAGTAGATGCATAAAGGTTTTCTCAAGTTCTAACAAATAGTGAGTGTGAGCTGGCGCTCTCTGTGTCACAGACTTGTGCAAGCTAAAGGACTCATATCAAGAAAGCCAGAATAGCCACACCATTGGCATCTATTTCATCACAAGGACTACAGCACTTCCCTAAGCAGTGCTCTTTTTGAGTTGCGACATATTAGGTATTTGTGTGGTGGCAAATTTCTCATTCAATGGGAAAATATGGTATATTGGTCACTCCACTGGAACTTCTAGCAAGTTTATAACTATTCTCACTGTTCTATGAGTTTAAAAAATTTTAGACTGAAGTTAACTAGCTTCTGCTTTCAGGCAGTAAATTTTGCTGTCTCTTCCTTTGATAGTTCCTCTGCTAATAGATTTATCTCACTTTGTACCATGGACATTTCTTTGTGCTACAAGTTAACCCTGTAATGAAGGAACAGAATTTTGGAGTTGGCACTGAAGCAGGAACTCCTTATTTAGAACTCTTCCAGTGCTCAGTTCTTTCTTTTGATATTGAAAGAAATTTCCTGATTTAAGAGTGTCTGAGAACATGACAAAGAAGGTCTTCTTTAGTCTGTTGGGTGCAGCTCCCTCAGTAGTTCAGATGACCATACCTGCTGCTTCCTGAGAGAGTCAATAGGTCCAGATTCTTCCAACTAACTTGTAATTAAGTTTCCATGTCTGGTATCCATTTTGGCTAAGTCTTCCAGTGCATGTAGCTAATAAGTGTATATGAGGCTGGATGCCAGTTTGGGTCCAAGTGTTTACATGTGAAGTCAAAAATACAGTTCTCAAAATGTGACTATGGAAGATGAGGAAGATGGAGTTTCTTCAGTGGTGATCCAAACCTTAGTCCCATTTTTTCTTTCCTTGCTCAAGTTCTTTCAGCTGAGTTGATTTTTATTAAAGTACCTTCAGTTTAGTTAACTGCCTTGGGAACTTTCAATACAAACATGCCAAACACAGTCAGTCCTCTCTTTCATCTCACGGTTCTGTAGATGGTGAAAGCTTGTGGGCTCTGCCCAAATGAAAATAAAGAGATTGATTTAGTGCATTTGGACACCTAGAAGAAGCTGCCTTTCCTAGAGGTGATTTACATTTGCATTTGTTTTTCATCTCAGAGCTGTGGAACGTTTGACAGACTGTATATGAACCCCCTAAGAAATTGTTTGGTTTGGCTATTATGATGCTTAATCCTTCCCACATTATGAGTCTGTGAATTCTTTACTAGAGGGTATTTGTTCAAGTTTTTTGTATTCTGTCAGGATAATGCAAGCTGACAAGTAAGCAGGGAGATGATAAATCTAGACTTGACGTCTCATGGTAGGTGAAGAATGAGCTAGAACTGTTTTTGTGGAGAGGAGTAAATCTCAGTGGTAATTTTTTCAAGCATCAGACAGTGTTGTAGTCATGTGGTTGCCATGAAAAACGGTATAAAAGGGTCATGTGTCTAATAAGTCCTACACTATGGCACTTTGAAAATGTACCTGTGGTTCAATGGTCTAAACATACGGGTTTCTAGAAAATGAAAAGGTTTAGGGCCTGCATTTTCTGTATTTGTTCCTAATGTCAGTGCTTAAGGGAATTCAGAAGATCCAGAGGCATGCAAGTAAGGTCTTAGGGCAAAATCCCATCGAAAAGGTATTATCAAAGTTTCATTGAACTGTATATTCAGAATTAGTTTCTTGTAGTCTTGATAATTTTAAGAAAGTTGCTGTGAAGCTTCAGTATCTCCTTTCTTGATTACAGTAACCTCTTCCTTTACATATCATATACTTGTCTTCTCTGACTGTTCTGGAAATTTTTCTTTGGTGTTTTTCGACATCTCTTTCCCATTCTCCTTCATCCACCTTTTTTGTCTTTTGACAGCTCCCTTTCACATCACGTGATGTTCAAAACCTCTTATGCTGTTCAAAGCCTCTGACCTCCTCCCCCAAACACCTCAAATATCTGTCCTTCTCCAACTTCTCCCCGAAAACCCACTTCTGTCACTGTGCCCATAAGAAATGAATTGAGATCAGCCAGAGAGATGGCAAATAGGACCTGCTGATATTTCCAAAGTTGAAGTGACTGACATGCAGAGATTTAGCTTAGATAACCCCCTGCTTTTATGACTCTGTCTTTCTCCACAGAGCTCCCTTGTATTTTATCTGCTTGAAAAAGTTATGATTCTGTTTTTCCTATGCAAACAAAAAACCTCTGAAACTGAGCCACAGGCTGATACAAATTTTTCTGCTCTGGGAAAAAACCTTATTTTACCCTATCAGAATGTGTCCCTGCAAATATTCAAAGCTAAAGCATTTCAACTCTGACTCTTAGATTCTCCTTCTGGCTGCAACACCAAATGAAGAACTTTGCTATAAATGAAAAACATATATATGTAGTAATGTGCTGTAATACTTTGTTTCAACCTCAAAAGCCACTGATTTTTTCCTTTTAGATTTCCTTTCTGTGTACCATGTCCCTAAGACCACAAGGTTGCAGAGCCACACTCTGGAGACTCAAGCAGCTATTGTGTTTTCACATCGCCAAGAGTGGAGTTCCCATTGATGTCATGAGAGTTCCATGTAAGATTCCAGCAGAGGATGTACAGGAGGAGAGATAAGAGGGCACCTGATAAGAGTTCACATGCCTGATAAGAGTTCTGCAGCATAGACAGGAGAGCAGCATTTTCACCTTAATTATCAGTTACCTTCTTTTGTGGCTCAATGAAGGGTGCTCTATTTTATTAGAACATCACGACAGGCACCTAGGAACTGCCTGAAGTCCTACAGAAAATGGCACTGATACCATATTTAAAGTATGCATCTCATCTGTGCTGTGAATTTTAAATAAAGCACTCAGCAAGCAAGGGAAGACTGAAAAACAATGATCAAACACAGTCCTTGGTGATAATCTCCAGCAAACTAGTTCAGTGCTGAGCAACAAACCAGGAAGAGTCTTTGGAAAGGATTTACTTTTTTAGTACATGCCTTAAAAATAAATTGCAGTATTTCAGTTTGTATGACAGGAATGTGGAGGTTTTTTCGAAAGGCAGTGGTGATAACAATAGGCTTATTAGTACTAAAAATCGAGCTATATAATTATAATAAAACCGTTGAGTCTCATTTCTTTTATATATTCGGCAGTATGCAAATAGGGAGCCATCCGTCTTGATAGCTGCAGAAGCTATGAAATCCTTATTTGAAGAATTTCAATCCGTTTTTACTATAGCATTCAGTGCTCAAAGTTAGAAAAGAAGCTTCCCCCCTCCTCCCCTCTTCTTTCTCAATATAACAATGCATTTTAAACTGCTCCAAAATTGCAAAGCTATTTCACAGTTTCATAGAGAGAAAATGGCTTGAGGGAACCATTTGCTTTTTTATGCCTGGAACATCAAAATAAAATACCAAGTGGGGAAATGAATTCTGTTGTATAAAGGATGGGAGCAAGTCAGAAAGGGCTTTGTGGCAGAGGGTGAATTGTCTCGGGAGCCTGAGTGGGATTGCAGAGCTTAGCAAGGGACCTCAGAGGTAGGCTTGGATATGTTGAGGCTGCCTGAGCATGGCAGGAGACCTTACAGGAACCCACAGCCCTTTGTTCCCTGTTCATCTAGGGATATGTCCTGCATGGGCCTCAACACAAGAGAAAGGAAGAGTATGTGGGATATTAGAGATCTCAGTGATGTAAAAATCAGTAGATTTTTGTGGTTTCTCTGTGTCCGCTATTGTAAAATAGATGATCCTAGATAAATCCATTCACTTCTTTTTGGCTTTGTTACCTCTTAGTGACTTTTGTGAACGATGAACTCTGCTTAAAGCAACAAACAATCAGGAAATGCTAAACTTCATTTTGAACTTTAAGGGGTTCATTGTTCCAAATTAAAAAGTAGCTAATAAGCTTTTCTTTCAGTGTCTTCAATGGAAATAAGGATATGTTTAGATGTCTCAAGAATGGGGATGTTCTCAGGAAAGAGGAAATGAAATCAAAGAGGAAAGTAATTTCAGGAATAATGAAAAGTTTGATGAAGCATTCACTGGTGACCTGTTAATCATGCTTTAACCAGTGGGGAGGGCTCAGAGCTTGGCTGCATGTTGACCAGGTTGATATTTTAACTGGAAACTTGGCTGTTCTTGTTGTTCTCTTGCTTAGCTAGAGGCTTCTTCCATGAAATTTGAATGCTGTACAGCACATGTAGTTCAACACTCTAATTTTGAGCCTTGACCTGCAGAGTGACCTTGGGCAAAGTACTTTTTCTCTCTACTTTTGCTTGCTCTTCTGTGCAGGCTGCAGGAGCCTTCTGCCTTTGAGCACCGAGGATTGTAGTCAAGGGCAATACATAACACTGAGTACCATGAACAACATGTAAGTGTCCTCTCCTGTGACAGCTGAAGAGAGTTGCTCAAAGGCTTACAGCATTTTCCTACTGATCTTCACCTCTTGATAGCCAAAGCCATCCTGGACAAGAGAAGGAAGTGTTCCCACTAAGGAGTAGAACCTTTTAACCTGCAGGGTTTTGCTGCATTTCCAGAGATCTTGAATTGCCTTTCCTCGGGTTTATGATTTATCCTAAGGGAGAAGATTGATTTGCTTTATCATAAATTCATGGTGCTTTGGAAATGCAAGATAGAATTCTAGAGCTGAAATCTGAGTAGCAACCGAAGTGAAAGGGAATTGGGTATGTACAACCTCTAAAGTAGCTCTGAAAAGCTGTGACTGAGTTATTTCTATGTGGCTCTCCATCTAACAGGGAAAGAAATTACACTTGTACCTGACACAAATTTAGAGACATCCAGTGGGCTTGTTTTTCCTTTGAGGGCATAAGCCTGGTCTACACAGGGACGGATTTCTGGTGTAGCAGTTCCTATAAACCTGGTTTATGAAGACATATGTTTATACTGGCAAGAGATTTTGACCCTTTGGTTTAGCACTAACTCCCTGAATGCTGTTTTTCTATGCTAGTGACAAAAGTGATTTGAAGTGTTGCAACCATATCATGGCAACAGGTCTTGGTGGTATAGATGAATAACATTAAATCATGCTCAATTTATGTATAGATATAAATGCATATTTCCATTCAAGCATATTTCTGTACATTGACAACTGCTTGTACATACAGCAATATATATAAAAGGTTTTATGTATATCATTCTATATGTGTGAATACATATTCATATAAATCCATGCCAGCATGCATTAGAGAATGACATACTCAGTGTTCAGTGCCTTCCCTTGCCATTAGAACTCCCTATTAAATAGCTGTATTTTGTGAAAAAGTCCAGTTAGAAATAAAAAGGCTTTTCCACTCATGCATCCATAAATGTCCTTCAGATGTGCTTGAATTTAGGCCACCAGATCTTCAAAAGTGCTAGACAGGAGTACTATGTCCCAGAACAAAATGATTGTCACAGTTTGGTTCCCCTAAACAGAACAGACTTTCTCGCACCATGTAGCGCTGGAAGACAAAGGACACATGAAAACAGAAAAATCGTAACTGTTTCCCTGTAGCAAGTGACATCCTGTGTAGAGAATTTTTTTCCTCTAAGTAAAGAAAAAAAAATAAAAAAAAGACCCAACCAAAAAAGTAAAACATTTAAATTAAACAGATATATACTTAAGGAATTGCATAATGCAATGTTATTTAAGCTTCCTGTGAGTTATTTTTTGGAGTACAAGTGAACAGAAAAACATCTCTGGAAGTCCATGATACTTCTTGTTTTCTCCCAGTGAGCACTAGATCACATAAGAAAGCCCAAATTAGGTTTTGTAACTCCTCTTCTTAATGACTTATTGAGGAACCTCTCTTCAGAAACCCTGACTTAGTGCACCATTTGTCAGTACAAAAACATATCAATGCCTGAAAAGATTGAGGTAGGTAATAGAAACATGACTCTGTTTTGGATTCTCTGTGTAAAAGTATATGTTCCTAATTTTGGACTGCAAAAGTCAGAAATAATCTTTCCCACTGGTGGATTGAACCTGAATTCTGAAAAAACTTGAAAAGTAGAGTTTTGGCAGAAATGCTGTGTTTTGAGTGAGGGAAATTCTGAGTTTAAAACAGAATGGACTAGGAAGAGAAACAGATAAAGTGAGACAGGTCATTTCCAAGGGGGAAGAGATGAAGGGAAAAAGAGGTTGAGTTTCAGGACTGTGGTATCTGATTTGATTGGAAAAAAGGGAATTGCCAAGATATAGCTCATACATATTTTACTTTGGATACATGAGGAAAAAGGGAAATAAAAGACTTGCACTGCAACACGTATCCTGGCTCCACATTGCCAGTGGGAGACTGACCTTGAAATCTGCTACTGCATGGTAAAGGGGGTCAATATTGATTGTTGCATTCAAGGTGACAGGATGTTTTTCAGTTTGGTATCATGATTTCAAATAGCTGCAGTTCTTCACAAGCATTTAAGAGTACCTAGTGCCAAGAAAACAGACGTGATGGAGTTCAATAGAGGGTCAAAGCCCATTTCTACATACTTTTTGATTTGTTTTTCTCCTTTGCGTACAGGAGTTCACATGGAGTCCTTCTAAACTACATTCAGATGCTCAAGTTTAGCTGTCTCCTAAGACTGAATTTTTACATTCACATGTATTTTACAGACATGTTTTCACTGGCTTATAGAAGACATGACTAATATTTATAATTTCATGGTCTAGTTCAGAACTGAGACTGACTGAAGACATTTTTTTACAGCCACTAGCTTGCTTTGGTGAAACTGGGTTTAGTAACAGCAAGTTAGAATAACAAAACTTACTGCTCTGGGATTCATCCCAAATGAGTTACCAGATAAAAATCAATGTTAGATCATTATTCAGTTAAAGAAACTAAAGAGGAATGAGAAAAAAGTGGGTCCATGTATCTACTGCATTTTAGCATTTTTTAATGTAGATTTTGCTGAATCTTCCCATTCCTTTCTTTCTCCTTCCATTTCTGCCCTCCAAAAGAAAACATGTCTAGTTTCCTTAGGAAGAGATGATGTATCAAATTTACAAAATAAACCAGAGCCAAATTTCCTGTGAGGTATGACTGGGGAAACTCTGTTGAAAACCACATACCATCACAACTTTCAAGTCTGTATCCAAAATATACACACTGAGGCAGGTGAGGATTACAGCACAAAGAAGGAATCACAGGTGGGACGTCCGTCATCAAGGCAGCAAAGGAGACTAAAACCAAGGTTTCATCTATTCTTGCCTTTCTTAAACTGAGTAATGCTACTGGCTCATGTTCCTACGATGGTTCTACCTTTCTCCAAGATAGCAGTGAACAGTACAGAAATACCCAGTTGTATTTTTTTCTTCTCAGCCTGCTCTGGTGCTTCTCCTTCCCTTCTTAAACCTCTACATCTGTAGAGGAGCAGCCTGCAGACTGTGCTTGTATCAGCAGTGCTGCCTTAAAGGCTGTCTCATCCCACTGAGGTGAATATCAAACTTCACAAGAGGGATGTAACTGGAATACATATGAGAGCGCATCCCTGCTTGCTCTGAGCAGGTACATGCTGTTTGGTTCATTATCCATGTTAACCAGGTTGGCTTCTGCAGCTAGTCCTGCCTCTTTGAAATGTCAAATGTACAGGAGCAGTGATGGCAACAGCCCAGGCACTTTGTCACTGTTCCTACCTCAGTCTAGAAATCCCTTCCTAAAGAAAGCACATGCAAGTCTTATGAGGATCTCTCGGAGTCTGTGGAGATGGGAAGAAGAAAAGGAGCAGAAGGAGGAAGAGGAGGGAGACCTGTCTGAATGCTCTGAAGCAGTTCCCAGGCTGAGTTCTGGGTTGCAACCCCTGAGCTCTCTGCTCTGCTTGGCTGTTGACCTGGCTCTGGCTGAACACTTGAGTCCTTAGTGCATGGATTTTCTTCCACTGTTCTTAATGCTCAGACCAGGCACATCAAAGGTCCATCTAGTCTCATGTCTGTCTCTGACAGTAGCCACGTGTCAGCACTTAGGGAGGTGTTTGAGAACAGGACACAAATGCTGTGGTATTTCCCAAATACTCTGCTAGTCCTTTGCCTAGTCAGATTATAAATTCTTCAGAATGGAGACAAAAATCTTACACTGTGCTTCTACAACAGGATCCTAGTCAATTTTGAGGCCAGGTAGTGTTTGTATCTTATAAAAAATGTTAATTAGTGGCCTGTGACTGAAAATTGGGATTGGGTTCACAGCAACATGTTTGTTGCTGCTGCTTTCAGACAGGATGGGAGAGTCATTTCCATGCTCTAAACAATTTACTGCTCCATCCCCATTACAGGGATTAACACAGACAGTGGTAGCAAGGACCTCCACTGAGCGTCCAAAAGTGTCACAGAGGATAACTGTATAACAGGAAAGTCAGTTAACAGCTAGTAGATGCTGGTGTTACCTTCCAAGGCACAGAATTATAGCCTGCCACTTGCCTTTTGTAGGTCACCTTTCACAGTGTTACAGACCCACATTAAAATGACTTGTGATTAACAATAGAGCATGGCTTAGTGCCTCTTTATCACTCTTCAGTGAAAGGAGGGTCTTCTCTTTAATATTGTAGAAAAACCTTTGTGATTAAGATTTCAGAGTAGCTACAGAAGATTTGCATCACTGAAAAGAATTGCTCAGTTTATGTTTTGACACAATTCAGCTCACCATTTGCATTATTCACAAACCTGACAAAGTCTATTTTTTATAAAATGTTTTTTGTTTTGTTTAGTTTTGTTTCACACACACTATAGTTAATGCGTCCTCTGGTCTGTTACCTGTTTGGGTTAACCTTTGCAGCATAAATGCTGTATTAAAACATCTGAAGAAGCAAGTATTTCTAAAATGCATTTTTAAAAGCAGGTCAGTGGTGTGGCTTCCATAGGATATACATTTTAAAAAATGTTAAGATAAAATAAATATGGTCACAAAAAAGGAAGACACTGAGAAGTGAACACTTGGGGAAACTTCCCCTGGAAGTAGATGGCTTGTTTGGGATCTCTACAGCTGTGTTTATGCTGGTTAAAAAAAAAAAGGAGGGAAAAAAAAAGGCAAGGGGAGAAAAAAAATGAGGGGGGGGGGGGGGGGAAGAGAAAAAAATGTTCTAG
Source organism: Pseudopipra pipra (assembly GCF_036250125.1). NCBI lineage: Eukaryota > Metazoa > Chordata > Aves > Passeriformes > Pipridae > Pseudopipra > Pseudopipra pipra. The sequence continues at coordinate 31,957,002 of NC_087550.1, read as the reverse complement.
AGGCTTAAGTATCACCTAAAGGACAAGAATCTATAGCCTAAAGGATAAAAGCAAGAAGCTCACATCCTCATGGCTACCCTCTCCAGGGCTGATTTGTTTTGTTGAGATCCAGCAGGAACAGTCAAAAACAAAACTTGGAGCACCAGAAGCCGAGTAGTGCCAGCTGTTGTCGAGTCACCTGAAACTCAGCTCCTGGCCCCTGGTAGTGCAAGAGTGTAGGTGTGTCCTGTGATACCTGAGACAAGACTTGAATTCATTTGGAGGAGTGGGAGTTTGGGGCATAATCCATCTTAGAATCATTGGATTGTTTAGGTCAGAAAAGACCTCTAAGATCATCGAGTCCAACCATTAACCCAGCACTGCCAAGCCACCACTAATCCATGTCCCCAGATGCCAGATCTGCATATCTTTTAAATACCTCCTAGGATGGTGACTCAACCACTTCCCTGGGCAGCCTAGTCCAATGCTTTACAATACTTCTGGTCAAGAAATTTTTCCTGATATTTAATCTAAACCTCCCCTGGCACAATTAGAGGCGCCTAGGCCTCTTGTCCTAGCACTTTTTGCCTAGGAGAAGAGACTAGTCCCTATCTGTCCAAAACCTCATTTCAGGCAGTTGTAGAGAGCGACAAGCTCCCCCTTAGCCTCCTTTTCTGCAAGTTAAACACCCTCAGCTCTTTCAGCGGCTTCTCATCAGACTTGTGCTCCAGACCTTTCATCAGCTCAGTTGCCCTTCTCTGGACACACTCCAGCACCTCAATGTCTTTCCTGTAGTGAGGGGCCCAGAACTGAATGCAGGATTTAAGGTGCAGCCTCATCAGTGTTGAATATGGGGGGAAAAGCCAGGTGCAAGTCATCATCCTGCACTGACTCACTGACTCAATGGAATACCGACATCCGCCAAGTGTGAAAGCATCACCCAATTTAGTGCATAGCCTTCAGCAAGGGCTGCACATCATAAGATGGTTACAGCAGGCCTGAAAAAACCAAGAAGTACTACAAACTGTTCATCTCTGAGTCACAATTTCCTCCACGCCTGGCTCTTTCCTACAGCTAAAGCAACAAATAATCCACATCTCAGGTGCCACACGTACGTACCAAGAAGTGTTGGAGAGATCAGGCTGTGCTCCGGCATGTTACCCTCAGCCTGAAGCAAGTAGGAATGAAGCAGTGCAGCTGTGTAATAAGTTTGGGATTCACCTAATGTTCCAAAAAATAGAGGGCAAAAATATTGTGTCAGGCAGAGCTAAAGCAGACGTACAAACAACTGCTCTGGGGAAAAAAACCACAAATGCATGTATTTCATTAGAGCCAATTAAAATGCCTCAATTCTTTTGGAGTATTTAAACATTTTGAAAAATAATATTACAAGTAACCTAGAGCAAATTTATAATCTAAGATTTTCTTTGCAAGGAAAGTTTGAAATAATTTCATTTAGAAAGAAGAATAACCAACTCGTGGAGCTGGTGACCATACATCACCATCTTTGATTGCTGCTTCTTTACTTACCAGTTGTAAGGTTAAGGATCACAACTGAAACTGAACTTTTGAAGAAAATTGACAAAATTGTCAAGATTTGGGAAATCTATAAAAATTATGAAGGGTAATGATTTTTGATCTTCTAGAGAACTGAAAATTGCTTAATGGGACAAACTGAATGTTTAATCTATAAGTACATTAAAAAATTATTTTTCCCTTACAGAGCACATTAAGATGGCCTTTCTCATAGAATTCACAGTCTTGCTGCTCAGTGTTCACACGGAGTTGCTCAAGTTACCCAGATTGCTGTATGACATTTCTCCACAAATTTTAGTTTGCAAAGATCTTCAGAATCTTCTCAAAGTGAAGATACTGCAGTGATGCAAACTGTTAGTATCATTGCTTTCACAAAACTAAAATTGTATTCTTAAACTGCTTAATGGTGTTCTTTTAATTCATTGGATGTATTGCTCTTGTTCCTCAACTGAATACCAAATTAAGAATTATCTCTTTGTCTTCTTTTTTTCTGGAGTGCAGTTATTGTTTTATTTCTGGGAAGAATGGAAAGAAAAGAAAAACCACGAACAGTGAAAAGCCAAATCAATTGCATAGTGTAGCATTTAAAGGCTGGTCTTAATTCAGATCAGTATTGGCAGTAGTTTATTTAGGAAGTACTTTCTGGACTTACTGGCCTGGGATATAAAATTTTAAAATCCTATCAGTGGACCATGTAGTAGGAATCATGAAGAAAGTGTATCCATAACAGAACTGCATGCATGTAATCCATCTACAATCTGGAGATATTTTATTTATGTGCCTGCTCTTAAATATCCAATTGATGAGTCTCTAGTGATCGAGATTACTGTAACTCATGCCCAGCATGTAATTTATAGTGCAATCCCGTCCTGCTTGTTAGAGTTCCCAGATCATGAAGGTTTCTTCCCCTTCTACCAGCTTGGCATTCAAAGCCTTGATCTGGGAAATGTTACTCCGCTATTCTCATTATAATATTCTGTTGGCATGAATTGCCTTCTAATAAGGGGGGGAAAGAAAGTCACCATTAGCAATCAAGCATATTAGCAATGGATTGGTAATGAGTTTATCCAATGTGATGGTCTTCCCTTCCTTCCATTTTGCCTAACTAAATACAAGCATGAAGTGGACTCTCCAGTTATATGTAAGCAGTGGATGAAGACCATACCTTCCTTAGCCCTGGAATACACATCCAGCTCTGACCCTCCCTGAAGTGAATAATCAGTGAATCTTTTATGACTGAATGAGGAAATGTCTTTAAAATGAACCCAAAGCCACTTGCCTTTCATGCCATTTTTCTCTTCATCTAATATCAGACAAGTATCTCTCTAGACTTAGGAATAACAGACGGATCTATCTGACTGCATCTTCATTTCTTCAAAGCAACCATTTACACCGAAGCCTAATCAGATCTGATGACAAGATGAGCTCTGGCTAATCCAAGTTCCCCACCTGCAGTACTGTATTGAGCTCTGGGGTCCCCAGCATAAGACAGTCATGGACCTGTTGGAGTGAGTCCAAAGAAGGCCATGAAGGTGCTCAGAGAGCTGGAGCATCTCTGCTATGGAGACAGGCTGAGAGAGCTGAAGTTGTTCAGAGAAGAGAAGGCTCCAGGGAGACCTTTGAGCACCTTCCAGTACCTAAAAGGGCTACAAGAGAGATAGACTTTTGACAGGGGCATAGAGTGACAGGACAAGGAGTAATGGCAGTTTTAGATTAGATATTGGAAAGAAATTCTTTCCTGTGAGGGTGGTGAGGCACTGGCAGAGGTTGCCCAAAGAAGTTGTGACTGCCCCATCCCTGGAAGTGTTCAAGGCCAGGCTCAATGGGGCTTTATGCAACCTGCCCATCGCAGGGGTGTTGGAACTAGATGGTTCATAAGGGTACAAAAGCAAACAGTTATTTCTGTTTCTGTGTCCCTCATACATAAGAGAGGGATGAAGAAGATCATTTTCTGTAGCCTGATGAAGTCAGGTGAGTGAGGCTTCCACTCAGGGATAACAGAAAGTTGAAGAGGGCTTTCAACCACTTCAGGAAGTGGATCCAGTCATCCAGTGCAGTGACTCAAGGACCTAAGGAAGCAAAGAGGGCAGAGAACTGCATTCGGGTATGAGCAAAGTCTGCACTCTGTTCTGCTATGGAGATGGCATGAGAAAATATGAACAGAAGTTGTGTTACAATTTTTTGTGAAAGCAGTTGGGTCACCTTCAGGAAAATCCTATGGAAAAGCCTCAATCAGAGTTAAACTGAATCCTTTTCCATTTTCCTGACTGCTTTCTGAGGCTGTCATTTTGCACTTCTGCAACATAGCCCAGGTGTTGTCACATCCATCACGCCTGTCCTTCTGCACTGTGAGTTGGCCAAAGACAGAAAAACAGTGCCAAGTAATCCTCCAGTGTAATTCCAGCCCTATAATATTAATTCACTTGTGTAATGTGCAAAATAAACAGTCTGAATTGCTATTTACCATTTTTACATGGGTCATACAGCAGCTTCCCTCTCCCTAGAAAGCACTCCTTGGTAAGTGGTAAGCCCTCATAATGATAAAAAAAAGAAGTCTTTTCATATGCATTGAGACTTGCATTGTGAAGAGACAGAAGAGTCAATTTGCCTTCAGTCATTTATTACCATAACTCATTGCAGAGCTCAAGTGGGTCAGCTAATGTTATCACTGAGCATTGTGATGGGTAGGAAAGTTAGTGCTGGCTTTGTGTCCCAAAGGCTTTTAGGAGACAAAAGCAAATCAGCTAAAGAAATAAAATAATATGCTGATGAAAATATCTTTTTTTATCTGAGGGTCACTACATCTGGCAGATATTGTGGGGGCCATTTTTTTTCATGAGCAGTACAGTGAATTTTGCTTGAAGGAAGTCAAGTGAATCCAGGTCAATTTGATTACAACAAAATAAAATAGGCTTTGGGTATGCTGGAAAAAATTTGCCCCAGTCCCTAGTTGCAAAGGGTACAAAATTTCAGAAGCTTGTGCAGGTTAAAGCCTGAAGAGCAAGGCTGCAGCCACTTCCAAGTTATTTAAATATCCCCAATTATTTAAAGTTATTTTGATCTCTGTTTCTGTGGTAGAATTCTGAAGCCATCACTGGAATCACTCAGTATTCACAGCAGTGTAAGAAGGATCCATAACCTGTCGTGTTTGCAGCATGACTGGATGTAAAACACCATTGCCTGTCCAGATCAAACAAGGTCAGATTATTAAAATACAAATCAATCTGTTATTGTTTAATGTGCTGCTCCCTGTGACTTGCATACGTGACTGACCAATAGAAGTACATCATGCTGTGTGCAAGTCATTTTAGGTAAAGGTGGCTCATCAGCAATGAGATGGTTAAGGGGTCTGCACATTTTTGGGAGGATGGCAGAAAAAAATAAAATGTGATTGACCTTCCTGGAAAGAATCAAAGTCAAAAATATAATGAGGTAATGAGGTATTTATTAAAAATACTCCTTCGCACTTTCATAGCTCAGCTCATATGACAAATGACAGCCAGCTAATCCTCCTATGCACTTAGCAAAGCAGTTATGTAAGTGCTGTCCCCATTTTGTAGGTGGGGAAAGAAAGGCAGGAAAAAACCCTCAATCATTCTCATAACAACAGAGGGAATTCATGCAGGAACTGGAGTCTGCAGGAATTTCACTTTTCCCTTTACGTTACTCTTGCATGTACAGGATGTTCTGTTAGTGGTGACTTCTGAGATCTGTTTTTGTCTCATTCTTTCTTCTCTGTCTTAAGTGACCTGATTTTATCTTTCTTAACATGAAGAGAGGCTCAGCAGCATCTCTTGTTTGTGTGCATACAGAGGCTTAGAGAAGCGCTTCAAATGTGGGGCATCTGTTGTTGTAACCCTTCCCTGGCCATGATGCTTCCTTCCAAAAAATGCCCAGATCCATCTGCCCGGCAAATCCATCAAAGGGGTCGGTCAGAAGGGGAAAATACAAAGTTGGGCAAACTGATCATATGTGAGCTCATCTTATATCAGGGGTTTCCTTAGAGGCTTGGAAGTTCTGTAATTTCTCAAAAATTACCTCCATAATTTCAATAAAAATCATAGTATCATTTTCTACCACATCTACAGTCAGCCTGTTTTCTCTCTTCCTCTTCATGTGATTATTTCATCCTGAAAATTTTCATGATCAAAACTCTGCTGCTCACTGCTCCTTGTAGCAAGGTGTAAACACCATGCTGGCATCTTTGAAGGGTTTAGGAGTCTTTATTCTGCAAGCGTGAGGAGTGAGGCAGAGCAAAAGAGGTTGTTATACACTGCTGTCCTGGTGCAAATGAGGAATTCTCACCCAGGCCACATGCATTTGATTCTCCATCATAACTTTCAAAGAGGGGTTGTACTTTGTGCAGGGATTCACTTACCTGTTTGCATGTGCTTCACCACATTTTTAGATTACCCTTCACATATGGAATCATCCAGCTTGATGAAGTGTAAGCTCAAAGGAGCTTTCTAGACATAATGTGCCTTATCAACCAGCCAATTTTTGCCACATACATTCCCAAATCCCCTTTTGCTTTATCAAGCATCTTTGGTTGTTAAACCAAAGACAGTGGTTTAGCTTAGGAGCCTATTTGGAGAGGCATCATGTAAGGGAAAGGTGTCAGATGCACATTCCCTGCCAAAGTGCTTTTGAACTTATCTGTCCTGTGTAGCTGATGGGACAGAGCTCTGGGTTGCTTCAGTTTTAAAGATAACGCTGGATCTCTTTTCTTAGAACAAGCATAGGAGGAGGTGCTTGGGAAGTTGTCATGAGTTCGACCAAGTCTAGGAGTCAAGTGACTCCTAGGTAGTTGAACTTGGAGCTGGACGTGAAGAAAGTCCTGAGCAGAACCTGCCAGCCCAGCCTTCATGCAAAGCACAGGATCCTAATCTTTTCCATCCATGTTATTTTGCTGTTGAAAGACAAACATAAAAAAGGTAGCTTGCGGTTGCATTGTCTTAATCAAGGACTTGGATGGAACTTCAAAGTCCCAAGTCTTGAAAGTACCTCTCTGCAGCTGGACCTAATGCTTGCAATGAAATTAATGTAGAACTGGTGCCCCAGTGTTGAAAATGTGGAATACCTGCCTTTCACTGTCACACAGATGTAGAACTGGTATTAGAGCAGAATTCAATGAGATTTATATGAGGCATTAGGCAAATCCCTGTTTAATAGGTTACAGTTTTGAATTTTCAGGCTACAAATAAAAAAAATCTTTAAGACCTGACATCTAGACCGGAGAGTTTTTCTTCTGACGTTTGCTGTGGGTTGAGAGGCTTGATCCGCTCCCTGTGCTGCCAGCCAGAGAGGGTAAATGAGTTCTACACTGGCCAGATATTTTCATCCTGCCTCTGCAGTGTTTTGTTCTCCAAGGACTAATTGCTAGTGTGATCCAAGCAAGAAAAGGAAACTTTCTGCAAACACTGCTATCTCATCACGAACTAGCCTCAGGCTGAAATTGTAGCCCAGAATAGACAGAAGAGTGGTTTGGGTACCTGACACAGGCTTTCACTGCTTTATGAGATGCCACAAAGTGTTCCAAAGGATGGGCATGAGATGGGCAACAAGCTGTGGGATACCCCAGGAGATCTCAAACAGGACTAGAAGCCCCTACTTAGGCAAGTGAGTAACTCTTTTGCAGTTTTGCTGTTGAACTCATCAAAGCTAAGATTTTTTTTCTCAGCATGTGAATCCCATAAAAATATGGCATAAAATAAAAATATATGGCATAAAATCTGACTTTCAGATAGAAGCAAATTTATTTTAGACTCTGCAGTTTTGGAATAATTTCTTCATTATCCTCAGCCACTCTGGGAAAGGCAGGGTGGGGTCTGAGTGCATGGAGGGATGGTTTTGTGAAGCTGATGGAGGGTGTTGAGCTAACACCCGCAGTCTCCCCAGACTGCTGTCTGACACCTCATTCATCTGAAGACCTCTGAGCATATAAGGTCTGTAATAAAACAAAGGGGGTCTGTCTCGTGCCTCTGGGTTTCCAGTGGCTTATTAAAGATTGGATTGTTTAATGTTATCTTTTAATGTAGAGATATTTCTGTGGATAGGGAGACTCCTGCGTCAATGGAAAAGAAAGAACAAGGCTTTCATGTTACTTGTTTAAACCATCGAGCAGTGATGTTTTGTTGTTTGACATGCCATTGCTTCTTGCTCTTTCTAACCAGTCCCATTTTTTCATTCCTTGTGGTTAATTATTGCTCTCATTCTCTTTCTGGCACATCTTCTGCTGTGTTACTGGATCCATAGGGGAAAAGTGACTGAGGGAAATAAGCACAGGACCAAGGAGCGGAGAATTAACTGTCCCCGTGGGAAGCTTGAGTTACTAGATGCCACATATGCACATTTTCATTGCTAACAGTGAAGGAAAAGTTGACAAAGAGCTCGTCACAAAGAGCAGAATACAGAGGAGCAGAAAAAAATTCTGCAAGTAATTTGTATTGCTTATCCATGACAGCCCAGTGCATGCAGTTCACATTCAATTATTACTTTTTATTATTCATTATTTGCGTTACGGTAACATCCACATGTACCAGTCAGGACTGCAGCAGCATTGTGAGACATTCTACTCCAGCAAAGACTAGTAGTTTTTAGCAGTATAACTATGTCATCCAAAAATATAAATATTCTACTAAAATAACTATATACTGTTACAATCCAGAGTATTGCATCACAGCAGACCTGCCTTTCATTTTTCAGCTTATTCCTCTTCACACACAGAAAAGATATGATGCAGGTGTAGACATTTTTCTGTTGCTTTGACTATAGCTGCAGCAGGTTAATGCTGCTATAGTTTCAGGCAACATCAGTCCACAGATAAATGCATGTAAGACAGACCCTGTCCCAGAAGGCATCATGTCTCAGCAGACAACAAGTGAGAAAGGAATCAAAGGCATAAAGGAGTCATTATTCTGTTTAATGGCGGCAGTGGGCAAGGTGCAGGTATCATCCCTGAATCTGGACTGGCATTTGCCTGCTAGAGTAGGATCCAAACTATTGTTCACACTAATTCCATGCCAGTGTCAATGCAGGTCTCCTGAAGTTAATGAAAAGTGAGAGTAATACCATCTAGGCCCCACATGACTAAAGGTCTGGTTTGTTCTTTGCAGCTTTGGGGAGTAAATGTATCAGGAGCTTCTCAAAGAGTAGCTGGCTGGAACGTTAGTTTTGCAGCCTGAAGAACACTTATAGTCTGATCCACCTTGAAGAGTGTCTTGGGCATCTTCTTCCCAATCACCAAGTAAAACAGAAATAAGAAGGAATTCGGGTCCTGTTACAGTTTGATATAGTTTCTACCACATTTGGCAACTTGGTTTCAACCTGTGACAAGAGATGCTCGAAATATTGTGAGACTCAATGCTCCTGCGGAATTTTCTTCAAGGCTCAGTGTGACAAATACTAAAGCAGACAACTTCTGATGACTTTCTTCAGGATTTTAATGCAATGGCTCTGAGATAAGCTTTTGGGCAGCTCTAGAGCTTGTTGCTCTTTCAACTGGGATGGCAACTTTTTTGTAAAGCAGATTATTACTCAAGACTGGTAGCATGGTCTTTGCAGCATGTGGCCTTTGTTAATGCTTCATATACTCACAAAGCTTTGTGCTTGAGATAAATTCCTTTATATCTCAGAATACTGTCTTTTAGGTTGGCACCAATGGCATAGCACTTGTTTGCAGTAGGTGTAGAAATATAGAAAAAGTCTGAACAAAGCAAATTATCCTATAAATTCCCAGCAAAGATGCCAGTTTGGAACACTGACCTCTAAATTTTGCTGAATTTTGGGGATGTTTTGTTCAAATACATTTATGAAAGCAGAAAATGCTGATTTATAAACTTTTGGTGGCTATGTAGAATATTTCTACGTATCTATATTTTTTAAATACAGATATTTCTGTCTGTACATAGAGATGCATCAAAGCATATCTATTATCTCATTTTATCACTTCCTGATTGATTATGATCTCCATAGTCCTACTCATTCTGTAGATTTAAGAAGCTTTCTGATCTGAACTGTAGTCTAAAGTAGAGATATAAATGTCAGAGCCAGTGGTAGCTGGTATTTGACAAATATGAGTGAGAAAATTTCTGCTATGGATTTAAAGCTGGGAAAGTAATGGGTTGAACTACTAAGGCATTGCATGGAGTTGAGCTAAATTGTTCCTCTGGTGAGACACTTACATGTGATGTTTTAAAATATGTCAGGTATGCATGATAAAGACATGCTATTGGGTATAAGCAGTTACAGGACCAAAGAAAGGCAAATCATCGATGGGAGAACAATTGTCATGATGTCATGAAAATAAACAAATGACTGCAAAAAGAACTGGAATCATAATCTTCAGAGTGAACTGCTTGAGTACTGAAAACCTCCTGAGATGCCAATATGCTAGTGCTGCTCAGTATTATAGCTCGGTAAAGAAAAACTTATATAGAAACATCTGATGAGCATCAGATTCATCAAAAAAGTGTCCCTGGTCATGGGAAAAAGAGAGAAGTGCCGGAACAACTGCTTGTGACTAGTAGATGGTCAACAGTATCCTTTATTAGCTGAACTGGAAAACTGTGGGCTAATGTGCCTGGAAATAATGTTACGGAGTTCATTTCATGTAGACAGGAAACAAATCCATGTATCTATCCTGCTTCCCAGTTGGTGCTCTGTCTCTAGGCAAGATTGACTCTTTGCCTTCTTGTTTTGTCAGCAAAGTGGACAATCACTGGGCTATTCATGTCATCTGTTAGTTAAATATTAGTTTTGTACCTTAGTTTATCTGGAAATGTCTGCATTAACTAGCAGAGGATTTAGGCTCCCCATTTTAGACGCTTTGTGTTGCTTGTAAGTAGGCATTAAAATATTCTGAAGTGTTTTATATGAATTCTCGCTGTGTTTGTTGTGATCACCTTCTGCATATGGCCATCCAACCAGGAAAAAGTTGCCTGAAATCTCCCCTTACTATGCTTTAAATTGCCTTGGTATGGTGTGAGTATCTCCTAGTCTGCTTGCAAAGGTCCTTGGTTGGTTTTTCTCACTGATGCTCTGATAACCATCATCGAACATTGGGCACTTTCAGGTCTATGACTATTATGAGAGCACTGCTGTCAAGAAAGGAAATACTGTTTGAGTACCATTATTTGGCTATGGAAAACACAATCAAGCAGCTGGACATTTGTAGAGACCCACGTACTGTTATGAAGATTACTTATATATATATATATGTGTGTGTGTGTGTATATATATATATATATGTATATATATATATATAGTCTTTATCCTGGCTTCCCATTAACTTCCCTAACTGTGGGCTGTGGTGGGACCACAGGCAGTTGTTGATCTTTCTTTCCAGAGCACATGATATGACACTGTCAGCAGAACAGGACAAAACTTGTTACCCAGATCTGGATCCTTTCAAAGGATCAATATCACCAGCTCCTAGAAAAAGGGAAGGGGATGGAAAGGACTGAATATGGGCATTGCTATATTAAGTAGAAGACAGTAACATCACAAAGTTTCATCTGTGTTTGGCGTCATCTATCAAGTCTGAACTTTGCACAACTGAGTTTTGAACTGATTGTCTACTGAGTGGTGTATCTGTACTCACTAGACATAAGAGCCCAAACCCTGTTTCAAGTACCAGGGTGCTAGATCAAAGAATGCCTTACTTACAATTTACTTTTAAAGTTAGTAGCAATTATGCTATCTTTCTCTTCCTTGGATAGTCTGTGCTGTACCACAGGTCAGAGCCGATTTTCATCACATGCTAATTTAACTAAAAAGGTTTCTGCTGGATTAGGTGAGGTACAATGCACGTGGGAGGAGAGGTCATGTATCTATAAGTGCTGTGGTTAAGAAATATTTCTGGATTTCAGACTCATTTGGGGGCCACTTAATTTCCAAAATAAGCTTCTCAGATTCTCCATACATAATCTGCACACTCTACAGGCAGACAGGGATCAGCTCTTCACTCCACAGCCTGAAACGCCTGAGGCTCTTGTCTCTGCTTATATCCATTAGAGGTAAACCAAGGCTGATTATAGGGAACACCATACTTCTGATCATGTCAATGAGCATAGCTAGCAAGTGTTCTGGGGGCAGATGCTCATCTCATTTGCATTGGTGCAAATCAAGAGTAATCGAGTTATTCCAGATTGAGAGCAGGCAAACTGCCTTAATAGGATTTTCTGTCTCAATAAAGATATTATTGAATTCAGCCAGTGACTCTGTTTTGACACTGTTTTTCTTGGATTTTATGCTGATATACAGTGTTTGGTGTATTTGGTTCACAGCAAAGTCCACAGTGTGTGCAAAGACAAGGACACTTGAGAAGGAATTTGTTTGAGCCAGAGTTCTGAGACCACTTGTTTGCAAATAGGGTGTTCAGCAGTTGCTCCTAAAACTGACTGTTTCTAGCAAGTCACGTACCTGTCTGCTGGCTCTAATCAAACCGGGGCTCAGGGGAAACCAGTAGCCTCATGTGCTGTGATCACTCATCAAAAAAATGGGTGGGGAGAAAAGCATCCCATGCAGCAGAATGACATTAAGCTTAGAGATAAAAGGCGCTCTCTAAAAAAAAAACCCAAAAAACAAAAAAGAAAAGAAAACAAAATCAAACGAAGAAAAGGACCAGATTGAAAAATTATTTAAAAACACAAAATGCTTCACATGACCCTTTAAGACAACAAGACAACATAAGCCTCCTTTTTATTTCCTGCCTATTTCAGCCTGTTCCTGGTCAAGAACGCCACAGCTAATAATTGTGTCAGAAAACCTTCCTGTCTGAAAATGATCTCTTCCTAATGGATAGATGATTCCATATGGTTTCATATGTCAGAGATGGAGAGAGAACATATTGGGCGACTGGCCACAGCTGGCAGTTCGTGTTAGTGCCATATGGATAAATATGCAAGCTCTCCTGCATTGTGTATTTCAAGCAAACCATTTATCTAAACAGGTGCTGACCCACTGGGAATGCATTTTTATGGTCAAGCTTGCAGCATGCAGCGACACAAACTGCTCTGTTCACCCCTCCTATTTCTGCAGTGCAAACCCACATTTATGTATCGTTTGCCTCCATCCTGTGTAACTCCATTGATGCCCATAAAAGCACACCTGGGCAGACCCTTTGTAAATGAGACCTGAATCTGGCTCACTGAACTGTGTGGATATTATAAGACCAGTCTCCTAAATCCTCTTTGGGAATCAGTCTGTGATATTCACTTCTAATATATATTACTATATCATATGCAGGGGATTAAAATCACCCCATTTATGAGGCTATATAAATAAAGAATTAGACTTTCCACCTCCTTCAGCTACTGTGCTCTGTCCCTGATTACAGCTGAAATTTTTACACTCCTTTCCTCTCCATGCTATAATTGCCTCTTTGTCTAAACATGCTTCATTTTGGAATTCCTCTCACTTACATTCCTAATATATGCGGTTCAAGGTACTTGCTGACTGATTTATGCTAGTCTTGTGTGGCTCCCTTGGAAATGGAGCAGAACACATTCCATCCACCTGCGTAATAAAACCAGCTGGTGCAGGGTGGGAGCACTCAAACTGCAGCAGAAATAAAATTCACCTAAGTTTTGACTCAGTTATCTGTCCATCCACCAACTCTTCTGATTGTCTGTGGTATTAAAATCATGCCTAGGGAGCAAACCCTTGTGAAAAAAAGTCACTAATTATGCTGTTTATTCTAGATTTCTGTGTCACGGCCAGAAACAAATACTGGGGTGAGGGAAAAGGCTTTGTCTGCATTTCTGAGCAAGTATTTTTATAAGAGTGCAGCCCTGTTAATATGGTTCTAACATCCAGAAAATTTTAATATCACATAAACCCTCTGGGCTCCTTCTAGAATCATTGAATCACAGAATGGTTTGTGTTGGAAGGGACCTTTAAAGGTCATCTAGTTCAACCCCCCTGCCATGGGCAGGGACACTTTCCACTAGATCGGGTTGGTCAGAGCCCTGTCAGCCTGACCTTGAATGTTTCCAGGGGTGGTGCATCCACCACCTATGTGGGCAACCTGTGCCAGTGTTTCACCATGCTCATTTCTTTCTATCTACTCTAAATGTACACTCTTTTAGTTTAGATCCATTATCCCTTGTCCTATAACTACAGGTCTTACTAAACTGTCCCCATCTTTCTTATAAGCCCCCTTTAAGTACTGAAAGGCTGAAATAAGGTCTCTCCTTAGCCTCTTTCCATCTGCTTTACAAGCAATGTAAATTGTTACCTCTTTATCAGAGGAGGGAACAATTCCTATGAGAGCAAATTTAGTCAGTTTGGGGTTAGACCAATCTATAGTCCAAAGCTCAGATAAGTAATTTCATTAATGAGGTTTGAGTTGGATTTTCCATTTACAGCTATACAAACCCCATGGTGGGCAAAGGGGCAGAGAGTTAGTTTGGACAGGAAATTCAGGAATTCAGAAGTGGTTGTAGGAATAAGCCTGAGAGTCACACCATGCTTTCCCCTGCTCAGCACTTTCACATCAGTAAGAGTTCACTTGTCGTTCCTTGAGAAGTGAGAAAACAGGTAAGACTCAACCCAGCTCCTAATTCTTGTCTCCCATCATCTTTGCTGTACCCACATCTGATGTGCCTGGTCTCTCACTTCAGTTCATTTGTGCTCATCTATTCCAAACAGTACTTAAGCTCTCATAGCATAACAGCAATAAGGCAGCCGAAATAGCAAGTTCTCAGCTGTGTTTGGTGCACACTGTGCCGCGGGAGATTGAAAAGAAAATCAGAAAGTGCATGATGAAGATTAATATGAATCTGAACTGCTGCGTAAAAGACTGAGTCCTCTTTGTGCCTCTTATCTGCTGTTTGAAGTACCATTACTTAAGCTTGGTGTTAGGGGGGGGATGAAAATAAAAAGTCTTTCTCAGGGGATGTGAGAAGCCATTTCAAAAGGCGATGCCTCTCCAGTAAATAAAGCACAAATGTTACAGGTCAGCACTGAAATGGTGAATGAGATGGAGTTTCACCCAAAAGAAAACTTATTCAACCAGGAGGCTTTCAAATCTCCTCGCTGAGATAAAGAAGATCAAAGTGTTTAAACACGTTGATCCACTACTAAGGAAAATTTAGTGCTGGCAACAGACAGCAGCTGCAGTATAGCTGGCGTGTCTAAACTCACAGCAGGGGACTAATTGCTCCTATGGATGTAGGTTTTCTTTACAAAACCAGGTCTGAAGGAATGTCATTGTCATTCACAGAATTATGGAGATCTATTGATAAGAAATAAAATGCCAATCTATACTGGAGGGACAGAGTGCTGGAAGCTGAGCACGGGGGATGCATGAGGATTCTTTGCTTTTATTCAACCTGTATTGTGCAGGGAAAGATCCCATCAATTTACTCAGTATTATAACATTAGCTTCACACCTTCCTTGGTAAATAAATGAGGAAGAGTAGCTCAAAGTCAAACCATAATGCCATTTGTAAAACATATTGTTCTGAGAGGAAGCCTGGATAGAGGGGCTATTGCCATCAGAGAATTGCAAATTTTCCATGAAAATGGAAACATTTATATTTATATATAATATAAATATATTTATTTAAAAAATTATTTTTATAAAAATTATTAACTGGGCAGGGAGTATAGGATAATAATTCTGGTTATAAAAAATCATTCATTGAACTATTCCTGAATTCAGTGAACTATTCCTGATACAAGCACAGCTGTAAATATGCTTATGACAAGTCGGGTAAAGAGGCTGTTATGGCATCTCATTAAACAGGCTCCTTCTTGCCATCCCAACACGTGACAGAGGGCATGTTCCTGTTTTATTAAGGGACTGAGTAGAAAGAAGGCCTGAAGCAAGGGTTAGTGATGAGGCTTTTCCCATGACACAGAAGTTGTTTCTAGCAGAGATAGGAACTGAATGGAATTTTTGCATTTCATGGTGATTATTGAGGGATTTGAGTTCTTCTGTGTAGCTAATACCTGAATGCCCATTTTTTATTTATTCTAAGAGAAATTAAGAAAAATACTGATCCATAGCATCTTCCTTATAAAAGTATCTTCATATGTACCCAGGAAAAAGCAATGGCAGCTCACTCACCCCAGTCTTTCCAGTTGAGAAGGAGACATTTTGACTATGTGAAGAAATTAAATAATCCTGTGCTGTCATTACAGTACAGTACAATATACCAATCTACCTCCAGCTGTTCAGCCGTCATATGCTACTTGTAGTTCTTTTGATAACAGCAAATTTCACTACATGCATATGTATATGTTTATGTATATGTAGATACATTTTTCTGTTTTTATGTCCAGCCACATAAACAAAATGCATGCTTTGACCTTTCTTAATACCACCTCATTCTTGGGATTTTCCAGAAGTACCTAAATTATTCACCCCTGGATTCCAGAATAGGCAAAGGAGAGAGAGAAGGGCATTCAGAGGCCACAGATCTCTTCTCTCATCACAAATGAAAACTTTTTCATAACTCTACCCTTGACTGTTCCTTCGCAGTGGGGAGCCTTGTTAAATGTCAATACCCTGCCTAAATGTAGGAAGTAAATTCTTCCATGGTTTCCAGAAAGGACATCACAGCATGCCTACATTTGCTTCAACATGAGGGTCAGAAGAACAGGATACTACGCATGCAGCAGCAGAGTAGATGTAGCATGTTGTGGGCTGAGGCGATAGAATACAGTTATGAATGTATTCTCTGATGGGTTAAAGGGTTAATTCATTTGGGATGACCTAGACATCCAATCTGGCCTTTTTTTGCTGATTTGGAAAGGTGCAGGCCTTTCACTTGGTGCACCCAAGTGAACCACTGCCCATACCTCTTTGGACCTGTCATGTCTTGGGGTGTGATCTCATTGAACTGGAGCTAGAGGCAGTGGCAGAGGAACAATAGATGGAATAAGTTCCTACGTGATCCACCTTGAGTGTACCCCTTTTGCAACACCCTCCTCATCAGTATTATACCCCCAGGAAGTGAGGAGACAATGGTCAGGAGCACATCCTCCCAACACAGAAGCACTGAGATTTAGGAACAGTGTCCTTACCCTCTGTCCTCTTAGTACTTTTCTCACTAATGCAACAACCAGTTGATTTACACCAGGAAATCAATTACAAATTAATGAATCGGTTCAGCAACACATTTAAGGCCCCCAAGCAGTGTAGAACTATCTGACCCTATTTACCTGTTGGTCCACTGCAGCAGTTACGTAATATTTTAATGTCTAAGAAAACAGCTTTTAAAAATGTGTTAAAAGATTATTTAATGTCCATTTCATGTACCTGTAATTAGACAATGATTATACTGGAAGCTTTTGCTTTGTCATCTTCTTAATCATTGGTGTCTGGCATTTTTTATTCTACTCTTAAGAGTAGAATACAATTTGCAAACACAGTGGAGTTTTTATGGAGAATGGCAATCTGTGGCAAGCAGGTTAAAAACACTGCAAGGAAGTCTCCATTCTCCTCAGTATTTCCAGGCCAGGGTATGTCAAAGTTCAGATGTACAAATAACTTACAAAATTACCGGATTGGATCTGTACAGTGAGATGCAGGAGTATTCATAGTCTGCAAGAAACATGGGGTCCATATAGCTTAGTCCACAATTGCCAGCCTTTATTAGGGTCGCATTTTCCATCCTTGTGCTCAATAGCTGTGCTCCTCTAAACTTCTCAATGTCAGCTTACCTGCCCAATGGCAAAAAAATAGGGCCAAAAAAATTACCCTTCATTTCAAAGCTATGGAAGGGTTATAGATCAGCAGGAAAGATTATTACTTCCATTTAACAGCTTTAACGAAAAGTGTATTGATGGTCAGATTATGTTTCATTGTTGGTCAAGGCTGTGCTGAAAGACCTGAAGCCGTTACAGGACAACAATCGAGAAACAATTATAGAAACATCCGTTATGAACTGGGAAACACACTGTGATACTTTTTCTAGGCAATACAGAAACTCTTTTACAATATACAGTTCAAATAGGCCAGGAGAAATTTTTTACTTATGAAATGAACCCAACAGAAAAAATATTTTTTTCCCAGAGATGAAGGAGTAGCTTAAAAAAATTATCCAGAAGCCAAAGAAGATTCTTTTTTTTTTACACAGTAGACTGGGAAAATATTTATTTTGGAGAAACTACCACACAAAAGGCATATTTTAATGCTTTGAATTTTGAGATATGGATTATGAACATTTCAAAATGAATTTTGCTGTAAGTTCCAAAGAAATGTTTTACATATGGGGAAGCTGCTTTGCCAGCCTTGATCAGATGGGTATAGAATCACAGAATCATTGAATATTTTAAGCTGGAAGGAACCTTAAAGATTCCTAGTTCCAAACCGCTCCAATGGGCAGGGATGCCACCCACTAGACCAGGTTGCTCAGAGCCCCATCCAACCTGGTTTTGAACACATCCAGGGAAGGAGAATCCCTTACTTCTCTGGGCAGCCTGTTATAGTGCCTCACTAGGCTAATGTAATGTGGGTGTGTTAATTTTAAACTCTGCAAGTATAGGACCAATTTCACTTTGAGACAGAAGCTGTTGCATTTTGGTACAATTTCTTCACCCACCTGAAATCTAAGTTCAATAAATCAAATTTCCACAAAAGAAGCAACTCATTTGGTGTTGCAGATTTTAGGCTTATGGAAATGCCTTGTTTCTTTGTTCCAACTGGCCAAAACTGGGTATTTTATCTTTGAGTTCTCCTGGCTTGATAAAATAAGTTATTTACCAGATTTATTATTGTGGTCAACTGCAATATTTTGAACAGTGTTATAACTGAAATGCTGCTTAGCTTTTGTCGAGGCAACATTAAAATTAATGGCTGAAGGACTGGTTATTCATTTGCACTGAGAAAACATGGCTTGAGGTGATACTCATTGACTGTTAACTCATGCAACTAAAAACTAGACATCTGAGTTAGTCTAGGTTAATAGCTCTTTAACTTCTATGATGTAGATGTCTAAAGGTAGTTGAGATAAATCTATGATGACCGAAGCATATGCAGGCAAATGAGACTTAAATATAGCACAATTAAAAATAGAACATGAAAGCCAATTTTTGGTATAAAGCATATCTGGTGACCTTGTAACAAGTGAGAAGGAAGAGCTTGGTATGCAAAGGGCATGGGACTGCAATTCTTTGATGAACATTAAAATGTAATTCTGCCAAAACTCAACAGGACACATTCTACATCCTTTACTTGTGCTACCATTTCCTAGAAATGCAATT
Organism: Pseudopipra pipra; assembly: GCF_036250125.1. Classification (NCBI taxonomy): domain Eukaryota; kingdom Metazoa; phylum Chordata; class Aves; order Passeriformes; family Pipridae; genus Pseudopipra; species Pseudopipra pipra. Next base: position 31,938,273 of record NC_087550.1, on the reverse strand, counting down.
TTTCGCTTGAAGTTATTAGACACTGAGAAAATGCGTCTCCACTGTGTAGCCTTTTTCCAACCTCCTCTCTAAACCACTTAAAAATCAGTCTCACCCTTCCTAAAAAAACCCCAGACAAAATGACGTTAAATGGCCACAACACAATTAGAACAGACTGGGATGTGCAAAACAGTCCACTGGGAGTCGTTCTGGCTGATGAAGGTCGAAATTGCCTTCTTCCCTGGGCAGCTTGTTCTAGTGGCTAACAATTCCTTCTGTGAAGAAATTTTTGCTAACATCCAATCTAAACTTCCCCTGGAGCAACTTGATGCTGTTTCCTCTTGTCCTCCTGCTTGTTACCTGGGAGAAGAGATCAACTTGCACCTCATTAAGACCTCCTTTCAGGTAGTTGTAGACAGCGATGGTTATAGTGGTGGTTGGGCTTCAGTGACTGCAAAGGAATATGCCATCTTACAGAAAGTTGTCTTTTGCCTCTAAATAAACCAACAAGACCCTCTTCTGCTTTCATTTGCTGCCTTTTGGAACATGCCTATGATCTCCAAATACATCAAACATGCCTTTGTGTTCTCCATGGGGGAACAAAATAATGAGAAGTTGTCCTGTGAACAGGGCTTCATTTGGGAGGATGATTTTTCAGCTCATTCAGCATGTGCTGTCTCTGCTTCCCACCTCACTCCACCTAGCCACCATGTCAGACAGCAAACCCCCAGTCATCGTTTATAGCAGAGGATGATAATGGAAAAGGAAGTGGAGAGAAATGTGCTGCACAGATACAATCAGAAGCAGCAGCAACCAGTTTATGTATGCATGTATGTATTTAATCCTGGCCGTGTCTCCAGCTCCTCAGACTGTCCCCAGTCAGCCCTTTGAGGGAACACTTGACTTCAGGCACATATTGAAGCTCTGCTGTCCCAAGTGAGACTTAAACTTGTGCTTAATGGTAAATGTCTGCTAAAAAAAGCATTATTTGGGTTTGGAAAAGACTACAGAACATATGTAACTGCTTTTGCAGGACACTCTGATCAGGCCCAGAGGTGGGCACTAAAGTATTCCTGGCCAGAAATTTGTAGTCAGTATGAACATCCTTGGTGAGGGCATATCCGTGACCTTTCCTCAGCCTCCCACTGGCAGCCAGGCAGCCAGGCCATCCACTACCATTTCTTGTGCCTTTGAGGTTGGCACTAATTGCCATCTCAGGAGGGGTGTTTTCTTGCAAAGTGGCCACTGTTATCAGCAATTCAGCTGGTATCACAGTAATTCAGGGGCATCTCACCTACTGTGGGTTAATGAAGGATGGACCAAAGCAGCATGCTAGCCAGGAAAAGCTAAACTATTTCCAGCGCTGAACACCGCTTAAACCTCTCAGTTGCTTTTTGAATATATGATACATTTGGAAATAATATATCTGGAAAACCCCCGAGCAAGCAAACTCCAAAGCAATCCAACCATCAAAAGTCTGGATTAAATAGCACAGGTGGCAGAGAAATTGCTCTCTCCTTGTGTGTGGTCCCTGATGCAGATGCCTTGTTTTCACAACACTTATAATGAAAGCATTTTTATTTTTGGATGCTCTTTAGGGTACAATGTAATACATCAAAATAAATCATTGTATCATATGCCTGTTAAGAATGAAAGCTGATGCACTAAATGTCAGGGTTGCTTGCTTTGATTAATCAATGAATATTGAGTTTTGCTAACAGTGTGAAGGAAAGAAACAGTAGTGAAGGAGGAAATGTTTACTTGATACAAAGATATAGATATATAGTTAAAGTTTCAATGAGATTGTGTAGATTAGTGGTGATATTGTTTCAAATAAGGCAAAATCTCCACTCGATCTGTGCTTTAGTAGAGAAATTGTGTACCGTTTCCCCTCTGTATTTTCGCTTATTAAATAAATTCGATAATCATCATTGAAAAGGCATTCATTTCAATTGCTATGGAGAAAACTTCTGATCAGATCGAGCTTCAAGGCCACCCTCATTCCTATGAGACAGGAAGTATCTGTATGATAAATTAACTGTGGGTGAATGCTAAATCTTTAATGAGAAAAAACATGTTCTCTTGGATTCAACCTTTCATGTGAAAGCTGTTTGGGACCTTACTGAAAAGAATGTGTTAATCAAGAGAAAAGCATAATTACTATCTTGTCAACAGACACAAATGAGAAAGCCTGATGAAAATGAGGTTGAAATGAACTCCAAAAAAAACACAAAAAAAGAGGAGTTTTTCTGTACTGTTTTTGGAGCTTACTTTACACTGCACAGTGATTTATGACAATTGGAATCTCACTATTTCTGCAACTAATATTACTGGATGCTTCCTATTCAGAGGAATGTTAATCATAATAATGCAAATGGAAGTATTATTGCAGCTATGCCTCAGAGTTCGTATTTTATATTGAGCCAAAGGTTCAATATTCAGCATCCTTCTCAGTGGAGCATTCTCATTGTATGGATAGAAGAATGTGCACCGAAGGTAAAATAACTGAATTAATATAAACCAGAATAATATGCCTGGCATACAGCTTCCCATTTTCCCATTTTGCTGTAAGGTCCTGATTTTTCAGACTTTTTAAACCAATAATAAATTATTGTGATGCACTGCTAATTACACCTCACCAAAGTTATGTGTAGTATAAATTGCACTGGTGATGGACTTAGATTAAGTTTCTTATGCTTATTTTTAGCAAGTCAAAGGCAATTCATTTCCAACTGGGCCACATTTAAAAGTTTAAAGTGAAAAAACTGTGTAATTATTTCCTAATATGAGGATAATATTGGTGACAAACATTTATCCTGCATATCTTTTTGCACTAAATATATTAATGAGAAAGGTAGAAGCAAGAATACATATTAATTTGGTCATGTATTTAAAGATATAATGAGTATTTATAAATTTTCCTTCTGCAAATATTTTCTAAATTGTCTTCTTCATGTTATTACCTCCCTATGCTCTCCCTTAGATAATTTCTTAGCTTGTGATTAGTTTCTTTATGACTGTTGATGCTTCTGAAAATATTTGGTCTTTTTCCTTAATAATTATTTTTCTTTCCTTCTTTTTTTTTTTTTGTTTGTTTTTAGTTTAATTTGGTTTGGGTTTTTTTGTTTGAGTTTTGATTGGTGAGGGGGGTGGGAGGGAAGAGGGGATAATGGCAATTTTTAAAGAAATCCTGATGGCTTTTATTAAAAACCACATAAACATGAAGTTTCTAAGAATATTTCAGATCTCATTCAGAAACATAAATACTTCAGAAAATAAATAACCCATGTTAATATGTCCATACTACGAATACTTTTCCAAATCCTTCTCTCTGTAGCAGAAATGTACTTTTTATTTCCATCCAAAAGAAATGTAACTACCACATTAAGACTGTTCAGGTGACAGTGGAGGAGGTTGTGCATGTGGTCAGGGTGAGACCCTACTTTTTGGGGAACATCGGGCAGTGGCTGGAGGTTAGATGTCCACCACAAGGCATTATTATCCTCTTGATAGGAAAGTAGAGAAGTCCTTAAGTGGGGAACACATTTCAGACTTTGCAGATCTGGGTTCAAATACAATACAAATACCAAGGATCAAGGAAAGCAGTCTAGGTCTTCAAAAATTTCTCAACAACAAGCTACGTGAGAAGGAGGTGCCCAAATAACTTTCAGGATCAGATCCAAGAGATACCACTATATGTCTTATTCTATATCCTGTGGTCTGGATTAAGCGGTTTTGTGTTCTGAGTACCTGATTCTCACTTCTTCTGGAATCATTTGACATTATTTGGGCCCATTCTTTCAAAACGGCATTCAGGTCATGATATGTGTGTGTATATATACATGTATGTATGTATGTATGTATGTATGTATATACTGACATATAAACATAGGGGTTTGCTTTGGTTTAGTTTGGTGTTTGGGGTTTTTTTTGTTGTTTGTTTAAGAAGAGATGAAATCACTTTGATGGTGCATTTGATGGTTCATCCCAGAGATACACAGTCAGGCATGTCACAGTACCTTCCAGAAGACAAGTATAAATGCAAGAGCAACTGTAAACTCTCAATTTCTAACCGTGAATGTTAAAGGAGTAGAGCAGATCTTATTCTCTTATTCTCTCTGTGCTGGAACTTACTCTTCAAGGTGGGAATGATATCACTTCCCTATCTTGTCAAGCAGTTTAAAAATACATATATTGAAAATCAGGAGAGGTATAGATATTATGGTGAAGGGGGACTCAAAGTGTACCTGGCTTCTGAGAGAGGACAATGAATAATTTGTTCTCACCTCCTCCACCACATTTTCAGATCCCCTAGAAATGCATTCTGGTAAGCGATGGCCTCTTCTGCTTTTGTTTTCCCTCTCATTGAAGTGAACATCAGCAAGAGAGAAGACTCACAAATTAATTCAGATTGGCTTAGATAAGGACCCTGTGATGTTGATTAGAAACCATCCACAGGGCCATTAGCAAATTGAGATAATAAATGAAAATGTGTTGAATTGCGTGAGTTTTCTAGTGGGGGAACATCAGGGAGCAGTCTTGAGTCCAGTCTTCTTTAAATATCTTCATTCATTAGCAAAAGACAGGAAAAGAGTACATGTTAATTAAAATCACAAATGATCCAAATTGGGAAGCGCTGCATAAATCAGTGAAGATAGAGAGATTAGAAACCTTAGGCAGGAAATGACAAAATGAGGTGCAGTTTGAAAAATGCATGTGGAGGAGAAATAATCTATAAGAGAACACAATAAGCAGCAAGGAGGGTTCTTCAAGAAGCAGAATAATGGGAGGAAGCCAAAGGATGTGGATCATGGAGTAAAGGCCAATGAACCAGAGCACCTATTTAAAGGTGACCTTTGCACTTTTTCAATGGACAGCTTGGATTCAAAATTAATTTACAATTGGCAAGAATGAGGGGTCAATGTAGTTTTGGACCATATATGCAGAAACAGGGTGCCAAGGAAGGACATGGAAGCCCACCTCTATAACAGTAACCACATCTTTCAGGCTTCTAATTTTATTTTTTTTTCCTGTTCTGCGAGACCTTGTGTAACAGAGTGAATGTAAAATAGAAGCATATCAAATGAAATGAGTGCCCTGGTAAAGCTGCTGGCTCTGGCAAATGTGGCTTTCAATGAAACTACACACACTCTCTTGCTGCGGTCTTGCTTCTCCACCTTTCCAATCCCTGTGGGACTTTGTCTACCTGAGACAAGGAAAGGAGCTAAGAGAAGGGGCTTGAGAATAACCAGCTAATGAGAGTCATAAGAGAAGAGGAGCCCCAATGCTGTTCTACACTTTCTTTGAAACTGCTGCTTGTGGTGTGACAGGTTAGTCACACATGCATCATTACTTTTAAACTGTGGCTCTTCAATGCCACAAGCAACTCAGATATGACATAATTTACTGATGTGAGTTGAAACATCAAGAAGCTTTTGTATAAGATCTTGGTCGTTTCACTCTAACAAAGGGGGAAGATTTAAGAAAGGAGATATTTGGGATAACCACATAAATGAAACAAAAATTCATTCATCTTCTGAGGCCTGCAAAATCACAGAACAGGAAAGGAACAATTGCCATGTTAACTTGAAACCCTTAAACTACAGTAGGGAAATTTGTAAATTTCTCTTTTGGCAAAGGGATGGATGTTTGCACAGTTGGTCAAGGACAGCTATTTAATTCTGAGTGCTGTACAGAAGACCTTAGTTTATATTTGGCAGATGCATTTATTTCCATGAGATAACTAAGCATACCCTAGTATTGCTGATATGATATTACAGCAGGAACCTCATGTATATAGATTACTATTTTATTTACCCTGTCTAACTGTGTAGCTGTTGGTTTTAATTAATTTTTATATAGGAAATAAGTTAAAAATCACTGAACAAAGCGCTGATTTTTTTTTATGTCTATGTATTTTTACAGGTAGACTGAGAATAACACATCTCGGTTAAAACAATATCCTACAAGAAGCATTTGATGGATTGTTCCTAGATATTTCTAAGAGGGCAAATACAAAAAGTGAGTACTAATTCCAGTACCTGGGATGCTTTAATTATGTTTTGTTGTTTAAAATTAAATTATGATAGTTGTAATGTTTCTTGAGCACATTAAGTGGAGTCATGAGGAATTTCTCTAATTTCTCTAGAACATGTCTATTACTGACCTATGTCTTTTTTTATTATCTGACAATGATAATTTGCATCACAGTCCCAGTCAAGGATTCAATTTTGCTGTGCCAGGCACTCTAGAAACACAAATGTTCTCTGCTTGAAATGACTTACATCTTAGTAGAAATCAAGGAAGTATGGATAGTGACAGAAAGATGGAGACCCATGAATGTAATAAGAAAGTGCTGCTCAGTACGACAGGAGATGTTAATAGCACATCTGTAGTCTAACCCTTATCAGAGCTTTTTAGAAAGGAAGGGACTAGAAGGTTATTTTATAGATTTTAGAGAGTGCAGCATGGAAGAAAATACAAAACCACTCATTTGAAAATCCAGCACATGGACTATGCATGGGTTGATTGGATACAGACAGCCTAGTTTTGATAGAAATGGGGAAGGGAAATCAATCTGGAAAAATGGCCTTTTTATCCAGGGAATATCATCAGGGCAAATTTACATCTGTGATGTAAGTGAGAGACAGGGATTCTGCAGTAATTAAGATGTTCAATGATAAGGTCTGAGAAAGGACATTTACCCAGACAGGTAGAGAGAGAGGAAAGGCATTATTGTAAGTAGGATACACAGAACATACTTAGAATATGTATGTAGCTTCAATATAACTGGAAAGTGGCATCTGAGACAGGAGTATGAGTTGAAGATGATACCAAGGGTACACACGTGACAGGATGGTGGCATTGTCCACAGTGATCAAGAAGGAAGGTTGCTTGGAGATCATTGCTGGGACTCCTAAAATGGAAGGAAAACAACTCCAGGACTGTTCTAGGACAGTTCAGCACACAGAAAATGACTAGGAAACAGTAGAGAAGCAGAACCACGAATTAAAGAATCACTGAATATTTGAGGTTGGCAGGAACCACTGGAGATTGTCTAGTCACCTTTCTAATCAAAGCAGGCTTTCCTAGAGAAGGTTGTTGAGGGATGATCTTTAAGGGCCTTTCACCTGGACCTCAGCTTGGAAAGTCTTGACGGGAGTGATGAATAGAGAGAAAGAAATTCCTATTAATGTTAAAACTACTGGTATGGTAGGGGGAGTTTTGAAACTCAAAGCCATGAATATAAAGTAATATTTAAATTGAATTGATGAACAATTATGTGTACTTGCAAGGTAGAATGGAAGTGATTAGTGAACACCAATGCTTTAATCACCAGCACTACACAGGTATTGGCATAAATAAGAACAGGCAGTTCCCAAAGCATGATAACTCTGCCTGCAAGTTATATCCTATAAATCACTTGCTCCTATAAGGAATTAAATTGCTTTTTTACATAATCAAAGAATCATAGAAAGAGTTGGGTTGGAAGGGACCATAAAGATCATCTAGTTTGAACCCCACTGCTGTGGGCACGAAAGTAATAGGGATGGTGTAAGCTGAAATGTTTTGTCTGTAGCAAGGGTTCAAGAAGTTGAGCCCTGAGAAAGATCTCATTTGAAGATAAAGACTGCTTATCAAAGAAAAAGAAAAAGGAAAAGGAGAGGTGAAAAATTGTCAGAAAAAGAAGTGTTTTCAAAGTCAAGGTTACATGGTAAGTGGTAAGAGTATTATGAGGTGATAGCCTAAAGGAAACCGAATGGAGTGAGGAATAGGAGAGGAAATCTCTGAAATAAAACTTCCCAAATTGCTGGGAGTTGCTGCACATGACAGCCTCTCCTTATTAATAGATGGGAATTTCATGGGACATATCTAGATGGCTTTTTACTGAAGGTGAATTCTTACTTGTCAACATAACATGAAGAATTTTTTTCGTTAAAAAATGCTATTCAGTTTTTCACAACTTTGATGCTTTTGATAACCTTTTTGCTGCCAGCAGATCTGAGTAGTGACAAAAGTTCAAGGAGTCAATAGTAGACCCCAAATCAATTATTTGTTGTGGAACCACAGATCTTTTCCCCAGTTACGTCCAACTGGACAGTGGAGTCAGTCATGCCAGGTGTGAGGCAACCACATTTCGACCTCAAGAGCCAGTCCACAGCTGCTTCCCAGGTATGCCATGTTGGCTGGTCCAGTGCTATCTGCTGAGTATTAGAACTATAGAATGTTTTGGGTTAGAAAGGACCTTAAAGATCCTCTAGTTCCAACCCAACTGACATGGGCAGGGACACCTTCTACTAGACCAGGTGGCTCAGGGCTTCATCCAGCTTGGCCTGGAACACTTCCATGGATGGAGGAGCCACATCTCTGGGCAACTTGTACCAGTGTCCCACCACCCTTGAAGGAAAGAAGTTCTTCCTAATATCCAATTTAAATCTGACCTCTGTCAATTTAAAGCCATTCCCCCATTTCCGTTTGTTCCGTCACCTTGTCAAAAGTCCATCTCCAGCCCTCTTGTAGCCCCTTTAGGTACTGGAAGGGGCTATAAGGTCTCCCTGGAGCCTTTTCTTCTCCAGGTTGAGTAACCCCAACTTTCTCAGCTAGTCTTCAAAAGAGAGGTGCTACAGCCTTTTGATCAACTTCGTGGCCCTCTTCAATGCGCACAGAAGATGAATATGACAGTACAAATAAGGGAAGGTTGTTACTTATTGTGTCATTAAAAGGAGTAACATGCCTCAGGGTATGTAGAGTATTTCTTAGGGTGCTTTTCAGACAACATCTTTGATTTGGAACAGCCAACATGGATCAGGAAACAAGATGATTTTAGGAGTTGCTGTCCGCTTGCAGCTCTCAATGGAAACTGTGGCTCATTGCTGACCAGACTACTCTTACTCAGGTGATGAAAGGGAGCATTAGCTAACTGGAATTTGGTTGCCCAATTTGAAAATCCTGGCTGTTGTTTCTGGCTGTCATGCAATTCTGCTGTGCACTTTTTTCTTTTCTATTTTCCCTTTAAACACCATAAGGCAACTCTTCTATACTGGGGACTTGTGCAAGCACTTTATATGAATAAGGTTTTGGTAATAAGGTTTTGTAAAAAAGTTCCCCTTTCCCAGCTAATTAGAAAGTGCTAGATAATGTGTATGTCTTTTCAAATTTTCTTTAGTCCCCTGTCTTCTTAGTCTTGATCAACCTGTCACAGGAACTGTGTGGTATATCTTCTTGTTTACACTACAAATCCAAGATAAGCATCTTTATCAACTGTATATTTATACAGCATCTAACAGGTCAGGCTCATGATACACTTAAAGCCTCCAGGTACTATAACTATAGAGATGTTATATAATACTATGGAGCTGCTCATTCTTCCCACAGGCATTTTGTTTCAACCCACAATACAGAGAGACATCCTTTTAAAGGTTCTGTTTATTCAATGTCATGCAGTGTTAATTAAGCATTAATTGATAATTATTTCTTATTTTCTGAGGTGCCAGATCATAATTTTTCTTGAACAACCCTTGAAGTTTGGCTCAAGATGCTGGAGGAAGAATGGAATAGACTTGTGTTGGAGAGTAGTAGATGCATTATTTATTTATTTATGTATTTGTTTGCTTATTTATTTTTGCTGTCAAGTGCATCAGTTTCCATAATCCTTTCCCCTCCCATTATTTGACAGATGAGGAACTAGAAAACAATAGGAAGGTTGTAATTAGCAACTTCGCTGTGGAATGTGCAGTGGAGTAGGGGGTGGGTGTGGAAATCAGTATGAACTCAGAAGTTTATTACAAGGACTGTTTGTACATTGTCTGTCAGTCGTTTTGTCCCTGTTTAGAATTGGGAATTAATTGCAATGTATTTCTTGGACACATCAGATTTTCTTTTCTTTTGCTTTGCTGAAGAAATCTATTTTCAGCCCATGTTTTGTTCCTCCTGTTGTGACATGCAGGAAGTGTGATCTCACACCCTCCAAAGAATTGATACACAACAGCAATGTAATAACAAAGATCTCATCATTACACTGTTTGGAAAAAAGAGGTAACTTCATAGCAGTGGAACTGTCCTTAGCTGCAGATGTGATGTATCTCAGAAAAATCTTCCCCTGGGGATACTTATTGCTCATCTCCATGTAGGTTTAACAAATACACCAAAATATCATAGCATCTTCCTGCTGAAAACTACTTGCTATTTGGAGAGCATTATTGACATAGGCTTAACCCACAGCCTGCACAGTGAAATACCATTTGCCCACACCACCCACTCCCAGGAACAGGCTGATCCATCCAGGTGCATTGTCCTCAAGCAGGTTTGAACCCCACTGTACCATGGCCAAAGCTCCTCAACGCTCCTTACTTTGAAGCTCTGACTGAGCAGCACAGCCTGCAGTGCCATGTGCCACCCCTGGGAACTGTTTGCAAGCCCTGGTTAGTCACCCACAGCCATGGTACAGAAAGCTGACTTCACTATGGGCTCCGGTGGGAACCATGCATCCAGGGATTTTCATCCCAGTTTGTTTTTCATAAAATCATAGAATCACAGAATGATTTGGGTTGGAAAGGACCTTAAAGATCATGGAGTTGCAACCCCACTCCCATGGGCAGGGACACTTTCCACTAGACCAAGTGGCTCAAAGCCCCATCTAACCTGGTCTTGAACACTTCAGAGATGGAGGAGCCACACATTCTCTGGGCAACCTGCACCAGTGCCTCACCACCTCATAGTGAACAATTTCTTCCTAATACCTAATCTAAACCTGCCTTCTGTCAGTTTGAAGACATTCCCCCTTGTCCTGACCCTCCGTACCCTTGTCAGAAGTCCCTCTCCAATAACGCCTTTAGGTACTGGAAGATGCTTTTACTCATTCATGTTGGCTGAAGTAAACTCATTTTTTTCATGGTAAAGCTTTCAAATGCTCTGGATATCCAAAGTTAGACTTCTTTTAGTTTACGGGTTCTAATTAGACATTGACTTATAGGGTGGGGTGACAGTGGAAAAAGGGAGCAAAGTTTGCATTGGGGCACATTAGCATAGTTTCCATTTTACTGGAAAGCATAAAATGTTTCTGCGTTAAAAATACTGAGCTTTTTCATCTCATTTTAATGCTAATTTTGCAACTGTGTCTGACTCTATCCTCAACTCTGCTCCTGGGGAAGTTTGTATTTTGTATGCTTTCTCACTGGGGTTAAGGAGCCCCTGCATATCATCAGGCACAATAAACAAGAAGGTGAATAGGGGCATTCATTTCTCATGCAACAGGGTAACTCAAAACAGAAGTATGGAAAAATAAATGAAAGTGAGTTATAAGATCTGTCTTCACCTGGTACATGAAAGCACCCTTGAGTACTGCTGCTGCAAAACTCTCCAGCATGTGTTTTGCTCCTGTGAGAAGGAGTCCTATTAAGCCCTAACATGAAGGACAGGCTTAAATATGGAAGACAATTTAAAATATACTTCAACAGGTGAGATTCTTCCCTGACTCCATTTTGTAATAACAGCATAGTGTTACCAGTGACAATTATAGACAATCATCAATTTGGTAAGGTTTATGTGCTCCTGAAGTGGAGGATTGCTAAATACAAGGTATTTGTGGGGAGGGGAAGGCGGGTGCATGCCTAAGGCATTCACTCAAACCTACAGAGCATCCAGTTCTTTGGGGAAAATAAAAATTAGGTTGGCCAACCTCATGCAGAGTTGCTGCCCTGTTTGAGGTAAACATGCAATTCACCTGCAATCCTCACTTTTTGCTGTCTGTGCCAGGGAACTGGCACTTTTAAGTGTAATTACCAGGCACTAAGGAGTAATTCTTCTGGCTGTCCCATTAAGAACAGAGCAGGAGAGGCTCCCCAAGGAGCTTCAACAGGCAAATGCAGAATATGCTGTTTACTTTTACAGGATCTTGATTCACCTGTATTAGACTGTGTGTAAAAGTAATGCAGCTGTTCTGTGCAGTGCTCAGCTGTAGAATTTGTTCCAAGGACTGTTCCCAGTTAGACTCAGCCACACCCCAAAGGATGCTGGCAAAATATCCTTGCTATCCATAAAACATGTGCTCTGGAGTCATAGGTGAAGGCCTTGATGAGGTGAAAGAACTTTTTAGTACTTCTCTTACACACTTCCTTACAAAGGAGACCTATCATGACCCTGATTGTCTGAGGACTGAGTTTCAAGCTGTCGTTTTTGAGTTTCTCTTTATTTTCTTAATTCTATTGGGGGGGGGGGGGTTGCATTTTAATGGTGTGACATTTGCCAGGGGAAACATTTGCAGCAATAAATCTCATCAAAATCTCCACCAAAATCTCATCTATTGCTTGACATTAATTTCAATCCTTTCCACTGCAGCTGTCTCCCTGCAGGTTTCATCTTGGCGCTGGAAGACAGGGATTTGTTCATCCTGCTCCACTGCTCTCAGAGCAGCCTCTGGGTATTACATGATGGGAGGGCACAGGGGAAATTTTTGTATTTTTGTAGTTAAACGCAATGGCATAATTTCCACATTGTTCCCTTTTCTTTGATCTTCTGATCTCTTTAACCAATTCCTTACCAATTGTTGGTGATCTGTTAGAACACCTACCCAACTAGCAGAAGCTCCAACAAAACTGGGAATAAATCCATTGGCAGAACTGTTTTCTCTGCTTATGTAAACAGTCTGCAGCAGCCACATCTGTTCCATTGGCTCTTAGAGAAGGGACATTGCCTCTCCCTCCCATTGCACTGGCCAACTGTGGTAAAATCAAAAAGCATGGGTGCCATGACAAAAGCAAACAACACATGTGCACTGACATGGTTTTCTCTTTGGGCAGAAGAACTGTGTAGCTGCAGCATTGAGCTCTCCAGGGAAGAAAGTGGGAGACCTGCTCTAGGGGTCAAAGAGCTGATGGCATCCTAAAAACCATCCTCCCAGGCATTATTCTGTTAACTTGATTTGGAAATTAAATCAATTTGCAAGCCTATGCAATGACTGTAAAACCAAACCTCTTAAAAAATTGAGATTTTCTGACAAAACCTTGGGGCAGCAGACAAGCACTTAAGAGGAATATTCTGCTTTTCACCTTGATGCACTGGATTCTTCTTTATATGTAAACTGCACCTTTCACATGTTGAAAATAAAGCAGTGGAATATCCCAAAGAAAAAAAACAAAAAGAAAAAAGAAGGCAGCTTCTTTGTTTGTTTCTTTGCTCAGTTTTTTAAAGGCTGTACCTATCAGCCCAGGGGAAAATGGAAGAAATCAAGTGGGACACGTACTGCTTTGTGATGGCATGACTTGCTGAAGCGATAAAATGCGTGACGTTTCCTGACACATGCATATTCTTAGTATCTGCTGATGAGACAGGATGAGTGGTAGTGCAAATGTTTGCTGACTTGGGGAGGGCTTCTGATACGGAAGGTATGCAGAGCTATCTTTGAATTTTCTCATAGCCAGGCGTATTTGTAACTGAGATCAGTGTTCATTCTCCAAGGACACCTCAAACATTTTATCAAAAACCCCAGGAATGATGTCATTATGACTCTTCAAGTCATAATCATCTTGGAGTGCTGACCACCCATGTGGATGTCAGGGTTGCAGGAATTCATGTGTAGGCCACAGCTCTGCAATATTTAGCAGCAGAATATGGATTTAAGAGTTGACTCTGGGCTCCAGTTTGAAAAGAGGTCTTTTGGTTTCTTGTGAGATGTTTTCCCATAGTTGTGCCAGAGGAACCGTAGTGGAATTATCCATTTCATAGCTTTCTGAGGCAGCTTGGACTTTCTGGGAAGACACCTGTGTCTATTTTTCCTCTTCTTCTTTGGTCATCTCCTTTATTTTTCCAGGCTTACATCCAAACTCTATGAGTGCATTTTGAATCTTAGGTCAGTTACTCCCTGGTGAAAATAAAGGTATTTAGAAAATCATCCAGAAATCCAGATCAAATATTTTAAAAACCCACTGCCCTTCAGCTCACCAAAGCCTGGGCCACTTTTACCTCCTTTATTTTCTTTATGACCTTTACAAAAATTTTCATAAGAAAAGGTGACTGCTCTCAGACCACCAGTGCTTCTCCTATCTGTGTCTCTCTGTTAGTGGAGGATGCTAATAGCAAAAGAGAGATAATTGTGCTTTAATTTGGTTCTGCTTGTTCAGGAGGGGGCAAGGGATGCCTTTTGGTTCCCATGGCCTTCTAGATAAGTTTCCATATAATGCCAATTAAGAGCAAAATAAAGAGTATGCAAAACAGATGACAACTGCTGCTCACCAGGAATGATTCTTTTGTGGCTAAAACAATGGGGTCTTCAATCAAGGGTGCACTTTTTGCTGCTGGAGTTTCCCTTGATTTTTTATTGCATTTTGCATAAGTTTTGCTGCTGAATGGATCAAGCCTAGCAAAGTTTAAGATGACTGTGACAGTGGGGACCTTCCAATTGTCTCTATATATATGTATGTATGTATGTATACATATAAATGTGAGTGTGTCTGTACACTTACCCAAAGCAGAAAGGAAAGTCAAATTAAGTTATTTTTTCCCCTACAAGTTATTTTTATTTTGTTTTCATTTCAAAGGGAGCTGTTGTGTATGGGGAAGGGTCAAGGGTTTTTTCTTCTCTTTTTATGCATTTTTTTTCTTTCTATTTGTTTGTTAGTTTTAAGAGTAATTATTCACCAGGGCCTTTTCAACTGTCAAATGCAACAAAAGGTAATCCGGCCTCTTCTCTGCCCTGCCCCCACACTCGCCTTTCCCTCCAACAAAAGCAGCCTTTGGTGGGGATGGTCACCATTTCATAGGGATCCTTCTGCATCCCACAAATCAGGAACACTCTTCTACTTTATATCAAGGTGACCTCTTATGAATGCTGGGAGACTCGTGATGTTGCAGCTGACGGTCTGCCCTGGGTGATGTTGCCTATGAAGAATTGGGAATTTGACAAATAGACCCTCAGAATCCTTTACTTTCCTTCAAGCAGAAATTCTAACTTACTACATGAACTGGTTATCAATTTATCTACAATGCATACCTTGGCATTAGCCATTCTCCATCTAAAGGGTGGTCCTAACCACTGGCTTAGATTCGCAGCCGCATTTGACCGGGATGAGCCCTCTGGCTTCCCAAATTGTGTTTTCTTTTTTCTTCATGACTTGCAGCTCCTTGCTGTTGAGGAAGCACATAGGAGAAAGAGTCCTGCTCAATGCCAATGCATTTTGCAGACAGAATTATGCTCCTTATAAGCAGATCAATATATGCCTATCTCCAGCTTCATATAAATATTTGCTTAGATACTAAATTGATCTTGTCCTAGATTTGCCATAATTTAAGTCTATGAAGCTATAATCAAGACTCCTTGATAATAAAAAGAACCCATCAGCAATTATACTCATTCACTTCACCATATTCAAGACTATTTCAGCATTTCACTGATAAACTCCTGTTTTCAATCAAATTTGCAACGTGAAAATCAACACTGCACACCAGTATTAATGATGTTGGAGTGCTTCATGTGTGGTATTTTGAAGTTATATCGGTGTGGAGATAGGAGTGATTTCTGAGGGGCTTTTTTCTGATATGGAAACTAGATTTTACTAAAAGTATACCTATAACCTTCTCTCAAAACTGTAACTGAGTATCATCTTTGTGGATTTCAATGTACTTTAATATTTCTGAAAGTTTGCAGTAGCCAAGTTTCTTGGAAACCAAAGCATCTAAGGACACTTCTGTCATATATTTCTTATTGTGATCACTTAGCATTTTGTTATGGAATTATCTGGTAGTGTGAGCTATATTAGAGACCCTTTGCACTAAATGCTAGACTGCCCATCCCCAAATACTTTTGTTCTCTATAGAGGAAATGGACAGAAAAGGGTGTCCGTTAAGGAATGTTATTTCTATTTTGCAAGTGGGGAGTGTGGCCTGAGAGAGATTTTTGCTCTCACAGTGTCATAGAAGAAGCCCTTTAAAGAAACAAATTGAAGCATCCTAGGGTTCTGGTCCATGTTACAAGAAGGAAATTTTGTTTAAATATTTGGAAAAAAACGTTCACAATGAGTTTAGTCAAACCTTGGCACAGGAGGAAACTCCATCCTTGAAGATACTAAGAACTGATTTGATCAGGGCCCTGAGCCACTTGATCTAATTCCCTAATTAGATTCTACTTCAAACGTGGCCCTGCCATGAGCAGGATGTTGGACTAGAAGGTCTCCAAAGGTTCCCTCCAACTGAAATTACTCTACATTACTCTGAACTACTCTCAGCAGATATGTATGTGCATATACATATAATAAGAACCCGAAGGAAGGTATATTTTAGTAACCAATAATGGGAACAGGTTTGTAGGTAGATGCTTGTAAGGACATTAGATGGCAGGTGTCATGGGTTATGCTTATTTAATGAAAGGACTAAAATCCCTTCACTTTCTCAGTGACTGTGTACCTGACTGTAAGACAAAGTGTGTGTCCTAATGGTTTTTCATCATTGAAAGTACCTGTTATTTTAAATCACGGCATTTCCAAAATTAACCCATTTTTGTGGTTTAGCCCTGGTAGGCAGCTAACCCTTGCACAACTGTTGGATCACTCCTCCCAGGTGAGATGGAGGAGAGAATTGAAAGGGTAAAACTGCAAAAGTTCATGAGTTTGGATAAAGACAATTTAACAGGCAAATCAAAAGCCAGGTACACAAGCAAAGCAAAATAAGAAATCCATTCACTACTTCCGTCAGCTTGCAGATGTTTGGCCATCCCTGAAAAGGCAAGGCTCTGCCATATATAATGGTTACTTGGGAAGACAAGCATAGCACTGTGCCAGCTACTGTGAAGAAATTTATCTCTATCTTAGCCAAAAACTTTATCCATCTCCAAAACTCTATCCATCACCAAAACTTCTGGGCTAGACTTGGCTTCACTATCCTTGGGCATCACTATCCTGGGGCATATCCTAGAATCAGAAACATCTATTGTCATCCATAACTGTTAAAACCACCTGAGAGTGCTTTACAAATAGATGTGTTAAGAGATCCTCTGAGTCCCTCCTGATACCTTGTTCATCATATATGGTTGCATTGATTATTAAAAGGGACCTGCATTGGGAGTGCTGCACAACAGACATGGAAGAAAGTCAATCTTTTAATCAAGAACTACATGTGCAAATGAAAGCTTTAGGTAGGTCAGAATATTACATAAATAATGAACAAATGTATAACCAAGTCAAGGGACAGCCTCAAAACTTTCATTCCCTTTAAAGATTCCTGGGGACTTTTATAACCAAGTCCAATAAAGTCTAGTTTGATTCCTCATTTGAAAGTCTTTCAAACTCCACTACACCCTTCTAGTCTTTGCTAATTCAGAAAAAATATCTGTTCAGGACTTGCTTTTCCATTCTAAACTGGCATTAGCATCCTATATGGATGAGATGCATATTGTATACTGCAGGGTGAACCTATGCTTATCACAGTTCCATCACTGCTCTCGAGTAGTTCATATTTCCTAAGAAGCCTGGAGCATCCAAAACCATTAGCAACCCAAATGCATCGTGCTCCCCTGGAGGAAGACAAATAGAATTAGACCTATTTTACAGATAAGAAGACTGAGGTCATTTTCCAGCTGATGTCTGAAGTTAAGCACCTAACTCACTGCTTTCAGCTGTAAAATGGTCTAAGCCTATGGTTCTCACTCTTTGCCTTCACTTTTGAGACCCAAATGTTCAGCTCCTACCATCCCTCTCTCCTTCTCCCATGCCAGCTATCACAATATTTCAGGTTTAATTGTCAGGAGAGCAGAGGCCCCCGGTAATCATCAAAACGTGGTGAATGTGCAGCACTGTCTGTGTCCATTTAATGCCTGGCTTTGCACGTAAGGTGACTTTTCTCAGGCTTGTCACCCAAATTTGCTGCAGATAAATGAGTTCTGAGCAGAAAAATAAGAACTGCAGAGGAGTCTGGAAGCATTTGCCTGCTTGGTCTCCAAAAGGCCTTGCAAACTGTTTTGTTGATAATGTGAACAAATTGGTATTTAGGGCCTGGACTCTAAATCAAAGAAAATACATGAAAAAGCAGCTAATAAGTAGCACTCATTATCAGATTATCACTGGCTCCAGAGCCTGTGGGGCAGGATCATATTCTGTTTCCTTTATCAGTCCTACCAATAGCTGGAGCCAACAATGATGTGTGGAGTTGTCCCTTGGGATTAATTACCACCTCCTTATGGCTGATCATTAAAAACAAAAATGAAAGTCTCTGACCATGAATTTCCATAGGAAAATCAAGTGAAATAAGTTTGATGTTAGTTTCTACACCAGCATGCTGAATGCAATCCAGAGATTCTGCCCATGGAGGAAATAATGAATTATGCCCAGCAGTTAACAACTGGAGGTA
This sequence comes from Pseudopipra pipra, assembly GCF_036250125.1. Lineage (NCBI taxonomy): Eukaryota > Metazoa > Chordata > Aves > Passeriformes > Pipridae > Pseudopipra > Pseudopipra pipra. The sequence goes on along the minus strand of NC_087550.1, from coordinate 31,919,961 downwards.
TCTTACTGGTGCTGTAGAGACATGTGTGTGTCACATCACATCAGCACAGCCATCCTCCCCCGTGGGTGCCTGAACCTGCTTCCTCTCACTTGAGGGTCGGCTCCCAGCAACAGTGCTGGCACCAGAGATTAGAAACTCAGCTGCACAAGAGCAGTTGGAGGGCTTTATTTTTTACTGATGTTAAAAAAAAATATACATCATAAAAGCAGTTACTTTCTGTGTTGCTCCCTTCACGATCAGCAGTTGTCAGGGTGGAAAGGTGGAAGTGACGAAGGATTGTCATCCCTTGCATGGAGGGTGGTGTCTGCTTTCTCACACCAGCTGCATATACCTTGGGAACTAAACAAGAGGAAAAGGGATAAGTTCAGCAGTAGGGATGTAATTCATAAGAGAGCAATGCCAAGTAGTCTCTTCCAGCTAAACTATCCTGTGCTGCTTTTTTTTTTCCATAGAATTTTTATAACCATTTTTATAGGATTTCAGTAACTCCTTTCTGATTATAAAAAACAATGAATTTCCATTTCTCATAATACAGTTAAATAATGAATAGATGAGCCTGGGATCACCCTGCTTATCACTACTGCAGGCAGTATTCATCTGTGCTAAAAAACCCATAAGTGTCTCTTTTAAACTTCTTAAAGAAAAAGGCATTTTAAATGTCTTTTTGCTCTCACCTTCAGTGAACATATAAAACAGGGTGGCTAAATCGAACACAGAAGTGTAACTTGTTATTTTCTATACATTAGGGAAGTCTAGAAAACTAGCAAGGGGCAGCTGTCTTGTGAGATTAATTCCATTTCCTACATCCCCTGGGTTTCTTCCAGATATAGTCACCTCCAGAGGAGATTCATAGATCTTAATGAGGAAACCACCCTCAGGAACTTCCATTCTGTCTGCACCAATTAATGAAAGAAAATCCAGGACAAACTATCTTCTTACCTAGACACATCAGCCAGGTTGGGTGAGATGAAGCTGAACCTTTTGTTGCCTAAAGGCGATGCAGGTGTGAGCACTGCCTCGGCAGTGCCATAGAAGCATTTATGTTGGAAAAGACCCTTAAGATCACTGATTCCAACTGTTCTTTGCTTTCCCCAAGACAAAGTTTACCACCTTACTCTGTGCAGCTGCACAACCAGCACTGCAGGAATGTCGTCTCTTGGATACCATATGGAAAATCATTTAAAATTAACCTCAGGGCTTCTTGATGAGTGTTGCACATTGACTGATTGAAAAAAAAACTATAAGTAAGTAATGGCTAATGGATGTATTAATCATAGCAGAACACACAACTTGAGAACATTAAGATAAAGGCCCTATTTCGAATACAAAGAAGGTGAGATCAAGGTTGACTTGTCCTTTCATGCTCCATGACTACTAGGGGTTGTCATCCAAAGACCGGAGAATTGATGCAACTCAGCATAGATTACTTTAAAAAGCAGACTAAAATAAAATAAAAAGCAGTAAAAATACCAGAATATGATGATATGAAAACCCGTGCTTTTCCAAGTGTGCTCTTTAAAAACTGGGAGGAATGAAACTCGGTTCTGAAGTCTTGTATTTCATACATTTGTATGTTCATTGCAGTGAAAATATTATCCAGAGATGTTAAACTGATTATGTTTTTTCAGCTTAATAAACTCATAAAATACTGGCAAGTTGATCTTCCCAGATGTTGAATAACTCGTGTGGGCTTGTTGAGTACTTAAAAGACCCATCAAAGTTTTGGGACCTGAGGAATTATGCAGATTTCAAAAAAAAACTCCTTGGCAATTCATAGAAGTAGAATTTACCGTGCCTTATGTTTTAGTTCTCAGCAGTGCAGACATCCACATTTTGGCTGGTCACCCTGGACTTTATCTACTGTCAGTCAAGGGGAAAGGCCTTCTGCAGAGCTCTTTAACTAATGTATTTTATATGTGTACATTAGGATAAGATGAATTGCACCTGTAAACCCTGTGTAGATAGCGATACCACAGACATTTTAATGATGATGTAAAATCTGCACCCTTTTCATTATTTGAACTGAGGTCTGATGTTATCATGTCACACAGATTTTCAGACTCTGTCATCTACCTTTGGCATGTTGATTATGCATCTTTTAACCAAAATAAATACAGGTGCATCTTTGATGGCCAATTACACTGAAGAATAAAGACTGTACTTTTGTTCTTTATCTCAGCATTGCTCTTTAACCTCACAGGAGGCTCAATACTAATAATCAGTCTGGTTCCCCATAAATTTGACGTGTCTCCTAGATAAGTTTGTGGGAGTTCAGGTCATTCTTTGCTTCCCATGAATGGGCTATGAGGAAGGCGAGATCTCATGGAGCTGAAGAATTTGAAGGACTCACATTTTGATGGTCTGAAGAAAAACTGTGTTAAAAAAATTAAAAAAAAGCAACCACCTAAGCTTCTGTAATTCTTTGTAAGTAGTGAAGATTGGATGTGAATTTAAATACCTGACTTGAGTGTTAGACAGAAAGACGGATGCCAAAGTGGCTGCGATGATCTTAACTGTGTTGTGCTGCAAGTTCATATTTAAAGAGTGGGCTGAACATTGCACGCTGGTGGCCAAATGCCAGCTTAAGGATCCCTCTCTCCCACAAGTTCTGTGTGGATATGGTGGCTGGTCCTCCACATCTTGCTAAGAAGCGGTTTAGGAAGAAGATTCCTTCATGGGCTTTACTATTATATACCTTACTTCTCCTCTGTGGCAACAGAGAAAAGAATTTGTGGCTGCCCCATCCCTGGAAGTGTTCAAGGCCAAGGAAGGGGTATTGAGCAACCAGTCTAGTGGAAGGTTTCCCTGTGCATGGCAGAGGAAGTAGTCCCTTCTAACCCAAACCATCCTATAGTTCTGGGACAGCAGAAAATATGGCAGGTGAGACACGATCCCACAGGCCACATCCAAACTCTGGACTCTCTTGATATAATATACTACATCAATGTCCAGTCATAGCTTTCTTTAACATTTACATATACATATATCTGTATGGAGTAGACTCTTAAAAATAGACACACACACACAAAAACCACAAACCTTTTTGGCATTTAGACAGATAAGGCCAATTTTATTGGCAAATATTTTGCTTGGCACCGATTCAGCATGTACTAATAGCTTAATAATTTTGGCAGACACACCAATGAAAAATGTTACTGAACCAGACCCAATTATGTGCATAAAATGTAAACAGTTGTGTCTGCTGGGGATAACTGCAGTATGTTGTCAAGCCATGGCTGTAAATTACATATGGTGGGTTGGTCTAAATTTGTTTTTGACAAACGATGGTCTGATGAGGTTGTTTCAGGGCCACACAAAGGATGGAAGGACATTATCAGCAGAGCACAATACCAGCATGGCTTTTGTTCCAGTTCCTGGACCAGGTTTCCAAAGTTTGGCAGCTCTGATGTAAGTTTTGAGCTGGTTTTCTGCTGTTCACTTTCAGTAGACCCTCCACAGTGTCGTCATACTTTAGTTATAATGAGTTAATTCTCGATAATTACTTCTTGTTCTCCAATAGACATCAGTGGATTAGCTATTTAGGTTATTTCTTAGTCTGGAAAAATTCCTGTGGCACTGGCAGAAGCTGAAGTTTTACAGCGAAGCTTTGAAAGCACAACAAAGCCCTTTCTTAGCTCTTTTATGCACCCATTTTGCTAAGCTGGATATACACATGCCGTCGAAGCTTCTATTCAGCCCCCATACATGAAAAGCAACTCTGAAACTGTCTCAAAATGCTTTCAGGAAGAATTTGAGTTAGCCTAGGCTACAATTAAAGAATGGCCATGACGAAGGTGAGGTGAGTGGGCATTGGATAAAGGGAGAAAAATAGCAAAGCTTTTCAGAACATGGCTGTGATAAGACCCCTCCAGCCCAGCACCTGGTGAAGCCATCGAGCATGCCCTCCCAACAGCTTAAATTAGAGTAACATTGCCACTCAGCAGGCTTCTGCTAAAAGCAGGCAGAGAGGGAAAAGTCTTAAGAAGAGCCTTTTCTGATCCATTCAGGTAGAAGAGTGTAAAGTAAATAATGAAGCCGAAGGGCAGTGCACAAGAGCATGACTCTGCATTCCTTTCGTGCCTGCTGCCACATAGCTAAAGGAGAGCACAGAAAATGAACTGCTGAAGGATGCAGAGAGCTCTGCTCTGGCTTTGCTGAAAGCCAGCGTCAACAGGGAAAGGAAGTTTGAGCCATTTGGAGCATAGCCTGCTGCCAATCTCTGCCCTTATCAGACTTTTCCAGAGAGCCTATAAACATGCACACTTCAGTAAATGGCATGTTATAAATATGGGTGAGTAACAGCATCTTAGTGGAAAAGCAAACAGGCTATTATTTATCACTGCCTTTCTATGATCAGCATATTCTTGTAGAAGTAGGTAGTTATTAGGAGAGGTTATTGACAGGGCTTTGTCAAGCTTCATATAAGTAAGCTTGATTTTTAACTAACAATGGCTTATTTATTCAGTCATTCCTAAAATCACATTTTGACTGAAAATTCCTCAGCTTTGGAAGTTAATTTACTTCCTTAACTCCACAGCAACATTGCATTAATAGTTTTTTTCAGGTATCCACTGACACATACAGAGAAAACAAAGGAGAATGATTGGTATCTTTAGCTGGAAAACACATTTTTGATATTGATTCTATTAGATTTTTATTTGTATACAGTTATATATATTGTAAAACACGTCTGTAATAAGGAATGCAAATTGAATGAGATTGGTAATTATGTGGCACAGAAAAGAAGGAAATGGCTCACTTTCTGTTCAGTTCAGTGATTATGAGCCAGATGATATAAGAAAAAATAAAATTATGGGTTTGGATAAACATGGTTTAACTCTTAGAGTGTTACTGATACAGAATGAGTAATCCTGATAGGGCATGATTAAACTTCAGGCAGAGATTCATTACAGAAGATAGGATCCAGACCAAAATTCTTCAAACATAGGAAGTTGTTTGTTTATTGAGGTTGACTCTGGTGCAATGTTCCTCCTTCTCCATGAAATGACATATAATGACTTCCAGTGTGCTTTGCACGAACATCTTCCTCGTCTTGATGTATTTTCCCTTCCGAACTAGGCTAATGGAAAATGAAAAGTAATCATACTACGAGACTTTCCTGAGGTCACATTCTCAGTTTGTTCTTTTGTCCTAAATCTCTACTAAGTTAGTCAAAAATCAACCTCAAATGATAACTGCATTGGTCAGAACTCCCGAGTCTGATTTTCTCTGTTTGTCAGCTTGGGAAATGATGAGAACTCTTTCTCTTCATCCTCAGTGTCCAGTCAGTGTGTGGAGCAGGAAACTGGGCAGTTACTGCATCTGAAAAATAGGTCTCAGAGAAGTTCTTCCAAAGAGAGATGCAGAACTGCCTTGAATATTGCACCATTTGTATGCAGAGCTGGCACTCAAAGCAGGAATCACTCTCAGTGGGATTTGAATGAGGGAGAAAGACCAAGACCATTTGCCGTTACCATCCTGTCATTTAGAGTTTTGCACAGCTTTGCATCTTTCTTTTCCTCCAGAATTTATTTCTTTAATTTCTCTTTTCCCAAAAGATAATTCCTATTTTTTTTCATTTGCCCAAACTTCCTCTTCAGTAGCAACTTACTCTAAATTTAGATCTCAGTTTTCATTGGGCGGACACCTTTTCTTTCCTGGTACTTGCATATCTTTATATGGAGCTAAGGCTCATATGTTCATGGAGAGACATTAGTAACTGATTTTTAAAAGACAAGAAAACCCTCAAAATGGAGATTAGAAACCTTGAAAGAGCTGCTTTAATACTGGAATATAAATCAGATGCATTTCAATTTAACACATGTAAGGAATCTATCTTCTGTTTTTGTTTTAAATTGTTGCGTAGGACTTGCTGCTTTAATATGAAAAATGTTTACGTACGTATAGATAGGTATAAAATATACAGATTAAAAGGGGGAAAATCTGGCGGAGAAAGGTATTGGAAGTAATAAGCATTACTCCTTCCTTGACAGACAACCTAATTCATTTCTCTGGGCTGCATACATGATGCAGATATCATTATAGTATTTGCTATTTTCTGACCTATGGTGGGAGAAAACTAACTTATAAGTTGCATTGCTTTCCACCTCTACCATCACGGCAAATTCCAGTGGTTATAACCTGCTCGACTGAGCCATTGAAATGGGGAACATTGGCAAAGTCCATCAGGGATTTGCAAATACATGAGGAGTGTCTACACAGTGACCTGATAGCACAGTGCAAACATCAATACACTGATCCTCAGCAAGAATGATTTACAATAAGGCTGAATCCTGTCCCCTTGAAGAAGCTGATATGCTTGGCTAGACCTTCAGCCATACTGTTATTCTGTACTTACTATACTGACTTTTATTTAAACAGATCTATAAAGATTTTTCATATGAGCTGCTCACACGCTGTTGACTGACCATTATTTGGGGGTGAGTAGGTTTACAAAAAAAAAAGAAATATTCAGAAACAGAAATTTTTACCAAATATAGGAAAAAATTTTTAATGTAAGAATGCTTATGGTTCTTTAAAATTCACAAAAAAAAAAAGACAAATGTATAGACTTTAATTCTCATCTGGAAAAGAACAAAACCACATATCCAAGGAGCTGCATGCAACCAGGTTTGTATCAGAAAGACAGAAAGCTGACTCAGGAACCAGAGATCTGCCAGTACACATCAATTACACGTCAATTCCTGACATGTAAATTTGGGGATCTGAATCCCACCCACTAACTTGGAGATGAGGTACACTCAGAAATTTTAAGTCATTTTCTGACTTATCTATGATTGAAATTACACTTCAGAAATATTCTTACAGTGGTATTTGGTGACCTGCTGTAGGATCTGAGGTATTCTCCAACATCCTTTCTTCCTTCTTCAGATTTTAGTAGGAACTAGAAGGTCTTTAAGAGCAATTTTGTAGCACAGTTCCCTGTTGAAGTCACTGGGAATATCTACTAAAAAACCTAGCAGATAAGCATTGCAATGGCACCAAAGCTTGGTTGTGCTCTGCACTGTGCAAACTTGCAGTAAGATACATATCTGGCCTTGAAGGATACCTTAACATAAACAGGAAACAGCCATGAAGGCTGTAGACAGTAGCACCCCAGGGAGAAAAGCTCTGAGCTCCCTGGTAACATCCAATCCTTAAGTTTGCAGTCATTAACTTGATTAACTATTGCTCATTAAGCGGACTAACTGATTGACTGGAGAGTGAGCCTTTGACAGAGCAGGCCAATGGGCCAGACACACTGACAGTCTCCCATATGTGAAAAAATTTTCCCTGGGTGATATTAGCAGGAATGATGAAGCTTTCCTTAAAAAAATGGTGGGTGGCCCATTGAAGAATTTTCCTCAAATATTTCCCACCTTTATAGGGGATTTACAGCACTGGCCATGCCCTTAGTTTACCCTCGTTTTTATAGGTGACTCAGTGTAGATTTTACCTCTCGTGGTTATAGGTGCTGAAGGTCTTTCCATTGTTATGCTGTCTAGAGGAGTGATTTACGACTTCTGCTCAGGGTATGTAAGTGGATGTTGTGTGGGCAAGGGCTTGGCTTTGTTGTTGAATAACCCAGTGTTTGCATTAGGAACCTTCCTGCCAAATCAGGCATCTTCAGGGTGGGGTTGCTGTGTCTGTTGTGGGCTATGCCAATCCCTGGGGGAACAACGGATCCATCAGAGTGTCTTAATTTAGGTAGGTCTTAGAATTTGATATAATTGCCTGTGACTGTAGGGGCCTAAAGATGAAGGCATTCCCTTCTGGTACTCAGGGAGATAATGATGACCTATGAATAGTGCTGTAGCTGTTTTTTACCCATTTCTTTCTCTGTTTGCTAAAGAATAAAACAATACAATGTGAAGTTTCAGCTCTCTCATGAGCTTAACCAATTACTGTTTTCCTTCAAGCTATATAAATCCTGTGCATTCAATATTTAGTTATCTCTAGACTGTTTACACTAATTTTCATTTATACAATGCATCTAGTAACAGAGGTAGAGTGCATTTCTTTTTCTATTTCTCTTTTGAATTAAAGCCTTGAGGGAAGCCTGCAGTTTTTGATCATGCTCACTTAGATGTAAGCAAATGTTTAAGTTATGCTCTGGCAGAATGTCTGAGATTCATGTTCATGAATGATGCAGGATTTGTCCTCCTTCCTTAGCAGTTCTATTTATAGCCATGAATGTTTTTATTTTCCATGCAGTCATGAGAAAGAAGGTGAGAAGGAAGAAACCACAAGTCCTTTGTCTAGGCATAGCTAAGTTTGTTCTCATGCTTTGCTGTGTTTTATATTCTCTCATGGTGTATTTCATCCATCTATCTGTAGAACAGATAAAGGTCCTTTCCCAGCACTGGGCTGCAGGGACTCAAATCTCTACTGCTCTGTGCTCCACAGGATTACATACTCTGCAGTGATGTGGCTGCAGAGAGACACCAGAGGAAAATGATGAACCTATTTCTGTATTCCCAGAATCGTGGAATAGTAGAATCACAGAATTGGTAAGGTTGGAAAGGATCACAGTGCGTCATCTGGTCCAACTTCCCTGCTCAAGCAGAGTCATCCTAGAGCACATTGAACGGAACTTTGTACAGACACTCTTTAATATCTCCAGTGAGAGAGAATCCACAACAACTCTGGGTGGTCTGTTCCAGTGTGTGTGCTTGGCACCACCAAGAAGAGCCCGGATCCATATGCATTGATGCATTATATGCATTGATGAGGTCCCCTATCAGTCATCTCATCTTGAGGCTGAACAGGCCCAGTTCCTTCAGCCTTTCCTTGCAAGAGAGATGCTCCAATCCCTTAATCATCTTTGTTACCCTCCACTGGACCTGCTCCAGGAGCTCCATGTCTCTGTTGTACTGAGGAGCCCAGATTGGACACAGCAGTCGAGATGCACCTCACCAGGACTGAGTAGAGGGGCAGAATCACCTCTCTTGACCTGCTGGCAATGCTTTTCCTAATGTACCCTGGGATACTATTGGCATTCTTGGCCACAAGGACACACTGCTGGCTCATGGACATCTTGCTGTCCACCAGGCCCCCCAGGTCCTTCTCTGAAGAGCTGCTTTCCAGCACATCGGCCGCCAGCCTGTGCTTGTTCATGGGGTTATTCTTCCTCAGGTGCAGGACACTGCATTTGCTTTTGTTGAATTTCAGAATGTTCTTCTCTACCCATCTCTCTAATCTGTTGAGGCCCTTCAGAAGGGCTACACTGCACTCTGGGACATTGGCCGCTCCTCCCACCTTTGTACCCTCAGCAAACTTGCTGTAGAGGCACCACCTTCCATTCATCCAAGTCACTGCTGAATAAGCTGAACAATTCTGGGCCTAGTATTGGACCTTGTGTTCCTTTACAGCACATCCAGTCCCCTGACCTAACCACTGCTGCTGGTTTTGCAAGGGTGTAAATTCAAACCAGCCTCTACCAATGAACAGAAGAGATCAAATCACACACTCTGGCTGTTTGTGTTTCTTTCCCCAACATGTTTTTTGTTTGCTTGTTTGTTTTATTTTTGTTTTTTTCCTTTCAGAGCTGATCTTTGTCCTGTTAGGCAGCAATGCGAAGCTGTGTTTGGATCAGAATGATCAACTGTGTTAAAGACTGGGATGCTGTGATAAGGTCATGTAGGGTGCTAGGAATGGACAGTTCTCCAGAGGAGGATGTGCAGCCCTAAGCTACTGCAGGGTAGTAGGAAAAGAGGCAGGATTTCTTCCAAAGGGCATGTCTTTGGAGGGTTCAGTGCGTTGTGTTTCCAGCATTTCATAGCATGGTTTGGATGGGACCTTAAAAATCATCCAGTTCCAACCTTCATTTGATGGTAAAGCTTCCATTTACCTCACAAGGGAATGAAAACTATCTATGCTTGGCAGAAACTGTGAAATACAGTAGGATACTGGTAGGGAATTAGTGCCAGTGCACCTGGCTCTTTTGTCAAATAAAGTCCCTCCTTTTCCGTATTTTTTCTGTGAGTCAATATTGCTATAAATGTCTGCTCTGATGGTATATTGGACCTTAGGAGGCTGGGATCTGACAAGGAGATACCTTTAGAAAGGGTGATAAATAATGACAAAATGGGTCGTGCTCAGTTCACACATCAAGGCAGAAGAAGTTCGCCTAATAAAGGAACAACACTGCTTTGTCTTTAGGATGAGAACAGTAGGAAGTAAACTGAATATAGAGGGTGCTCTCAGGGACACACTAGCAAAATCCAAGAAAATATGTTGATCAGAGGCTTAATTAAAAACAAGTGACTCAGAAATGCAAGTTAGAGAAGAACCCAACAATTAAGTTTAATGCAACAGAACAAAAGCTTTGCAAACCCTGCAGAGTTTGTTTTGACAGGATTTTAGAATCGTATAATCACAGAATGGTTTGGGTTAAAAGGAATCTTAAAGATCATCTCGTTCCAACACCCCTGCCACGGATAGGGACACCTTCCACTTCCAGACCAGGTTACTCAAAGCCACATCTAGCTGGGCCTTGAGCACTTCCAGGATGCTGTCCTTTTCTCCTGCTTGATTCTGTGAAGGACCAGATATGTGCCTGGACTTTGTAAGTTGATTTGTTTTCCTGCTTCTTGGTATTTCACCGTTTCCCCTGCTTTTTGCTTTGGGAATCTGGGTTTCACTAAGGCCAGTGCTCAGATCACAGTCTGTGGCCACGGAAACAGTATCTCGGATGCAGAGATGCAGAGACCCTCAGTATCTCACAAAGCTTAATATTGCATGGCCAGCTGAGGGAGCTGGGGTTGTTTAACCTGGAGAGGAGGAGGCTCAGGGGAGACCTCATCACTCTCTACCTGACAGGAGGTTTTAGCCAGGTGGGGGTTGGTCTCTTCTCCCAGACAACTAGCAACAGTACAAGAGGACATATCCTCAACCTACACCAGGGGAGGTTCAGGTTAGATATCAGAAGGAATTCCTTCACAGAAAGGGTGAATAAACATTGGAATGAACTGCCCTGGGAGGTGGTTGACTCACCGTCCCGGGAGGTGTTTAAGAAAAGACTGCATGCAGCACTTAGTGCCGTGGTCTAGTTGACAAGGTGGTGTTTGGTCAAAGGTTGGGCTTAATGATCTCAGAGGTCTTTTCCAGCCTTACTGATTCTGTGATTCTGTGATTCATTACAATGGACCCTGTGTTGAATTTTTTTGAGACTAATTCCTGATCCTAATCTCTTTGGATTGTTTCCCTATCTTCTTTTAATTATTATTTTATATATATATATATATATATATATATATATATATATATATATATATATATACTCCTCCTTTCTTTTTATGCTGTTCTTCAAACTTGGGAAATTTCTTATCCAGTTTGTTGCTAGTTGGATATAGTTTAAACAGCCTATTACTGTGCTAGTAAGCAGAAGTTATAATGTCATTTATATAACATGCACTATTAAATATTGACAAATGCAGCTTTTGAATGTACCCATGTGCTACTGACTTGCCCAAGGTTGAACATCAGGGCAGTGGTAGAGTGCAGTATGTCACTTACCTGGGTGCTCCTGTCTCTGAAACCCTTTCGCAAAGCTGTGGCTGACAAGCCAAGTCAGGTAACAAAAGAATATATACAGGCACACAGCAAGTGCAGGGTGTGGGAAAGGATTTAAATAGGGCCTTTCTTAGGAAGCACTGATGACAGACACCTGCTGTAGGGAAAGAATAGAGACAGGACTTAAGAATGACCAAGAATTTTACAAAAGACTGGTGGTGTTGATGATAGTGAAATACCAAAGTTAAATACCACAGAGAAATTAGGGAAATTGCTATTTAAGATGCCGTACAGTGAGGAAGCCCGGTGGACAACATGAAGATCAGACCGTCGTTTCCCCTTCTTTCTTCTTTTCTTTTCTCAAAGGCAATACCAATGAATGCTGATTAAGAAATAATAGAGGGCAGAAGCCAAAAGGCACAGGCTTCCCAGCAAGCCTTTGAATCTTGACCACCTCTGAGATTTGTCTTACCACGTTGTAGAACTGTGAGAGTCAACAGCTGTGTTTTCCCTCCCCTCTCCTTTGTAAAAAAATAAAATACAATAAGAAAAATGAGCAAAGGGAAGAAACCATGTGGAGAGAGAAAGGGGGGAACATTACATGGGCACTAGAGACATCAAGGCTGTCTACATCTGTGAAACAGTTCTCTAAGCCTCATGATTGTAGCTGCAGCACCATGACTGTACTCAATAGGGGTCTACTTGAGTTTCAGTTAATATAATTTTAGAAGCACTTTAAAGTTCTGAAACCCATTGGAAATAAATCTGAAATAACCCAGTGGATTTATTTTTCTTCCACCAGCTTCCACTTAAAAAATAATACGCACAAACATCCTTTAACAGAAGTCTAGATCATGTTTCCATTTACATGGGTGGAATGAATGCCGCATGATTCCATCACTAAATAGCATTAAAATATTCAAGAATATCAAAGAACTAGATAGTGAAAAAAGTTTATTGTTTTTATTTTTTTTCTCATACATGTTTGGATTTTTTAGCTTGCTGTTTCATTGCAGTAAAATGCAATGATGAAAGCAATATGAATACCAAATGAAACTGTTTATGTTCACAACCTTCCTAAAGCCGCAAAATTTAATTGCATAAACACAGGTCTAATGCAAAGGTGAATGAGCATGCTCAATGTAGTTTGTTTTTCAAATATACTCCTGAGAACATCACCAATCCTCTAATTCTTGTATTAATTTCCATGTCTTGCCATAATACCTGGTGGTAGTTCAATACAGAAGTGTGATGATACTTTGTTTTGAAGAAGGCACACAGAGTTAGGGATTATTATATCAATTTTGCAAGACTCATGTAACACGTGCTTATCTTTCACTTACTTCACATTAGCTGAATAAATTGCCACTCTCTGCAGTTTAATCAGCTGCTATGGATCACACTATCAAGATAGAAATAAATGAAGGTGGATTAATGAAACAGTAAAGGAACATGTCCAAACGCTCAGTTGGTGATTTCTTTTTTTGCTGTTTTTCTTTCTGTTGTTGAAAGAACAGTGTTGTACTATTGAACTTCCACTGTAAAATACTATCGACCTTTTTTTGCCACTTTCCCTCCCCTGTGTTTGCTTTGTAAAATTAAGTAAAAATATATCAGATAGGAATTCTGGCCATTTGCATTTGTTGTCACCAGCTACATGGCTTTGGTCTTTTCTCTCCTCTCCATCTCCTGGACAGCTCCCTCCCAGCCCTTTCTGATGACCAGAGACATCTCAAATGTGCAATAAAACTAGTTTGATCATCTGATTAACCTTTGTTATCCTCTGTTTTTATCAGTTCAAAGGAAAATTCTCTTACATCCTTCAAATGCTCTTCAGGTCTACTCAGTAGCACTCTATCGAGCTTGCCAAGGGATGCCTTTTATTGGCCCCACAAATCAGTTCATGTAAGATTTCCATGCCACATCTCAGTTCTGTGTATGCAGCATGCTTTCCACATGCAAACACCATCCATAGCAAAGTGTGGAGAGTCTGGTTGCCATCATTACTTAACTGGAAATGGTTGTGAATCTTTCCAGTAACTGGTGTGCATCTGAGGAATTATGTTTTCAATTCATGTGACAGGGGCATATACATCTGACGCTGATCCACATGAAGATGGAGTCCACAGAGTATCAACTGGAGGATAAAACTGCCTTATTTTTTCTTGACTAAATATTCTAAAAAATTAAGTAAAGTTACCAACCAAGAGTAAATGTCTTCCCTTGCTAGGCTGGGAATAGAGTTACAACACATCTACACTCCCACAAATGAGATCAAATTTGGCCCTTCTTAATTAATCCTGGGTCATAGTGAGACTTCACAGTTCTTTACTCTGAAAAGCTTGAAATAACTTCAAAGAATATATTTTAATTGACAAGTGTATTCATTGCCAGAAAGGGGTATACCATGAAAAGGGGATTAACACCCAGCTGCTCTCTAGAGGAAATTTAAGGCACAGTTGTATTGTACATCAGATAAAATCTCCATTACTGCTCACGAATGTGGAATTTCATTGTCTCCAGCAATGCCAAGCAGTGCACATCTGCCAATTAAACGTCTCTCCATTCTGGTGTCCTTTTTGTAGTGGTAGGTCTGCTTGCCCTAACTCATTGTTACTGTTGAATTAGTGCAGTTAGAGTTGCAAATCTTCAGAGTCAGCAGAGTATTTGCTTCCTCCCTGAGGGTATTACAAAGCTGGAACAGGCTGACAGTTTCCAGATCTCCAATGAATATGCCTCACAAAGGCAAGAACACTGGGATATTTTGAAGCTTAGTGATGTTAGTCAGTGGCTCTGATTCTCCTCTCTGTCAAAGCTGCTATGAGAAGCATCTCCTGCCTTTGGTCAAGCTATCATCTCAACTGCCCTCCTGGGCTGCCTTCCAATAGTTGCAATAAGTTAAGGATTATTTAGGGGCCATTACAAACTGCTGGGGATTGCCATTAATTAAGGAATCTAGACCACACTCGATCCAAGTAACAACCAGATGTTTGGATTGCAGAGAGATTTCTGCAGCAGTTCTGTAGCTCCTGAAGTTTTTCTCGCAGAAAATCGATCTCCCAAGGCTAAGGCTATGAATTCAGGCTTGATATGGTCAGTGAAGCTTTCTGATTGTACAGAGGGTACTTCAGCATTGTGATCTGGGTAGGGATCACCACTAAATGGAAACATTTGTTTCCTTTTTCCATTAGAATTCTGGGTGGTCGCCAAGCGGTTAGGAGCTGGGTCCACATCTCCCTGGTTTGGTCTACTGAGAAACAGACTTTTGCAATCATTGGTTCAGATTTATCTATCTCCACTATGAATTATTCAGTACAGTAAAGCTAAGAAGTGGAAAAGAATCTGTAAGGCTAGTCCAACACAAGACTGCTCATTTTTATACAATACTATAGTGTTGTTTCTATAGCACTTTGGGTAGTTGCAGAATCACAGAATGCGTAAGGTTGGAAGGGACTTCCTGAGAGGGTCATCTAGTCCAACCTCCCTGCTCAAGCAGGGTCATCCTTGAGCACATTGCAGAGAATTGAGTCCAGACTTCTTGCATATCTCCAGTGAGGTAGAATCAATGACCTCTCTGGGCAATTTGTTCCAGTGCGCAGTTAACAACACAGTAAAGAAGTTCTTTCTCATGTTCGGGTCAGTCCAGATTCCCATTAGATGTTTAATTTTTTTTAAATTGTTATTATTTATTTTATTTGACTTCCCTAAGAGATCTGATCATTAGGAAAATACTTCATTATATTAATCAGAAATTAACTTTTTCTGTATCAAATCTTATTATGAGTTAAAGAGTAGCATTGATATCCATTCCTTTTTTTTTTTTTGTTTTGAGATTGAATCCTTCAGATTGCGGTGGATTTTTATAACCCCTTTGTTTTTTACTGCTTGCCAATCTGCATATATTTATTGCACACATTTAACAGAATGGTTCTTCTTACCTACTCTCTTTAAGAGTTACCATAAGTATATCTACATCGATATACTTTTGGTAACCACCTAGGGATATATGACACACTTCAAGCCTGCCCTTAGCAGAGTCATGTAGAGAGAGACACACACTTCCCAGCTGTAGGAGGTAGAAATGAAACTATAAAGAGTTAGTGATGACACCAATCTATGAATGAAATAGAAGGGGTCACTCTACCTTCCCTATCTGTCCTCCCAGGAACACTTCAAATCAAATATAGAAAGTAACATCACCACTGTTACAAATGTTCGAGTTCTGTAGCTTGACTGTGATGTAGGACTGTAATACAGGGAATAAACCCCATCGCAGTTTATTTTTAAAATGTTGGGGAGTAGCAAAGCACCTGGAACATCTGCTGAGAACAGTGAGACCTTAGTATTCTTTTCCCTTCAACCTGAAGGGATTAAAACTCCACACTTCTCATAGCAGAAATTATCATAGAAACACAGAAAGGTTTGGGTTGGAAGGGACCTTCAAGATCATCTAGTTCCAAGCCCCCTCCCGAGGGCTGGGAACCTTCCACTAGACCAGGTTGCTCAAAGCCCCATCCAACCTGGCTTTGAACACCTCCAGGGACAGGGCAACAACTTCATACCCATCCACAAGCAAGAGTACAGGAATTAGGAGGTGTGATTGTCTTTGGGAGACAGGAAGATGTGGAACAATTCATGGAGGAAAAAGAATAACCGTGGCCCTTGCTTTGCACTATGGAGCACATATACAGAAATGAACAGTACTTGTTTCTGATCTGCTGATAAAATTACCTCCTGTTTTACAGGTATGGAATGTAAAAGCAGAATTTTAGGCAGCCCTTTGCAAGTATTGAGCTATAAAAACATAATGAAACCATTTTAATTGTATTACTCTAAGGGTCTGGATTTACATGCCCTGCACTGAAATCACTGGGACTCAATTGAGCTGGACTAGGTCCAACATTTACTGACCTGGAAAAAGGCAAAAATCTTTTCTGGATGTTAAGCCAACTTTCCCTTACCTCAAAGCTTCTAATACACCATGACAAGCCCTAATAGTCTCCTTCACTTGTTTCTTCTATTCCAAAAACTAATTATGGAATATGTGCACCCTCCTCCCTGCCTTAACCTAACAGATAAAAACTAGATTTTGTTGGTGCTGCTATTTTTTTAAGGCAGTAAGAAATTTTCTGTCATATTTCTGGTATAATGAAGAAGATAACAATCAGTACATGAGCACCCTGCTATCACTCTTTGACATGCATTTCAGTGGCTCAGGTCATAATCTAAGGGATGTTTGAGAAATATCACATTGATGATAATCACACAGCTGGTTATCTCTGCTGCAAGGTCTTTTCCAGGCTCTTCTTCAAGGTACTATGACTCACAGGGAAGTGACATAAACAGCATGGGCTGCATGGACCTTCTACTCTACACCAATCCCTTTCTCTGTTTCATGTCCAGTATCCCCAGCCAAGCGTGACAGAATGCATCTGACCCATTTATCAGCCAGCTCGCAAGTGGTTAGCAGCACCTGCCAGACTCAGACTGCTAAAGCCTTTCAGATACAAATGCTCTGGATACACAGCTTGCAGTTCTAATGTCTGTTTCTTCCACCATGCCAGTCTTTTCCTTGATTTGGGCAACCTTTACTGCCTCTTATAGCTTTGACACCAAATTTTTCTCCTGTTTACATTTCAGATCCTGGAACACACTCCATTCTTTTAAGCTCCTATGCATGTTCAAGTCCTGTTTGCTCCTTTCATTGTACTGGAGGCTGATTCTCTTGATCTGGGAAGGTAAACTTTATGGCTGATGTAAGAAGACCACACCCATTGAAGGTTTCTTCTTAACTTTGGTTGTTAACCTGTGCTGTCCTCTCTCTCTGTGCCTGCCAAATGAGCAGGCTCCTTCAACCTCTGCATAACCTTAACTTCTTAGATGATATGAGAGTGTTTCCTGCTTAGATTTGAGCCCCGCAGGAAGCGGGGAACCACTCATTGTCCTGGGGCCACAATGTCCTCCACAAGAGACCCATGGAACATGACCCACCTGGAAGATGTCCACAGCGCAGTGGTGGACAGGTGTCTCCCTGTGGAAAGGCTTGTCTTTGGATGATCTTTCAAGCTAATCTGATCTGAAATAGCAACAGTTATCTCACTCTGTGAATCAGTCTGCTTCCAACTTCAGAAGTTGCCCAATCCTCAGCTGTCAATCTGTATTTCTAGAGAGGTAAAACATATGTCTGACAGTTTCTGTCTGGAGTCTACATATTAAATGAGACCTGAAAAGCAATACAGTTAAAAAGAAATGTCCAACAATACAGCTCTGTTTTATTTAAAAGACAATTAAAGAAAAAGGCTTAATATAGAAGGAGCATGTGAAGTCACCACTGAAACATCCACTCTTGAGTTCCATGAAGCATCTGCATATTTGAATACACTTAACTAGGAAGGAAAAAAGCCAAGACATGAAAGGCAAGGAAGGAAAGGAGGGATTTTAGCTGTTAAGCCTAAAAGATTGGGATGAAAACATTCTCTCTGGTGGATAATGCTTACTCCTCAGTCATAGAAAAGCATAAGCATCTCACAGTTGAAACAAGCCTGACTGTAAGACTTAGGCTAGGTCTAAACTGGGAAACAGATCTCTGTTCAGTCCCTTGTTCTTCTGCCAGCTGAGACATCCAGTGTTTCACCACCTGTGTTTGTCCCTTAATTTTCTTCCTCTTTACCTCTGCTTCCCCAGATGCAACTGGAGCTCTGCTTTACAATACACTGTCTGTGGTCATTTCATAGATTTTTTTAATGAGAAGGCCTTCTTATTAATCACATGAACAGCTCAACAAGTAAACCTCTATAACTAATGAGTGCAAAATTCTTTAATTATTCTACCTTCCTGTTTACCTTGGTAGGATATCCACGTCTGAGAACAACAAAATTAATAAAAGCAAACAGAAACTCATAAGTAGAAAGGGCTTAGCCGGAAAACAAACTCATCCTTTTTATTCTGATGGATAGACAGGAGCATGGGTCATTGCTATGAACAGTATCGCTTCATTGCCTGTGCTTTGACCAGGGCCAGAGCATTTGACCTGCCTTGGCCACTCTTTCTATCATCTTGTGATTCACAATTAATTCACTTGATGGATGGCACTTTACGGATGTCAAGCAAAGTCACAGCCTTGTTCTTTGGGAAGACCCTGCCTCTACATCGACCATCCTGAAGATAAACAGCAGCATAAATGCTGCTGAGGTAGGTACCCTCAGTCTGATTAGGTCTCTGCTGTGTTTTTTCACAAAGAGCCCAGGCTTTGATTAATTTGTTGGCATGCACTTCCAATACTAGCTTATTCAGCTTGCATTCAAAAAATCATAGACTCACAGAATGATTTCAGTTGGAAGGAGTCTTTAAAGGATGTCTAATCCAACTTCCCTGTCATGAGCATGGGCATCTTCAACTTGATCAGACTGGTTAGAGCCCCTGGATTTTAATGTTTTCAGGGATTCAACCTGGATTTGTATGTTTTCAGGGATAGGGCATCTAACACCTCCCTGGACACAATTAGGGTGTCTCACCACCCTAATTTTAAAAGACTTCTTACATATATCTAATCTGAATTGACTGTCTTTAAAACTATTACCCCTTCTCCTAGGTCAAGACCTGCTAAGTTTGTCCCTTGTGTAATATGTAATTTGTAAGTATTTTAAGACAATACTGGGAATTCATCTTGGAGATGGGCTTTCAGAACCAGGCCATCAGAGTGCTCTGAGCAATCATGCTCTGCTTTTCTTTCCTCCAAGTGACTCCGAGGGAAAGCTTTTGTTTGTTTGGTTTTTCTTGATTTTCTCCTGAGAAGTTTCTTATACTTGTGTCTGACCAGTGTTGGCTAAAAGGCCAGTTCTCTAAATGTGGCAGGATTAAAGTGCTCTGTCTCCTGGTGAATTCCATGTGCTTATGGGCTTCAAAATCAATTGTTCATAATGCACCTTATTAAGGTGAACACTTGAAGGGAGAGAGGGGAGAAGGGAGAGAGAGAAGACATCTGTTTCAGAGAGGAATGAAATCATAGCTGCAGGCAGGCATGGGAGAGACCAAGGGATGCTTTTAAAATATTAACAAAATTGCAAAACAATCCCTAGGGGTGCTTTAGGAATATTTGATTTGACAACAATGCAGTTGCAATTCGTTCTTTGCCAAGAGCTGGGAGAGATATCATTCACATCCAGTAATCCCCCCCCAAATGGCATCTTTCTTTCTTAAACACCCCTTCATTATTGTTCACATTGTTTGGTGATTTGCTTCATGTGATAGCTTGAAATCAGAGATTAGAGTTGGGAGGGCAAGCTGTCAGCATTTCCTCTCTGGCTGGTGTTGCCTTCACTTCTAGACAACCTGTTTTTAATGATATCTGCTCCATCAATGGATTTCTAATGAAAGATCAGTTCCATTTAATTTGCTTTTTTCTCTTAAATTAAAAAAAAAAAAAAAGGGAGGAAAGAAAATTAAATTGAATGCTGAGAAAAGTAACAATGCTCAACAATGGTGTGAGAAAGGGGAAGGAGCAGGATTTCCCTTAAAAAAACAAGCCCAAGGTCCCACTTATTGTTACATTCAAGCCTGCCAGCTTTGAGACTACCAACACTCAGCTCTTCCAAGGTCTCTGCAATACATGTAAGGCAATGCTAGGGTGGGTTAAAGAATTGATGTCAGGGCTTGGGTAATTAACTTACAATCAAAATAAAAAGAAAATTTTCTTTTACAAAAGAATCTGAAACTACTGTAAATATGGAGGCACCTGTTTTCTTACAGCTTGGCCAGCTGCAGTTTTGGCTCTGCTTATGATAGTAAATTAAACAATACCAAGGAGTTATTGTTTATATTATTGAATAGCAGCTAAACAACAATTAATTAATGATCCTGGCAAGGTTTTGACCTGTGCAAACAATTTCTGAGCACAGTTAAAGCATCAGCATAGGCCAGGAACCAGTCCCAAAATGCAGAAGACTACACCACCCTGTTTTGGATACTAAGAAGGATTTTTATATAGATGAAGGCTTCTCTGTGCCAGTTGGCCTCAGTACCAGGGAATAGTCCCAGACTGTTATTTACTGTAATAAAATATTTAATTTAGTAGTGTAGATATCTCCTTTGTGTCTTGTATTTAAGCTGAACTGAGTTCCTAGATTAGATTGGTGAAAAATCTGGTTGAGGACCAATACATTATTAGCATTCCTGTTTAGCAATAAATGTAACCATCAAAGCCATTTACAAATTTGTTGCTGTTTGCTTGTTTGCTTGAGGTTTGTTTTTTTTTTTAAAAAAAAGAAAAAATGTTTAAATACATTTGTTTCAAAATTTACAAATTACTGAGACCATCTCTTATGTCTTAGTGAAATGATTAAATTTGAGCCTTAGCCTGTATAAAACCATGGGCCAACAGGAAAGCTGCTGTAGTTCTCATACAAGTTTATAGTAAACACAGGGCAGAAAGAGGATGGGAGGTGTCAGCTGAGAAAGGGACACAGAAAGGCATGTTAATAATATTGACATAATTAATGCACTGCCTAAGCATTCTCCTGGAGTGTTTCTCCTTCTGCAGTCCCATTGGAGAAAGTGTTGGACTGAGAGTTGGGGTCTCAGCCGCTGTCTCTGTCCCTTTCCCATCACATTTACTTTATTTTGAAAATTCTGGAGCCAGATACGTGATCTATACTTTCTGTCCTCCTTCTCCCATGAAACAGCTGCCCTCTCTGACTCAGATATGCTAATTTGAGCTGAAAAGCATGAAGTAAGAAAGCCACAGGCATGTTTGCCTTAGGCCAGGATCTTGACGGTGTCTGTCTGTGATCCTAACGCCCCTTCCCTCTACATTTATGCCGAGCCCTCATGCTGAGAGCAGTTCTGCAGAGCAGCATAAAATCAAGGACTTAAAATATGCTCAAGCCCAGCTGCTTCACTGCCCTTGTCACAGTACAGACAGTGTAATGGAAGGTGGAAGAAGGCTCATGCTTCCATCCTTGTGCCAACCCAGGCTATGCAGGGTTAATAAATTGATTTATAATGCTGGGCTTTATGCTAATGAGGCTCCAGGATAGGCACATTTATTTATTGCTGCTGCCCTTAGAAGATCATTAAGAAAGGGTGATGTGGAAAACCAACCTGGAAGAGAAATACTCCATGTCACAACAAGTCAAACCAGATCACCTCTGTCACACCCTTGGGCTCTGTTTTCGGCACCAATGACACCATGTGCTTTCAGAGCTGCAGCTGGCAGGTCCTCAGCAGGGCAAGATGACCACTTGGTGCAAAT
This sequence comes from Pseudopipra pipra, assembly GCF_036250125.1. Taxonomy (NCBI): domain Eukaryota; kingdom Metazoa; phylum Chordata; class Aves; order Passeriformes; family Pipridae; genus Pseudopipra; species Pseudopipra pipra. The sequence continues at coordinate 31,898,198 of NC_087550.1, read as the reverse complement.
TCTTGCTCCTGATTTACCATCTGAGGAAGTGCTAAAGCAGTCATTGATTAATTTTAGAGTTGGCTGGGGAGCAGAGCATAGTCTCTAGACCATGGACTCCCACTATGACTGGTGCCTTTCCAACATCACTTCTGCATGTGACTTATGCATGTTCCTCCCCAGCTCTTCCTCAGAGGCAACTACTTAAGAAACAATCCTCTCCAAATCTAGGCCATGGAGACCTCTGCTTGTTTCCATTCAGCGTATAATTACACAGAGAATGTTGTTTGACTCATTGGCTCTGCTCCAAGCCGATGAACAGACAGTAAACCATGCCAGGGTAAGAGATAAAACACATGTGCATAAGAGTTCCACTTACAGCTCTTTGCTTTGATTCTGCACTCATCCCCCCTTACACACATTCTTGCCCAAATTGCAGTTTGCAGCCTAACACAAGCTCAGCTCAGTGAGAAAGCTCAGCTATGGGCTTCTCCTCCACATTCCTGGACAAGCAGAGGTTTGATGGAGGTAAAAAGGCACTTATGATCCTCCAGTCTGGCTAAAATCTTCACACCCTCTCCATCCAGATGTTGCAACATCTGGGGATGCAGAGTAGACAGGAGTTATGGTGCAATCCTGAAGAGTACAGCAAGATGGCACAGACTTGGGACCTACTTTTACCCTAAACACAACGTTATTGTCTTTCATAAATCCTCCCTCAGGCCATAGCTTTGGCCAGCAGCAGATTCTGCCTGCCCTGCACCCCATCCCACCATCCAGCAGTGAACCAGACTGGACCCCGGTCTGCAAAAAAACACTTTTGATTCATTTTTGATTCTGCAATCATTTCATAAGATGTTTGTATAATCTCATAACATGAGATGTTTGTATAATCTCAAGGAAGGAGATACTTAAAGTTTTTTGTCTGTGCAAACATTTCTCTCACTTGGGAGACTATGACGTGCACAAGACCTAGGGTGCCCAGGACCACCCCAAAGAAGTAACAGGAAAAGAAACTAAAATTCAGAGTTTTTCATCTCAGGGAAAAGAGGAAAAATATATTTGAGAGAGGAAGGTCACAGAGATGGGAGGAAAAAAAATCTCTTGATTAGATTTCTCCCCGACTAAAGTCCAGTCAACTGACCTGCAGATTTGGCTTTTTATAAGATTGCTATCACCATCACATTCTAGTTGAAAGTGTCCCTGACCATGGCAGGGGGGTTGGAACTAGATAATCTTTAAGGTCCCTTCCAACCCAAACCATTCAATGATTCTATGATATCTTAAGTGTTTTGACATTATTGCTTGACAGAGGAAATAATTGAATGCTCTTCAGTTTATGTGCCAGCATTGTCCCAGTACATTTGGGACAGAGCAGCCGAAGATACGGAGCCCACCCTCAGGTGAGAGTAAAAGCCAAGAAGCATGAATCACCCTCTGCATTTCCCTAAGAGCAAACCAGGTTGTTAAAAGAATCATATATTTCACCTCCTTTCACTTTTAATTACTGTTTGCAAGGTACATCTCCCAGCAGCAGGACCTTGTGTCCATGACTGCATAGAAAGGCAAGGGTCACATTTACATATCCACACGCTTCAAGAAAACTGCAAAGGCATCCCAGCTATTGGTGTCAGCAGGACTGGAATATTCCCATCTGCACTAAGGGCCACTGAGTGAGCTGCAAGAGCCTGGTGTGTGTTCCCTACCTTTAGCATCATTGTGGGTTTTTGCCTCCAGCCTGCTGTGCCTATCAAGGATGGGGAGAGGCATTTTCTCTCTCATTACCGTTCCCATTAATACAGTTGTATTTTGTGAGATGTTTGTTTACATGAGCCTTCTTGGTTCTCTCCTCTCAGGGGAGCCATTAATTTATCTGCTTTGCTTTCCATCAGTGAGAGTTGACAGAGGGAGTTATGGGTTAACTGCTCTGTTTAGAGCAAGTGGCAGGTGCTGGTATCACTCAAACTAAATGAAAATATAAATATCTTTTTACCTACCCAAGAAATCAGCTTAAATGCACAGACCCCAGTGTTTAGGTTCAACCTGTTAGTAAACTTAATGACCCAATGTGGCACTGAACATGTTTAGTGACAGCTTGCGGGCTGGACTGCCCCAGACCCCAGCTACATATAATTATAGAATGAAAATTTCAAAAATGCCTTAATTGCAAAAGGCGAAATGCTTATAATGCCAGAAAGGAGCCTAATTTTGGAGAAAAACCTGCCCCATCAGGGGCCCCTTGAGGGTCCTCAGGGGCAAATCAGAGGCTCCCAAGGTCACAGGTTACATCTGAAAAAATTGTCAATGTGCTTTCTTACATTTTTCTTTGTAGTTTCATTTTGGCTCACTCTGGGAAGGAGATTTCCAAAAGACTCCAATTTCTTAATTTCATTCCTTTTCATCCTCAGCACTGACATTTTTGAAGGCTGAAATATGATGCAGTGCAGCCCATACCATAAATGTGAACGTTAAAAGCTTTTGTACAGGGAGCTGAGCTTATGAAGCCCTATTTTACTCCCCAAGTGAAATGAATGGAAAATACTTCCATATAATTTAAAGGACTTTGGATCAGATGCACAGTTCACAGAAGCCATGCTGGTGTAAAACCCAGTGCCAGTCAGGAGATGACACAACTGGTCAGAAACATAGGAGAAAAATAGTGATTCATGGAGTATCTTAAAACATAGCTTATAGACAGCATGATTTAAAAAGCAAAAAGCTACAAAGCTGTAAGAAAGATCTGATTTTTTTTTTTAACATTCATTTATCCTACACGGGATACCAATAATTGCTACTGAAATAAAAGGGAAGGAAAAAAAAAGAAAGAAAAGGGAAGAAGGAGGAAGAAAAGGGAAGAAAAAGAAGGAAGAAAAGGGAAGAAGAAGAAGAAAAAGATGCTGACTGCATTTGATTTGTTTGCTTACAACAGTTTTCAACTTTTCTTAAAAGCAATGTGGTAAAGACATGGCAGAGACAATAAAGTCTTAACAGAAATTGCAATTAAAGGCAGAGAAACTTCATCTGTAATTTAGAAGGAATAGATGAGGTGTGGACATGGTTCAGGGGCGTTCAGCAAGGCAGCTTCCATGAAGCAGCATCAGCTCTCTTGGCAAGAAATGGAGTGATGCTATCTCTCAGAGTCACAAAATGTACACCTGCCCATGTGTGATAGGGGCAAGAGCTGGCAAAGTTGTAGCAGAAGGGCTACTAGAAATCTCCAGTTCTACTGCTTGAAAACTGATTAGAAATACAGATTTTTAGATCAAGCAAGTTATTGCAACCTTAAGTGGAAACACCTCCTTCTTCCAGTTTAGATGATAGAAAAGAGTATCCCAATCTATTTTCCTTTTCACCCCAGGGTATTGCCCTCTTGCCTGAGCCTTGCATCTAGTTGTGAAACCAGACTGATATTAATCTAGCTCGAATAAAGTTGGGGAGACTAAAAAAATTTAAAAATAAGGATTTTGCAGATAAGGGCTCTTTTTCTTTTAGTTTACAGACAATTTCCCTGATCTGCTTATGGTGTGGTTTTATGAACAGCTGCATCAGTTTCCCCAGGGAGGCAGGAAGCAGCAGGGTGGCTGAGCCCTAGCAGGAGGGAACATCTCAAGCAGGGTTTGTCATCAGAAACATTGAAACGTGGAACTGTTCCTCTACCGAGGCTGACATTTTCAAACCCAGGAGCCTGAACTTTGGTGAAAACAAACTTATGTTTAAAGGATTCTTGGCAATTGGATTTCCTGCAGATTTCTGCATCCAACAGATGCAAGCATTGATCCAGTTTCACTCGGGCAACGATAAGTACAATGAGACATTTGGCTTCAGAAGCTCACGACAGAGGATGTTGCTGTCTCCTCTGTCTCCATCTGTACTGCTTCCTTTACAGACATAATTGCTAATAAATTAACATTTGTATAATACTTTGAAAATCATGAACTTAAATATAGGTTTTTATTAGCTCATATCCTGGCAAAATATTTCTTTCATACAAATTACTTTTTGTAATTGAATTATCCTTTGTGACTTTTAAAACTTACAAATGGTTGGACCTCTGCTATTCATCATTCTTCTCTGCCAGGTAGGAAGGAAATTGGGTCAAGAATTTATTGCAAGAAAGCAGATAAGCATTTTACTTTAGGGTTCTTTTATGTCCATGATTCCAGTGAGCCTAATAATCTTTGCAAATCATTAGCATGTCTTGGCCCAGGATCCATCCTGAAAGTGTATGATCTCACCTCATAAGTTTCTTGTTAGACTCCTAGACTCTCTCAGACATCTTCTTAGTACTGATATGTCTCATAAATTATTTATTGAAATGACATGCTTAAAAGCATCAAAAAAGACCTTTTACTTGGCTGTGAAACAGCTAAGAATGGTTATATCTGTTTTTCATAAAACGGGCCCAAAAGGTTAAATGCCTTGTCCAGGATCACACAATAAATTAGTGGTACAGCAGGGCATAATAGAAACTAGTGCTGTTTCCCAGACTCTTGCACCTCAGAAGCAGACATAACTATCTCTTCATCTCAGTATTTATTGGATGGTCCAAAATGAAGATGGTTTACTTGCAATCTGAAACCCATGGCCTTCATCTCTTAAATTCTTTTGTCTTTTGAGCTGGGTAGAGATGCTGAACTTGGTGCTTTGGGTTTGGGTGGGTTTTTTTCATTTTCCAGAAAACACACTTTCCAAAGATAGGCAGTCACCTATGACTTCAAATGAAACATTCATAAGTCAGAGATACCCACTGAATAAGACTCCTTGTGTTTTTCCAAATGTGCTCTAATGAGTCTCAGTCAAATGATGGAACCTGTTGATAAGTTTTGCATGTGAAAGATTGTGTTTGTTGCATCTATTTGAAACAAATAGTAATAATTAACATTTATACAGCACTTTCTGCTTTTTAAGCACTGCACAAACACTAATTACTCTTGGTTTAGTGTAAGCTAATGTAATCCCACTCTGCTTTACAATCTATTTGCCTCTTTTGTTGACTGAGAGCTAGTTCAATTACTTCTAATCTTTGGTCTAGCTAGTCATTAAAGGTATGACTAAGAAGAGCCATTTACATCTTCAATTGCCTTCTCCCCTCCCCAGCTCCTTCATTTGCTTTTTCCTTTTCTTCCCAATGTCTTTTTGCTGAATATTCTTAAAGCTGGATTCCTTAGCATGGTAGCAAAGCTTTTCTACAGCAAAACAGTGAGCCTTTCCACTCATTTTATTAAATGATATAAAAACGTAGTCTTATAAGAATGATTTAATAAGTCATTCTGTTTTGCCACAGGAAGTCACGTACAAGATGTTTTCCTATGGTAAACCAAAAGATTTATCACTTAGTCACTAAATTAGTGATCTTAATACCAACAGTGCAGACTTTATTTTCCAGTTTGGACTTGGATAAACAACTTAGTCTCTTACCTAGCATTTTATCTACTGAAATATATGAAAATTATTTGGCTTTCAGAAATACTGGCACAAAATCCAAGACCTCTAGTAAACAGGCTTCTGATGTCCAAACAGGAGCTGACCTTTGTGTAGTCTCTGCCACTGACTTCTTGCATTATTTGATCAGGTCACTTCCCTGTTCTGCCTCTAACATGGGGTAGATGCAAATGTACCCCTTCGAATGGCTAAATCAGTAAGAAATCACAAACGTGCAGCAACACAAATGAATAACTTAACTGTGTGGTGAATGCAACCAAATTTAGACTCTTAGTCCTGAATCAGTCAGCCTAGGGGTCCCCTTGGAATCCATAAGGAGAAGGAGTCATTTCCAGATAAAAATAATTTATCCATGATTGTAATAATTGTCTAAATTAATTTTTATATGAATTTTGCCCTAGAAATTACTCTTTTTTCTTCATTGATTGTAGAAGGAATCAGTTTTGAGTAGTTTGGCTGTAGATATTTGAAGGACTGATATCCACAGTTAGGTGAGACAAATCTGACTTATCACCCTGACTGATCATCCTGCCATGTAGGTGCACAAAGCATAAAAAGAGAATACAAATTTTACCTTCTGAGTTTTTACCATGTACTAAAAATGAAAAGTAAATAAAAATAAAACCCTGCTATTTTTCTGATACCTTTGGTCAAGTAGAAAAGCAGTAATTTGCAACAATAGAATAAATGTAATGTTATATATTTTCCTCTGAGCTACAGTATCAGTTATTATAACCTTAGTATACTACCTCCTTAATGCACCTTGCAGTTGAGCAGCATTTGTGTATCTGTAAGAGTGTATTAATTTCTGGTTTGGAAGGTCATAGAATCATAGAATCATTGAAAGGTTTGGATTGGAAGGGGCATTCAAGATCAACTAATGGGCAGGGACACTTTCCACTGAACTAGATTGCTCAAAGCCCCACCCAACCTGGCCTTGAACACTTCCACAGACAGGATATCCATAGTTTCTCTGGGCAACCTGTGCCAGTGCTTCACCATTCTCACAGTAAAGAATTTCTTTCTAATATCTAATCTAACCCTGCCCTCTGTCAGTCTGAAGGCGTTCCCCCTTGTCCTATCACTACTTATCCTTGTCAAAAGCCCCTCCCCTTGTAACCCCTTTAGATACTGGAATGAGCTCTAAGGTCTCTCCCTTTGTTTCAGAAAAAAAGCAACATTTTCTATTTCTAATTTACTATTTTAATCTCTCTATTTTTCCTCCATAGGCATTTTACCTAAGAAAAATACCCTTCCTACTGCATAAGCTTGATGTGTCATTGAAAGTTAAGCTCTGGACACGGTAGGGGTTACACTGATTAATCAATCCTTAGCATCTCTCAGTGCACTCTGATTATCTTACATAGAAGTCCTAAAATAAATCAATTCATGGGCCTTTGCAGTCTTTTTTTCAGATAACTCCTGTTTTAATAACCTCAGTTTGAAGTTTGACCCTTTGGGGGACTTTATCAGAACAAGAAAACAGGTTGGTTTCTTTCCCTGATGAACGAAAGCCAGGACAGATTACGCAGTACTACAACATCTGTGACAAGAGCAGGGACAATTTTTAACATGATGCTGTAGTAAGACAAGAACAGGTTGGCCTTGTGACTAATCCTGCAGGAGTTTTGTGTGTTAGTTACTTGAATCAAAGGAACTGAATAAGATAGTTGACTTTGCCTGCAGAAGAAGGATGGTAATACTTTTTTCCCTATGCTGTGTGTCCTGCTTGGTTAGGTGAGAGCTTCCCTCTGCTGCAGGAAGTTTTCCATCATGCTGTTCTGCAGAGTGTCTATATAAATAGTGTTAAGAAATAGGCAGATACAAAATAAATCTGTCCCTAGAAATGCTTTTTGAGCATAGCTGAGTGTATTCCTCCAAATTCAGCTGAGCCTATGACATCCCCTGCCATTCGATAGCAGTAGTGAAAGCCAATGCAAGCATAAACTATTATTCTTTTGTTTTCACAGCCAAGCCAGTGAAAAGGGGGGGGGGGGGGGGGGAATTCAGATCTTGCAAGTTTCACGTTACAGATCTCCTTCAATTCAAGCTGTCACCCTGCGCGCTGCTCAGACCCCAGTCTGCATCCGAAGGCTGTAGAACAGGAGATGCTCTGAACTCTTCTGTTTCACACAGGTGGTGCACACCAACGTGATAGTTTTACTGAGGGATACAGAAACATGGCAAGCTTTACTCTTTGAACTTTATCTACCAACAGGTTTCTCTTTGTTTTACTGCAGCTGATTGCATCAGTGTTTTTAGAGGCGGGATTAGAGCCTGTGGTGGTGGCCACAGGGAGAAAAGGCAGACATACTTTCTTTCCTAAAAGAGCCTCCATTCACTTCTCTTCAGTGGGACCAGAAATAGTGCATAATAGTAAAAAATAAGTTGCATCTGAGAATGGGTTGAGTTCAAAGGCTTCTTTCTTATGGAAAAGGCTGAGGGCTCATCAATATCCCCACAAAAGACAAGACTGTAAACAGCAACTTTAAAGGAGACAAGTACTTCTTCACACAACACATAATCACATTGGAGGGCTGTTCACAGGATGTTGCAAAGGCCAAAAGTATTTAAGAGTCAAATGGGATTAGGCAAACTCTCAGAGGACAGGTTTATGAAGGACTGCCAAACCTGGTGGTCCTGCAAAGAAATTTCTTGAAGCGTATGGAGGGGAAGGGCCAACCTTAATCAATAAATCACCATTCACAACCACTTTCTCCTTCTTCTCTTCCAAATTGACTACATCCAGTCCATGCAGGGGTAATAAAGATGGATAGTTTCCTTGTTCAGTATATGACAAGAAAAGCAGGAATACAGAGATAGTGTATCTACATGTGGCAGTTCACTTACCTAGTTGTGGAATAAAGAGGTTGAATGGCGCAAGGTGTGTATGGTAATTGTCTTGGGATTCTTGCCACATTTTCATATGGGTCACCATTCTATTACAAAGGTTTCCTGTAAGCTGCAGCAGAACACTGAGAATCAGACACAAAGCTTACCCAAGAGTGGGTACAAAGCTTAGCACCCTGAGCAAGCCCTTTACCAACCTTTTCTTACTGTCTAGGAGATGAGACACTGGCACTGGTTGCCAAGGGAAATTGTAGGTGCCCTGACCCTGGAAGTGTTCAAGGCCAGGTTGGAAAGGGCTTCGAGCAATGTGGTCTAGTGGAAGGTGTCCCTGCTCATTGCAGGGGGTTGAAACTAGAGGATCTTTAATGTCCCTTCCAACACAAAGACACCTTCTTTGTTGTCATAGTATCCATTCTACTGTTCTATGACTAGAGATTATCAAATATGTTGCTTTACCAAAAAAAAAAAAAAAAAGTATGTTTTTCTTTTCTGGAAGAAAAAGAAAAGATTCTCCCAAGCAAATTAAGGAAACCTGTGCCGAGGGCTTTCACCTAGGATGCTTGAGACACATTCAAAACTACATCCTGTCTGATTCAGATTAAGGACTTAAAATTTAGCCCTCTGTATCCCAGATAAGAGCCCAAATTATCAGATGGTGCATGATAGAGGAAGTATGGGAATGCTTTCAGTGACTACCTGCATTCTGTGTCACCAGTTCTTTCTCACTCTGAGATTTGCTGATAAACAGGCTGATTTCACAGAGGTTTTGGATGTTTGGCACATCATACACATAGTGTATGACATAGTCTGACATAGGGAATCAGGAAAAACTTCCAGGCTGAACCTGAAACAGCCTACATGGTCAGGAATGTCTCTTCTGGCATTTATTATTTAAATACCTTTATGCATTATCTATTCAATTGAGGTTCTGAAGAAAATCCACTTCATCCAATAATGGCTAATAGACTCATAATGAAAATTTCAATATAAAACTAAGATTGCTTCAAAAGTAATTTCCATTTTAGGGAAAGATAGAGTAGGGTTCTGATGATTGCAGCTGCAAACTACTTATATTAGTCAAAAACTATTCCAAAGCTTTGTTAATTTCTGGCCCCAGAATCTTCCTCTAGCACAGCTTAAAGGCTCCAGCCTGTGAAAGAAGACTTAGGGCTTTGCAAACCAAAAATAATTGAGATAATTGCATTCCAGCCTCTTTCACACTTTTCCACCATACCTCAAAGCTCAACCACTGTTTCAAACTTTCCTGGACCTCCAACTCCTTGCAGTTTTCGATTTATTCACAAAAAGGTCACAAACCACATCTTTTGGACAGGACATTACCAAGTGCCTAGCAAGCAGAAGAAAGGCTTAGTGGTTAAGACCAGAAAAGGGAGGTTTGGTTTACTTTCTTTGAGCACTGAGTTGAAGCCAAGTAGTATTAATTCAACTGTTCCTTTTCCTCTCTTGTGCCTGCTTCTTTCCAAAGCCTTTGCCAAAAATGTGAGAGGATGTTGTACCCATAGCTTAATTTATTTCCTACAAAGACCTTGTGGGATTTGAACCTCTGTTATAAATCTGAAGCTTAAAGTTTAATAAAAAACACAGAAGTCCTTTATGTTATTTAGAAGGACTTCCCAGAAACATGGTAAATGGCACCACACTGTTTAAGTCACGGCTATGTATTTATTAAAATCAGATCATTGCTGACTCTGATCACTGGGCAATACAAACTTGATTTGAATCAGACCTGAGTACATGCCTAAGCATTTGCTGAATGCATCATAACATTCACCCCTACATTTATGCCAGCTTTGTGCTTTAGACTAGGTGTGGAATGGGAGGCAATATCACAGATCATTCTGGACAAATGAAAATTATCAAATAAGACTTCCCAGGTTCAACATTTTGTGTAAAAAAGGCCAGGTTTTGTCAAGGTCAGGCTGGATGTGGCTCTGAGCAACATGAACTAGTGGGAGGTGTCCCTGCCTATGGCAGAGGGCTTGGAACTAGATGATCTTTAAGGTCCATTCTAACACAAGACTTTCTGTGACTCCATGAGGTTAGAATATGGAGCCTCAAACAAGGCACTTGCATCCTCATGGAAGTGTGGTGGGACTGTTGCAGCGGACTGCACTCTTTCAAATAAGGTGTAAAACACCAGGTGATGACCAAACTTGGTGTAGGATATTCATAACCACAGACACAAAGTCATTTAATCATCTGAACTGACAACATCTTTGGTTGCAGCTTAGAATCCTAAGTTTAATTTCCCAAATAACATTGCTGGTCTGGCCCCAATATCTGTTGCTACCTTCAAGGTTATTATACAGCAAGGTGAAAATCTGTTTCTCTTTTGACTCTGAGTGGGGTTTTCATCATTCACCATGGGATTTCACTGGTCAGACACAACTGCAATTGTACATGCTCCACAGTTCTTCTGACTGAAGGACACTATCCAAACATGAAAGAGAATCTTGTTAATAATACCTGAGGTTCATGCTGCTCTTCTCCAACAAAGATTTCAGATGCACATTGGCCAAGATTTTTTTAATTAAGTATTCTACTGTGCTTATGTGACTTGGTTCTCAAAAAAACCCAGGGCTCAGCATCAGACTCAGCCTGGGAGATCAAGAGTTTGCTCTCAGTTGTGTTGCTGTCTTCTTGTACCACCTTAAGCAATTCAGTTTGACTTCATATGGCTCATATCTTCCTCTATAAAGTGAAGGAAACAATACTTGCTCACTACTTACCAGCATTAGGTATTAGTTAATGTTTTGATTTGTGGAGCTCAAAGGAGGGAAAATAAAACTCAGCTGCCTCTCAGTATTCTATAGCTTTGCTCATTCTACAAAGGGCAGCAGCAATAAAAAATACAGAAAAATATTGCCCTAAGCAATGAAATGAGAAAATCTAGTTTAAGAAGACAAAAAGCAGGCCCTACCAAGGAAGATGATGCTATTTTTGCATAGGGAGTCTTGCAGAGGAAAACAGATGCCTATGGGAAGTCACTTTGCTTCTTCCAGCACAAAGGTGGAGGTGGAATCAACCCACCAGAATTCATGCTCACGTTTTCATGGAGTCAAGATATTTCACTCTTCCAGTTTTCTCATCACCTTGTTACTGTAACTATATGGGAAACACATAAAGCTATCTCTTCTATATAAACCCTCACATTTTGACAGAAACTTGGATGATATGACATGCTGCCTTCCAGAACAGGTGCTGTCTATCACCTTGCTGCTAATCTCTGTGATTAGTGACCTGCAATGTAAGTCAGCTATAAAAGACCACCTGTCCTTTTTGCTGTAAGCACATCCTAGCATATCGCTTTGTGGTGTCACACTCTCTTGTCTGGTTTTTGATTGATGCAAGTTTGTCTTTTGAGCAGTGACTCAGAAAATAAATCATCCCCCTTGCCATTCATTGAGTGCGATTCTGCAGCACAAAGACGGTGTGGTTAATCAAAGCTCCAAAGAGCAACAAAAAGCAACAGAACTGAGAATAAGGAGGATAGATATAAAGGATAAAACATCATAAAAAGGATTATTTGGGAGCCAACCAAAGCAAAAGCAGAACACAAAGAGCTGCAAATAAGCATTGCATTTGCTGCACTACCGCACCAGAACTAGAAAGCTGATTTTTTTGTTCCACTCCTTGACATATATGCAAGGATGTGAGAAGAGTCCCACATCTCTGAAAAATATAACTTTTTCAAGTAGTCTGATTTTATATGTCTTTACATGTGAGTAACCCTTTCTGGGGTCAGTGGGATTTTTCTGAGTAGAATAAGTAAAGCTTATTTCTGTTTTGAACTGCACCCCAGATCAGCTTGTGGTCCTACTGGGATTGCATACACAGAGGGCTAACAAAAATAAGAATGGCTATTGCCATTAACTGGCCTTAAAAAAAAAATTTAAAAAAAATGGAAAAAAGATGAAATTGGCAGACAGCAGGAATGATAAAAGAATCAAAAAAGAGACAGAAACACTGCATTATAGGACAAGAAAGTACTTTCCAAATAGAAATGGTTCAGAGCAGGAGGGTTTTGTGCTTAGGGAAAAGGAGCACAGGGATCAAAAGGAACCTTATTAGAAGCCTTGGGTTTTTTTACATCCAGTCCAGCAAGTTTATGGAAGCTTTTAAAATTATGAGGAGCAATCATGAGCTACAGACGGAAAGAAACTGGTGGTTGAGTATGTAACTGAGACGAGTATGATTCTTTGTATTCGCCGTGGGCCAGAGAAGTCAGGAAAAATGTGAGGTGTTGATGGCACAGATGAAATTGTAGCAGAAGTGAAATCTAGACACAAGAAGTAGCAGATAAAAAATAATAATCTATCACAGAAACATTATGAGGCAAATTCCCTGACAACACAACTCTACTGAACGTAAGGTATCTAAACCATCTGGGAATTGGGCCATAAAACTCAGATGACAAGAACTGCATGTCCATGGAGAAGTGCTGGAAATTTACTTAAGTCAGTTAAATGCAACAGTTCCTTCTTTAAAAAAAAAAAATTAAAAAAAAAAAAAAAAACACTTCACTATGTTTTTGGGAGGTGACCTTTCTAGTTGGAAAGTCAAGCCAAGTGGTGAGGGAGAGAGAAATAAAAAGTTGAGAAGAGCTAAATTTGTAAAGATATGAATGAATTGGGAATAGAAACACTGTTAGAGAGGAATGTACATGTGGACGGTGCAAATTTACAGGGCTATTTTTGATGAACTGTAGGAGGAATTTCAGGTTTTCAGCACCTTTCTTTACAAAAAGAAAACTCTCCATCTGGTGGGAATTCAGTCAATTTCCTCATGGTTTTTTGTCATTTCCTAAGTTGCAAGGTTACTAATGGTAATTACAGACCCTGTTTGTACCTTGTGGCTCTAACTGTGCAGAAAGGTTATCTTGGCACACGTGCCTCTCCCGGTAGAGGGGTTTTAAATGACTAGCCCTCAGTAGGAATTGCTACAATGCTCGGAAACAGATAGAAGCCACCTTTCCTCATTTCTTTCTTATAGAGTAACTGTTCTTGCTCACATTTTGCTATCTCCGTCCCCCATGACAATAAACCACAATTTTAGTGTTCATTATAACAGCTGTTACTACAGGGCTGTTGTGAAGGAGCTTGTTTTGAGGTGTTTTATTCAAAAGTATAACAAACCTGGTCCTTCTCAGGATTTCACACAAAAAAAGATGCTTTAAAGCAGACAAATTGACTCAATAACAAGTGCAAAAAAGTCACAATTTTTCAAGCCAAAAAGGGTGGTGTTTTTTTTAAGAGAACAAGACAGTGCACTGAAAAGCAATCAGATATTCTATTTCTTTTAGCTCTCTCCAGTGTGAAAGCACCAATATGTTTGATTCAATGCAAAAAAATATATACCATTATTTGGTAGATCTCTTGCATGCTACTACTGGTCCGTAGCATAACACAATTTCCTTCACTATGGCTTCTACGTTCAGGCCTTACTTTTTGTATATTTGGTCTACAAAACATTTAACATGTGTCAGTTTTGGCTGGTGAGTAATCCCATTTGCATTCACTCTGTTGAATTTACATGACTGATTTAAATCAGTGAGTTCAGTGAGTTTAAAAACATATTAAATAAAAAACATATTAAAAATGTATTAAAACATAATCCAAGTGGTGCTCAAATCTCTGGGAATGATTTAAGTAAAGCTCAGTTATAAGACACTCCTTTTCCCCTCATCCTCCCATCAATGTTTGACAATTTCTATGCGTTTTGCTGACAAATAGAAAGCATGAACTTGGTCTGACACCATCAGTGGAATAAACTGTAAGAGAATGAAGTGCATTTTTTTTTAATATATAGTAGTGTCTTCGTTTCCTGGAAAGAATCCCACAGGAACTGTACAAGGTGTTGGAATTGGGGTCTATCATTGCAAAGTTCATTTTGGAGGTTAAAAGGACTAAAACCCAGTTAGCAGTTTTAGCAAAATCAGAATTGCAGAAATAGGAGTGTTGTCATGGTTTATCCCCATGAGAGTTCCAAGAGTGTAATCCTCCTTTGCTTTGCCCAGCTGCAGGTGTATCTCACAACCTTCCTGCAGCTCTTGTTCCTTCCCGTAATCTCTCTTCAACTCCAGTATTTGTTTACTTTTGCTTGTGTCAGACACTTTGGCAAGTAAGGAATTGCTAATAAAATGTTGTCTTCAGGCTTCAGCATTACAATTATGATTTGTAGGTTTTCAGAAGACTCTGTGCCAAGAGTCTTCTATCCTTCAAACACTCATATTTTGAAACCCACAAATGCCATATTATACCACATCCCTTTAAGCCAACCTGCAAAGCTCACAGAACATCCATCCTCAGCTACTGCATCATAGCTGTATGAGGGCAGGTGTAGATTAGATATTAGAAAGAAATTCTTTACTGTGAGGGTGGTGAGGCACTGCCACAGACTGTTTAGAGAAGCTGTGGCTGCCCCATCCCTGGAAGTGTTCAAAGCCAGGTTGACTGGGACTTGAAGCAGTCTGGTCTAGTGGAAGGTGTCCCTGCCCGTGTCAGGGGGGGCTGGAGCTAGATGATCTTGAAGGATCCTTCCAACCCAACCCCTTCTAGGATTCTATGACCCTGTGAAATCCGGGACACAACATCTGTACCAAGGCTGGGGTGTGAATCATGGAGGAGTAAGATTTTATTAGTACATTCAGGGTTTAGACTTTTAAGAGAGAAATGACACCAGAATGTGATTCAGTCCTTGCCATACATTTCCATATGTATTTCCTATGAAAAAGACCAATAACTGATAGGTTCTTTCTTAACCTCTTCCTTTATGTTTTTAAATGCTGCTGGTAAAGAAAATTTCCTGAGGTGGCATTTAGAGACTCAACTTCGGTTCCTTAGCAGTCAGGAGGACTCAGTTCCTTACAAGCTCAGCCTGTAATTACAGATTTTCAATGTTTGGTTTGTGGGTTTTTTCATTTTTTTTCCCTCATAAACCTGTTTAGATATTAAAAAACATATTTTACTATCTTGATGCAAGTCATTGACTTTTTTTTTCTGTTGCATTTAATAAACTTGAAGTGAAAGTACCATTTATTAATTATTTTGAAAAATGTACTTTTAACATGTTTTATTTCTGTTATCTGTTTTCTCTGTGTGCAGATATGTATGCTTGCATAACATTGCATATATACATTAGTTTTCCAACAGGCATAAATTCCAGGCCATGTTGTTACATGAAGCAGAGCACTATCATTTATTTACTCTTTCTCAGCTCTGCTTAAGTTCTAATATATTTCCAGCTGAGTAAAGATGAGCCCTCTGAATAGGAAGACATTTTTGTCCAATTTCCATCCGTATCTCAGCCCTTCATTCTTCTTTTCTCCCTCCCCCTTCCCACTTGCCTTCTTACACTCTCTCAGTCTTTTGTTCATCCTTTGTAACCTCACAATCTGACAAAACACTTTTAAAACCACAGGACAGCATTTTTCCAAAGTCTTCTGGATGCCCAAATAGAGACATTTCAACATTACCTGATTTCCAAGAGATTAGGTGACTGATGAATACATGCCTCCCGGAGGTGTCTGAATCACTTCCCATGGAAAAAAAGACACAGAATATCACAATCAGTTTCAAATTCCCAAGTGCATTCCCAGTTCAGACAGATGCAGGTTACTGCGTGTATGTGTCCTGTTAGCAGTGGCAATTATTAAATGAGTCACATATAATTGAGACTTCCTTTTTATTGGTAATTGTTCTAAGAGGGTTTTCCTGTGATCCATTGAGTAACATCTCTTTTCTTCAATGCATGAATGTATAAAGAAGGCAAATTAGCCATCAAGTGCCCAAAGGCATGAATTTCTTTTATTCTCTCTTTCAGGTTATTCCAATCTGACCACCACACAGACGTCATTTTTTTAATGTTGAATACTCAGATAAGGGTGCCATGGATGTAAAAGAGAGGAAACCGTATCGATCTCTGACTCGGCGCCGCGACACTGAGCGTCGCTACACGAGCTCTTCGGCTGAGAGTGAGGACAGCAAGGTACCCCAGAAGTCCTACAGCTCCAGCGAGACCCTGAAGGCTTATGATCAAGATTCCAGGTTGACCTACAGCAATCGGGTCAAAGACATGGTGCACCAGGAGGCCGATGAATTCTGCCGAGCAGGTGGGTACTTTTCAGCGGATGGATCTGTAAGCAGTGTGAGTGAATCAACTGAGAGCTGGGGCTGGGTGGGAGGATACCTTTGAAGGACTCTGAGGCTGAAAGGAAGATAGAGAGATTCAGAGAGAGCAGCAAGGACCATCTTCATTATATTCCACAGACATTGTGTGCAGACCAGTGTCCTTAAGTGGCATACTCATACCTCATGTTCATTAGCATTTACTAAGACACATTTTCTGTGTCTTAGTCTTTTTGCCTCCAACAGCACTTTGCCACTTCCTACCACGAGACTAGAACCCCCGTGCATGTGCTGTACAGTACTGACATGGTGTGGAAAGCTCTTGCCTGCTCAGGAGAACTTTCACTATGGGGTGTGCCTGCTCTGTTATGAAGGAAGTCAACAAGAAAGCTGAGGCAGAAGACAGTGAGAGGAGAGTGCCACTGCCCACAATGTCCATCTGATCTACAGCAAAACCCAAGAATCCTGAAAGAAGGAAGGCAACTGAGCTCCAGATGGGATGAACCACCCTTGGCATTGTACATGGTCTGCAGGCTTTAGATTTGACTTGGGAACATGCTCCAATATTAGAGGAGTAAGGAACCACTTTTAGGACTTACGGGAGCCCATTAAGTGCATCTGGGTCACAGTGTCTGTGAAGATGTGGAGTTTCAAGGGTCACCATGGGCATCACAGTCCTAATAGAGATTTCAGATATTCACTTTTTCATTGCTACTCCAAAGTCAGTGTAGTTACATTTTCACCGCTGCTGTTGCCTATGTGCAGTAGATTTCTGACCCCTGCTGTGTCTTGTCTTCATTTTTCTGTAGAGGCACAAGTGTTGTAGTTCAGAAGCCAAGCAGGACTTTACATAAATTATTTTTAGAAGTCTATCAAGAAAAGCACAAAATGGCAAAGTGAGTCAAATAGAGTAGGCAGCATTCTAAAAAATTAACATAAACTAGCCAACCCAGAGTGCTCTGAACACATCCTCTGCAATTTGGAGGAGCTTATTCCCCAAAGGGAATGCATATAATTGCACTCTTTTAACTTGGGGGGTGCTTAATTTTACTCCTCAAACATCATGCACTTGTGGTTTTCGTGAAAGACACATCTTTAAGGCGTGTTAAAGCAAAATGACTTTCAGAGGTATCTTTGTGTACATGGCTTTGGTATTTGTATTTCAGGATAGCTGCAAAAGGCAATAATCAACAGAAGGGCCAATAGGTGTTATAAATAGTACTGTGACATCATAAAAGCACTTTCCCTCTTAGCAACACTGAAGTACTTCATCCTCTCTAAGGAATCTGCGATGTTATAAAGAAAAGGAAACTTTAAGTCATTGAGTTTGCTCACTTCATACAATATATTCACCATGCAGGATAGATGTGAATTAGTCCAGGTCAGTGGTTTTCAACTTGAGGGTCTATGAGGCCATGCAGGTCCACAAACCTCTCCTAAGAAGCCCACAAAAGGTTACTTTTCTTGAAAAGGGAGTATAAATTTGCTATACACAGATTCATACAAATTCATAGGAAAATTTTGGATTATACTGAGAAATAGTAACAATGACTGGTCGAAGTGACTGAAATTAATTGAGAAGTTAAGATTAACCATGTCTGGGCATCAGTTCTATTTCTGACATAACAGTCATGGATTATTCAGTTTCAAGCTTTTTCATAGTTTATCCTGAGATTCTTTAAACTGGCCTGATGTTTAACAATAAACCCAGACTTTCTGTGCCACATTTTCCACTGGCAATAAGCCATGAATGGACCTCACTTTGTGATTCTGCTTGGCCTCCTGCCAACTGAAACCAAGCCGCCTTAGCCTGCTCGACATCAACAAGGCAAAGTGAGTTTCTCTCATGTGTTGGTTTGGAAGGCAGAGGAGGGAAACATTTCAAATAGACCAAATAAATTCAGTAAATAAACAAGTCAGCATTTAAATGATTTTAGCTAGAGTGAGTGCCAGCAAATGTGCAAGTCAGCACAGGAGAAAATAGACCAGATCTGAATTAAAAAGCCTCAGATATTTATTATCTTCCCTTTATTGACTTGAGTTCTTCCAGCTTAAAAGGCAACAGTGAGCATAGAATATGAAAATCAATGCATCTGCTGCTGTTTATTGCAAATAAATTTGATTTTCAGTTAATTGTAGCAGTCATTTTTCATAATTTATGAGCTGCTGTTACTGGATAGCATCAGTCATGCTGCACGTTGATGTGCCTGATGATGCTGTGTGGCTTGTTTCAGGGAAAGGTAGAACTCACAGTCAGTGACTCAAACACAAGCAAAACCAAAAGATGTTTTCCAATCCTCTAAAAAGGATGGCTTAAAAATTATTCCGGCCTTGCACATACATCAAAACTGGAAGAGAAGAGCAAGGTCTCTGTGGAGATACTGCTTCCTTGTGTTTACAACTTAGGTCAAGTTATTTGCTACCTCATTCCATGAACTCATAGAGGACACTCTCACGAACCACTTTGCAATCAAGTTAAATGGATTACTTTACCACAAGTTGCATGGTGTTTCCCAAGCAAAGCCCAAGGGTTGGACAGAGGTGTGAGCCCTAAGCCACCTTTTCTGTCCACTCTATCTGAAAGCTTTATTCTAGTTTGGTCTATTAAAAAGGTGTGGAGTTCATGAATGCTTTATGAACTTTGAGTGTTCTCGGCTGCAGATCTGTGACCAGCTGAACCAGAGTTACTTCCTCCTGCCATCAAACAGTTCCTTCTCTGAGCTTTACATGAAAATGTTGTCCAGTCTCATTATTTACCTTGCGTTCAAGTCTGCTTTTTGTTCACTGAGAGCTGCAAAGTCAACTGAATGAAAAAATATAGTAAAATATCATCTAGTTTAGGCCAGCTGTCTTCTGACACGTGTGCTTTAATACAAGAGACCTTCCCTAAGCAGCAGGATTCAAGGACAAGCCCAGGGTGTTTCCACATGTGCAAAACCATACTCCGGAAAAGTAGAAATCTGATTATTTCTGTTGGATACACATTTTCCACTAATATGCTATTTAACATCAACAAATGGAAATGTGAGGAGAACCCCATGATTGTAGGGTCTTGAGAAAGGAGAAAATGATAATTCAGTTTTGGAGACAACATTGAGATGCAGACTCGACGAATTGATTTCAGTAACGAGTAGATATGAACTTCAGTGTTTACAGGTAGGTTTGTACCTGAACTTTTCTGGGGATTGTTCTTTCAGATTTATCTTGTTGAAATATGTCTGAGCTGGAAACACTGCTCAGTGCCCTCATCCATCCAAAGCATGGCGTAACAGAAGCAGGGGTGCACTGAGCTGTATAAATGCACTGTGCAGCTAAAGGCACTCATGGGCAGCCAAAATCTTTTCAAGACATTCAGGGTTGAAAAATAAATGCATGCATTAATAAATAAATGTGGATTAAAATTGCTCTCCCCAGCCTCCTTGTGCAACTTTCCAAACAAAGTGTGCTAATATTTGAAGCCTCATTCACATCAATTCAGTCTGATTTTGAAGCTCTGCAGGTAACTAGTCATGAAGTCAAGAGTCACTTTTCAAGTTGTATTTTTAGTCAGCTAAACAATTGCATCTATTTGCAGCCAAATAACCTCTGCTGTGACTGTATCAGAATGAATAGCTAAACTGAGTCAAGGTGTGAGTGGTCAGCAAGGGGAAAGTGAAATCACCAGAGGAAATTTAAATCCCCAGTATGTAATTTCAGGGATTTCAATGAGCAGAACTCACTCAAATTGCCTATTGTAGTGAAGTTGCCAAGTGTATGGTAGGACTTTTGATCATTGCACACCTCATTTTGCTTTTCTCCCAAGAAGATTACTTTTTGCCTCTCCTAAAGAGTTCCACCATCTACATCCATCTTTGCTTTCAAATGTGATGATTTCATTTAACATGCCTTGAGTTTTTGTCGGGTTCTGGAAGCAGGAATCCAGCTGCTTTTTGGTCTTGACATGTGAAAAGGAGGTTGTTATGAGGCAGGGGCCAGTCTCTTCTCCCAAGTAACAGGCAATAGGACAACAGGAAATGGCCTCCAGTGACATCAGGGGAGATTGAGATTGGATATTAGGAAAAATTTTTTCACTTAGAGGGTGATCAGGGATTGCAACAGGCTGCCTACAGAAGTGGTAGAATCATTGTCTCTGGAAATGCTAAATAAAAGTGTAGATGTGGTGCTTAGAGACTGGTCTAGTGGTAGACTTGGAAGTGCTGGGTAATGGCTGGACTTGATGATCTTAAAACATCTTTTCTAACCTTAATGACTGTATGATTCTATGGTCACTTGGTCTCAGACTAAACAAGACCACAGAAGCGGGGACTCTGGTGTGATGTCAGGACTTGCGAGCTGCTCTGCCCCACATGAAGACAGAGGATGAACATTTCTGCCATTGGCTTGTGCTAGATAGAACTGTACTCTAATAAAGAATAACCAAGCCTATGTGTTTTCTCACAGGAGCCAACTTCTCTTTGCGAGAACTGGGTCTTGAAGATGTGACACCCACACATGGAACTTTGTACCGGACCGATATTGGGCTGCCTCACTGTGGCTACTCCATCAGTGCCGGATCGGATGCCGACACAGAGGCAGACGTGGTCATGTCACCCGAGCACCCAGTGAGGCTCTGGGGACGCAACACCAAGTCTGGACGCAGCTCCTGCTTGTCAAGTCGGGCCAACTCCAACCTCACCCTCACCGATACAGAGCATGAGAATACTGAAACTGGTAAGTGGTGACAGCAAATGCGGTGTCAGCCTTGAGCTCTACCAGGAATGACTCTTCTTACCACTCCACCCTAATCTTCCTTAGGTTTTGTATTGGGGTTTTTTTTATCAGGCTCGATAAAGACACTCTTTTAACAACCCCATGTCATGGCCTTTTGTACTGACCTACGAAGTGTTTGTTAATGAACTGATGGAGAAGCTCCTACTTATTTATCACAGCGACAGAGATCATTAAGTATCTGTAATACTCTCCCTGCTTTTTGCAGCAACCAAAAAGCATTTAAATCTCCCCTCCCCTGGCTAATGCTACTCTTATCTTTGCTACAGATTTTTGGGGCAGATAATTTCCTTCTTTTCCTTGCTGGTTCCTTGACAGGAGCCATTTCATTTATGTAAATGGGCTGACTGCTCTCTGAAGGAAAACAATGGTAAAATATTTTTAGAAGCGTTTTTCTTTATGCGAAATAGAAGCTGAAGGTCACTGATTTTTTTATCTCTGTAACTTTGTGTCCCCAGCTGCAGGGATTCCTGCATGCATTTTGTAGGTCTGTGAACATTTTGGTCAGCACTTCTGCCAAGCAGTGTAGGAAGCAGAGAGGATTTTGATTCAATTGCAGCTTGACCCAGGAGTTCATCCAGCCCTATATGCCTTTGCACCTTTAATTCAATTATAGTACAGTCTGCTTCTTAATATAGCTGCTGCATACAAGTCGTCAGGCGCTTGAGCTCAGCACAGAAAGCTGACGTGAAATGACTGTATCTCTTGTTCTTTTCATGCTTTTTGCCACAGTATTATAGTGACAAATGATGATAAGTTTTCCTCTGGAAGCCATGACACGGTGAGACATATACCACCCACATGATTTTATGTTTAACTCCAACAAAATTACAGTAGAAGCTTATTAAGTTTCTGCTCAGAGATAATGATGTATTAGGCAGAGTTCAAAGATAAATGGCCTTCTGTTTAAAGAATGTACAGAGGAATCTTTTTAAATTATCTTTACCATATTTTTTAAGTTTTTTAGTGTAATATCTTACAGGCAGACACACAGTGCTAGGTTATATTGTCTTCCTTCTGATCCTTGTGTTTTGATGAAAAATCAGAGGGATCATCAGGGTCAATTAGAGTTTTGCATACTCACTAGAAAACAGCCAAAAGCTTGAACTTCCATCCCATTCTACTCTCTCGAAAGCTCTCTCTTGTGCTTTCCATGGTAGTGTGTGAGCAGCTGTGTTCCATACATTTTTCTTTCTATGTCTACTCAGAAAACCAAAATACAGAATTTTAGTTTTGAGTTTTGGGTTTTTTTGGTCTTAAGAGAGAAGAATTGCATTATCTGCTGGAGTCTTTTTCACTGGTTTCTATAATGCTATCTCTACATTTGCAAATGCAATTTTGTACCTACAGATCACTTACAAAAGAAATTCTATTAGAAACAACATATTAGCCTTTGCTTGGCTTGCCTTTGAAAGGCCTTTCTGAAAGCAACCACAGGCAGTAATACTCATGTAAGGAAAGAGACAACTTTGAACCTCTTCCCTTAAATTTAGTGACACACTAACCAGTCATTGAACCATCATTTCATAGCAATTAGAAAAAGGGAAAAAAGGAAGGTGGAGAACATACAGTGCTGTACAAATGTAGAATTAGTTTCTTTGGGCCCTAGGCATTTGCAGTCTTAGATGTTAGGTGTTTTGAATGAGAAAGACTATATCATACTCAAAAGTACAAAATCTGTGTAGCACAAATAAAATCTAGATCACTATGGTATCCAGTATATAATTGTATTGTTAATACTGACGAAAAAGAGACAATTCAAAATGTGCTGGTGGTGAGCTTCATCTGATGCTTATGGTTCCCTAGGAATATGTCATGGACATGAGCCAAGTTCAGGTCAGAAAAACCTGTCCAGAACATATTATTTCAATATAAGGATTGCGGTTGAATGGGTAGTATAAAACATACCCAAACAAAGGTTGCAACGGAGGAAGAACAGAAGGATTAAAGAAAAGTCTTAACTGTACACAAAATTTGAGTGTTTTCTTTGTGTAATTGCTTAGCACAGATAAAGGTGTGAGAACCCTTTATGCACAAAACCCTCACAGCCTGAGACCTGCTGTTGGAGCAAATGAAGCCTGAGATCCTCTCAGAAGCTTTGTCTGGTAAACACAAAGGTTGCTCTGTGTTTCCTTCCTCTGCACATTAGCAGTGTTACTCTGGGCTGCTAGCTATCACACAGGCTATTTTGAGAAAACCCAGATTTATAGGAAAAATGTTTGCAAGAAGACATGAAATTTTGTTAATGGGAATGTAAAGTAACATAATGCTATGACTCAGTTTACAGGATACCTTTATGAGTCAATATTAATTGTTGACAGTATTGATAGAAGTTATAGCCTTTAGCTGAAGTCAATATGGACTTTATGAACGTGCCATCAATAGAAGATTTTATGGGGCCCATTAAACTAACTTTTCCAATGAAGGTCAACATCAGCAATTTTTATGTTGTTCATTATTTATCCAAAATAAATAATCAGAATTTACTTCTGATGTTTGTAAATCCAAAGCTGTCAAAGGATAATTCTACCAAGACATTTGTTGTGTTCTTAGAAAAGGGAAGATCTGCCTCCCTTGAAAAGCCAGTTTGTTTTTATTTCAGAAATTGTGATGTCTTGAAAGAACAGATATGCTGCTCAGAATGTGCAGTCACGATCCACCTCTCTGTCTTTAAGGAAACCTATGAGGTGCTTTGGTTCCATGGCATATTGCAGTCCATAAATCCCTTGCACAAACAGCTGGCATAGAAAGTCATGTGTAGCTTTATCTAAGGCTTTCACAAAATTCAAGAACGGTTCGGTTTGGAAGCAGCCTTAAAGATCATCTAGTTCCAACCCCTTGCCATGAGCAGGGACATCTTCCACTAGAAGGCTGAATGTTGCCAGGAGTCTGAATTCTTTTTTTAGATAAAGAGTTTGTTTTCACTGAAGAGTTGAGTTATAACTCTGGCATTACCCTGAGCTCAGATCCTGCACACCTAATCAGCCACAACAGCTTCTCCTCCAGTGGGCAGTGCATTTCGCTCAACCCGGATAGTCACTTTGCAGAGTGAGGGAACAGAGGGTACAGCTCAAATTGCTGCACCTTGTCGGAGGATAATGCAATAATTCTGTGCTGCTGATGTAGCAGGCACTTTATATAGTTCAAGGGTTTTTCTGCAGCATGACCATCTAAGCTGAGCTGTAACTGTGAACTCCCATTAACAGTTCAGACCCAAGCACAGAGGGCAGTTTGGTTCCTGGAAGTCTAGCAATGATGTTAGGAGAACCTCTTTCCTACACTATTTTGCACTATTTCTCAGTAAGACTGATTCAAGGAAAAGTTCCTGAAGTGGCCATTTGGATTGAAGCCTGGACTTTACTGGCACTACCTTAGGTAACCCTGAACAGGCTTTGTACCGAGCCAGCAATTATTTACTATAGAGAAGAACACAATGAAGAATGAAGTAATAGTTTTCCAGAAATTGACTTGTTTTGCAGAAATTTAGTCACATACTAGGAAAAAAACCCAACTTCTAATCACAAGAATACCATCATAAAAATACAGTACCACAGGATAATTTATATTGGAAGGCATTGCTGAAGGTCTCTGGTCCATCTCCTGCTTTAAAGCAGGGATAACTTTGAGGTCAGATTGGGTCACTCAGGGCCTTGTTCAGTTACACTTTTAGTATTGACCAGGATGGAGAGGCCACAACCTTTATATCCTGGTTCTGGTGCTGACCACACTTGTTGTGAACAACTCTTCTCCTAAGAGCTAGTAGGGATTTCCACTGCCACAACTCATGTCCATTGCTCCCACTAAGCATCTCCCAGAACAGTTTGACTCCATCTTCTGAACATCACCCATACCTAAAATAGTTAAAAGGCAGCAGCTAGGCTTCCCTTTAGAGATGTCTTCTACTAGCTGAACAAAGCCACCTGGATCCTCCTCTCTTCATAAACAATTTGTAGGCAGTTAGGCACCGGGGGAGATAGAGGAGTCTGAGGAACTCCAGTACCAAAAGTTTTTAAGTGTAAACTAGACAATAGTCTAGTTTACGAGTTTACTGGCTGAGAATGATCTAGATTAGATGCTGACTCAGAGTGGCTTTCCATGCTGGCCTCTGAAATCTCCCTCTTTCTCCAGTTTCAACGTCTGTAGCATTGCTGTACTTTCTTTGACTTTGGGGTGATGTAGGACTGTTCAGGCAGGGCTTTGAGCACTTTCGGCTTTTGTACTGCCTAGGGCACTCCTAAGAGATGTGGAGATGGACAGTGTTTGTGTGTAAGCATCCATGAAATGGACTGTGAATATTTCTTCTGGGTCTATACCAGAGATCTTAACCCAGATCCACCCAAAGTGTTAGGAATCATGCTGGTAACCACTGAAGAGAAAATATAGATAATCCAATATAAAATCCCTTCCCCACAAGAAAAAAAAAAAAAAAGAGAAAAAAACGCAAACAAACACCAACAACCAAAAAACTAAACCACTTTTTCCTCTGTCTTCAGTGTGAAAATGAGCTTACTGTTTTATTCAGCACAATCACTGCAAGGTTACTTTAGACTAGAGTCAACCGCAATTATAAAATTTGTCTTTCTGAAAGTGGAGTCACAGCTCTTTCTTTTAAATAAAAAAAAAAATACAGTTTACCTTTCAACTGTTCTAAAGAAGCTGTGTCAAACGAAGGATTCACTTTAGTTGTACTCTGGGCTCAGTGTTAACATCCACCAAAGCACATAGTTGGTTAAATATGAGAGACAATAGGAGAGAGGGGAAGCAGTTTTCTTCATTAGCAGGAAAAGTCAGCAGTGATTAATGCTGTGCAGAGTGGAGCTGATGTTTCTGTCTGTCATCATCTCCTCTTGGGAAGAATATGGGCAGTATCAAGCAGCCAGAAGGGTCTCAGAGGCAGGATGATCAACATCAGATGGCTCAAGACAGTTCAACTGATCAAGATGCTCAACTGTGATCTGTCATGTAAAGAAATTCTTGCAGCAGAAGTCTTGCTGCAGTGTGACTTCAGTATACTGAGAGATTAGTAGACACAAACTAAAATTCCACATCTAAGCACCCTTGGAGCCAAAATTCAGAATGCAGGACTTTTGCTGTCAAATTGCACTGTGGGACTTCTTCCATCTTCACAACCCAAAACCGTGTAGGAAACATCATCCTGCAAAAACTTTTGCCTGCCTTCCATGTTGGTGAAAGGGTTGAAAATGGCACTACTGAACTCAAATCACCCGTTTAACAATTAACTGAATGCAGGTTTGATCACCCCAACATTTCCACCACGCAGGTGTTGATCACCTCTGTTTAGGAAGGGGAGTTTAATCTCAGGGTTCATTTATCTTTAGCTCCATGTCTGAAAGCACCAGTCAGTGACAAAAGTGATATAGTGACTATAGTAATACAGACACTTACTGGTGACAAGATTAAGAGCAGTAATTCATTTTGGACCCACATCCTACAAAGAGGAATAATTTTCTCTTCCATCGCATTCCCGTAATTGTTTGTTGCCAAGCTGGATGGGGCTCTGAGCAATCTGGTCTAGTGGAATGTGTCCCTGACCATGGCAGGGGAATTGGAAGTCAATGATCTTTAAGGTTTCTTCCAACCCAAAACATTCTATGAATTTTTCATTTAGTCACTACTATTCTGGATTGTATTTAAATGAACTTTAAAACTGTCAAGCAAACAAACAGCCCAATATCCAAACCTGCTCTCCAAACCTTACTAACTTGACTAGAAAGGTAGAGAATATGTTACAGTTAACCTTTGGTTTCTCATCAAATATATTGCCTTTCTGGAAAATTCTCATAAGCTTTTGTAAAACTGAACCACAGTCGCAACCAAGAGCTTTAAAGCTCATGTGATAGCTCTGCCTGCTCTGCTATCACAGACTCAACTCTTAGCTATTTTAATTGACATAGTACAAGATTTACAGAGCATTTCTTGCAGTAACCACCACTCTCTCTGCTTCTCCACTCCTTAAGCCATTACTACTGCTGGAAAGAGTACTTAAGAAACTGCATAGGGTTTGAGGACTCAATAGAACTGAATGTTTATAGAACATATTAGAAATACAGGGGTGTATTAAAGCAGGAAATAATTAAAGATAAGTGTTTCAAATAGGGAAATTATATGATTTTATTTTTCCTGGGTAGATAAGAAATCTAACCAATGCTTTAATTTGTTCAGTGGTGATTGATACAGAGCTCACCCCAGCCTTTGAAGGCTCCTGTTTCCAATCAGCACAGGTATATCAGGTCTTAGGTGCATGGTGGTAACTATCTGCTTTTGCAAAACAGTATGCCCAAGTCATATAAGTCCCAGCACTCTTGGTTAAATACACCACAACATGCTATTTGCTGCTAGGTTTCTGACATCCATACTGGCTTCTTATTAAACCAAAAAGCTGTCCACATGGTCCAGAATTTCATCAGCTTTTTCCAAATATTTTCTCTTTAGAGCTGTTTTACAACAACTAAGAGCTTTGGGCAAACAGTAATTATTTCTGTGTGTTTTCCTTGTTCCCTTTGGTTGTTGAGAGCTCATCTCCTAATGGTGTCTATATTTGCTACCAGAGGCCTTGCAAGGTTCTCCTTAATAGCTCTGATCCTTTGCAGTGGAAGGATTTTTACTCAGTCTTCTTAACATTCACCTTCCTATTTCCCAAATCATGTTGACCCAAATCATTTGCCCAAAGTACAGTTCATTATATCAGCACAATTAGCAGTGCCACAATTACTGTATATTCTCAGCATTACAAATTATTTGTTAATACCCCAGTTGATAATCCATGGTGACTGTTCTTTTTATTACCATGTTTTGCGAGTAATTTCCTTTCAGGCTTCATATACTCTATTGTTAATATTGTTACCGTGGTTGCAACATCATCTCTTTTTTTCTCATTTGAATTAAGCAGTGCATTATAAAGTACTTCCAGTAAATGAGTGTGTGCTTCAGACATGCTTCTTCTCCAAACCGTGTAGGCAAAAATGTGATACTCAGACTCCAGAGTATTCAGAAAGGAGATTTAAAAACAAAACAAAACAAAACAAAACAAACAAACAAACAAAACTACAACCCAAAATTTTTCACAATAAATAATGATAAAAAATGTGCTATGAGCTGTACATTAATAAGTTTCCCTCATGGCTTTTAGTAGGGGAAGACAAGAATAAATTAGAATTACCCAGTTAAGATCAGGCATCTGCTGGCTATCATTTTTGACTTCTGTACTATCAGTTGTAACCTTATTAATTATCAATAAATAATATATTAATAATTTTAACAAGATGTCTCAGCCTGAAATAAAAATTTGCGAGAACCCTGACCACTAAAGATCCATCACCGATTCAGAAGTCAGTGAAGAACTACAAAAGACAGTAGCACACTCAGAAGGTAATTTTCACTAATACCCTTCCTTGTTTCAGCTTCTCAAAACTCTTACACTGCTCCTTTCCAGGTAGGATTTGCAAAAAATTCCCCATTTTAATGGCACATGGGGATTGCTTGGATATTGCAATTTACTGAAGCCATCTTATAGAGATATTCAGAGACTTGGTGATCACTTGATATGTGAAGGCCAGGGGAAGGAATGTGCCTTCAGGCTCTCAAACCATAAAGATATTAATATTCCTATGAAGAATATTGGTCCTAAAAAGGAGACCTTTAACTGTATGACCATAAAATACTACATTCTCCACTGAAAAATGTCTCCCTTGAAGGCTGTTACATCTTCCTTGCTTGTGATCCAGCTTTCTAACCACTGACATTCTTGATGATGGATTCCTCATATTTTCTGTCCTCTTGTCTTTTTTTGTCCTTTTTTAGATATTAGCCCTGAGATGCTTCTTGAAAGTGAATAGGTGAGTCACCACCTTACTTCTTCATAAGAGTCTCAGGAAAAGTTTTACCTCAATAGGGCGGTAAATGGATGGTGTTTAGGACAACAAACCTTTAATCTCTCTCCACATTCAACCAACTCCCTGCCCACTGGGTATAAAACAGCCTTTCAAATGAGGATGTCACTGTCTGTCAGGAAGGATTCAACCCATTTGAGAGCAGATGGTCCCTTTGGTCACACCACAGAGAGAGCCAGCGGCATCTTTGCTCCCCATTTAAGAAGTGAAGGCACCCAGTAGTAATCTGAGTTTAATACTTCAATTGCTGCATTAGTGATCAGTGTCTTGATTTTGTTCCACAGCAAAAGAATTCCGACTGATTTCCAGGGCTAATTTATCTCATTTCTGGCCTCTTTGTCTCTAGAGGAAAAGAAGTCTTTCCATTTTCTTGTTTTATTATTTTTATTCCCATAAGGTATGTCCCATAGAGAATGTATTTTCTGTATTACTGTAATCTGCATCTGAAAGGATGCTGACATTAAAGCCTTTCTCAGTATTATTCTGCTGTAATGAACTGCAGTTCAATATAGGTTGGTGTGTAGGTTTCACATCATTATTATTGTGATGATGGTGAAAAAAGGCACAAACTCTAGAAACTCATTAATAGCCTGGATATAACAGTGGAGATGGCATGTAGAAACAACACTAACAGGTAAGAATTTACTGTTCTTTTCAATTACACCATTAATTTTTGTCCTTTCCTTCACCACTTTAAACTGTCTTGTCATGGAGATCTTTTTTTAAGGAAAATAATTGCATTTATTAATATTGCGGACAAGCTGACAAGGATGCTGGAAGCAAATCTGTGCCTTCCATATTCTCATGTCTGTATTTTTGAATTCCCATTTGGACAACTGGATCTGCTTCTGAATCCAGCACACAGAGTATTACTCCACATCTGGTTCAGTCTCCTCCCATGTCCCTTGAGGTTTTGCTTCTTTCAGTGAAGATGTGTCTTTATCCGTAAGCAGAACAAAGTGAGAGGAAGGAGCACATTATTTTTGTTTTACCCATGCCCAGAGGTGCACACTGAGCTCCAAATAAAGGAAAGCATAGCTTCTGCCATGAGAATTTGTTCATTAAAATCTCATTGCTTTATTTCTCAGAGGATTTTGATTAACTTTTAGCAAAGTTTATTCAATCAAGGGCAGTGATTGAAAAGGCATTACTGCCCTAATTCTACAAAGTTTTCAGTGTTTCTTTGGACTGTCCCTAAAAACTTTAATTATATGCTCTAGGGCAGGTTGTTGTTTTCTTTTTTCCATCCCAGCACAGATCATATTGAATCATGTTTATAAAAAGAAAACAATAATTCCTAATTTTTTACACAAGCTAATAGTGACAGGACAATGGGGAACAGTTTTAAACTAACAGACAGGAGATTTAGATTAGATGTTAGGAAGAAATTCTTTACTGTGAGAGTGATGAGACAGGTTGCCCAGAGGAGTTGTGGCTGCCTTATCCCTGGAAGTGTTCAAGGCCAGGTTGGATGGGGTTCTGAGCAACTTGGTCTGGTGGAAAGTGTCCCTGCCCATGGAAGTGGGGTTGGAACTAGATGATCTTGAAGATTCCTTTCAATCCAAATAATTCTGTGATCCTATGATTACATATGGAGGGACAACTGGTTTAAGAGACTGCCACTCTGAGTACCCACTCCCATGCCCTTGCCGGGGTTCTCCATCCCCATAGTCATCATAATTCAACTGTTCATGTTGCCCAGCTCTGATTTATCCCCCAAAAGCATATGATTTAAAGCCTTTCCTCAAGGCTGCCAGCACACAAAGCTCTGATTTCAGAGCTGCTGCTCTACTCCTGTCCCACATAGAGATGAGTTCAACCCAAGATACAGCAGCAGAAATCCCACCCAACAGAAAATCTCCCTCATCTGGATAAAATAAGGGCCAGTGACTGAGGGTGGTGTAACAAAAACACCTGGGAGCTATTTAAGCCAGCTTTGCCAGCGAGGAAGAAGCATTGCCAAGCTCTCTTGGAAATGCACCCCTGTTCCAGCTCCCCAGTGACAACGAGCACTGTCTTTGTTCACACCAAATCATTTTCTATTGAAGACTTATTTTCTTCTCCAATCTCCAGCATGTTCAAGTACTTTTATTACCCTTACTTTGGGAAGAGGAAGGTAAAATTATGACCAAATTCCAGTTTCCATTTAAATGCGGTTTTGATGCGTATTTCAAATAAATGCAAAACAACAAAAAAATTCAGAAAAAGCTAGTAATCATCTACTGAATAAGAAATCTGTTGTTCACCATTTTCTCTTCATAAAAAAATGTAAAAATGTAGGAATCTGAATAAATGCATGCTGAGCTATATAATTGCTGAAATAAATATGTATAGATATAAGATACTTTTTGATTTAGCATAAAGAAGCAGCAAATTATGCCAATCAGTGAGAATCAACCAGTTTTAAAAGAAAATAACTGAAAAGCCCACACCCGAAACAAGATTAAAACTGATTATTTAAATCCAGATTCTCTGTTTCCTGGTTTAAACTATGATTACAATTTAAATCAAGCCACTCTGCCACAAATAATTTAGGCACAATGATTTCTCTCACTTACGTAATGTGCAGATTTTATAGCTGAGAGAGCATCTTGTTGCTTGTAAAGAACATGCATGTACTGAGTCTTAACCTCCAGCCACGTTCTTAGTTTGGTTCTAGTTTGGTTCACATGCTCGAAGGAGGCAAATGGTAATCCTCATCTGAAAGAATGGGAATCTGGAAGCCAACAAAAAAAATTCAAGATGCTTTTTTCTTTTGGGAGTTTTTTGCTTTTTTATTAGGATGGAAATTAAGGTGAGATTAACCTGCAAACTCAGAGCCAGGCTTGGATGCTGATTCCCCAGTAATGCAGAGGCTGGAAAAGCAGCCATAGTCCGAAATTATAGAGTATGAAGGGAAATGCCTCCCTGTCTCTTCTTTGGATAATTACCTTCCACTTAACAAAATTCCCTTTGCTCCTGTAGTTGGACAGGGTGTTTCTCCTCTATTAAATTGCTCTGGTTTGCTGCTGTGCTCTACCAAGCAGTTGTTAATGTTCCACCCCAGAGGTATCTGCAGTTCAGTGATGGGTGAAATGATTAAGGCTCACAAGGCACTTGATCATTTGAAATGAAAGGTGCTACATAAACATACCCCATTAGTTTTGTTAGTGCTCAACAAAGCAAACTTTACCTGTCGCTGGTTCTACTCCTTCCTGGCATTTAGTACAAGGTGTTCCCTCTGAAACATGTGCAATTTGCTGGATGCATTCTTCAGCTGTCCTTAAAGAAGCCTGTTTCTCAGACTGATGATTTGACCCATCATATATTGGAGGACTGCTATCAAATGAGTGCTGTGCTTGTAGAAGTTTGAAGGAGTGTTAATCCCGGGCCACTTCTCAAGAAAAGGAACGTAATGACCTTAGGTATTGTAGGCACTTGCTCACGGTATCAGGAGAGTAGAAAACTTGGCATGGGATCAGTCTATAAAGAAGAATAGGAAAAGGTCTTTGAGGAATGCCCTCTGATGGAGAGGTAGAGAAGCATGCTAGAAGTTTGATTGATAAAGAGAGTTTGTTTGGTAAAGATTGACTTAAACATTTATGCAAACAGAATAAAAATGCGTGTATTTGTAAATTATATGTCTAAACCAGGCTTGTGACACACAGCACCAGAGGAAATGTGCTCCCCTTGTCCCCTCCCAAGCCACAGTGTCCCTCAACCCCATCTGAATATTTTTGGCTGTTGACTGACTGGTTCCATTCTGTCTGCATAGGACCCCTTCCACTGGTATGCCGACTGCTCTCAAATCAGGACTCAATTTGCTTTCTTTGGTCATTTTCCTTATGTGAATGGAGAAAGCAGAAAGCAGAAATCAATTCACAAGAACTCCATTGGTCCTAAGGCTGAATGTTAAAACTACTGTGTTAATTGTTGGATTGTTAGATACTGAATTTCTGGGGTTAAAAGGGTAGATATTGAGGTTGTAAGTACATGGAACTCAGTACAATGCTTCTCAACATTTCAGTGGCTATCTAGTGGAAAACAAGAACAGAAGGGTTCAGACTAACTTCTCTCTGTAAGCTCCATGACTATTCCCAAAGGAATATTTCAGAAGGGATTAGTGCTTTTTCTGAGGGAGATATTTTACCACCTTAGACCAGTAGGTTTTTTTGAAGACTTTTAGGAAGAGCCACTCTGAAGCAAATGGAGCCCCCAATCATTTTTATCTCAGTCATTGGCACCAGAGTTTTGCATTCTCTGTATCAGATTACAATTGATCTCACATGAGCACAAAAAGTGAGTGAAGATATTCAGGAAGGGTTCCCAAAGATACCCTAGACCCTACCATCTATTATTGTCCCTGAGCAGTACTACGATAGATTCATGTCTCCATAGACAATGATGAACTGAGTCCTTAACCTTGTTTTAATTCTTCTGGAGTTTCTCACTGTAAGTAATGTTTTCCAAACCTTTAACACTCTCATGAGCCATGTAATGTTTATCAATGTCCTCCCTGAATTGGATTTGGTTAATTCATTCTTGGCTTTGTCTAAAGTTCTTGCCAATATATTTGCATCCTTCAAGAGAAGAATGTCCAGACCAGGTTAGAGATGGGGAGAGGTCAATACCCCTTTTCCCCAGCAGACACAGAGAGCAGATAGATTCTGCAGAGGAATCACTCAGATGCTTTCCTGGAGAAACTACTAAAAAAATCTCTCCCAGAACTGCTTCCCAGATTGATGTCTTATCAATGGTGGCATGTGAGGGTTGAGAGGATAGGAGGGACAGATGACCCATGAGGTTCTTTTGAGCTACAGCCAGACTCAAAGAAGAAAAAGGAAGATTGGTGAATTTCTGGAAGAGCTTATTTCCTCCTTGAACTTAAACAGGGTGTTGAAATCCATCCAACAGACTCTGTAAAGCCTTTGAATTCTAAGAAGAAGACATAGATCTACAGCCTCATTATTGCTTATTCGGCTGTAAAACAGGGCTGTAAGGAAGGAGGGAGACAATAGGGTTTGCTTCCTTCCTGTTTATACCAGCTCTTCTCCAACTGGAAATGTGCTAATATGGCTGTTATGAAATAATTATTTCAGCATTTGCTTATTTTGGCACAAATATCTGTCTGATCTTTCTGATTTCATGTAGACAGTTACTTTGAAATGAATAATTCCAAATAAATTTCTAGGAATAATTATATTGGTACATTTTCAAGTCTAGATAAGCCTATGAATAGGATTCCAGACTAGGATGAAAAAAAAAAAATGAGATTCTTTACTTGCATGTTTTTGGAAATAGGCAGACATATCTTCACTTGCAAAAATACTATCTGAAAACTGGTTAGTGATTCTGGTTTCTAATATTTTTAAGTAAGAGTGCTAGGAATTACAGGGAATTCAGAAGGTCACTACCAGGGAGTATTTTGAAAATATCACTATGCTAGGAAAGTTGACATGGTAAGACCAGGAAATAGGAGTTTTTGAGATTCTGTGTAGCCCTGCAGGGAGTTAGGAAGCAGTCAGTAATTCTCTTTATCATGACATGCCACAAAATCTGTGAAATGCCACTCAAAACCATTGAGATCCCAATCCACTTGGGCAAGAGAGAGAAGAACAGAAGAGGCTTTGTCCATCTGTTGAAGGCATGACCTTGCCCTGGGGTAATTTGTCCTGTAATGATTGTATGAAAGGTTTGCAAGGTGGGTTATTGCAGTATCTGTTCTACACAGCTTCAGGGGAAAAAAAAATCTGTTGCATGACTCAGACTCATCCAGCATTTACTTCTCAGCATTTACTGTTTCTTCGACTCAGATTTTGCATTCAGCAACCTCACTCCATTTCCTCCCTCCCTTTCTTCACCTTTATTTCTTCCTGATGAGCAATTCAAACAGCAAACTGTTCCTCTCCTTCATTCCCATCAGTGACTTCATTCAAAGTCCTGCCCATGTTCTTATTTTCTTGGCAGAGCTATATTCAGTGAATGCATTTGTTTCTTTAGCTAGAGAACAAAAATATCTGCAAGCAAACTCATTTCCCTTCCAAACGACTTAGGAAAGTAGTGCTGGGAAGGGGAGCAAAGTGCTTTGTCAAGTGTTAGAGGAACAAGAGAGACATCTTCTCCCCCCTGAAATCCCTCTTTTATTATTATTGGGAAGACTCTGTTAGTCTCTCACTTCCTTGGGGACTAGAAACATCTTGAAAAGATCTTTCATGCAGGCAGATAACAAATTCACTGCAGAGCTGCATCAGAAAGGGAAAAATTACTTGCTAGTAATGATGTTTATCACAATCCTTCCTCCTTTCCCAATACTACAAAGGAAGCTATCTCTCATATAAAGGCCAAGTCTTTTGTCTTTTTTTTTCCTGGCAAACTACCCATTGTGCAAATTCAGTGAATGTAAGCTAGGCTGATGGAAGTTTTACAGAAAAAGTGGGTGGAAGGAGATGACAGTGTGGGCTGATATGATTTGCTTGAGATGGACCTGGTCTGATAATACACAACATGGAAAATGCCACGTTGCTTCCACTTAATAAATTGGCATGAGGGCTGTTCCTGTGTCAGAGAAACATCAGTTAAGCCTGGACCAGATGTTGGGAACTCACACTCCCACTGGACCGAACTCATCAGCAGAGTCCGCTTGGCTTTTCATCACACCAGGACAGGAAAACACAGCTATGTGGCACTGTGAGTTGCTGCTTTGAAGGAGACTTTGATTTCATCTGCTCTGCATGGATGTTAAAAATCTCACAGTGCTTTAATGGAAAGGGTGACCTAGGCTTTTGTGCTAAGGTGTCTTTCTCATGAGTAAAGTACAGTTAGCACTGAACCAACTGGCTACCATCCTCAACAATACAGGCATCCACATTCTAGAGTAATAACTCCCTGTTGATAAAAGTTAAGAGAAGTAAACGTAATGAAACTGCTGTAAAATGGCAATGTGCAAGTCTGCAAAGTGTGTGTGTGCATGGGAAGCTGCAAGTCCAGGTGGTTCCTTGGGATGAATTTTCATCCCTGTTAATTATATCTACTTGATATTGCATGCTGTATCATTGGAAGGGTTGGGACTAGACCCCATGACTCTAACACCCAGTCCCAGTCTACGACCCATTTTGAGAGTCTGCTCAAAATGCTACTGAGATCGTCAGGGAATAGGAATTGATCTGGCACTACTGACTCCAGCCCTCTGAAACACTCAAGATATGATGGTATACACCTCTAGCATGGTCAGTCCACTGAGTTTGTGGGACTAAAAAAAAGTTTCTGGCTTTAATAGATGGTATTATTTATTAAATTCAGGGGGAAAGTATCCATATATCAGTTGTTTTTTTCACAAAGGCAAAAAGAAAATGTATGCCAAAGTGGCTATTAATTGCTTAAGGCCCAAGTAAATGATACCCTTAAAGCAGGTGTCTACCTAGTAATATTTCACTTAATGTCTCATTATATGATGATTTAAGTGTCAAGATCAGTCAAGTTCAAGATACAGAAGACCTTGTCAACACAGTGAGAATGAAATGCAGTTTTCCTGGAGATGTGCTCAAAAACAATAAAATGATTTAGAGTCATAGAATAGTTTAGATTGGAAAAGCTCTCTAAAACCATCAAGTCCAACCATTAACCCAACACTGCCAAGCCCACCACTAAACCATGGGCCCAAGTGCCACATCTACATGTCTTTCAAAATCACTCTGGGGACTGTGACTCCACCACTTCCCCACACAACCTGTTCCAGTGCCTGACAAACCTGTTGGTTAAGAAACTTTTCCTAATATCCAACCTAAACCTCCCTTGGTGACACTTGAGGCCATTTCCTGTTGTCCTATTTCTTGTTACCTGGGAGAAGAGACTGACTCTCACCTTTCTACAACCTCCTTTCTGGTAGTTGAAGAGAGTGATATGTGATGTATATACATATGAAAAAAAAGTCTACAGAGAGCAAATTGCTGGAGGATTATGATTCAGTCTTCAGTATCCTCCTGTTGCAATTTCTTAATGAACATCTGTAAGAAGTTGTAAAGAAGGAGCAGGGATCCAACTGAGGAACCAACCCAAAGAGATCAACTTTTCCAATTTTAAGAGAGCTCCCTTTTTCAAGAGAAAGATGTTTCTGGTAGAAATGTACATAAATATATGACTTTTTAATAAGGGCATGTAGCTCATTACCCTCTGCAAATTAACCATATCTAATCATATATTTCCTAAAAAATAAAATAGCACATTGCATCTGTTAGTCTTCATTTAAATACAAACCAAGTATGCATGAGTACTGTAGTATAAACTGTTCCATCTGTTTCCATGAATGTATAGTCATGCTGGTCAGCCCCACACACACAACAGAAGGGACTTTCACTCTCAGCATCTGTCTTCACTGAAGAACTGTATTTCAACTGGAAGTAGTCAAGCTAGAGTAAGAGCAGCACTATAACTCAAATTCTGGTGCCCATGCTGCCATGGTCATCGTATGTGTATGGCTTTAGGAATACTGGGGGAAAGTCTTTTGATTTTTAGCATTTCCGTAGAATTGATCTTCACCCTAAAGTCTTGAAATTATAAAAGAAATATCTGTCCTTTCTGGGTATACAGAGGGAACTGTGGGAAGGTGTTGGATGACAGGTATTACTTGAGAGGCACAAAATGGTCAATGTCAGCAGCTGGTCTGTAATGCTGCTCTGAGTTTCATCCTATATGTACTTCTGAGCAGGTCGCTTCAAATTTATTGCATTGCCATGTTTGAATCAAGTGGTTTGGTATGTGACCAGGAGGAGATTTACAAGCAACTCTGAAGCTGCAGTGCAGGTTAGTGTCATGGGAAAGACAAGTTTCTATTTTTAGAAAATGTGGATTTGCCATTTAGCCTGTGACAAGGTCACCAGCATTCTCACTTTCTCCTTCTCTTTCCCTCTGGCCTGCACATCTCAAACACTCGCACTCACATCAGTGCAGAATCATAACAGGCAATGGGTCTCCAAGATTCAGTTTCTGCTAATGGATCACAACCAGTCCAATATATCCAATTCCTCTACAGGAAGAGGAAATCACAGTCCATGGAGACCATTGTGTCTGTACTGGGGACTGTGCTGGCACAACCTCAGCACTGAAAAAAGCCAACCTTCTTCCTCATGTAGTTACTCACCACTATCGTAGTTTCACCTGAATTCCCCTTCTTGCTCATCAGGTTTCAGGATTTGTCTCCTAGCAAAACAGCTTGCTTTTTGGGGTTTGCAAAAACCAAAAATCTGCTTGAGGGGTGAGCAGTTGCACCCTGTGCCCGCAAAATGACTCTGATGTCACCAGAGCAGATGAGATTGTGCCATTTTGTGTGTGTGTGCATGTGTGCGTGGGTGTGTGTTTTGGCCCAGTACCCAGAGATGTCCCAAGTTCAGCTGTATTAAGCACAGCAGATACATTCAGAGTTTCTGGATACTTCTCTGAGATAATATTTTACCCTCCAAAATCACAGCTCTTTTGTGGATAAATTAGATCACCCCTCTTTGCTGCAGTTATGGACTTCTTCTCCACTTTCAGTAACATGGCTATGGGAGTTGTCATATTTGTGACTTATTTCTGGGCAAACTTCCTCTCATGGCTTGGGCTTGGTTTGCTGACAGTACATCAGAGTAGTCAGAGAAATGTCAACTTCATAAAACACAGCCAAATCCCCGATTTCTGTCCAGGCAGATGTCTTCAGTCATCACAAGACTAAAAAAATCACGTTCTGAAACAGCAGTAATAGTGGGTGCACCTTGGGGACTGGTGACCATATTTGGCGAGTGGGGGCTGATGAAGAAAGGTGCTGTGGAGAAAGATCTGTCCCAGCTGGCTACCGGTGCCAGCATTGTCATTTTAATTAGCTGTGTGTATATATACACTTGTATAATATACACTGTACCTCTTTATCAGCAGGATGGATTCACTAAATATATGTCAGCTGAAATTGCTTTAGAAGGAACCTCAGCACTCAGCTTCCCACCTGTTTCTCTATGACAGCTGCCCAGACTCTGCAAAACACATCAGATGAAAGGCACCGTAGAGCTACAGCACGATACTATTATTACATCTAACAGATGAGCAATCAGATCTGAACTGACCGGGGACTGAGCATATGAGGCAAGAGGAGAATCCTTTGGGGAGACCATTACCATGAAAGTAATACAATTCAGTATTTGTACCAGTGACTCTGAAATTCAACAGCAGTCAACCTAGTACTAGCATCCTTTTAAATATCATCTTTCATTTCTTAGCAAACAGCAATATGCTATAACAACATTAGGACAGGAAAAGGAGGGGAGCTGCACAGCAACCAAACAACAGGAGCATAAAAAGCAAAGTCTTGGGGAATTTGTAGGAGTTCTGAAAAACAAAGTACAGGGACAGACTTGTGTCCCTGAGGTGAATTTTAAGCAAAGGGCAAGAAACAGAGACCACCAGTTAGATGGCTGGGGGAAACAGCATTCAGGTAGAGGTCACAGCCCTGCTGATACCACAAGCCCACAATGCTGTTTTCATTCTTGGGACCCAGCGAGCTAAAAGACAGTCTAGCAACACGCATGGAACAAATCCAAGTGGTTGAACTATGTGAATATCTGTGCAGTGAGCATTTGTTTCATCTTCAGGAGAAATGGGGAACAAAAACAACAAAAAAAAGGAAAGAACAAAACCTGCTTTGACCGTTAAAGACAGCTTTAGGGGAAAGACAGTGTACAAATAAATTAAAACAGCTTCCCAAGGGTTTGCAAAGCTTTGACTTGGTAGTGGAAAGACATTGAAGTTCTCTTTTAAAATTTGTGTTACTCTATAAGGTTATCTTTTTAAAATGCAAAAAGAGCAGCAGGCTATCAATGAGCCTTATGTTGCAATGCACTGATTTCCTGGACAAGCTCAATATCAATAGCTCAAAATCTGTGAATAAACCAATAAACATGGATAGTCGCTGACCTTAAGTGTAACCTTCACACTGCCTCCATGGTGAACAGGGAAAGCAAGCATTGAAAATGATAATGAAAGCTCTTGTTTTAGCTCATGTTAATATGTACAGACAGCAAACCCTTCCTGATAGATTTTCATTTCATGAGCAAATTGCATGAGACTCGTAAGATCACACGGTGAAATGCTGGTTTTGAGAGCCAAGTGTCTCACACCTTAATAACCCTTTAGTATAATGGAGGTATGCCATGAATAAAAGTGTTTAAAGGCAGTAAACTTCACATCAGGAGACTCAAATTCTCCTCTTGCTTCAGTCATTTCTTGTTCCAAATTATTCAGATCTCTTTTTCTCTCCAGACTTTCATTTTCTTTGGAGCAATACTGACTCTAACACTATTTTTCTTCCCCCTCTTCTCCCACCCATAATCTGATGAACATGTTCAAGAAAGAAGCATTTAAACTGAAACTATTGCAAGAAAACTGGCAATTTGGATGGCTACAGCACAGGGAAGCATGGGGTTACTACTAAGTTACTATCTGAGTTTCATCTCTTACAGGAAGGGTTGGAGGAGGAGGGCAGGGAAAGGATATAACTGCAGACTCTAAATATATCAGCCAGGTAAACACCAAGAAGGCAGCAGAGGTCTTTAAGCTAAAACATGATGTTGGCAAAAGAACAGATGACTACAAATATTTCAAAAATAAATTTAGACATGAAACTAGAAACTTTCTAACTGTTTAGAGGATGAGTTCTGGAATTCCTTCCCTTTCAGATTAGACAAGGAAAAACTAGTTTTTAGACAGTGGTGAGGATGCTTTCATGGGATGATGCCTCTTATATTTGAGGGATAGATTTGGTGACCTTAAACATCCCTCTTAATCCCATGTTCCTCTTTCATTTCTGTGTCATCCAGTGCCTGCAGTGTCCTGAATAGCATGTCAGGGAGAGTTGTGTCAGACAGGTCATTTCTTCACACCAGCAGCCCCTGTTTCAATATACTAGCAGTTCACAAGGCTGAGAGCCACAGCAGTGGTAGCAGATCAAAGACAAGCCATATTTGAAAGTTTGCTTCCCATGCAGGAGAGCAGAGGGCTCTTTTAATTGCAAACTATAGCAGACAGAAAGGATATCTCTGCATTCAGCACAGGAATACAGGAATAAGGGAAATCTGAAAGTAGCTTGAAATTAATCTACCCAACTACTGTTACCCTTTTGGTATTTTTGCCTCACTGCAAATTCAAGCCATTCAATGAAAGTCAGAGCCCTGCTGGGCAAAGCACTGCTCATTTCACATTAAAGAACAATCCTTGTCCTGAAGGAATTGCAAGGCTTGCCAGAGAAAGAGGTTATTGTCCCCACCTCGCAAATAGGCAAATGCAACAGGGGCTTCATTAGGGCTTTATATTTCTACAAATGGCCTCAGC
This sequence comes from Pseudopipra pipra, assembly GCF_036250125.1. Lineage (NCBI taxonomy): Eukaryota > Metazoa > Chordata > Aves > Passeriformes > Pipridae > Pseudopipra > Pseudopipra pipra. The sequence goes on along the minus strand of NC_087550.1, from coordinate 31,856,773 downwards.
TTGGGCCCTTACGGGCTTGATCTTACTTTCATCTCCTCTGAAAATAAGAGCAATCAATTATGCAGTCTGACACCAAAATTGCTATTTTATTTTTTTTCAGTAAACACATTGCTGTTCTGCTTCTTACACCTTTCAACTCTTGGACCCAAACTACCACCACTGATGTGTGTTTCTTCTTGTGTTTGGTGGCTGTCAAAGCCAGTTTTAATCTACTCCATGACTGAGGCAAGTAAAGGATTCCAACGTGCCTCCATGAAGCAGAGCTGCCTGGCCAGTTGGTTAGAGCATGGTGCCTATAACACCAGGCTTATGGCTTTGATCCCCATATGGGCCATTCTCTTAAGAGTTGAACTCAATGATCCCTGTGGGTCCCTTCCAACTCAGGATATTCTGTGATTCTGTGAACTACCTGAAAGGAGGCTGTAGCCAGGTGGGGGTTGGTCTCTTCTCCCAGGCAGCAAGCAATAGGACAAGAGGAAATGGAATCAACTTGTGCCACAGGAGGTTTAGATTGGATATCAGGAAAAAATGCTTCCCCAAAAGGGTTGTTAAGCATTGGAATAGGCTGCCCAGGGAAGTGGTGGATTCACTGTCCCTGAAAGTGTTTAAAAGACATATAGACATGGCACTTAGAGACATGGTTTAGTGGTGGGCTTAGCGGTGCTGGGTTAATGGTTGGACTCAACAACTTAGATATCTTTTCCAACCTTCATGATTCTGTGATTCTATGTAATTTAAGAACTGAGGCAAAAACATGGTTCTCAGTTTTCCTATCTAATAAGCCTTTAATTTGAACACTTACTTTTCCATGTTTTTTCTCTAATATTTCCAGCTCTCCAGTCTCTATATTTTTGCCCTATCCCTTCATCCTTGATGCTCCCTGCTTAACAGAATTATCATCACCCCTGACAACCATTTTGCTCAGCAGTGATGGCTTAGTATTTGTGCCTTGCATTTGCCCTCAGAACTTTTGACATGGGATAAAAGAGCAAAGCAATTGAAACATAATATTCTGCTACATGATGATAATTTTCCTTCACTGGTAAAGATTAGGAAATGGCATTATTGTAAAGACCCAATTACCTTTTTTATGAGCATTGTATATTTGGAAAGTAATAAAACAGAGTTATAAAATTCAGATGATTAGGAATCTCAGAGATGCTCTGCATTTTAAGAGGTGGGTGTGGAATATTTTTTTAATTGCATCTGAGCACAGCCCAACCAATGATTAGTTACTTTCAAAGCAATAAACATTACCTGGGAAGCAATAAAAGGAAATGCAGGAAAGTCGTTTGATGGATGACTCCTGGAAGACATAAGGCAAAAGAAGAGAATGTGGTTTAGTGGTTAGAATAACAGCTGAGCAGTCAGAACTCCTGCCATCTCATCCAAGCTGTGAAGTTGACTTACTAAATGCTCTGGAGTTCAACATTTCATTTTATTCAGTGTTAAATTTGGTCTAACAATACCCAAAGTATTGATGTGAATCTAAATATACAAGTGTTTGTCAAAGTTTGGAAAGTTAGGATGAAAGGAGTCATTATAAATACAAAGTATGAGTGGCTGAAAAACAAAGAATGTATTTTGTTGAAGTCTGACTCTGTAAATGCTAGCACAAGTGAAAATGGACTAAAGGAAGGTCCTGTCATAGATAGGTCAGAGATCGGTTGCTTGTTTTCATCAGGGAAAGCACAGATATCTTTAATTTCAGTTCTTGGAGAATTTAATGAAGTCTCATCTCATTGTCAGTGATTTCCATGGTGCCAGCTTTGACCCCACAACCTAAATCTGTTTAATGCAATCCCATGCTCTCCATACCCTACAAATACCAATTTCTTCTCTGCTAAAATGATCAGTCAATGTGCAGGCAGAAACAGAGAGCAGAAAGCACAAAAGAGGGATGTGCACAAGTTCCTAAAACAGAGCACCCTTGCAAAGCATCCTAGAAAGATGAAATCAGAACAAAAAACCACCCATGATTCATGACAGTCGAGAAATTGCACCACAGTGGTTTTCAGGTTCCAGTTAGAACAATCAAAAAGAAAAACTCACGAAAGAAAAAAAATCTGATGTTTTTCCATTCTTTTGAAAATTATTCTGTTTACCTTATCCTTCAAGGCTGAGACAATGTGACACAGCAGTTGTTACTCCATCAGTCATCTCCGTTCCTAGAACTGTTGGAAGCCCTGAGAAGAAAAATAAGAAAATGAGTATTTAGACATGTTAATTGAGTGATAAAGATAAATCTATTGAGAAATTCACAAGAGAGCAAGAGGTAGAAGCAGCCAGAGACAAGTCCACTCCTTATGTTGGGTTCTCATGTTCTTGTCAAAATTCAAGTTGGCTTTTGCCAACACAACTAGAAAAATGTGGCCTCTGGCTGCCCTTTTTGAGCACATGGAGGCTGTTTAAAAGTACAGAACTGAGTTGCTGAGTCCCATCAAGAATACATATCCAAAATTATATGTCTGTCTTATCATTCACTGGAAACAAAAAAAAAGGGCTCTAAGGCACTGGTTACTTTTTCATCCATACAAGTCCCTGAGCAAACCTGGAAACAAAGCTATTTTTAGGGTCTTTGGAACTGATTGTTCTCATTTTCTCTACCATAGCCAGGTTTTGGGTGCATATCGGCCTTCATAAACATTATTCTTACTTTGCATAACTCATTTCGCTGATACCAGAACAAGCTGCTTCACGCAGACTTTTTTTGCCCCAAGTTCCAGGCTCTGATCTTCAGAGACGAACACTGTCCATAAACTAATTAGATCATTTCCTTCCACTGATATGAGCAACCTGCCATAAAATGAGATTGCATGCATACTTGAGTTTCTGGTTGTTCTGGTTTTGTGCCAAAACATTTATTTTCCTTAATCGCAAAGAATTTTGACCAGGTTTATGCCAGAATTGTGCAGTCTCTTTGTATGTAGCTATTGGTGACTGTATATACTTTGGGATCTAATACTTGTACAACAGTAGAGGGGAGAAAGATCTGCTTAAGGACCCTGAGATGTTGTTTGAGATCATCTGGGTTTGTCCTTTTACTGTCATCATTTTTTATAAGTATTCACACCACGTAAAGCACTTCAACAGTTTTTATGCAAAACACAGAAAACATCCTGAAGCTGCCCTTCCTTCTGCAGTGAAGCCAAGGACCACTGCTCACCTCTTCTCTGCTTCAGTTAAGTGCCTGTAGTTAGATGGCATGAATCTGGAACTAAACCCTGTTGATCTCATTGGGATATAGGCAAGAGCTTAAAATTAGGCATAGCTGAAGCCCTCTGCAAGATCAGGACCTCAAAGCATAATTCTAAAAGATGCCAAAAACCTTTATGGTTCATTTAATCATCAAGAGCGTAGGATATTCAGCATTTTGCCAAGCTGGCCTTTCCAGCTGTGTTATATTGGTTTTGATTGCTTTCAGTTTGCTCGTGTTCATGCCCCATTCAATTTGATTTGAATGAAAACCAAGCCTGCAAAGGGACTCTGCTGAGAGCTCCATAACCTACCCAGTTCCGCCTGGAAATGTGGAAAAATAGTATTTCAGCTTCATTTTTAAAGGATAGAATTGCAGTAGTTCCTATTGAAGCACTGGTTTTGCATGGGGGGCATTGATGACAGAAAACTCAAGGGAAAGGAAGTACAGAAAATCAGGGAAAAGTAATTTGAATAAAGATTATGAGAAACTTAGGAGCAGAGTGGAGGGGAGAGAAGAAAGCATATGGTCTGATGGTTTGCTCATCGTAGTCAACAATAAAAATCTTGTTGACTTTAATAGCCCATGATCAGGCTTTCCATGTGTAAAGTTAATATTGAATAGGAAGCAGTCTAATTTCTGAAGGATGCTTCTGGTGCTACCAGCTGATACCCAAGGAAACCATATAGGAACAAACTTTTCATTACCTTGTACTTTAACTAGCTGTATATTGGTAAAAATCAGGTTCAGAGTTGGTATAAAAAGTTCCATTTGATATAGGAGCATTCTTGCACAATTTTAACTCACTTTGCACCAATATAAATGATTTCTCCTGTTGCAAAGAAGCAGAGAATCAAGTCTGAACCTCTTTTATTTTAACTCAACAGCTCTTGGGATACCTCATGCCCTGCCACATTAGCTGAGAATATGGGCCCAGGAGCACAGATTAAGGGAGAGAAAAGGAAGGATTTGTAAACTCAGACTTGTTTGCAGACCTAGGGTGGTGTCGAAGGAAAAATCATGTATCAGATTTCCAGTCATTCAGCTTCCATGAGGTTAAAATACCTTTTTTTGAAATAAGATGAAAACATCCCATTTGAATTATTTGCCTCCATAGTCATAGACACTGTGACTTAGTCCAGATTCTGTCTGCATTCTTAAACCTCTGAGCAATTGTTGGCAAGCCACGTCCGAGTGCTGGGATTGCAACTAAACGTTTTCACAAGCATCTGCTAGGTCTGCCTGATAATCACCTTTTATTGTTTTTTTTGGTGTGCCTGAGGTTTTTAGAGTCAGAAATCTATTTTAAAAGCTTCAGAACAATAGGATTCAAGCCATGGCACTGTCTATAGAAGCTGGTATCTCTCATTGCTTAATTGCAAGGAGAATTTGAGTCTTGGACACCATCCCGGTTCATAATGTCATTAAGTTGATAGGGGAGCTGTAAACTAGGCTTATTTTATACACATTCTGGGATCCTCTGCCTCTGATATTCCTAGAGACAACTCAGGAACAAAAAAAGCTGGATATTTCTTGTGTTTGCCAGTAAAGTCCAGTTGACAACAGTTGAAATAAGTTAAGTGATAACCATAGAATCGTTGAATCAGTTGGGTTGGAAGGGACCTTCGAGATCATCAAGTCCAACCCTTGATCCACTACCACTGTGGTTGCTAGACCATGGCATTAAGTGCCACATCCAGTCTTATCTTAAAAACCTCCAGGGACGGAGAATCCACCACCTCCCTGGGCAGCCCATTCCAATGGCTGATTACCCTCTCTGTAAAGAAATTCTTTCTAATATCCAACCTAAACCTCCTCTGGTACAGCTTAAGACCATGCCCTCTTGTGTTACTGATAGTTGCCTGGGAGAAGATACCAACCTGGCTACAGCCTCCTTTCAGGGAGTTGTAGAGAGTGATGAGGTCCCTGAGCCTCCTCTTCTCCAGACTAAACAACTCCAGCTCCCTCAGCCTCTCCTCATAGGACTTGTGCTGAAATCCCTTCACCAGCCTTGTACATGACATTTCCCTATGTTGTTTCAGTGTTTCTCTATTTCTTTTTCACTGAGCACATATTGTTCTTGACTTTTTATTCTAATCTTGATTACTGACTATTCTAGATACTTTATCCAGCTCCAGAAGTAGCTGCAAAGGTAACGATTTGTCTCTTAGACACTCCTATGTCACTTTAAAGAGGCTCTTTCAGAGCATTCAATCATATGTGAAGGAATTTAATGACCCTGTCTTCAACCTGCTCAGACTCCAACATGAGTCAGTAAATGACAAGGAATGAAAAAATTTTCTTCTGCAAAAGATGTAAAAGATTGTTGGATTCACGCAGTTAATGCAAATAATTTTCCTGTGTCCACATGAATGTTATTCCACTGAGCAACCATAAACAGAAGAGAGATTATTGCCAGTATGTGGCATAGGGTCTGTCTACTGTCAGGATTATAGAGCAGTAATGGTTATTATGGACAAGGCTATGAATTTTTATATACGCATATATTATTAGGCAAATACTCAAAATCCTTCAAAAAACTTCAATATTTCTAACTGATCAGAGGTTCTTCCCTCATCATTTAGAGTTTTCTGGACTGTTAATTTTAATTTTCTCTTTAATTTTGTTTAAATTGTTCATTATCTCATTGCCAGAATAAGCTGAAGCTTATTGAAAGCACTCACTATGAAGTTGTCTAACATCGAATCATAGAATCATAGAATCCAATCAGGTTGGAAAAGGCCTCTGAGATCATCAAGTCCAACCCTTGATCCAACACCATCGTGGTTACTAGACCATGGCACTAAGTGCCACATCCAGTCTCATCTTAAAAACCTCCAGGGACGGAGAATCCATCACCTCCCTGGGCAGCCCATTCCAATGTCTGATTACTCTCTCTGTAAAAAATTTCTTCCTAATATCCAACCTAAACCTCCCCTGGCAGAGCTTAAGATCGTGCCCTCTTGTCCTAATGCTGGTTGCCTGAGAGAAGATACCAACCCCCACTTGGCTACAACCTCCTTTCAGGGAGTTGTAGAGAGTGATGAGGTCTCCCCTGAGCCTCCTCTTCTCCAGACTAAACAACCCCAGCTCCCTCAGCCTCTCCTCACAGGACTTGTGCTTGAGTACCTTCACCAGCCTTGTTGCTCTTCTCTGGACCTGCTCCAGCACCTCAATATCCTTCCTGAGCTGAGAGGCCCAGAACTGGACCCATCTGAAGCTTTGAAAAGTTTAAGGCACTTCTAAAACTATTAAGAATTACATTTTCTAAGTTATTTGACATGACCAAGAAACTCACATCCCTCCTCATCCAAATGCCATTGTGAGGATGATGAAGCCATAGAGGAAAAAATATCTTCAGGTCTGTAATGGTTTCACAGAGTTAGGAAATGCTGTGCATCAAATGTCCTAGCATTTGCATAACTCTATATAACCTGACAGATAAGAACAATGAAGTAGAATTTATTTATGGTCTTTTTTCATTATTACAGGTGAAAGTGATTTTCCTATGTCATCGAAAATGGATTTTTTTTGTATTACAAATCTTGCCTCATCTAGAGCATATTGAGAATTCATCATATTAGCATATGTAAACTGATAAGTTTGCTAGACATTTTTCAGTTGTGCTGAAGCAAGGCCCAGGCAAGAACTGAAGCTGGCTTCATGCCCCAAGACAAAAAAAGAAAAGAAACATTATTTTAAGTCAAAAAATGTCAGTTACAGCAAGATCAGTGTTTTCTGCTGAGCAGATTTAGATTGCGTCTGAAGAAGAGCAGAAGCACACCATTCCCAGACCTCTGCTGATGTTGCAGAGCTGAGTCACCTCTGAAAATTCATGCTCACACATATCCAAACCTCCCTCATTGCCTCAAGATATACTTTGCTCCACCTCCAATTTCCAGTTTCCCCATCCTATGTTAAACCTTGCTGCCCTTCAGGTAGGGAAATCCTACATTGCTGTCCCAGCTTCAAAATCCTTTCATGTACTTCCAGAAGACTGCAAGGTGCTTCTAGTTTTATCCCTGCTATTCCTCATTAACCCATTGTTCAATATCTTGAACAATACCTTCCTGAGCAATATCTTTCCTTTTCCCTAGGTACTAGGAGGAATTTAGCTCCCTTTTTGCCCTTTTCCAGGCAGTGAGGGGATTTATTTCTAGCAAGGTCATGAAAGACATATCAGGAATTCTCAGTTGTTTCCTTGCTTTGCTCCTGAGTTACAGCATGACCCTGTAAAAATCACTTGCTTCCAGATCTAGATGCACTAAAGCTACACACTGTGGATGAGGGGCTGTAGAGCTGCTCCCGCCTGACATGACCAATGTGGAATTAGAAAAAGGAGAGGAGCAAAGCAAAAGCAACTCTTAAACTTCTCTTTTTGCAGCAAACCTCTCCCTGTGCATCTCTCCAGGGTTGGTACAAGATGCCACATCTGAACAACAGCAAAATGCTTTAAAATATGTTTTCCATGCAAATTGATGTGGCTGTTAGTGGCCCCTGCACAGGGAGATTTCCCTGTCTCACTCTTTGATCAATAACTTTTAGGGGGAAAAAAGGGGCAAAATGCAATTCAGAGGAGAGAAAATAAATAGTTTTCTCTGTGCCCACACACAGCAAGGCAGGTGGCTGGGTGAGGGGTGTGCAAGACAGGTCCTCGTGGCAAACTGTGGCAGAGGGATTGAGGGAGGACAATGGAGGGACTGAATATGGGCTTTGGTGTTTTGTCTGACAACCAACCCAAAGCACAGAGTTGGTGGTAATTACCATGTCTTAGAGGTAAACACGTGGCTGTACCAGCAGCCACACAATGGCTCCCTTTCCCATCAGTTTGTTTTCTCATTTCATCCTATCAAGAGTTCATTTGTAGATTAGGATGCCAAATAGATTTTTCTCCCCGTTGCTCTGGGTGCAGACTGGGTTCACATTCCACTTACCTCTCTTTCAGACTTACTATATTTCTCCTTTCTCCCCCTACGCTAGATATAATTTGTTGTTGTTGTTGTGTTACAAACCAGTAGTTGAGGTTTTTTGGCAGGGCTGGTTTGGTTAAGGCAGGAGAAGGTAACTTGGGTAGAGAAAGGCTTTCCAGGTCAGCCTAAAGACAGCAGCAGATGAGAGAATGACAGGAGACCCCGTGTGCATATCAGCACCAAACTGCTTCATTTGGGCAACTCACACTCAAAAGGCTTTGAGGTAATTTGGTGGTGTCCACCTCCTGGTTGGCAATAGGGGAATGTCAATAGCTTTTGACTGGGGAACAGACTAAAAGGCAAGGAAACACCTGAAAATCAAGGATTGTAATATTCTCATGAACTAATTTTCAATGTGTGGCAAATACAGAATATTGTCTCTGGACCTGCATCCATGCATGCAGTTCTCATAAGAATACCCTGGACAAACTGTTGTCCCCTACAGGTTTGCTTCATATTTCCTCCCATTTATTCATGATGACTCTTTTCAGCCTTGAATCTGTGCCTATGCAACATAGATTCCATCTCTTCTGTTTCCTGGGATTTATGGCAGGGAGGAGGAGCAGGTGAAGACAGTAAGTCAGTATTAATAGGACAGATAAGTAGATGCATGAATAAGCAGATATCATGCAAAATTATGGGCTTTTTATGCCCATAATGAAGTCTGTTGGTCCATGGTGTATCAAAGAGGACATCCCTTTGCAAAGGCTTTCTGCAAACACACAGGGAAGCTGGCAATGAGTGTTCGCAGCCGAGAAAGTCAATGGGCTGCATCAAAAGCACCATAGGGAGGGGATTCTCCCCCTCTACTCTGCTGTTGTGAGACTTCACCAGGAGTACTGCATCCAACTCTGGGGTTCTCAGCATGGGAAAAACATGGACCTGTTGGAGCGAGCCCAGAGGAGGCCACAAAGATGATCATGGGGCTGGAGCACCTTTCCTGTGAGGAAAGGATGAGAGAGCTGGGGTTGCTCATCCTGGAGAAGACCTTAGAGCCCCGTTCAGTGCCTAAAGAGGGTAGAAGAGAGTTGGAGAGGAACTCTTGGGAATGGCATGCAGTGATGGAACAAGGGGGAATGGCTTTGAAATGACAGAGGGGAGGTTTAGATTAGATATTAGGAAGAAATTCTTTCCTGAGAGGGATGTGAGGCACAGGTTACCCAGAGAAGCTGTGGAAGTCCCATCCCTGGAAGTGTCCAAGGCCAGGTTGGATGGGGCTTGCAGCAACATGGTCTAGTGGAAGGTGCCCCTGCCCATGGATGGGGGGTTGGAACTGGATGATCTCTAAGCTCCCTTCCGACTCAAAGCATTCTGTGATTTTGCCATTTACTTCACAGTTGTCCCTTGCTGCAGCCTTTTAGCATCAATGTGCCTCCATGAAAATGTGGACAGAGAGAGCAACACAGATCACATCTCACATTGTTCAGGCCAATCAGTGTTGGAATGGCTCCGCTATGGAAGGAGAACTGGTACATCAACAGACTTCTAAAATTTCACACAAAAAAATAAAAGTCAACATATTTAGGTCTTTTTTTTTCTTTTTCTTTTTTACACAGACATCAACTAGTTAGTGGTTGTTAATTAAGAAATGATCCCAGCGAAAGCTGCTGCTGCCACTCTAATGAATCATTCATTAACAGGCCATTTCAGTGGGGCTGTTATTTCCAAGCACTGTATTTAGCTGTTTGAAACAATCCTCATATACTTAAGGGAGATGAAGCAGTTAGGACTTGGTCATTACCTGATGGTTAATGATGCAGAGCTCTGTGAGCTGGGCTGGGAAGCTGTGGTTGTGCACTTAGTTTTTTTTCAGATCTGGATGGTTCCAAGGCAGTGTTAGGGGATTTGTGGGGTTACTATGGTGATTGGTGCCTGATAAAACCACAGATGGATGATGGACACGTGTTGCAAACACAGATATATAGACCTTACTTCTTTCTATACTTTTAATATTCAAAAGATTTTGATATCAATAGACTATCAATTAGGGTGAAATTACCTCTTGTGCTGCTTCCCCCAGATTAACAGTCCTTGAAATGTAAATAGCTGAATGCTTTTCATTGCACAGTTACCCTGAAACAATATTGGGGTTTTTTCACTCTACCTTGTTAGGGGTTCAGAAATGGCAACACACTGCTTTGATTACAAATTTGTTGGACCTTCCATATGTTTTTGCCTTTGCTCTTTTGCTTGAGATTTTGTTTTCTTGTAGAAATCAGAGGCTGGATGCAGAGATGCTGGATCAAGGTTTTCAGCCTGTGGGATAGAATGATCCTCTCCACTCTCATTGCAGGGAAAGGGTATATCATTTTCTGCCCTAACCATGGTGACGCAACCCTAAATACCAGTTGTTAATTTCCTTACACATGAATTCCATTTCAAACTTGAATTCCCATTTCAGCTCACGTGGGAAGCTTTACCATGGATGCATCATTTTCACGTACAAAAAAAGTTTGTTTCAGAATGTTATAGTAAGCAGATTATAAGTGTATGGATAGATGCATATGGATAGCCCACCTGTAGTCTGTAAATAATTCAAATGTTAATTGTCATGTTTGGCACTTCAGTAATGGCTTTTCCTTCAGTAACACCTCAAGCCCCTTAGCAATTATCAGGATCCTGCTGTGCTGAGTCTGATACACTCAGAAAGGACAATCCACAGCCCAGAGAGTTTGGTCTCTAGTTGCACAATCCAGGCTTCCAAGAAAGTGTCATTATACAAACAAAAAAGTAGCAAGATTCTTTTATTCCTGTTCATCACATCAATTAGCCATGATCCACTTCTGCTCATTAAAAGACTTGCATTCGGTACATTGCTGGGCTGATAGAGAAATGCTTAATGTCTAGTGCCACAGAGGTAAAGTTCAAAAAACTCCCATGTCATTAAAAATGTTGTGGCAAACAGGGATGTTGCTTTTCCTGATGCTCCAGCTCACAGTATTTCTGGGAACAGGGAAGATCAGTCTAGGTCATACAGTGTTAAAGATCCATGAAGTTCACCTCAATCTAGCTGCTGTTTTTAGGGTGGACATTTTAGTTTGTCTTTAGCCATTGATCTGATTAAGCATCTTGTTAAAATGTAGGATCTATACTTATCTGGGCAAGAGGAAAGAATACACAGTCTTAAAATGAAAACCCAGGACAAATGAAATTTTTTCCCTGTTCTTCTGGAAAGAGATGGGATTGTTCAGATTGGAGAAGAAAAGGCTCCAGAGAGACCTTAGAATGCCTTCCAGTACTTCCAATAATTCCTTTCTTTTTACACAGACAGAATAGTGACTGGAAAGGAGGATGGGGCTTGGAGCAACCTCGCCTAGTGCAAGGTGTCCCTGTCCATGGCTGTAGGCTTGGACCTAGGTGGTTTTTGAAGGTCTCTTCAACCCAAACCATTCTGTTATTCTGCCATTAACTCCATGGTTGTCCCTTGTGGAAGCCTTTTAGCAGCGCTGCACCTTGGTTCCCTGTCTGCTTTGCAAGGTCGGTGTGCGGTCGCTTGCCTGCTGCAGGAGGTGCTGCAGAAGCACAATTGTCCTGACAAAACTCATCAGATACCACAGGGATAAGTTCTTAGAGATCCTTCTATGCTAGAGCTTTTCCTTCCCTTTCTGTCAAGTCTAACATGAAGGTGAAAGAGCCACTGCTGTCCTTCCCTGTATTTTCTTTGTTTACACATCAGCCTTTGAAGGTCTTTGAAAAACACTGCTGGAATGTGCTCTCCTTTGTCTGGTGTGTGTGTGGCTCAGGAGCTCTTCTCATCTTATGTGTCTTTATTCCAAGAGGCTGGATTTCCAGGGCTGTATTCTGGGATTTCTAACTAAAACATGCAGGTCTCTGAAGAACATTTTACAGTGTTTTCTAGCCTTGTGAAGCACACACAGAGGCACTCTCCCTTGTTAGCACCATTGTTACTGCTGAATAAAATCTTCGTGTTTATATTTATATAATATATATATTTTTATATGTATCTATATAATTCTCTTGTCAACTTTACCCTGTAACACCACAGCCTTTCTCTACATCAGTGAATTATTTATACCTTGTTGTGGGGTGTGGGTTTATTTCATGCTGGACTGCACCGTGGCATTTTCTTAACTCATGAGTGGTTTGCCACTCAAAAAGAAGACTTAAAAGCATAGCACGGTTACAAAGAGAGGATCAAAGTCTTATCCCAGCATCCTGGTTGGTTTGCCCCTTTCAAAACACTTGAAAAAAGAGACAATATGCTGTCTGTGATTTGATCTTACCTACTCTGGGGCTTTGTGTACTTTTCTTGTTCACATATCATATTTCAGTGATGCCAGCCAAGCATTTTATTTATAAAGCTATTCATTCACCTTTCTTTAAAAGGTGCATTTTAACAGGTGCCAACATCAGACCAGCTGAGCCCAGGCAATGCTGGTGATGCCAACAAGTGCAGAAACAAATAAAAAATAGGTCTTGGCTTAAATATATATTAAATATATAAATATTTATTATCTATTTAATGTATTTATATATTAATGTGTATATAGATGATATATTAATATATAATACAATATGTATAGATTTAATACATAAATATATTAAATCTTGAAGTTTTGCATGAATATTAAAAGTTTTTTCATCGACCTCAGAGAAGCAGTTTAGGGTCTTTGGGTCACTACATCTTTTCTCTATTTCCTCATGCAAAATATGGAGCAGGTTTGGCACAGAGAACTTACTTTTCTTAACAGTGTGCAGTCTTTTACAAACCATATGTTGTTAACTTTTCTAAGTTGGAATTAATTTATATTCCACTTAGGAATATTTATTACACTTCCTAAATTACCTCAGAATCTATAGATCAGTGCTCATGTATATATATACACATACATACATATGAATACAGATAGATAGATAGATAGATAGATAGATAGACACAATTGAGAATATCTCACAGTGAAAAGGTTGCAGCAAGTTGCAAGGGAGGGTGGAAAACATACAAACAGACAGTGACATAAAATACATCCACCTCGTTTTTAGACCAGGAAAATCAAAACAAGGAGCATTTCCCACCAATTTCTGTTCTGTGCTGGTATTTTGAGCCACCTTCTGTGGAGGGTTCCTTGTTGTCTTTTGCCTCCTCTCTCCCATCCTATTGGCCTTCACATCCTTACCAGCCAAAATTCAGGGTTCACCACCTGTGCACTGAACAAGGAATCAAGTACTCAGCAGTGCAGTGCTGTGAGCCTATGGCTTTGTCTTTGTTTCTACAGATTCCTGATCAAGAGGATATTTCCATTCTGATTTCCATTTAAATGGCAATCTGCTCTGCCAACATCAAAATTAGGCTTTAAATGGATGTTTGTCATTCAGGGTTGACTGTTGCAACAGCCCTAGAGAAAACTGGGTGAAAAGCCAGAAATCATCACTTAGTAGCTAGGCATTTAATAACTCTATCCTAACCCAACAAACCCATCCTGCAGTTGAACCCTCTGTTAGAGGTAGTACTTCCCAAATTTTGTGAACAATATACTCTGAGTAGTCACTATGTAGCAGAGAATTTTAATTCAAGATAGAGAAATCTTGGTGAAATTCCCATTTAAGGATGGAAATGGGAAAAAAGTGACCTCTAAGATATCAGGTCCAACTACTACCCAACACCTCCAAGTCCAGCACTAAATCATGTCCCCAGGTGCCACATGCCTTTTAAATACCTCCAGGGCTGGTCACGCCACCACTTCTCTGGGTAGCCTGTTCTAATGCTTTACAACACTTTCCATGAAGAAATTTCTCCCAATCTCCAATCTAAACCTCCCCTACCACAGCTTGATGATAATTCCTCTTGCCCTATCATGTCTTACTTGTGAGGACAAACTGACCCCCACCTGGCTACAACCTCCTTTCAGGTAGTTGTAGAGAGTGAGAAGTGAGAAGGTCCTCCCTGAGCCTCCTTTTCTCCAGGCTAAACACCCACAGCTCTCTCAGCCACTCAAGACTTGTGCTCCAGACCCTTCCCCCCTCCATTGCCCTTCTCTAAAAATATCCCAGCACTTCAATCTCCTTCTTGTAGTGAAGGGCCCAAACCTGAACACAGGATTTGAGGTGCAGTCTCACCAGTGCCGAGTACAGGGGGAGTACCAAGCACAGTAGGACAGGTGGTCACATCCCTCTGTGATGCTGGTCTATGGGGCTATAAGAACAGTTTGTGGAAAATCTGGTTTTATGTCTTTGCAAAACAATTTGGCCACTCTAAAGAAAAGGCACATTTCATCACTTTTGTTCCATGCTTTGTTTCCAAGAGTCATTGCCAGATGACCAGAGGAAGGTGACAAGAACTACAGGGGTCATTTGTCTCCCTTCTCCCCAGACAGCATGTGTGGCATCTTAAGGAGCTCAGCTGTTGGCTCTGGGGAGGAAAAACTGCAGGCTCATTCTACAGAAAAAAACTTCTTGAAGCATTACAGAAAAATAGATAAAAGTAGTCCCATAAACCATGCAGGAAAAACATATACTTCTCTCAGTCTTCACTATATGATGTAACTGACATCCTACAATGCACTTTCCTGGCAGGCCAGATTATATTGTGTAGTAGATGGAGCTTTATGTTAAATTATGCACTGCAAAGGAAGAAGATCAGAACACTAAAGACAGCAGTAGACATTATTGAATTTACTTTATTGCCTATTGTATAGATTGGAAATAACTTAGAAGCTCATAACTCCTCAAAGAGAGGAAATTTTGCCACCCACAGGTTGAAAATTCTGGTGAGAATCTTGCTTTCATTTCACAAACAAGTGGTTAAAATGTCTGTTGTCTGCAATGCCAAAGACCACAATTCAGAGATCTTAAATAGCCTGTAAAAAATAATGAAATTCTCTTTGTAATAATGGAACTTGAACAAAATGAGAATAAGATTTCTTCTTTCTCTTTACATTTTGATTTCTGGGCTTGCCAAGCATGTATTTTCTGGCTTTCTTCTGTAAACCAATAAAAAACCCCTAAAAAGTCAGGCAGCTGAGGGAAATGCCAAAGTGCTAAGAAATCTTTGCCTAGACCAAGATTTTCAGCACGACTGTGAAGTTTACAGCGCTGTCTCATCTCATGCATAGGGAGCTGTCTTGGAGCAGGAAGAGAGTGACAGGGACACATAGGAGAGATGCATTAGCTGCCAAAAATGACTCTTCTGTGTTACAGCTGGTAAATATCAACACGGTGCTAGTTATAAGGTGCTCAGCAGAAGCAGAGAAATTATTCCTTTAATACTGCACCGTTAGGAAAATTATGGGAGAGGAAGGGAGAAAGTTTGTCTGACTGCTCTAAATAAATGAGCTAAAGCCAATGTTGGATATAAAGTACTGAATAAGTTCAAAAAGGTCTAATTCCCTTAGCAGGAAAAAAACCATACTTGTGTGTATACACGAAAGCATGTGCTTTTTTTAAAGTGTCTGACTGGAAAAGGTATATGTTGATTTACATCAGGTGGAGGTTTGGCTCCGTGGCTAAGATCACACATGCCCAGCTCTGATCCATGACAGATCCCCGGAATCCCAACTGGTCTTACCAATGGTATTTCGTATTTGAAATTGCCAGTTTCTCAGCAATACTGAAGCCAAACTGACCAGTATCATTATCTTGTTCTTACATACCAGGGCCCAGTCCTGCTTCTTACTAATGCCAGGAGACTCAGAGCAGGACCCTGTTTGAGGATGTTGTGCTTCTGTTGTGCAGCTTACACCGCCAGGGCCTCACACAATATTTATATTTACAGCTAAAGACAGATACACAATTGTGCCTTGACATATACATGCAAACCTTTCTGTTTCTGTTAGTTTTGAAGCTCACTGTTTGGATCATGTTCTATTATTACAAAAAGTTAAATCTTGCAGACAAGGTATTTACTCCATCCTTGACAGTTTGCATTAGTGCTTCAGGCACCACAGGTAGCTCGTAGCTGAAGGGATTGCAAACTTGAAGACAACCCAACTGCCAAACACAGATTCAAACTGCTGATGCTTTGTTTGTTATGATCAGATAACTTACTTTTCTATTTGCCTTTGACTTTGTGAGGATTTTGTGAACAATGAAGAGAAGCAAATTGCATGAGTGGGCTAGCTGATTTGGTACATTCTCAGCTTCATCATTACTAGTCTATCTGTTTGTTGCATGACATTTTACTCCTTGGCCAATATCAAACCAAGGATGTGGAGAGAGGATAGAGGATAATTCAGCTTAGTTCTTATAGTTTTCAGGAACTTTTCTATCTATTACTTGTTTGTGAGGTTTTGCCTAGGAAAAGACACTACTTTTCCCATGCTTTCAAGGTGAAATATATCAAAGAATTATAGACTCACAGAATTTTTTGGGTTGGAAGGGACCTTCGAAATCATCTAGTTCCAGCCCCCCTGCTATGGGCAGGGATGCCACTCACTAGACCACATTGCTCAAAGCCCCATCCAACCTGACCTTAAACAATTCCAGGGATGGGGAATCCAGAGCTTATCTGGGCAACCTGTACCAGCGCCTCACCATCCTGGCAGTAAAAGATTTCTTCCTAATATCTAATCTAAACCTACCTTCTATCATGTTAAAGCCATTTCCCTTGTCCTGTCACTATATGCCTTTATAAAAAGTCCATCTCCATCTTTTTTGTAGGACCCCTTCAGGTACTGAAATATTGATCACATCCATGTGATTCTTCACCCAGGCTGCAATGCACAGGCATAACCAAGTGCCTGGTAATGATGAGCTGTGCATTAAGCCAGAACATAAAAACAAAACAACAAAAACCCCACTAGAAATTCCACTCTACAGCAGAGTCTTAGAGGCTCATGCTGCTTTTGCCATTTAATTTGCCACAGGATAATTAGAGCCTCCTGCGACGAATTTCACTTTGCAGAGAGGGAGATGGAGACCCTTCAGCACAGTCTCCCTCTGTGCATAAGGCATTCCTCTTCTGTGACTCTTTTTTTGCCAGCATGGGGTGCAGGGGCTGGCAATTGACCACAGAGGATTGAGAGAGCACTTTTACTCAAGGATATAACAGTGTTTATGCCTTTTATTTTTCCAAGTGAGATAAGCTTATTACTTTTGTTAGTACATTAGAAAAAGACAATAAATAGATTTGAAGTGGTTGGAGAAGGGAGAGTTTGTATTGTTTGTGGCCCTGTAAGATTTCATACTTATTGCAGTAAAGGCTCGTTTTCTCCCATGGATTTCTATAGGTTCTTGAAATTACCCCTTTAATTTTTCTGCGGGGTCATAACACCTCTCTGGAGTGGAAATAAATGTATTTTCTTGTTTTGTAACACGTTACAAAGATTGTTCTTTTTCCCTTGGGAATTTGGCTCTTTACTCTGGTGAATGGCAGATTTTATTTTTTAAAAAATCATATTTCTCTGTTACAATGAAGGACATACATATACCTGATCACCTAGACATGCACATAGACACGGATCAGAAAAATGCCACCAGATTCTACACCTCTGCATATAGAAATAATTCTTTGCAATAAGGGTTAATTTTTTTAACCTTCTTTGTGTTGGGCACAAGCAAGAAATGGATAAAAAGAAATCTGTGCATGCAATATACTGAACTATCCTTGCTCTTTGCTTGTGGTTATTTTAGTCTTTCCAATACTATTTAAAATATTACATCAAACACTCCATTCACTTCTGTTTACTTAATGAACTGACTAACATTATTATTTTCAAAGAAAGCCCTTACATTTCATGAGTCCTGCAGCTCTCTTCTCTGGTACTGTTATACAATTTATATTGGACTTGATTTTCCTGTATATATATCCCCGTCTCATGTTTGCACTTACACTACAAAATTTAAATTACATTATTCAATCTCGCAGCTGCCCTACATCTCACCTGGTATATTACAATAAGCTAATCCTTCCTAGTGAGTCTCAATTTCTCTATGGATGCAAATTAAAACTAGTTAAAAAGAAATGCATTTAAATCCCCAAATATGTGTGTACATGCTGACTGCATTCTTGTGTCAGATAAACCTCAGATTTTTCTGTAACTTCCAATAAGTCTCAAATATACTGCACATATAAAGTGGAATAATCTGTGTGTGTCTGTATTGGAGGTACAGCAATACAGAAAGTGTTACACAGTTTTTAAGTCAATGACAATAATGGATTAAACCCAATTTTTATATTAAATCTGAAGATTAGCTTTCTCTGTAAAACTTGGAACAGATATCTTATGACTTCTCAAACCCATGTTTTGGTCTAGTCATGGCATTTCCAAATTCTGGCTCTAGTCAGATATCAATAAAATATTCAGGACCCTTGACTCCTCACAGACAAACTCAGTGGAGAAACCTGCACTATAGTAGACACTGGAAAAGGAGCTTTTCTTTCGAATATTTCTTCTAAAGCAACTTTCTGTGTGCTGGAGGGAGAAACAATTCCAGGCTGAGTAATGCAAAAGAGACAGCCTGTGGATCTGATGTGATTCTAGGAGACAAGAGAACAAAACACTTTTTGAATCAGAAAATCATTAAGGTTGGAAAAGACCTTTAAGATCATCAAGTCAAACCATTAACCCAGCACTACGAAGCCCACCACTAAACTATGTCCCTAACTGTCACATCTACACATCTTTTAAATACATCCAGGCATGCCTACCCACTTCCATGGCCTGTTCCAGTGCTTGATCACCTTGTACCTCAGATGTATGGAGCAGGGAGACATTCATATTCCTGGTCACCTATGTGAGGGATTCAAACAAAATCCCTAGCAGTGCAGCTCAACCTGTATAAGCTGCTAACAGGAGAAAGACAAAATCATGACAAGACTCAGCTGGCAATGTAGCAGGCATGGCAAGGAGGTACAAAGGTGTGGGTAGG
This sequence comes from Pseudopipra pipra, assembly GCF_036250125.1. Taxonomy (NCBI): domain Eukaryota; kingdom Metazoa; phylum Chordata; class Aves; order Passeriformes; family Pipridae; genus Pseudopipra; species Pseudopipra pipra. Next base: position 31,837,783 of record NC_087550.1, on the reverse strand, counting down.
CTCTTGGTGACCCACTCATGGCTTCAGGTCTTCTCTGGGGTGGCCAAGTTGACTCTACCAGATGAGCACAAGAATTCCAGATGTGGGCCAGTTGACATCAGTATAGATATATATACAGGCACCCCCTCGGAGTGTAACAGAGAGACAGGCCAGTCAGAGTGGGATATCAGCTGGAATAGATCATGCAATCATGCAATGGTTTGTGTTGGAAGGGACCTCAAAGATCATCCAGTTCCAATCTCCCTGCCGTGACACCTTCCACTAGACCAGGTTGCTCAAAACCTCATCCAACCTGGCCTTGAATACTTTCAGGGATGGGGCAGCCACAGCTTCTCTGGGCAGTCTCTTTCAGTGCCTCATCAGCCTAGTAAAGAATTTTTTCTGAATATCTAATCTAACTAACTCTACTTTCTGTCAGTTTAAAACCATTTCCCCTTGTCAAAACATACCCTTGCTAAAAGTCTCTTTCTGGCTTACTTGCTGCAGGTTTTCACTTTCTTGATATAGATTTGCTCAGAAGTCCAGACATCACAATTTTTGGATCCTGCCCCTGAACCCCAAAGTAGGAGCTGCACATTGTCTACATCTCTGCCAAGCTCATGTAACATGGTCACCCACCCAGCCATCCAAATACCAGTGTTTAACATCTCTGTCTCACCTGCTTCTCCTGCACATCATGTTTTATTTTTATATCTAGAATTTACAGTTTCACCCTGCAGCACCCACTAAAGTGCACAAACACATAAGAAGGAATCACGTTCACTGCAGCAGTACTAACTCCAGCAAATGGAGATGACAACTGCCTTTCCTCCCCCTGGCTGTCCATCTCCTGTGAGGGAAAGAAAAGGCAGCCCCTAAAAAGAGACTGAAAAAGAAAGTCACATGAACCAACACAAATAGCAGCATCTTACACAAAGAACAGACTCAATTACCAGGGCAAGGGACCTGGTGGGAGTGGCATACTCACCATGCTGTGCTGCCAATTACAACAGAACTTGACTGCATTGTGATGGAAAAGACACTATTTTTTTCCCTTCCTTATAGCTACTTTGGTAATAGGCAATTTATCTTCATAGCAGTGGGAAAGAAAATACTCTAGTGGAAGTGGTGTATAGCAATTGACTGTGAAGTAGGCAGAAAGAAATGCAGAGAAGAAACCTTTCCTGGGGCCACCATCACTCTTGTGCACCACAAAATACTTCCTTAAAAATTAAAAGGGGGGGCTTTTTTATCTTCCTTTATATTTGCCCAGGGTCTAATTCTACTGCCTGGCCATCTAGCAAAGAAATTCATATGGCTGAATTTCATCCACAAATTTTGCACCTCCCTTTGCAGCACCATGGGAGCACCTCCAAACCCAGTAGCACCCAGTAGGCCACTCCCATCTGCTTTGATCTTCTGCTCTTCTGGTGATTTCTATGTGCTGTTTTGCTCTGCAATGGGATCCTGAGGTATATTCTGGCCTTAGAGAGTATTTTCACTATTTGACCTGGCTAATCAGAACCAGTTTTCAAACTCCATTTTCATTAACTTGGAAAAAAAAGAGTAGTTTCAGACAAAGCTGATGGTAAACAGATGCTATATTCAGTCAATATAGGTACTCTTGGTTCTCTAGGTACTCAAACACAGGGATGAGTCTGAAAAGAACAAAACCTTCCCAGCACTTGTTTTAATGAGTAGGCTTTCTTGCATTTGATCATCTGTTTTCTCAGAGGAAAATGTTAAGAAGGCTTGTCGTTAGCCGGAGGCAATTCCCTACCCAATATAACACAGATGTGGAGGAGTGAACTGCTGATGCTCCATGTCACACACAGCCCACTCCCTCCCTGTCCTCAACTACTGTTGCAGTTGCAGCCAGGCCACTGGATGTACAGCCTGGAATCATACCATCAAAATAATTGAGAAACAATAACTGCTGTAGCTAAGCAAACCAAGGCAGCTTGCAGAGACTGTCAATCTCCACACTTACAAGCTGCAATCTATTTTCACCACCGTAGGCTGCCAGGTTAATTAAATGGGACTCCTTGTGGTGACAGGAAGGAAGTCAAGCAGCAAGTGTTTGTAGAAATAGACTTTAAAGTGAACAGCATATGAGAAAGGGAAGAAATTTCCTGGGAACACATGTTTTTGTACATTTCTTGGGAGACGTGTTATGCCTTGGCTGCTGCAAAGGGGACCATCCCTTCCTAAGTGATGTCCTAGTTAGCCCTGGTGCAGTAACACCTCTATTCCTCACTTCTAGGGATGCTGGGATGAATCCTCGGCTCAAAGTGTTTTGTCATCAGTGCTACTCCCTGGCAAAAAGCCTGGTCCAGAGAGCTACTGAACACCTCCAGTTTCCATATTTTTCAGGATAAGCCCTGAAAGTCCTCACTTGTTTTTCTTTTTTACTTTTTTCTTTCTTTTTTTTTTTTTTTTACAGCAAGTGAGCTAAGGGTCCGGTGTTTCATTCTCTTTTATGACTTATAAAACTCATTCTCCCTTCAATATAGAAGCAGCAGCATCCTTCTTTGTGCCTGGAAAAAATGCACAATTACCACAATTAAAACAGCCATATAACATCTGACCACTTTATTTTTCATATTACGGTGAGAACGCTGCAGGATTTTCCTAGACTTGACAGCAGGACTAGAAAAATAACCATTTTCAGGAGTTCCCATTTCCTTATCCAGTATCTCCTCACCTTGACTCCTTTAGGAACTCAGAGCTCTAAAGTCTCAAAGTCATGTAAGTAGTTGTCTATTATTATTAATCACATCAATTTTGTTAACTGCTTGGTTCAGTGCAACTGTTAACACTTATCCAGCTTGTGTCATCCATTGATGATATTCCCTCCAAATTAAGGTACATCAATCCTTCCTTGAGTGATTTTCATACCAGGTTCCTGTGGTTAGAGAAAGGGGATGAATACAAGGTTATATACATATATATTTCAATTCACATCACCTGTTTTGTTTATTTAACCTGCAGAGCTATGTAAAAGGGCTGTAGATTACCTGTGGCATCACTAAAGTTGCCCAGTAAGTTCATAATGGTGATAGGGAAAAGGGCCACCTAGATTGTCAGAAGCGAGGTTAAGCTGCAGGACATAAACCTGCTGGCTGAATTGAGCAGATCAGTGTGAATGACCCTAAACCACTTCTGTTCTTCTTCAATACAGAGTAGTTCTGGTGGACTTGGTATTGCTTGGACAGACTGTTTTGCACCATAGAGCTGAACCTAACTTAATAAATCATGATTCCCACAATATCCTTTAATGGTCACTTGTCCATTCAGTAAACAAATTCTGAAGCCACATCTTAAAAGATCGATTCTTATCATTTTTTAGGTGGATTCCTTTTATTCTCCCATAAATTCCATCTCTGACTTCCCTAGAACAATTTCTTTTCTATATTCTTATTATTTAGACTATTTGTCTGGGTATGAATATCCACTCTTTTCATTTATGTGCAGAACCAATTTTATTACTAAATAGACAACAAACAAAATCAATCCTTTCTTCTCATATGGAAAAATAAAGAATTTAATGGAAAAGGATGGCTTCTCTATAGGTTTCTGAGAAATCTTACTCAATTTAGAACAGAAAAATACCCAATTCTCTGTCATGTTTTGTGTGAGTTCAGAGTTATTCCTGTGAAACCCTTTGGCATAATTCCTGTTCACCCATTTTACACTTTCCATAAGATCTGTAAGACGGTTTATGCGCAAGAAAGAAAACCTTGGCTGTTTTTAATGCTTCATTCCTTTCAAAATAAGTATAGAGCTCAGCAAAAATGGCTATCAGACCCCAAGTATCAATGACCATTCTTTATGCTAATCTTTCCATTTCCTGCTATTACCAGTTCCAGGGTCAGCAGCAAAAAAAAATAATCCTGAACTATTGTAAAATCATCTGTCATTTTATTTTCTCCCCTAACTCTCTTAAAGAATGTCTGCAATGAATTACCTCCATGTCTGAAATGAATTACTACTCCATCCCACACAAACACACCATCATTACCTGCCCCAAGCAAGGTCTGGAACTATATTGCTCTTGTATGTTAAACAATAGTCAAGCAATGGTGAGATGCAATTGATTATGTGAAATGTTAGAAAGCCTTAGTAAATCAGCTTCTCTGAAGTCATCTGGGCTTTAAGTTAGCTGGTTTTGGTTTAAAAGGTTATTACTCTTTTTCTTTTTTTCTTTCTTTCTTTCTTTCCTGCTCTTTCTGTCTTTTCTTCTCTGCTCTCTCTTTTACATTTTACTTTCATTTTTCTGTTGCTTTTTCTTTTGTTTTCTTTTAATTTCTTGTTTCCTTTTACTTCTTTCCTCCCTCCCTCCCTCCCTCCCTCCCTCTCTCCCTTCCTTCCTTCCTTCCTTCTCCCTCGCTTCTTTCCTCCCTTTCATTATTCCGTTCCTTTTTTTTACATTGAAAATTATCTTGATGCTAACACTGCAGAAAGGAAATTGTCCACATTTTTGAGAACCATGCCCTGTCATTCCCAAGACCTTACTGCCTCACCAAATCCTGACTCTCACTACAGACAGGGATAAACTTTTTGTCTTGAAGCCAGATTGGCGCCTTGCTCTCATCTCTTTCACTGGAAACAGTTGCTTCATTCTTCAGATGCCTAGAAACGTTCATCTCATTTTCAGTCTTAAATTATTCATAGTATTTTATACTAGTTCAGTTGCTTTTATCTCTTGCCAGTGTTTACCTGCTTGAAATATTATATTTTGTATGTTCCTGTCTGCATTTGTTTTCCTATAACAGGCAAGACAAGTCACCTTAATAGGTAGTTCTCTTCCTTTGTTTGTTTGTTTGTTTGTTTGTTTAAGAGTGTTCTATTATAATTTAATTTTATTTCTTTAGGAGCAAATTTACCTAAATCAGAAGAAGCCACCCATCACTGCTTGTCATTCAAGTAATGCCACACTGATAAAACTGTTATCTAGAGGTAGTGCTCCCCACTACATTGCAATTAAAATTCCCCTAAACTACTAATTGCAATTAGAACACTACTTTCATATAACAACGGGCAGCCTATTAAGTGTTAAAATGGAGTTTGGGAGGAAGACAAACCAGCTCATCTCTTCAATTTTTAGCACAAAGGTGACCAAAGGTTATGCTGAGGTTTATGTACCATTTCAAACCAACCTTCCATCTGACCAGATTTCTAGCACCATTATACGAGCCATAAACAACACCATACATTTCCATTTTTTAATCAAAACCCATGTATAACAATGTCAGAGCAACAAGATCCCACAGGCATAGTGTCTGTAGCCTTTATAAAGATCACAGTGAAAATGGGGTTACAGTGAGATTTACTTTTAATGCTGTGATGCCCAGGCACTTTGTTTCTCACTGTTTTGACCCTTCTTTTCATTTCTCTGCTCAGGTATTGCTTCTATTTAAAGGTATTGAGTTAGTTTGAGGAGAAAATTTGCTGGATCAGAGTATAAATGAGAGCAATCTCTCCTAGAGCTGCTGTATAATGCAGATAAATCATGCCAAGAAGAGGTGAAGGCTGAACTGTGCTGGTGTTACCCTCACTCTGGTATTAGGCAAGAAATGCATGGAAATGAAAGATGAATGCATAGCAGGGCCACAGTTTGTACTGCAGCACCTTTTTGATGGCACAAATGAGAAAGTCAGTGGAGCTGCTGCATTGTATCAGTATAATGGGGGTCAGGATCCAGAGTAGCAGCACTGTATCTATTATTGGGAAATAACAGATACACACAAAGGAATAATCAGGTAGTGCTTTGCCCCACAGATTTCTTACTAGGTTTTGTGCATATTGGGATCAAAGGGCAAAACCTCCTTTTCAAGTGGTGTGCTGGGAAATGCATTGGGTTAGAGATTTGGGACTGATGTGCACTGAGATGTCTAAGACAGATTTCAAAAGCTTGTATGACGAGCACTGCAGGCATGGGGAATAAAAAGATTTGTAGTGTAGTCCCACACATTCTAGTCCAGATCAAAAAATTGCTTGCAGAGGTTGTTGTTTGCATCATCTGTTACTTACCAGCTGAAAAGTAAATAGTTGGAGATCCTGCCTCAAACACAGATCCATAATCATTTTGAATACTTAAAAATTTTTCGTAGGGTTTGTCCTCAGCCCACACCTGCAAGGAAAGGAAGTCATAGAATCATAGGATCACAAAGTAGTTTGGGTTGGAAGGAACCTTCAAGATCATCTGGTTCCAACCCCCTGCCATGGGCAGAAATACCGTCCACTACACCAAGTTGCTCAAAGCCCCATCCAACCTGGCCTTGAGCGCTTCTAGGGATGGGGCATCCAGAGCTTATCTGAGCAACCTGTTCTAGTGCCTCATCACCCTCATAGTAAAGAATTTCTCCCTAATATCTGACATAAACTTACAGTCCTTCAGTTTAAAGTCATTCCCCCTTCTCCTATCACTAGTCATCATCACCTCCATATCTAAAACATACTGTTCAGTGAGACAAGAAGATTTGCCAAGATTTTGAACAGAAAAGCGTGAAAATTCACTGCTTTTGGAGCATTGCTTGAAGAACAAATACAAAGGACCCCTGAAACATCCTAAGACAGCAACTATACAGCATCCATCCACTGATCGATTTTATGCAAAGGAGGCAATGGCACTGGCAGCATTGAAAACAGAAAATGTTTCTATTAAAATGGAGAAGCTCTTTGCTGAGTTTATCTTCTTTGCTGTATGCATAAAGGAGCTGAGAGCTGGTGGAGGATAGGATGAGACTGATTGGGAGTGGTAGGAATGATGCACAGATCTTTTCCATAATTAACCAGGAACAATAATTATACCTTAAAAGCAAAAGCCTGAAACAAAGGCTGAGTGGTGCAGGAGTTGTGCAGGAGTTTATTGTTTTAGGTATCTTCACTGGTGTATTTCTAAGCCAGGGGAAAGCCTTTTATACGGCTGTGGATGAGCCCTCACTTTATAACTGAACTTTAGATTTCATCAGTGACTTATCAGTGATAAATCGAGTGTCTCACAAGAAGTTCTGTTAAACCACTAAGCACTAGGAATTGCATCAGATCAGCAAACGCGAACAAGAAGCAGAGTCTGTCCGCAGAGCGGTGAATTACTTGGCAAGGGCTCAATCGCTTGGGGTGATTCCAGTGTTTATAACAGCAGAAGAGCAGTGATGCTTCTGGCTTCCAGTCTGCATACCCCATATGATGCTTAGCACCTTACTCTTTCTGATCAGACTCTGACACTGCTTCAGTGCCCTTCACCCAGCCACAAAACCTGCCTTCATTATTTACTGTTCACAAGAGGAAAACAATTCTCCGTAAAAGAGCCAGTGGGAAGTGGGAATTTTTATGGCTGACTGCAGAATTTTATTTTTTCTTTGCTCTTTATCAGCCCTGTGTATTGTCACCTCTTCACACCACTGCAGAGTCTGTCTGTTTGTCTCTCTGTTTACTTTAGGTATATTAATTCTTCACTGAATAAAGGTGCATTCACCAAGGGGCAAGTCACAAACCAGCTTCCTTGGCTGGCGTTTATGGTGAATTGGCTCCTATCCAAAACATCCGTCCTGGCCCATTTACAGCATTGTGTGGCTGGCAATCAGATGCTCTGCAGGGCCCTTAATGCTGTTGGCCATGGCTCTCAGCAGCTCTCATCTCAATAATGCAGCAGAGCAGCGAGTCAAGAGGCCACCGACACGGTTTGTGCCTATCATGAGGTTTTTTGGAGGATGTGGGCACACAGTCAAACCTCACTGAATTGGTACACTTTGATGAGTTACGGCTGTGCAGCTGGGGCAGCGTGTACTCAGCTCACTATCTGCAAAATAGAGGAATTTAGCATACGGAAAGAATAGCAAAGCAGTATTTTTCCATCTCTCAATTAGGAATGTGCCTCAGGACAGGAGCAGATTTACCAGGGATTTGGATATTTCTAGTGCATTTCTGTGCCTCTCAGCGTCAGCCAGTGTGTAATGCACTTCTACATCCTACGACATTGCCCCCCTCAGATGCATGGGACCTGCACCCACCCTTTTGAGGTTCAACAGCATGCTATTAGGCCTCCATAATTCAGCTGCAGTTGTCTGTATGTCCTTTCCTAGAGAGTCCTACAATCATAGCAGATTCATTCCCCAAAGCAGTAATATTTTATGTCATTAGGGCTGCTGTCTCTCAAAGGGATTCTTGTCCTCATTCCCTCCCACAAACTTTTGATGGATGCTTAAGAAGGGAAACAGGATGGTTAGAGGAAGTCTCTGAGAAGGAAAAAGAAGGGTTTGCACTTACCAAAAAGCAAAATTTGGGGCAAAAAAATGGAGGAATATCTCAGAGAAGGCAATCGCAAAGCTTCTTTCAAGCTCAGCAAATCACTTACTGGAGAAAAAGGCTGCAGTTATTCCAACAGCAGTTCCACAGATACTGAGTTTGGGGCATCCTCACTAAATCTACTTAAGAGTGCACTAAGGTAGTGGTAGTTCCAATTGTTTTGTACAACAACAGTACCCTCAGAGTTGTCTGCTGTTTCTGACTTAATCAATAAAGGCCATTAGAAGCTCACTTTTCTGCTAATACTACCATGAGTACATCTTGTTGGGAGGGTTTTTTTATGACATTAAAAGACACAGTGCATTGATTTCTCCTGAGAGATACAGCTTAGGGTTTTTGTCATCCCATCACATAACACAATTTTCTTGCTACATTTCTAACTGCTGGGACTCAATATTCACAGTCAATGAAACACCTTACTAAGTTTAAAAAAAAGACTTAAAGAGAAGTGAAAACAAATGTTTTTAAAATATTTATATAGATATAGATACAGCTGGTATGAGGATGTCTAGTCACCACATATCTATATGTATGCATATATATATATGTTTATTGATAATGAAAATACCACCATTTTTCGATTATTGTTCTTTAAAGAAAGTGGGTCCTAAATGTTCTCCTGAAAAGCATCTAACAGAGGTTCCCGAAGTGAAGTTCTCTGACTGACTATATATTGCATGCAGTAGAGCATGTTACATTCAAAACCTTTGTCCTTTCACAGCAAGCCGGACAGCTTTTCTGAGAGAATGAGTGCAGACCTCAGGACTTAAATGAACTTTTCCAAAGAGGCTCTGGGATCTGGACTTGAGCTGGCAGGTTCTTAATTTCTGTCTTCCTATTGTGGGATTGACAAACTTGTCCACAAATCAATACAATATCCTTAGGCCATGCCAAACTGATTTACTTCAAAATCATAGAATGACAGAGTGGTTGAGGTTGGGAGGGACCTTTGCAGATCATCTGGTGCAAGCCCCCTGCTCAAGCTGGACCACCTAGAGCCAGTTGCCCAGGACTCTGATCGGATGACTTTTGAATATCTCCAAGGATGGAGACTCCACAAACTCTTTGGGCAACAGCAGTTGCCAGCACTTCATTAATCTCCCAGTAAAAAAAAATTTTCTTTCCTAGCAGCTTCCACAGCCTATTGTCAGTCTTCTGAGCCCTGCAGCACCTCGTGCATTTAAAAACAGCAACATAGTTGAATTTGAATGCCAGAGAAGACCATTAAAAAAAGCATTATGTTAAAGATGCTCAGGTCACTTAAAAAAGGATTCATCTCCGGCAACTTTAGTTGACAGAACAAAGCCATTAGTTCCAAGCTGGTCCTCTAGGCAGTCCTGATATTCAGCAGAAAGAGACCAGTATCTCTAGAGCATGAGGAACCCCACCAAAACAAGTGCCTCAGGGAACAACTTGCACTTCAGAGGTGCTAGAGTATTTATAGTCTCATCATTACAGACAGTGCCTTGCTGCTGACACAAGACTGCTAAAATCAAGAGCACTGGATGCCTCTCTCAGCACAGAGGGGCTCATTCTCTGACTGCTACTGGAAATGGAACTGATGTTGGTCACAGAAAGGGAAAGTACTAACTCAGGCTTAGGGGACTAGGGGGTTGAGCATCTTCTGCTTTCTTCTTTAAAAAAGAAACTGGGATCTCTGAATGATTGGCCAATGAACCTTACACAGTTTGATAAAATGGAAACTAACGTCATAACAGTATTAGATTACAAAGAAGCCACATGTACATGAAGCCATATGTACATGAGGGAACAGATGTAAACATACTTGTCCTCTCTGCTCTTCTGGTCCAGGCTACTTTGAACGTCATACAACAGTGGATAAATAGACAGTTGATTGTATTTAAAATAAAGGTCTTCAAAATAAGGGGTTTGTACTTCAAATAAAGGTCTTTAACATAAGAGATTAAGGGAAAGATGTATGAATGGACTATATTTAATACACCTTTTACTGATTTGGAAAAGCAGTGAAGAGAGAAGAGGCAAGACTTGCAGATAACATGTAAGCATTGACAGGGCTAGAAGAGTCTAAGGAGGAAGTCCAGAGCCACCTCCCAGTGCAGAGGAACTACAGGAACTGAACCGTTGTCTGGGAAAACACAGATGAGAAAAATCAGAGGTGAGAATACAGAGTTTGGAGGGTCTAGCACATTGATAGATTCTGGAGGGTTTTAGGGGAGAACTGGTTGGTCGCTGTGAACAGCAGTTCAGGGAAATCATGCACTCAGTGCAGAACTGTGTTTATGAAAATTGCTAGAATATTAAAACTGGATTTTAAGAATAATATCACAAATGGCTTGATGTCACATGGCCACAGTGGCAGGAGCTTGGTAGGAATGCAGTTACTGGTTCAGGGAATTTCAAGTCAGACCTTCAGAAATTAGATTTCAGTGCCACTGAAAGTCACTGTAGTTTTTAAATAAAATAGAGAATAAAAATAAAGAAGAATAAAACAGATCTAAACAAACAACTCATTTTATTATTAAAGAAATAGATATTTTGGAGCAGAAGAAGTCTCACACAGCCAGAAAATGTTACAAAGAATGTAAAGTTGAAAGAGACAGGAACAGTCATTTTAAAGAAAAGGTAAATAAAGAAGTGTTTCATGGAAGTATATTACATCCTGAGTACTACAGAGACAGTAAATTGGCAGTCTTATTTACTCCCACTCATAAAATCAAAACAAGAACCATCCAGTGCAACTGAAGGGCAGTAAGTTTCCAAGAGATAAAAGGTATACTTCTAAAGACAATTTAAGCTGTAAAATTCACCGCAACACAGTACTGTTAAGCTAAAACTTAATCAGATTTGAAAAAGGAACAGATATTTATAAGAATAGCAAATATAACCAGGGTTAGGTTAGACAGGAGCTAATAGAAATACTTCAGACAAAGAAAAAAAGCTTCATTTTCTGCCAGAGGTTAGGATGAGCCTTCCTCTAGGGGAAGGTTTTTCCATAATTGGTCATGAAAGGTTTCTTATATTTTCTTGTGATGTACCAAAATGTGTAGTATTAGTCACTGTTGGAGAAAGAATACTGGATTATATGGACATTGATCTGACCCAGCATGGCATTTTTTATGGTCTTGTGAGCAAAATCCAATGGATTTGCAAGGAAACCTTACAGAATAACAGCTTCAGTTTGACTTTTTCTTACCACTACAGAGGCCATAAGAAGAGCAACTAAATTCCTGGCAATTACGTGTTTCTGCAGGCAGGCATGGTAGCAGTGCAGGTATCTAATGCTTTTATGCCATTTGCTAAGGATTATACAGCAGTAATCTTTCCCATTAACACTTTGTCTCGTTCTGTGTTGAAGATCCCATAATCTTCTCCCTCCCTCCCCTTTTTCAAAATATACTGAAGCAAAAAATCAATACTGAGTGCATGGACTAAAACTTGATAATGGAGATTAATTATTGAAGTACAGACCTCCTGTTTATTAATCTCTTACAACTTTTCAAATCAGCCTATCCTCACAGAATTATACCAATTGTGGTTTTCTTTCGAAAGAAAGAAAATTTTTCTTTTCTCTTTCTTTCTTTCTTTCTTTCTTTTTTTCTCTTTCTTTCTTTCTTTCCCTTTCTTCCTTTCTCTTTCTTTCTTTCTTCCTTCCTTCTTTTCTTGCTTTTCTTTATTTTCTTTCTTTTTTTCTTTTCTTTCTTCCTTTCTTTCTTTCTTTTCTTTTCTTCTTTGTTTTCCTCTTGTTACTGATTATCTGCTCCAAGGTAATGCATGTCTCTATCACTTCCAACTCCCAACCTTGCACTGCTGGTCAGTGACCATCTGTAGTGTTTGTGGGGTGTGAGATAAGATACTTACTAATCCATTTTCATTCCGTCTCAGGGAGAGACACTTGTTTGACAGAACAGCATTTCTGAATGCATCCTCACAAAAAGCAATAGTCAGCAGGTTTTAATTTTTTCTGAGATTCAAAACTGAGTTCTGTGCTCTATTCTTGGCACAAGGGCAATCAAGCAGTTTTGTGAAAATTCCTTTAAGGATGGTATATGCTTGCCTTTTGTTAACCAAGCAGTGGCTACCAGCTTTCAGAACAAGGTTGCCTATCAACAGTTATGATGGGTCAGATCCAATTTAATTTTAAACATGTGAGCATCAAGGAATAAGTAAGGAAACTTTTCCTGGAAAGCTGCAGGGATGAAGGAAGATGGATTTGGCCCCAGACACAGTCTTGGGAGACAGGCTGACACAATGGGGTCAAACCATGACCACTGTAAACCCAGTGACATTAAACAGGAAATTCATGTGAACTGGAGCTTGCACTCTCTTTTACTTTCCACGTAAGCACAGTCACAATGTGTCTATAGTGAAACTTGGTAGAGATTCCTTGAAATTATAAGTACTGAAGGTGAAGTTAATCCAGCCAATATATTGCTTGCAGCATTTCATTTTTTCTAAGTACCAGCTTTCCTTTTACAGGATCTCATAAAAACAAAACAATATGTTGCTCTCTTATGGATAACCTATGAGCAGCAGTTGGTGAAGTAGTCCCAGTGTCCAGAGCTACACTATATCTTTGATGTCTGGTTCTGCAGCACAAATACTTCAGCAGAGCAAGACATAATGAAAGTTTAAGAGCTTGTTAAGGAACTGACTATTACAGAGAACCATGCTCATTTTTGACTCTATTAGAAACACAAGAAAAATAATTTGTCACTTTCCTGTGACTAGAAGGATCTCAGGGGGAATTTCAGATAAGACATCAACATTGTCAGTGATTACTCAGCCTTTTTTCATTACAGTTTATAAAGCCCTGAATAAGAAACCGGTTTATACTGGTGTTCCAATCCTCTAAATGCATCTTTACAAGACCCAGCTGTGGAAAGGACATTTATTTCCACTTTAGAGATGAGGCCAGTGAATCTTGGGTAACGGGTGAGTTGCACAAGTTCACGCTAAAGGGGGTTTGGCACACTGTGGATGACAGTGTAACAACACCAATAATAATTCTAGTAAATAGAACTCCTAGGTTCCCCTTCTGGGCCATAGCATGGAGATTTCTCCTATTCTTCCTTAGCTGGCTCCATTTGGTTTCTGTCTTATTTTCCTAAACTGAGCATAATATAGGTGAAAAAAAAAAAATCTTCTTTCCTTGGGATCTAAAAGCTTTTCAGAAATATACAGCTACTGGGTGATGTTCCTATCTGACTGATATTTAATACATTTTTTCTGCTGTAATTGAGCACACAGTCATGCTGGAGGATAAACTGCAGTGATGACATTGCAACAGTTTGAGTGTTTTCTCCATTATGTGTCTTTACAACAGAGATAACCTTTTGCTTATTGAAATATAATTGCATAGGGAGATCATTGTTTTAAAACAGAATTAACAATACTAGCTGAACATTTTACAGGAGCTTTCCATAACAACCTGATTTTATGTCAGCTTCTCCAGAGCACAGCATCGTTTATACTATAAAATTAATTGAAAATCAAAAACCAAACAACTGATCTTTGCTTTTCTTATAGCACATTCTTGGAATTATCTGCAGTATAGAAACTCCATTTCAATATCAGTGATTTCTTTGTCAGCAATTACCTCATAGCAATATTAGGATTCTCTCATGCTCCCCTCACTCCATATATTGATAGAGTAAGATATTGATATAGCTGTGATAACTGTGTATCAATAGATATTCAGAATGATCATAATATAGGCAGGATGTGCCACTGCAATTATTTATTTGCAAATCTTCAACCAATCCTTTCCCCAACATTATATTAAATTAATTGAAATAATAATATATTATTATTACATTGAAACACCACTGTAAACAGTTTTAATCTTCTACATTGGAGAGCAGATCATGGCCCTCCATGTTCCTCTACTCCAAGTCAGTTTTCATTCTAATACTTCTAAGTTTCTGCAAAAGTGTATTCAGAGCTGGACATGAAGCACTTCTGATCACTGAGGCTGCCCTCAAGGGTAAACCTGTGTGCTATACTGACAGCAAATCTGCAAGCCACGGGTCCAGCCACAGACTCCTTTCGGGTGTGCAGGGTGCTGGCATGAGTGCTGACTTTGATCTGCCAGTGGTGAAGTCCAGGACAGACATGTGTTTGACTTGAGTACACATGAGGAACCTCCCCATGGAGTGTAATGATGGGATCAGAGCGACATGATCCGAGAGAATGTCACAGCCTTGTGGGGAAGAGAATGGCTGTCTGCACCCTCTTGCCTTGTGGAGTTCAGCTATGACTGATAGCTACACAGGCCAGTGCCGTTGGCTGTACCATGGCACGACTGAGTCGTAACAGCGCCCATAAGGTTCACTTTTGAGTTCCCCAAAAAGATGAGGTCCTCGTGTCTGACCTTCTGAAAACCTTCTCTTCCTTACATGGAGAGACCCTTTCCTTTCTAGTGTGAGCTCTCTGTCATCATTTACTCCAGGCGTTTCTCTGGCCACGCCCCCAGTCAAGGTCCCAGGCACCATTCTCCTCATGAACTACTCTCCTGCACTATGTCCTGCCACCTTTGCTCTTGGTGTTGCTGCCAGCCCCAGCCTACCAGGCCAGCAGCAATTTCTCCTCTTCCTCTGGAGAGGAGCTTTAGCAGAGATCTTTCTTCTGACAGCAGCAATGCTGCTTATGTGTTCCCTTCAGTAGAAAAGATCCTAAGTGACAGGATAAAAGCTCCTGACTTGGAGCTGACCTATTTCAGTAATGCAGGGAATTTCCCTGTCCCACAGAGAGCATCTCTGCTGCAGCCAGCAGAGACCAGTGAACCAGAAATTCTTTACTATGAGGGTGATGATGCACTGGCACAGGTTGCCCAGAGAAGCTCTGGATGCCCCGTCCCTGGAAGTGTTAAAGGCCAGGTTGGATGGGGCTTTGAGCAACTTGGTGTAGTGGAAGGTGTCCCTTTAAAGTCCCTTACAACCCAAACCATTTTGTGATTCTATGATGCAGAAACAGGGCCCAGGGAGAGCTCTACCATGGTTTGGCAAAGCCTCTTTTGTTGCCAAAAGAGTACAGCTTCCCCTTCAGGCTGGTCATGTGAGCTGTCAGCATCCACGAGTAAGAGGTTTCTTACATGGCCACTGCTCATTCTGGTCACCAAGGATATTTGACAAGGATAGGTCCCAATCCTTTGGAGTGCTGGTTTCCTCTCCCAGTCCATCATTATTCAGGTTTGGAGATTAGCTGTCAGTAAGCTGTTGTGGGAGTTTGTTTTCCTTTGAGTCAGGCATCACTAATCAGACCTAGCACTTCCTCCCAGGCTTTATTAAACAGAAATCTCTAATCCAGAAAACATTTCCAATATGAAGACTAATTAAGTGTCATAATGTCAGCCGGGGTAAATAAAGCACAAAGGGAAAGAAATAAGCTCTGGGAGTGGAACGTGCTTTATTGAACACACATCTGCTACTCCAACCCATGACTGTCACTCAAGAAGACATCATCCAGTAAATCTGATCAAAAAAATCCCCACTGAACTGATAAAACAGAGCAACTCTTCAGATGGCTTAGCTGTTGCTTGAAAACCAGCTTGCAAGCCTGTGGACTGACACTAGTGCTGGAAGGCAGTGAGGATTTGAAGCTCTCAGATACAGTATCCTCTGGACTTCAGAAGAATCGAGATCAGATCCTGAGAGCTCTCTCCCACTCTCTTGTTTTCCCTTGCTAAGGAAAAGAAGTCTCTTCAGGTATATTTCTTCACTTTTTAAAAGAGCTACAAAAAATTCAGGCGAAGTGAGTGATTTCCATGCCAGGTATGGCTGCATCATTTCAGTCACTGCAGAGCAGGAGTTTTAAAACTCTACCAATACAGATGTTGACTTGCAGTCAAATATCCTGTTTATTACATTTCATTTTCTTTTGGCTACCTGTTTGGTATTAAAAAGAAAAGAAAAAAATCCAAACAACTTTCCAGAAGTAAATAGCTTGAGAAATGGTATTTAGTCATTCTTAGTTAAAGAAACTACAGATATATGAATCTTCAATCTGGCTTTTTCTGCCTTTCCTCATCTTAAAAATATCTTATGTGGTACTATAAATAATGAGCAGAAGGGAAAGTGATGCTTCATGCAGGAGGGGAAAAGCAGCACTGGTTGTCCTCAATCATGTTCAAACACAAATCTGGAGAATGAATGAATGTTCCTCCATGCATTTCCAGGCTTGAACAGGACAGACTGAGTCCGCGAGGATTTGTGTTTCAGACCTTGGTGTCAGTATGCATTACTGTGGGCTTTGAAAGAGGCTCTTAAAATGTTTTTAAATAACCAAACGGAGCAACCCTTTCCAGCGTAATAATCTGTGCTGTTACTGCCGCAACTCTGGCAGCAGGGAAAGAAGGAAGAGAGCTCTGCTGTGCCCCAGAAATCCATTGCCACAGTAAGCAACTAACATCAGGTTTGATCTTTCACAGTATTAAAAAGGTAGATGACAGTGTAACATCTACACGTGGTTTGGATGTGCAGTGCCTGCACTTTTTGCATCCAAACAAGAGGGACAACTGCTTTCAAAGTCAGTAGCCAAAACAAATGGCATTAAGGTATTGTGCAGGATTTCTCTCTGCATGGATGATGTGGTGGAAAGGGTCCCTGACACAGCTCAGTAGCTAAGGAATGAGGTCAGGCTTTGTTTAAGCAACACAGGAAGAAGGGTTCATTTTTTTCCTGTAATGAACATGAAGTGTTAGGCATGTGGCACTAGATTCTGCTGCTGTTGTGCAAAAGACACAGCCCTCGGAAAAAAAAATCACAAAGATGTAGCACGAGGTATGATTTAAACTTTAATAAACTCTTCAGAAATCCCCATTTTTGCCTGACTGCCTTTCAGTGATTGCATTTAAACTAATGTTCTAGGGCCCTTTTATGTAAAAAAGCCTTATTCCTAGGATGGCTTTTGCAAAATTCATGGCTGGTACTATTCCATGACCTTATGACATGACAGTAACATTTATTTGTATCAGTTTGGCACCATGCAAGTAGGTCGCATGATTACGATGAAGTTAAAATGAATTTTGCCTTTCTTTAAATGGTAATGGAACAGTTACCAACTGATTAAGGAAAACATTAGTAAGTACCATTTTAATTGATTTGAATGCATGTGTGTTTTGTATTGGTTTAGTTTGAGGGCATTTTTAAACAAATAGCACTGTCATTGTGAGCCTTAATTAGATAATAAATTAATAGATAAATGGATTAGAAAGTTCAGTGTGGCTTTCACAATTGCTGCTAGTGGCATAAAAATGAGGTGCTTGGTATTAGCAATGCTAATAAATGGCCTAAGAAATACACTTGGAAAGAATGATGATGTGGCAGCAGATTGACATGCGAGGACCATGGTCTTTCCTTTGCCCACACCTATTTTGGAAAACAAACGTGCTCCTGTGCTTTCTTAGGAAAGATAACAGTGGTGCAGATCTGGAAGGGTAAACATGTCAGTTCCCTCAGTGCACCTCAAAGCCTGAAGATTTAATGTGGGATTCATGAAAAATTCACTAAGCACACAGGACGTATTCTCAGGGTTAGGCTGCATGGGGATCAGCTCAGATATCTGACGAGGAAAAAGGCTCAGTATGTGCAGAATACATTCAGTTATGGGAAAATCGCTTAACAGGGAGGGAAGTCTGCATCGGTTGGGCTGGATATGGAGTGCACAAGAATCATTAGGATCTTTCTGAAAAAGAGCAATTTGGTGAATGTTGTGCTGCTTATTCAATCCCATGAAGCAGTAAATCAAGCCATATGGGTCTAGGTGCTGTTCAAAGATGTAATGACAGTAACTCAGACACAGAGTGCTGCAGGTTGGAAAGTGATGCAAATAATCACTGGCATGAGTTCAACCTGAGCGTCAAATACCTGAAATTAAAAAGTTGGAAGAGCACTTTGGTATGGATTGAATGTTATGCAGCTTGCCTGAAGACACAAGGTAACTTGGATTTGTTATTTTTGGGTTAATTGCCCCTCAGATATAACTACCAGGGTGGCATTAGCCTGCAACACAGGGTCACCATATTTAGAGCAAGTTCACAGAAAGGGTTTGAAGCCTGAATTATGTTAAGCTTGACTTTTTATGCAGATATTTTCAAGGTGAAATGAACTTCTTCAGCAATCAGACTGGTCTTTGATAGAAATTAAGTGTGGTGACAGAAACATTATTTTGTTATACATTTCAGGAGCATTTGGACAGATGCTTGCTTTTATGGTAGTATTTAAGTGTTTGGTGTAGAGTATTCTGTTGCTTTTGCTAATGAGAATAATAGTTCCATCTCACTAAAGGCCAGCTTGATAAAAAGTGAATAGTGTGCTACCCCCTCAGCTACATCACCAAATAGTCTTCTTATCAGTCTACCTAGAGTATAAAACTACATTAAAAAAATACTGCAATTACTGTACAGCATATTGCATGGTCTGTAGACCTTATCACTTGAGTAATTTAAAGTCTATCAGAGTAAAGTACATGATAATTTATGAGGATAGTGTCACAACTGATCTTAGGTAGGAAGAGGTAAACAAGATGCAAATGATCTTTTCACTTCCAGTTTGCAATGCTGGAGACATTTGTCATCTGTTAGGTTCTTTAGCAAGTTTCTAATTAGTATCTTTTTCAAGTCTCTTTCCCACTCAAAGGGCTCCCATCCAAAGAAATTCTAAAGAGGTTTAGAGATAGTAAATACATTACACGGGGATGTTGCATAAGCCCATGTAACCTCTGTTCTTTGCCAGACATGCATGTCTGTTGTAAATCTTAAAGCTGTGCAGCCATGTACGGTAGTGCTGAGGCCAACCACTTAAACCACAGTAAAAGAGTCCATGACTAAACTGCCTCTGATTGGCTTGGTGCACAGGCAAACAAGCCCAGGTCTTATTGCCAAGACTATATCACTTTATTTATTGACATGTTTATCCTGAGACTCTTAGAACAAGGAGGAGAGTTCTCAGCCTTAGGACCCACTAGCAAAGCCAGTCTGTTTGGGAAGTGAGGTTTAAGATAGGCTAAGAAGGAAAGAGAGCAGAGTTAGCAGGAGGAATGCAGCTGCTATAACACAATCAGGATCTGGAGAAACATGGAAATCCCAGAATCATAGAATGGATTGGGTTGGAAGGGACTTTTAAAGCTCATCTAGTCCAAAGTCCCTTGCAATGAGAAGTAAATCTTCAATTTTATCAGGTTGCTCAGAGCACCATCTGACCTGATGTTGAACATTTCCAGGAATGGGGCATCCACCGCCTCTCTAGGCAACCTGTGCCAGTGTTTCACCACCCTCATTGTAAAAACTTTCCATGTTCTGGTTTTGGATTTTATTTAATTTCTTTCTGCTTCAAGTAGCTAGGACGGCCATTCCTCTAGGATGACTCTCCAGCATTGTACTTATGTTCCTATCTTGTGCCTTCACTTCTGAGAGTGTTGAACTGCTATCAAGCAAGGAGGCTGTGGCTTGCCTTCTTCAGGCTGCCTGCAAACTTTTAAATAGAACAATTGAGTTGGAAGAAAGTAGATTTGTCAAAAAGGAGAAAAGCTGAGGAAAACTTTGATCAAAGGGTGGTCTCCAGAATCAAAATGACAGCAAGCTCCATGGGCTTTCTGAAAGGCTACAGTAACAACACTGGAGCTCTTGTGAATAAACTGCTAGCACTGTTTCACATATAGCAATAGCTCTTGTGACTTCTATTGGCATTTATCTCTAGTTGTGCAAGTATGTTGCCTTGAAATGCCATAAAGACTGTTGGGATAGGCATTGTTCTCCTGCTGTATTTCAGGTCTAAGTTCTCCTGCAGGCTGTGTAAGTCAGCATGTATATAGGCACACATTGAGCTTATGAGTGCCACGCATGGTCACAAGCTGAAATTTCTCAGAAACTGTCTTCACATACCCTGCACTTTCTTCCTCCTCTCTGTCCCTGATTCCATAAGGATGACTTGGAGCAATTTCCTGTTCTTGTAAAATCTCACCTTTTTTCCTACATACCTCGCTGTTTCTACCACCAAAATTCATGTCCTGGGGGAATGCACTCTGCATTCAGTTGGTGAAACATTTACTTTTGTTCAGCAGATTTTTGTTTGGTGTGAATCTCTACATTATACGTACCCGTTTCAAACACTATGGAAAGAAAATGTTTCACTTCTGGAAAGGAATATTTGTTTGGCCTTGCAGATAAAAGAAAAAAATAAAAGAGGGAAGGGAAGGGGAAACAAATGAATAAACAAACAAAACCAAACAAAAAACCCCTTATTGTTATTTAAATCCCTGTTGATGCTTTGCAGTTTAATATTCTTTCTACAAGAGATTGACTCAGGACCCCAAATCAACCTGATTGTACAATACACATATTAAAATATACATTTGGGTCAGAGAAGTCTGTGTTCGGTTTGAAACACGGGACAGAGCACTGAAGCAGAATAATCACTGTTCACCCTGTAGGTCTTTTCCATTCCTAATGCCTCTGACTCTGTGAACCATCAACTAAGTATTCATGTTTGGGCCGTTCATACAGTTGTTGCTCTTTCAAACCTTCCCTATTTGCTGCAGGGATCAACAACATTGTCCAACTCACTGATCTTAAAACACGTTTTGTGCTTCAGGACTTGGCTTACACTTAAGTTCACATATTCCCCACTGTGCCAATAGAGCAGTGTCCCTGGCACTGCCATTTCTCTAGATGAACCCAGTCCTTCAATGGACCACCAGTATGTGTTCTGATAGGTTTCCTTGAAGATTAAAACATCATGTTCTGTGACATAATTGAATTGGAAAACCCTGAGTATTGAGAATAAATTGGTTTGAGATATTTAAATTGATCCTCTCATATTTGGAGACTTGATTTAAAGTTTGGATGCATTAGGTGTATGTATTCACCTCCCTGTGAACTGTTTGGTTTAATTGCTTCATTATGACAAAAAAGAAAGCACCATCAAAAAAGTCTATAAGAGAAACATCAGAAGTGACTGTTCCCTTCAAGCAAGTGGCAAACTTTTTTCACTCCATATTTATAATCAAAAAGCCAAACAATTGTTTAAGAAAGCAATTGTTAAACTTGTGCCTAAACTTGTGCCTAAACCTGGACAAGCGCTTACCTTCCCAGCCCTTTTTATCCATCTCTGTTACAGTATTTACTGGGAATCTGCACTCACTGAACCACAACTATTTAAATATTTTCCTGCAAACATCCCATTCCCTCACTTAACCCTAATAGCAGACCTCACCTATTCTGCAAATAAACACAGATCTCAGTTCTCTGAGGGAACCTTTACACCTAATGTAATCATTTACCATGTGGACATTTGGCTCAGGTTGGAATACACTGGGTTTCATAAAAGAAGCTGGATGGGCTTTCTCTGTGCACCAAATGCAGGTCTGGGGACTGGTACTCAGACACCATCTTAGTCTTCTGGGTCCCATGGAGAGGTGATAATTTCTGGTCATCCTCCCTAGGCACAGGCTTTCAGATGGGGATAAGGACAAGGTTCAAAGTTCTACCACGCTGTTACGTCTCCCATCATGCTGCATTCCCATACAATTGTCTCAGCCACCTAACCAAACCTCCTGGGAACCACGGGGATGCAGTATAGGCACACAGCTCCCTCCCCCCACCCCCCACCCCAAAGAGTCCTGGGAATGTGGGTGTCCTGCTGTGCATATCTCACATTGTGTTCTTCCAGAAGGGTTAGAGGCTGTATTATTTTGATAAATGAGGCAAGGCAGGGTGATGGCATGGGCTTTTTCGAGTTGAGATGTGGCTAGAAAGGGGAAAGATAAACTTGTAGCTCTTATGGATTAACTTCTGGTTTCTAAGAATAACATAGATAAGGCAGTCTCAATTAGATGGAGCTTAAAATCACATATAACGAATCTGAGACAGAAGAGATTGTTATATCTGAAAGAGAAGTCGCCACTGTTCTTTAGATAAGCTCCCAGATTTTCAGATGAGAAAAAACAAATACTGCAGAAATAGGGTTTTCCCTACTTAACCTTCCCAGCCAAACCCAAATTGCCTACAATGAAAAAAAGAGGGCAGTCCAAACACAAAGATAGTTTCACCACAAATCATTCTACATATTCTCATATGTGTGTTTCTTTAAAAAACTAAGTTAACAAGTTACCCTTCTCCACACATTTGGGACAGCTTCAGAGTGGTATTTTGTTTCCTCTCTTTTTTAACAAAACTAAAGGTTCAACCAAAAATTTGCAAGTAAGACAATCACACAAACAGGCAGAGATGTCTCACCCCAAACAGTCTGCACAAAAATCATGTCTGTTTTTTATCTGTCATGGAAGTAGTTTATTTTTATAAATGCTAGAATTCACCCACAGAAACAAAGCAGGGCAGCATTTCATCATGACTCTGTTTCCTCAGAGGTATTTCCTACAAGGTGTTGGATTCACTTTCCATATGATAAACAGCCAACGCTGTGTAATTACCAGTGAGCAGGTACCCGTTCTGAAGGTCATGCTGACAGCCAGCATGTCCCTCGCACAGCTGCTTCTGTTTAACGTCCCTAATAAAGAGTGGGAGACATTTGATTTTGATCAAGGTTTTAAGAAACACCGTATCTACAGAGGCCGGACATTTTCTTTCTCACTTCATCAGGAAACTTTTCAAGATGGAAAAGCAGGACTGAGCAGTTTATCACAGAGATGACCTAATTTTGGCAAGCCTTGGAGAGGTCACAGGCTTCCCACTGCCATTACAGGAAAGTCTTTTATCCTCAAATACAGCAGAAGTGAGTTAGTATACATCTTCTGGGCTATATTTTGAGTCAGCTGTAGATTTTTTTATTCTTTTCATAGTTCTTGCTGCAAGTTTAAGACAAAAGTGTATATGTTTGTGGAGAGATAGCTCATTTCTTTCCCCCTTTTTTTTTTAACTTAAACTGCTTCTTTATAAAGGTCACTCAAGTCCAGAGTAAAAGAGGATTAATTACTAACAGCCATAATTTAGAGACAAATTACCCTCTTGATATTTTGGCTGTCCAGGATACACCATGTAGAAGCCATCTGTCTGAGAGAATGACACAGGTGATTGTAACCCACAGTTGTGTTGAGCATTGGTCTGCTTCATCTCCCCTGAAGAAGGATGTGGAGTTTAATATATTAATAAGAAAGGGTATAAAAATAATGTTATACTTCTATGCAACTTTTCTCATCCAAAGAAGCCAGGTTGTTTTTCTCTAAATCAGGCTGGTCAAAGAGGTATTCCGCAGGCATGCACATTGATTTCAGTGGAGTTGTTCACAGAATAAATGTACCTATTCATGAACACAGCCAACAGAATCTGGGATACTGTGGTTTCCAACCACCTCTTCCCTGGGTCTCATTAAATAACGCCTTATACTCTTAGTAATTTGATTAAAATCAGTAAGAATGGTCCATGTGGAAAATGACCTTTGGTAATCAGCTCTGTCAATGTGTGATACACATTTTGCACATGGCAAGCAGAGCTCAGACGCTCACACTTGTGAGTGCTGGATTTCAAACTAAGGATTGCAGACATCCACCTCCCTCCCAAGTCCTTATCCAGCAAAGTATGTAGGCACATGTTGAAGGACCAAGCCTGTACTTCTTGAGAGACCTGAGAAGCCTAAGCTTATATGCATCATGTCAGAGTACCTCTGGGTTTTCTGATGGCTCTAGTCTGCGCTGGCAAGTCCAGTCCAATCCTAGAGAGCCAAGGACTGCTTTTTAAGCTCAGAGACCCACTGTGGGAAGGTGGGAAGCATCCCATTCATATCCTCACAGCTTTTTCATTTCCAGAGCTGACCTGTCTGAAGCCAGCTGTGTGTTTCCACCTCCTTCCGAGAGTCTCACAGACAATTTCTAAACCTACTCCATCAATCTTACATTGTAACTACACATTTCTGTCATGTGGCTTACAAATACATATGGATTTCCTATAGTACATTTTTCTACCTACAAGTCTTTTCATAAAGACCATATGTTTTTTTAACACCATTATCAGATAATATCTCTCTTCAGAGATCAATCGTAAATGCACTCATTCCACTTTATTATCAAGCTACTGCTTGATTTCTGGTATGCTCAGACTCTGACACAACCTTAGATGCTCACTGTACTATTACTCTACTCTCCTGAGACTCCACCTGCCCTGGGCCACTCAAAAAGCTTGAGGACCTGTTGGAGTGAGTCCAGAGGAGGCCAGGAAGATGCTCAGAGGACTGGACCACTTCTGCTGTGGAGACAGGCTGAGAGAGTTAGGATTGTTCAGCCTGGAGAAGAGAAGGTTCTGGGGAGGCCTTAGGGCACCATCCAGTACCTAAAGAGAGCTGGAGAGGGACTTTTGACAAGAGCATGGAGTGACAGGACAAGGGGTAATGGCTTCAAACTGACAGAGGACAGGTTTAGATAAGATATTAGGATGAAATTCCTCACTGTGAGGGTGGTGAGGCACTGGCACAGGTTGTCCAGAGAAGTTGTGGATGCCTGGAAGTGCTCAAGGCCAGGCTGGGTGGGACTCTGAGCAACCTGGTTTAGTGGAAGGTCCCCCTGCCCATGGCAGGAGGGTTGGAATTAGATGATCTTTAAGGTCCCTTCCAACCCAAACAAGTCTATAATTCCATGATTCTATTGCCAAATTGCGGTCTTTAAAAAAAAAAATAGCTGAGAGAGTTCATATGAGTTTTTTATAAAAAGGGAAAATAATGGGAAAAAGTTGTCAGAAAGGAAGAGTTTGGGTACACAAAGCACCTGGCTAGACATTAATCAATGTGGTGTCTTCTTTAACACTTTCCATGCTTTCCTTTGGGAATAACACACAATTCTGCTCGCCATTGCAAGACAGTTAATTAGCATCCATAGACTTATAAATAGGATTTTACCGAGTAGCCGATAAGATGGTACTATTAGTGTTCATTTCACTCTGGTTCTAGTCCCTTTTGAGATGAAGGCAGGTTTTATTAAAACACACCTTTCACAAAACACACCAATTCATTGCAGATTTCTATTAAACACCAAGGTGTGAGGGGTAGATTGGTTTAATTTACTTTCTTTTCAGTCTCAATGCCTCTTTTTCTAATAATACTAAAGTTTCTTAAGCAAATGGGATGATCAAGTGGATAGAGCCCTGTGGTAGGAATCAACGGAAGTGTTGTGCCCTTATTTGATTCACTGGAAGATTTTGGCCTGGTAGCTTTACTGTTCATCTGTTTTTCTCCTCTTAAGAAGCAAACTTGCTTCTGTCAATCAGTTTGTCAGATAAATTGTTCAGCTGGACAAATCTGGAAATTGAGTTTGGATTTTGAGTTTCTTCTAGTGATTCCTAAGGCCTTGGTGAACAGGTGGCAGCAGAAGATGCTGTTATTCAGAAACTGTTCTAATCAGTTCTAGAGATTTGCATAATGCAACAGGAATTTGCAAAAAACTCAGGCTCAAGGGCATGTGCTTATCACTTACCAGGGATCTGAAGGGAGAAATTCCTGCCTACACAGCAATGTGCAATTTGCTAGCTGTATCATTGCTGTATGGATTTTAGCACTGGCCATAGTGAAAGAGACTGCTGAATTAATGAACAAATGAGATCAGGAAAATGTAATGGTTTGAAAAGCACTGCTCCAAAAACTATAATGCCAGTTCCATCAGTCCACGGTCTAACACCCACCTTGTAACCAATGAGAAGGATAAAATAGGAAGTGTAAAAGAGATATTCATTAATTCATCTCTTGGCTGGCTCCACAGCATCACAGCAACAGCAAGTAAGAAAGAAGAATGGAATACATCACAAAACCTTTCCTGTTCCTCCAACTGACCTTTGCGCACAACAAAAGCAGACCTTGAACTCTGTTTATTTTACAAAAATCAGCAAGAATTTTCACAATGAACAAGCAAGTTTGAAATTATTGTGTTTCTTGAGGAACCACAAAAGTTAATGACTTCAAGAGTTGTTTTCACAGTTAGGGAAAATCCGTGTTTGTTTGAGCTTTAAACTAGCATTTGCGTACAATCAGACACAACTGCTTTCTCTACATAAAATGTTAGCCCTTCCATTTTCCACCTAGCATTAACAAAAACAGCAGATATGCCTGTTGCTGTGGAGATTTTGAGCAGCAGTCCAATCTCTGTTCTTCTACCTGACCTAGCTCACAAGTTACAGCAGCTGAAGTTTTTTCCCTATGACACATTTTCTGAACATATGTATGTTTTATTGAGTAAACCAGATGGAAAATCATTTGCACAGCTATGCTTTCCCATTGTGGGTCCAATGGCCAAGTTCATCACCATTATTTCACCAGCTCCTTTTCTCTATATCTTATTTTGCAGTCTCATACAAAACTCTCCCATCTATTTGTCTCTTCCCCATATCCTGTAGGATTTCCTAGCATCTCCTGGCTGTCTTCCCCACTCTGTTCACAGCAGATTTAACTTCTAGTCTGCTCGTCGTGTTTTCAGGCTTCAGTTCCCCATTTGTTCCAAGTAGTCCAAGTGGCCTTTGCTCCTGTTGCCTATGTTTATTTGCTCACATGGATGGTATCAGTGATATGATACAGCAAAGCTCAAAAATTAAATTTATGTTAAAAGTATATATTTGTCATAAATGGATACATTCAGATTCCTGACCTTCTCTTGTTATCTGTGCTGCTTGAGACTGTGTTAGATTTTCTTATATTTTAAATAATAGGTTTATTCCATGTAATTCACATCAGGTTTTCACATCTTTTTATTGTTGGATGTGAATGTTCCCCACCAAAACTAGGATGATGTAGAGAAATCCGTTTGGTGCTTTACTACCAGAAGAGCTTTAAATGATTATAAGTGTCACCAATACAGTTATAAAACCTATGTTGTAGTAGAAAGCTGTTTCTCAAAATGAGCCAGCAAACATCTGTATGTCATTTGAGACCTTGAAATATCAGCCTAGTGGCATCTTTTTGTAGGTGTGATAATCTGACAAGTTAGTCAAGAAAACACAGGCACAGGTAGTATCTTTTATTAGAAGTGATATACTTGGAAAAAGTAGACAAGCTTTCTTCAAATCTGAAACAGAAAGAGCAGACTTCTCAGCTAAGTGCAAGTTTAAAGAAATTGCTGAGACTTTATAACAGAGCTTGTATGAGTGTATATATTTTTGCAGGGTAAATGGCACAGAATAATGGCTATCAAATCCTTTTCTCCCTGTTTGTGCGTGTGCGTCTGTGTGTGTGTGTGTGTGTGAGTGAAAGAACTTCTAATGTTCACACCAGAATGACTACTTTGATTATGAAGTAGCTTTATTGCTCCCTGATTCCAGAGACTCTTTCACTGACTGGAAGACCAGAATACTCAAATAGCACCAGGTGCTGGTTAAGCCACCTTCAGGGACACGCATAATGAAATCACAAGCATCTAACAAAAAGGAAATGTCACGCCTTTTCACATTTATCCTTGCATCAGCTTCAGAATATAAGAAATTGTAAAGGGGAAAGAAAAGAAATAAAGAAAAACCATAAGGCAGCATAGTTATTGTGGACCAGCAGACAGATCCAACCAGAACTGCTTTTGAAATAGCCTTAGATAAGGAATGCCTTCAGGAACCTTCAGACACAGCACCTGTCAGCAGTACCTTTACCTATCCATGGCTAGAATTCAAATGTAAATGAGTTTCACTGTAGCTTCTGTACACACTAAGCCTATGACAGGAAGCAATGAGCTTTTGTTTTTCTTAAAGCATCTCCAAATGTATGTTGTTTTCCCATGGGCATGTGGTGGGTTAGTTTATGCCCAAAAGAACAGGGATAGACAGTAGCTTTTTTCAGGCAAGAACACTAAAAATACAACTCATTCTTTCTGTACAAAGTCTGTGCACAGATGACTTCTGATAGTTTAAAATATATTTGGAAATAACTCATGTTTATTATTATGTCAGTTAACAATTTCAAGCATTGCCTCTTAGATATAACTTTGTTTGATTATATAAACATACCAAAATCCACTTACTGTCTTCACCACAAGATCTGGGTTCTCTGCACCTTTGAAAAAATCAAGCTCCAACATAACCCAAAAAACCTGATGTGCTCTCTGTCAGGGCCAAAACACTTTATGATTTCAGCATTTCATTTTAAGGAAGGAAAGGTGAATTTTGGTTCTTTACTCCGAGGACTAAGGTCTGCAAATTGTGGCTTTTATGCATACTCAATCACACATAACTTAGGAGTCTAAGAAACCTGAAGAAATTTGGGACATTTGGTCCCAAATACTTTGAGAGAAATCCAGTCTATATGGAAAAGCCATCAAAATTCTGCTTTTTGTACATTGTGTGTGGAGGTGGAAGTGGAAGGACATAGATGGCCTTGAAGATAAGCAGAGTCAATCTATCATAGGGAATCCCTTCCCACCCTGATGGCACAAGAAGCTTGAGTGTCTCACATCTGTGTTGCTACATGAATCCCTTTAAGTCCTCCAGTGGAAATAATAGGAAGTGTTTGAGTGCCTGTCTTTGAGGCCATCTTCTGATGATGGGTGTGTGATTATAACACTCATGTGTTCTGAAATAATTTAGGAATTGGAGCCTTTCCTCAAGAAGTGGGAAACCTTGATTCCAGGCTCCACTCAATTTGGGTGGTATTAGCTACTTTTAAGCCTTTTGAGGATTTAAGGGGGCTCTTTATCTCATCAAGGTTGGGCAACAGAGATGTTTCTCTCTCTGTATATATAGATAACTCTTTTTAATGTTAAAAAATCAGGGAACCAGCAGGTTAAGTAGCAAGACACTTAAGCACGGAAACCTATGCAACTGGACAGCTCCTAGAAGTGATCAAGTTTGCTGACCTTTCAGGACTTCAGAAATCTCCCCAGAATCACTTGCATTGATTTTGCTTTCTCCTTTGATTTTTAACACTTTATGAACTGAAGGCAACTGATCATATATAAAATAAAAAAGGTCATACATTTTGAACAGCTTTTTCCACTTCTAGATTTTTCAAGGGTTTATTTTTCATGCTTGTTTTTGTGGGGTTTTTTTTTTTGGTTTTTTTTCAATGAAAAGCGTCACTTGAAAAATTTTCCAGGAGAAAAAAGAGCCTCTTTTCTGTGCATGTAAGTGCTGCTCAATCAAAATTTAAAAGAGTATGAGGAAAACATAGCTCGTATGAGTGTGTGCACAGATACACAAAAGGTAAAAATTAGGACAAAACTGAAGCCAGAGTTGCTCATTAAAGTGTGGTGGAACTGCTGTAATGTCTGCAGAAGTGCTTCAAGGACTGCATAGTCAGAGCTTCTCCACTTGTAGGCATTTGGCCGACACATATGTGTACTGATGAAAGGCAGCTGGGTCTGCATGGTGCTTGCAGATCAGGGTCTTTAGTTCAAAAAGAATCATAAGAAAGAAATAGCTGTATAAACTATTGAGTAGTGTACAGAAGGTCAAGCCTGTCAAAGAGGTGAGGCAGGTAATCATCAAATTTAGAGATAAAAGAGACCACTACGTTCCTGAGTCTGCTCACTAGCCTACTCAAGAGTGTTCAGTGCAGTATAACAGAAGCACATCTAAGAGTGGGCGTAGTTGGACCTCCAGAACCCTGGAACAGGCTGCCCAGACTAATTGATCAGGAATTTAAAATTAAACTTGTTATAGAAGGGACTTCTATGGTACAGTGAATAACTACCTTAGAGATGGACAAGATAACCAGTAAGGGCTCTTTGTCACCCAAAACATTTGGATTCTCTTCTCCCATTAGCATTTTACCATGATTAAAACTATTACATCTAAAAAAGAAAAGCAGGGGATATTTCATCACTAGCATGCAAAGCTACCTGTTACATGTTAGTTCTGGGGCAAACACCTGAGAAAAATAATTACCAATGAGTTGGAATACACATAGCACATACTGTTTCAACAGTCAGGAAAAAATAAGGTCTATTAGCCATCTTGCTTCCTTGCATAGCTTTGGTTACTATGCAGTATTAGAAAGAGTTTCCCCTTATACCATTGGGTGTAATTAACTGTTTTATGAGAGCACTGTGTTGCTGGAATCAGCTAGTGGTGGGGAAGGGATAGTAAGTCAGGTGGACCAGCAGTGTGTTCTATTCTGGCAAAACCTGTATCACACTTTCACATGCGTTAAGGTGCCATATTTCCAATCACTGAATTATTTTCTTGTACGGTTCTCATCTTTTTAAAAGAGCTTTTTTTCTTGAAGATAACCAATTCCTTTAACCATCACTCAAAAAAACCAGACAAAGGCTGGGAGAAATGAGAGACAGAGAGACTGTTCAGTGAATGACACCAGGTATACTTTTCCCCTGTATTTAGCTCTGCTGCTTATAGCCCACCCTTCTCTGAACTACTGGGATTTTTAAACATTTTTTCATAAACAATTCTCATGTGCCTGCAATGTGTCTTGAATTATCATTACCCTCCCTCTATCCAGAAAATCTATCTTATTTGGGATCAATCTTTCTATAGTGACTTGAAAAAAATTCATATTTTTTCACCGAGCAGGGAACTGAACAAAAGTCAAAGTAAAAATTCTTTACTTGCAAGGTAGAAGTCAGTAAAGCAATGATTAAGGTACTAAGATTGCAACTTTAAAGATATTAATCAAGGCTTTGGAGAAAAAAAGTTTTGCTATGGCACTGCAAGTTGTTCTGTTGCCTGCTGAGAAACATAGAGTAATTTTGGAGGAAAAAAGATGATTCCCATTTTTTTTTGAGACTGAAAGTGTCATTCAATAACCTGAAAAATTGTCTCTATCCATTTCTTTCTTCTTGTGCACGGCTGTTGGTCTTTACTTTCTAATGTTGTTCTAAACCTGAAACAAATGTAAAGCAAATCACAATTTTTGGTCCAACACCAACTTTTCTGGCTCAGTATTGTCATATTCCTGCACTGCCTTCTTGGGCAATTCCATGAAATGGCAATTTTTCCCAGGAGGGAAGAGCATCACCTACACCTACTGTATTTTGGCTCTTTGTCTCACTAAGAATTCAAGAAGGTTTCTGGGAAAACAAAGCTGAAGTGCAGGTTTATAAGGGGAAAGTTTGGATTAGAGCAATGAGGGATGCACATCTTCTTTGCATCTTTTTCAGTAAGTGTGTGCTCTCTACTCTGACCTCCCTGGAAATGCAACACTTGTCTTGCCTGCAGATTGTAGTGAAGGGACACTCTCAGCCTCTCACTGCCTACAGAACATTGAGCACAGCTCTCCTCCACAATAATTACAGCTACTCGAGCACAAACTTCCCTACTCTTACATCTTGCATTGCAAGAACACCTAATGACCAAACACAAGATCAAAGTCCTGCAGTTTTGCCTGCTTTACATGCACACAAGGCGAAGTAGTCCATGCCTTGAAAAGTCTGCAGAATAAATAGACAAAACTGACTGAAAATACTGGAAGATGCAGGATGGGTCTTGTTTTTAATGACCTGTGCCAGTCATAGTGTATGTGCAAGATTCAAATGCACATGGGGCAGGAGGTGGATGACAAATGAGAATCCAGTGCATAAGGATCAGATCAGACAGGTCTGAAGAGTTCTTACCCAGGTTACACAGTGGGCCTCTCTCAGAGTAAGCCAGAAAGGAATTACACCCACTGTCAGCATGGGTGCCTAGATCCAGCCGTAGGTGAGCTGCAGGCTGGCACAGGGCAGCACAGCGCTGTGCGGCCCCTCTAGCGCAGCACCGGGCTCTGCCGCTTGTGCCTAGAGCACGTGAACTGAGTCTCAGTAGCATTTTGGTGCAGCCATTCTGCTTCTGCTTCCACAGGAGCCTCACGCTTTCTACTGTCTTCAAGTCCAGAGCCCCAGGGCTAGCTCACAGACAGTGAGATGGAAAATAACCTTTCTTCTTAATCAGATCCCTTTAGAAGCTGATCTATGAAGTGTTTTTTAGTACTAAATTGCCTTGATCTCTTTTCTCAGCTGAAGAAAGAAAATGATCTTCTGAACTGTGACTCTTAGATGTTGCACAGAGGCTGTTTGCTTTGTTTGAAATCATGCATTGGAAAAAAAGGTCCTCCCAAAATTAAGGGAGTTTGACTAGGATATAAGAATAACAGTTACTGGCAAACAACTCCCATACAATTTTAAGTATGCAAGCATCCAACCCTCATGGGGATAAAGGCTGAGATCAGGAGGAAACTGCCCTAGTAAGTGTAAGAGGCTGAACAAGTTCATTAATTTTATGCAGCATAGAAATCCAGAGTCAACAGTAATTTTAACAATAATAAAAGCAGATGCAATCTTTGTATCAAGGCAACGTTCTTTTCACTCCAAATTTCCTCACAAGAGCACTTATGGATAGGCAGGTAGAGTTCTTACTGCAGTATATCTCTCCTACCCCTTTGTCATACTCCAGAGATCTGCAGTCATATGTTTTCCTTGGAATGCACTTACTCAGGCAGACTATGTTTCTCCCCAAGAGAAGCATAAAATAATATTTCTTCAGAGTTCTTCTGTGAATCCTTTATCTTCAGCTGCCTGTGTGTTCAGTTTCCATTTCCATTGCTACACAGCACCTTTGTCTATGAGCTTGGAAGGGAACTGCTAAGTCTGCACATATGATGGGGCAATTATGGATTAGCTATTACAGAGCAAACCAAAATATTACTGAAAAAAACATCTCAGTGAGATTACCTTACCTTCAGGCAAGTTCTAGACATTAAACCCAAGGTTCATGCCACTTTCACTTATGCACAAGTAAAGATCACCCAAGGCTCCCTGTATAGTCAGTGAAGACAAATGAGACACTCCAACTCAAACTGGAGACAGAATAAGTCTCCTCTGGAAGATAAAGCTGTATTTTCCCTGACTGCAGGCAGACCCTACTGTGACTATGCTGAACAGTGACATATTACCCTTCTGTTTCCCCAGACAATTCCTGGATTTCTCTTAACAGCTGCAACCTTCATTCCTTTCAAGAGATGCTCATTTGTGGTTATCTAGTTAACAGGTGGAAAAACACATTTTATTCCTTAACACCATAGTTATTTGTCAGGTACTGTTTTACATACAAGGTGTGCTAGAACCCATCACCAGTGGCCAGGACAGTCACAGAATGTGTCGCTGATCATGAGGTAAACTTGTTGATTTTGTAGTGCTTTGGCTGTAGGATGAATTAGTTTTGCTCCCTGATAGGTGGGCTCTAACATCAGGCAATTTTGGTTGGTTTCTAGCACTCTGTGGTTTTGTCTCCTCTGGCATTACTTAAAAGTTAATTTTAGAAAATCACTGCCAACCACCATAAGAGGTATTTGTGTAAATTTTATTTGCTGGAGGAGGTGAAAAAACCTTTGCAGTGCCCCATGTTTAATAATTCTTCCCTGCTGGGGTAACAGGAGCATGACAAGGTTCTTTGCCTTGAACAAGCCTATCAGGAAAAGTTTTGCAAGGCTATTGTAAACCTTTTGGTTAACATTAAGCTTAGAGAAAGCAATTTCTGTAAAGCCTACAGTTTGGTGTTCAAATACAGGGAAATGGACCTTTTAGGAGATTTGCATGTAATCATTTGCAGATAACCCCATACTTTATGTTGGGTGTTTTGGATCAGATAGAGCACTAGAGTCAGATTGAGAGAGGCCACTTCATGGGCAGCTCATCAGACTGCCTACTAATTACATTATTCTTTTACAAGTTGGATTTGAGTAAAGCTGCAGAAGCTTTTGTAATGCTGATCCACAATTAGGGGCTTGCATTTTTCTTAAAACTTTAGATGATGTGAATTACTTGCATAAATATTTCACAAGGCATGATATAAATATTCTGTGGTGATTAGGATTGTTTATATTGTCTCTATCAGGAGAAAGTCTTTCTTTCTTGATCCCTATTTCTTTGATTTTGAAAGAGATACAAGAAATCTCCCACATACTTGGAAATTACATTACCTGTTTGTGCTTTTAAATAACAGCACGATTTCAGCCTTGGAGATGGATGTTGTAGAAAATCGTGTAGCTAATTTACACAATCTGTTTCTACTGTTGTGCCTACAAATGAGCAAGCTGAGTATCCGGCTCGGGCAATTGCCCGTGTAATTTTCTGAAAATCTGCCGTATTATTTTCTTCTGTTGGCAAAAAATTATAAGTGCGGCTGTGCTGCTCCAGAGCACCCCAAGCCCCTGAGGAACTGCGTTTCAGAAGGGAACAATTTCCTCCCTGCTCCTCTCCATCTTGCTCAATGGATAATTGTTTTCTGCTGTTTTGGGTCAGGTTAGTAACCTCAGGAGCTGGGGGAAAGGAGATCTGAGGTCTGCATTGTTTCTTGTCCCTTTCTACCTTCTGCTTCATTTGGGAATAATCGGATAAGGCCCAAATGCTCAGTCCATGATCTGTGCTGGGACAGAGGCAGATAACAGGCATTCAGCCAATGTGCTTTTATATATCCCAGCATCGCATCATTCCTTACAGAGCTGCTGCCTTTCTAGATGTTTTCCACCCAAAGCAGGGCCTGCTCAAGGTCTGCCCTTGACAGAATGTTCACGAGTCCCTGCAAACAGTGACTTTGTGAACTGCCTTGATAGGAAATGCACTATCCTAGTAAATGGAGAAAGAAAAACATTGCCTAACTTCACAGCATAGGGGAGTCAAAAAACACATTGTGGAAGAGTAGCATAAATCACTCACAAGGCAGGTGAAGTCCATGTAACATGTGTTCTTCATAGTCCACTTCAGCCCAGGTGAATTTATTCAGTCCTTCTTAACCTCACATGGCCCTTTTTTCCCCAATATGCCCGTTTTCATACAGGGCATATGATTATTTCTCATTTTCAAAGCACAACTACTCATTTCTTAATTTTGGTGACGTGGCAGCTGCCCAGGTTTTTCCTGTTAAGATGATATTCATTTGTCCCCTTTGTTTCATTCTTTTTTCCCTCTGGCTTTATAACTATAAATCAAAACCACAAAATTAAATTAAATAAAATAAACATAAGTGCAGGTGGAAATTCAAGACATATAAATAACTAAGAGTAGTTTTCTAAGACTGCTTTTTTAATCAATTCTAAACACAAGATATATATTCCCTGTTGAACTAAGAATGTTGTGACCACCTATTGTTAAAGAGCAGCAATAAATCTGTGCAACAATTCCTTACTCCTATGATTCACTGACACGTTTTTCCAGACAACTAGTTCAGCTTGCTTTTTTTCCAGGGGTGTGTATTTTGCTGTCCACTGGAAAGGCTTGATATGCTGCCATGAGCAAGGCATAAATGCTCTTTGTCCCTTAGGAAAATTCCTTCTTTCTCCACCTCTGAGGGAGTGGATGCTAAACCAGTGTTCTAGCATATGACAACCAGGGCTCATCTTCATTTACATTCCCCTTCACCTTGAAAAGAAAAATGGCAGATATTCTCCCACTCCCCTCCTCAATCCAGCAGGATCTCTGATGCCCTGAAATACTAGTGGAGCAAATTACTGCCTTTTATATTCTACAGGGAACCAAACACTGCGCTGCAGGCAGGGCACTGCCCTTTCCACCTCATCCCATGTGTCAGCAGTCCACAGATGTCCTGGTGCCCACTGTGCTTCCCACTTTGCAAATACAGCTCTCACACAAGATCTCAGCTCTACAGGACTGCTTCATGTTTGTGGGGTTTTAAGCAGTCAGATATGGTATGAGATGAAACTGCCTGAGTTTTAGACTAATTTATTAATTTATTTCTTTTATCAGACAGAGGTACTTAAGCATTGTTTAGGCAGGTCATGGTTTTCTCCAGCACAAGGCTTGCTACAGTTTTAATATTGATCAATAAGATTTTGTTTCGATGTCAATAAAAATCACTCAAAACTCCTGTGCAAAGTGAGGGGAAGACATAAAAAAAACTTCATTTGTTTACACTCTCTTTCCTTTGACAGGATAATACACCCAGCCAGCACACTACAGAATACATTCTGCTATCATTTACACAGCCTTCACGTGAACCCACAGCGCACAGCCATGTTTTAAAGGCCAGAGCTGTATTGAGATGTCTTTTGTTTGTAATGGTGCTTACCAACATTGGTGCCACAGTACCATCCTAGAAACTTTCCTATTTTGAGGTAGTACAAAGGCTAGGCATTGTCAGTGATATGACAATGCAAAAGTTCTTATGTGAGAACTACTGCAGTTGTTGAACTGAGGAAATCACAATGACGGTACTTCTGCCCACACCCATCATTCCTTTCTGGTGGGAATTTTGCTAATTTAAAATATTTTGAATGTCACAAACAGCCTTTTAGACTATTTCAGTGGCTAGAGATATAGTATGCAAGAATGACAGAATTTTGAGTCAAATTATTACACATCTCTGTGCTTCAGTTTCCTTATCTGTCAAAAGTGTAAGTCTGCTTCGTAGAAAATCTAATTCATAGAATCGTAGAATGATTTGGGATGGAAGGGACTTTAAAGATCATCTAGTTTCACTGCCCCACAATGTGACCTTCCACTAGACTAGGTTGCTCAAAGCCCCATCCAACCTTGCCTTGACTATGTCCAGGGATGGGGTAGTCACAGCTTCTCTGAGAAACCAGTGCTAATGCCTCACCACCCACACAGCAAAGAATTTCTTCCCAGTATCCAATCTAAATTGCTCCTCCTTTAGTTTAAGACTGTTCCCTCTTGTCCTATCACTATCTGCTTGTGTAAAAAGTCGTTATCCCTCTTTTCTGAAAGTCTCCTTTAAGGACTGGAAGGCTGCTAGAAGGTCTCTGCTTAACAGCCAAAACTCTCTCAGCCGGTCTTCATAGGAGAAGTGTTCCAGCCCTCTGACCATTGTAGGAGCCAATCTGATAACAGATCTCAACAGATCTGAAACAGTATTTCAAAGTTTACATACCCATTGCTTGTAAAGCCCTTAAAGGTTCTTGAATGAAGCTTGATAAAAGTTATTAGGGGAAAAAAGCTGATATTACTGATTTATTGATTGCAGATAATACCATTCTGTGTCTATTGAATGCTATTAAATCCTATTGCTTTGTCATTTCATTCTGTGAAAAGTCAGCGTTTGTATATCTGCTCTTTTTCACCTCTTTGGGGACAAATTATAAACATATGAGTATAATCCACTGAATATAGTCCATGAAACAACTTACTGACCTTCTTTAAAAGTATCCCCTTGAATGTTCTGTATTTCTGGCAGCTCTTCTATTCACACTAGCATGAATACACCCGTTTTAAATCAGCTCTTGATCTCTGAAGGCCAAATCCTGTGAGAGACAGAGTAATTCTAGCAATTCTGAAATATTACAGCCAAATGTGCAGTATAAAATGAAGGCATGTTTACTGTTTGTCTTACTTTCCCCTAACTGTTTAGGGTCTGCTCTGGTTGTCTCTTCCCTATATTTAAAGTAGATACCTGAATATTGCATAATTCCTTGGTTAAGCTGGGAAACAGATTCTTTGTACTAACCTATTTCTAAAGTTTGTGTTTCCTAAGTACTTTCATAAATTACAGAGACTGCACCGTATCTTCCCCTGATCTTTTTTTTAATTTTAGTCTGAAGTACTGGCACATAGATAAAATAGAAGGTTCTGTTCTGTTTTCCTCTAAATATGTGCAAGCAACATACAGTCATACAGTGACATACAATGTCTATTATTCCTGCCTCAAGTCCAAAGAACATAGTTTTGACTGTTCACTGCAAGCAGATATATAGGATTGTTACAAATTGATGCCAAGGGGCCCATACTTGGAATCTGTTTTGTTTTTCTTTGAGTTAGCTTCCAAACTGCAAGACTCTGCATAATGAATGTGTTATCTAGTCCTTCTGTTTTTTATTTTTGAAGGAGAAACAGCACATACTGCAAAGAAACTTTTTCTACTTGCTCAGGTTCCATAGCAACACAGTGTTGCTTCGAATTTATTTTGTACTAATCAATTAGAAGTTTTACTCTGGCATCTGGAATGAAAGTTTACAGGCCAAATCCTGCTTGTTTTACTTGGGCCTGCAGTTGCAGTAAATCCAATGAAATTCTTGTCTGAGAAGGATACAAACTTGTAGCTTTCATCTCTCTCTCAGTTTAATTTTTGTGAAAAGGTCAGATTTAATTCTTGGTTTTCTGCCCAAGTATGAAAAAAAGGAGGCAATTCTCTTAAAGGATCCACA
The DNA here is from genome assembly GCF_036250125.1 of Pseudopipra pipra. NCBI lineage: Eukaryota > Metazoa > Chordata > Aves > Passeriformes > Pipridae > Pseudopipra > Pseudopipra pipra. The sequence goes on along the minus strand of NC_087550.1, from coordinate 31,799,501 downwards.
ATGTAACACATGCTTACAAACAGAGTTGTTGAATTGTTAAAAAGGGAGGTATCCTTTGCTTCCCTTCCATTTTCATTTGTTGTTGTCAGCAGAGCTGATTAGCGCCCATCTTTCATCCGTCAGCCGGTAAAATCTCCTGTTGTATCCACCCCATCGTTTGTGGCAAAAGGGAATCTTCCAGGGAGCACAGTGGTATGCACCAGTGCTCTTCAGAGCAGCGCAGCCCTCAGTAACATGGTTAGTATGCACAATTCCTAGGGAACCTTCCCTTGTAAAGGTCAGCTCATTCCCTGCTGGAAGTGCATGTAATGACCGTGAAAACCCACGAGATCTTCTCGTGTGCACTCTGCAGTGGTGCAGTTGGTTAAAATCCAAAGCTGTAATTGAAGAGGTTTGGGTTATGTTTTTATTCATATTTATTTTTCTTTTATCATTGCCAAAACTGTAATACTGGGAAACTGGGAAAGCTCATACCAAAAAAAAACCCAACAACCTGCAACCATGTGGAAATGGCAGAAACTTTCTGATGTAGATTGACAAAAGCTGACATTTGGCTTTTAGGGTTACAATTCCAAATTCAGCTCATTCTGCTCCTGCTCTTTATGTTCGAACTAGAGAATTCATGTATAGTTATGCCAAGCATGCTGCCTGAACAAAACACAGGGAGAGCATTGGGCCTCTACTGTAATTTACCACACTTTTTTTTTTTTTTTTGTCGGTAGTGACACCATGAACCTCCTTTTAATGCATTTTTAGTGATCTTTGCATAAATGAGTCAGAGGACTGAAACAATTTTTTAAATCTAGTTTGTTTTTCTTAATGGCTAGAAAAATGTGCTTCCTCTTACAAAGTACACTGAAAAACTGTATGGATGTATAGGAAGGCATTGATTTAACACTTTCTTTCTATTTCACTCATCATCACACTAGAATTCAGCCTCTGACTACACAAGATTAGAAATACATGTCACCCCGTTTTGTAATGAAAGCATAGCAAATCAAAGTCCTGATTTAAACTTTGTTACATGTCAGGGCTCATCAAATCTCTATTGCAACAAAGAGGATGACGCAGAGCAGACTTTGCTCTTTCAAGAGCAGATCAGAGTTAGAGCTGGATCTCAGTTTGCATGTCAGGGACTGTAACAGGGAAAGCAGTGCTCATCCACTTGCACGTGCTCCCTTTTTTCCCTGTCTCTCTCCAGTTTTTACCAGTAGTTAGCACAATGGGAAGATTACAGCCTTGGCACCATAAAAAGGGTCAGGCAGTGTGAAGTGGGCTGCAGATTCCCTAAAAGCTGCATTCCTAAAGCAGGAACTTCTCTGTCTGGAGACTTGTCAGAAGGAAGAAGATCCAGACGACTCCACTGTTGATCATAACAAAACACACAGGGCTCACAATTTCAGCCCTTGGTCTGCCTGCTGCACATGAGGCAGTGTAGGCTCTCCACCAAGTCTGGCTTTTCTCCTTTGGGTGACAAGTCTCTCTAAGCACATATAGGTATAGTCCTATATTCTCCCTGGTTCTCAGGCTTTGCCTCTGATGCCAAAATTTCTTCTCTGATTATAATTAGCAATTTATAAGATCAGCATATGTCAAGGAGGTGACATCCAAGGGCTTATGATGAGAAAAACTGATGACCGAGGTAGAACCGGAAGCAGAACCAGCTTTGGGGGATTTAAATGTTAAACCCACTTCATTGTTTTGGGTTTGTGTCCTTCTCTAAAGTGTTCATGTTATGTTTAGTAAGAAATATTGTACAACTATGTAGTGTGCCATGTTATGTTAAAAATGTTTTTTTTAGAAACAGATTTTTTGTTTAAGTTTGCTGGTTTTCTTCTGCTGACTGTTCTTTTATTTTGACGGATTTTGCATGATAACATTTCAGGATTTGGGAAAATGTGGGAGATTAATCATTATGACTTTCAGCAAGGGGAAAAGCCCATGTTTAAATGCACTGTCCTGTATTATATGTCTGTGTTCATATTCCCCCTGTTTTTATTGATGTACTGCACATATCTGACCTCCACATTTGCCTGATGGATTTTTCACCAGTTTGGTGAAAAACTGACTTCCCAGTTTTGTTTAAAAATCTGATTGGAATAAGACCTTGATAACCATTAATTGCTTACAGTATGCTTTTCCAATTGGATGTACTTAACCTACATGTACCTGATTGAATTTCCTTGCGGTCAGTAGTTCTTCTTCAGTCAGGCACAGCTCTATGTAAAGTATAATCTTATAACCTGATTTGCTGTGTTTTTCATAATTTAATCAATCAAATGATGCCGCTCTGAGCTATGCTTCTGCCCTGTATCAGTGTGGTGGTTTGCTAATGTGCTTCTACACTACACAGCAATACGCAGACCTGTCCTCCACCTCCTGCCTGTATGATGGAGGTCTTAGGCTGTTTGCTTTATAAGCTCGATAAAAGAATGGTTAAACCAATCCCTAAAAGGACCCTACACTTTTCACATGGAATCTGGAATAATTTACCTCGCTGGGCGAGGGTTTCCCTTTAGTACGATGCAGCCCGGCTTCAACACCTGGCCTCACTGACAATGAGAGCCCGTGTCATGGCACAAAGTGTCTCACACACCAGGGGCTCTCTGCAACTCCAAAACCTTAAAAAAACCCAAGCAAACCAAAACAATAACAACAACAAAACAAACAAACAAACGGAAACCAAAACAAAAAACCTAAACAAACCAAACCAACCAACCAAACAAACAAAACCCCTGATGGATACGACTTTTAAAGTGTGGATAGGAGTTTTAAGCTCCAGCCCGGGGGGCAGCAGGTGATGCGGTCAGGTACGTGCAGTCGGCCGCCCCTCAGGCAGGGCTGCCCCGCTGGGGCGGGCGGCGGGGGGATGAGGGGGGTCGGGGGTCGGGGGGGGCGGCCTTCCCTCGTGCCCCGGCTCGACTTTTATTGTCTCTCTGTCTGCGTTTTGCCGTGTTTTTTTGTTCATTTTATTTCTTTCTGTGTTTCTCCCCCCCTCCCCTTCTCTGTGTGTGTGTGTGTGTCTGTGGCCCGCAGGTCCCCCCCTGCCCTGTTCGTCCGCCTCCTCCACCCCCCGCTCGCAGTCCCCCTCCCCTCTCCCCTCGCCGCCGGCCAATGAGGGCCCGGGGCGGTCGCTGGGCGACGGCGCGGCCCGGGCGGCCGCGGGCTCGGACTCTGAGGAAGAGTTCGTCCCTCAGTCATTCTTAGTTCAAAGTGGCTCTGGAAACCTCTGTGTCGCCGCCAACGGTGAGTGACTCTCTCTCTCTCTCTCTCTCTCTCTCTCTCTCTCTCTCTCTCTCTCTCTCTCTCGTTCTCTCTGCCTACTTTTTCGTGCCTGTCTTGGCGGCCGTGCGCGGGGATGTAGGTTGGTTGTGGGAGCGGGTGTGCTCTCTGGGTTGGTTTGTTTCCGGGGGGCTTGTTTAAAAATAAATAATTTGGGGAGGGGGGCTGAAAATCGCCTCGTAAAGGTTGAAAAATGCAGCACTGGGGGGGAGGTCCGTGCTGCTGCGTGGGTGTTGCTGGGTGTTGCGAAGAGGGACGCGCCACCCCATGTGGTACCTGGGCAGCGCTCAGAAACTTTGCCTGAGTTGAAGGTTGGACCCCGGTCCCTTTTTAATGGGGTGAAATTTTGGGGTTGTTTGCCTTTTTTGTTTTATTAACTCCTGCCCGAAAGACTCGCCAAAGAGCCCCCCTTCTCAGTGAGGGCGGCAAGGTGCAGCCTAGGGGCTGAGGGAACCTGTCAAGAACCTGTCACCCAAGGGCTGCGCGGATGGGAAAGGGAATGGCAAAAATGCAGAGTTCCCTTGAAAGTTGTGACAGTGTTATCAGCACCGTGTACGGATGGTGGCCTCTTCAGAGGCCAGCGGAAGGTGTCTGTGTTCGGTCTCTCTCGGAGGCGCTGAGGGATGCCTTCGGGGTAAGTATTTGAGGCAGCAGCACAACCCTATCCTACTGGGATGCTCTGAGACTCCCCGGTGGGGTGCTGAAGGTGCTCAGCCCTGCCGAATGGTCCATGCTGCTTAAACAAATTACAAGGAGAGGAATGAGATTCACAGCTCTCTGCTGCAAAGACAATGAGTCATAAACGGAGAGGTAACGCTCATTGGCAAAGAAATGTGAAATTTCATCAAGGGTAGTGTAACCTGACAAAGTGCAGATTACAGCAGTGGAATAGCAGTGGCCACTCAGGCTGCTGCCATCCGGCTGGAGTGATAATTGCTCAAAGGTCTGATTTATGATGAAGGCGAAGGCATTCAAAGATATCTTGAAAGAGAGAAAGAAAGGTGAGAGAGAGGTTTACTGCAGCTGGCAACAGCTTAGCTGCATTTATGTTAAGCTTCTAAGAAGGTTTCCTAGTATGCTGTTATCTCCAAGTAAGGAGAGAAAGTTTGACATTTAATTTGTCCGCCCCCCCCTTCCCTTTCCCAGCTTCCCTCTTCTTTTGTTGCATTTGTTATGGTAAAAACAAACTTTCCCTTCAGAGTTTTTCAAAGGAGAAGGTTATCTCCTCTGAATTGTCATCCTGAGGAGAGTAGGGGGAAATACAGTGTCGTATTCATTCAGGAAACTGATTAAAATTCATATCCTCAGTTCAGCTTCCCCCCTCCCCTCCCACCCTATAACATAGACATGCATCTGACTCCTTGCAGTCGCAGTACATGGAAATGTGAAATCATGTAGATGACCCTCTTGTTGGAAATAAAGCCAAACTCACATTCCACGTCGTGTTTTCCACATCTTAATGTATGTACTTCCTCTTTGTTCATTTACGAAATACATATGTACACATACATGCACATCCTCCAGGTAAAAAGAGGGAAGAAAGAGAAAGCAAGTGAGATTAAAGACTTTAATCTCTTCTTTTACTAATTAGCTGAAGAACAGAAAAAGCATTGTTCAGAGGCCACAGTGGGTTGATGACATTATTGTATTATTGATGTGCTGGTGAGTTAGTTAGACTTCAGGCTTTTCAGCTGCCTGCTTATTTATCCTCTTTTTTTTTTTTTTTCTCAGTGCTTTCTGCATTGGCTTGTAGACACACTACATTCCCTGAGGCTTTCTTTGTGTGTAGGATTCAGCAAGTTGCTTATAAATATGTCCCACACAAAGACAGGGCATCTGGGGTCTCATTTGCCTGCTTATTCTAGTTGTTCTGTAATCAGAAGTGCAGGTAATGCCAGCACAGTGGTGACCTGTTAGGATCAGCTCAGCTAAACTCTGCTGACAAGAGGAAAACAAAGGTGACTTATTTTGCCACCTAACAAACGATAATCTGAGAGTTCACGTGAATAAGAAGCACAGACCATACAAGCCCATCATGTCTAAAACCTAGAGACTCTTCTGACCTCTGTAAATGGAATTAATTGCTTTAGTTCCTTAACGTTCTGTTTCTATGAGGCTTAGTCAGCTTAAAGTTTAAATGACAAAGGCAGGTCTTTATGTTCCTTAAATGGTGAAAATTAGTAAAAGCTTATTTTGGTTAGGACTAAGTTTAATACAGTTAGAGTACTCATTCTTGGAAAATAGTAGCTGTCTCAACAGCAGGACAGCCTGAGAATGCTGTCCAAAGGATTTGTGTTGCACTTTTTAATTGATTGTGGCTAGGTTTTCCTTCCACAGCTGTGTAAACTCACCCTTAGAGAAGTCCATCCAAAGTAAGTAACACCCAGGGAGCAGCACTGCTGTTACAAATCCCCATGTAAATTGCAAATATAATGCACACAGAACTTAAGAAACGTGCTACTTTTTGAAGATACAGTAGGCTATTCTTTATCTAAGGTTTTTTCATTCCAGAAAGGTAATATTGTCCATGATGTTATTTTAAACTTCCACAAAAATATCCAACTAAACTTTCAAATGAAGGCTGGAACCAACTAATATGTTTATAAATATGTGGACATCTTTTAGGGCTTTTAGTTTTGTATTAGATGCATTACAAGCCATTGTTTGGTTTTCTTCTAAGTAATTTAGAACATTTAAAGCCCCAATTTTTATCGTACTTATAATATCAGCAGGTAATTTTAAGGAAAAATAGACTTTTCAGTCTTGAACCTTTTCGTTTTTCTTTTTATATATGTTAAGTCCAGAAGACTCTTTACCTAAAATTACCCAAATTAACTAGGATGTGAATGTCTCTGTTTCATAGACTCCTAGAATGCTTTGGATTAGAAGGCACCTTAAAGATCATCTAGTTCCAACCCCGTGCCGTGGGCAGGGACACCTTTCACTAGACCAGCTCAAAGCTCCATCCAACCTGGCCTTGAACAGTTCCAGGAATGAGGCAGCCCACAGCTTCTCTGGGCAACCTGTGCCAGTGTTTCATCATCCTTGTATGAAATCTAAATCCATCCTCTTTTATTTAAAAACCATTGTTTTAAATTTGACCATTTTATTTAAAAACCATTTAAACCCCCCTTGTCCTATAACTACAGGCCCTTGTAAAAAGTCTGTCTCTGTCTTCCTTATAATCCCCCTTTAAGTATAGAAAGGTCACACAGAGCCTTCCCTTCAGCAAACTAAACAGCCCCAATTCTCTAAAACATCTCAGGGTGTTTCAGTTCAGAAACCTTAACATTGCCTGACTCGAGGATTTCAACACTATTTGAAAAGTAGGCTGTCTTGGGGTATCTCAGTGGACAATTAAGGAACACTGATCAGTTTTTTAGGTTTCTTATATATACTGGTGTGTAGGTATATATGTTTTTATGACTCAAGAGAAGCCAGAACTGTCTGAAGGCATTCAGTCTTTAATCTGGTTGTTTTAAGAAACTAACAAATGCTATGTTGGATCAGAACTTGCAGTCTCTGGCAGTGGTATGGGAGGAGAAGCACGAGCCAGTGGAGCTGTAGGGAGAATACTGGCCAGGTGGGAAAGGTTGAGCACTAGCCAAGGAGAGGCTGTAGAATGTGGTGATTAGCTTGTCAGTGGCAACTTTCTTCCATTTGAACCAGTAAATAACATGAAAAATAAATTAAAAGAAACCAATCAAGTGTCTTTAGGGAAGGGTGTGTAAGAAGAGCACATCAGACAGCACATTGTTGTCCACTTATCTTAGCATCCACAGCTGGGGCACTGGGGACATTAGCAGGTACATCTCTGCCCAGCACAGCTATGAGGTATGGAAATGGCTGTTGTGCAGAGTGACAAAGAACAGATTTTGAAACATATACGAAATCTGTGGAAAGCTGACATCCAAATTCCTTTGAGAACACTGACTGTGTTACCTCATAGTCAAAGCTCAAGTGTGTTACTTCTTCCATCTCTTCCATCAGTGAGGAGGCACTCCATGTGAAGTATGTTTTCAACATATTGTAGAGTCTGGTGTGTTTCTCTAAGTTACTTCTATCAGGCAGACAGGAAGGCTGGATGTAGTAATTTGAAGCAGCCTCTGCAGATGAGAGCCACAAAATCCCAAATCACCTCTGGTTTGGGGCATTTTAGTATTGTCAAACAGAATTTCTGAGACCAGGGCATGGATTTTATTTAATTCTAGCAGAAGTAAGGAAATACCAGAAAGTTGTAAGAGTATCTAAATCTGACTCTCTAGTCCTAGAAATTACTTTACTTTGGTGACACTGGAGCTAACATCTACTGAAGTCTCTGTAGGAAGAATCTAATGTCTAACATCTAATGTTTGGAGCTTTATTGCTCACTTCTGAATATATCTACGTCTTTGGCTTCTTCCTCAAATACATCCCTATTACAAAAACTCTCGTTGCTCCCCACTGATTAACAAGTTTTGCACTTTTTCTACTACTAAGGGCATTTACTCAAAGAAGCAGCAGTAGAGGGTCATGTTGCCAGTCACCCAAAGTGACACTGCTGCTGGAGAGAGGAGGGGTGGGGAGGGAGGTATGATTCCCGGTATTATTACATTTTGAATTCCAAGAGGAGGGTTCAATGTTGTGTGAAGCATTGACGATGTAGCCCTTACCTTGGCATGGATTGCGTTGTCAGTGGACAAGGAGGGAAAACTGTGTTGAGCATGTACATAAATATTCTAGGGTTAGATCCTAGAAGGCGAGTGCAATTTCTGTATGATCCGTGATTTCAGTGGAAAATAGGCTAAATCAGGATCAGTTTGCCCCCAGAAGCCAAAAAACCCCACAACTTCTGCCTGGTGGGATCTGCATGAATGAGCCACTTGACCAACAAAATCCATGGTCAGGGAGTTAATGAAGATTCTGGTAGTGCTTTTGCCACTTTTTCTTGTTTGGAGTGCTGGACAATTTGAAGCAGTAGTAAGTTCTCCTAAGGTCTTCTTTTTCCTTTCTAACTAAATTTGACCAATCCAGACCTCCTGATTTGTAACCTATTTTCTGTTTAGGTGTTTGTTTGTTTGTTTGTTTTAATCTTTAAAGTGCAGCCTTGAGCTGTTGAAGACAATCACTGTTTGTAATTTACCTCCCTTTCCTATCCTTCAGAAAGAACTTTTCAATTTTTTATTACACGATTTCACCCAGATTTATGAAGATAAATCCTTCATAAAAAGGCTGCTGAGGACTCCTATAGCCTTATCTGTTTTTTGTCAAATAGTTTAATTTTATATAAATTGTGCATTTCTGGCACTTTACAGTGAGTAACTGACCAGATCATCTGCCAGTGCTGATGCTATGGCTGGATTTCTTCAGGATCTAGAAGGAAGTCCTGTTCCAGAAAGACGGGTTACTTTCTGCTGAACGTTTTTAACCTATCTATGTGTGTGCTCAGTGTTTATTTCTTTAGTATCCTCGATGTGTTTGGTGCTGCAGAGTCTGCCACACAGAGTCTGCTATTTTCAGACTCATTCAGCAACCCAGTGTGACCAGCTGAAAGGATGAATGTAACGCAGCCTGTTTTGCATCAGGCATCACCCCTCTGATCTTCAGGTCCGACTTCAGACACAGGAGTTGTCCTGTAGGAACAGTGGTTAGGTGTTTAACGCACTGGGACGGAAGATCCAGTCACAGAGAAATCAAATTGCAGCAGGGAGCCCAAAAGACACTGAATATTAAAGTATTTCAAAGAAAGAATAGTATCATGTAAGGCATCTTAGAAGTGAAGAATTTTCAGGGATCTGACTGAGGAGTGCAAAAGAACCTTTGATAATGTAATCTAAATAATTGATATTTTTCATCTATTAATTAACAATAAATTCCAGTTAAATCAATTTTCTTTTATGAAAGGCTTCTATTTTTCTTTCCAGAAAGGGTTGTGGACAGGGAATCTATTCCCTTGCTGTGTTTTGTCCTTGCACAGTGCTTTCTGTTGCTTCTTTTTTTGCTGCTCAAGCAAGTGTGTTAAGTAAGAATAGCAATTAATCTCTGCATCCTTTATCAGAGATTTGCAGAGTCCATTAGCATCAGTGTTACTCGTAATGGTAATTCATAATTACAGAAGGGAAACAGGAATTGAAAGATATAGCCAATCAATTTACAACTGTCTTTTAAAAAATTCAAAATATGTTTTCTATTATTGTGTGCCTTATTGAAACTTTTTTTTTAACATCATGCCCCCCCCCCCCAGCAACATTTCAGAAATTTAGGAGAAAAGGTTTAAAAGATGTTTAATTTAGTAATAGTTTTAAAAATATTCTTTAATAAAAGAATTTTTTTTTAACAGTAGTGATGATTAGGTAAGGTGCTTGGAAAAAAGTATTTTGAAAACCAGTTTCACATAATTTTTAAATGAGTTTATCTTCTAATTTGGGAGCGTGTTCAAAATTCAGCCTGAGAAACTGTGACCTAAATTCCTCCCTTTTAATTTTAGTCAAAAAACTAAACTTAAAAGAGAGACTTATTAATCATAAGCTTTCAATTTAGTTAGATATTTCAAGCCATCAGTGTTTGAATAATCCTGAGGAGATTCCTCTTTTTCCACTCGTTGTGAAAAGAGCTATGGCTTACTGTAGGTCCACAGAAGCCTGAGAAGTTAGTGTGGAGCCTCAATCTGGTCATTTTATCTTGATTTTCACAGTTGTCGTCTACTTGAACTCACTGAAACCATCCAAAAATTCATTGACATATTTGAAAATTGATTTCAAATTCCTCAAATCATTCCTCCAAATTTATCTCTGATGCAAAGATGACAACGAGGTTCAGGTTTTGGGTTTCCGAGCGTCAGCCACTGCCTCTCAGACCCTGAAGATCAAGTAAGAAGCTGTAAAGTGGCAGCTGTGAGGAGGATCAGATCATGAATTATTCCTGCTCTTACTCACTGAGCAGTGGAGCCGTCCTGTTGAGTTTTTGTTTCTCCTGTTTCACTCTTGCTACTAAGAGGAAAGATCAGAAAGATGTCACTGTGTGAGCTGCAGATCTTTCAGAGGACATGAGGCTCTAGAAGTACCCACTTACCTTGCTGTCACTTAAGCTCTTACCCCATGAATTCGCTTTGCATTCTGACAATATTTATTTAACCTGGCAGTCGTTTGGCTTCAGGATGAGCCAAAGGTGAGAAGCAAATAATTTGCTATAGGACTAGATTCTTATCGCTGGTATCGGTGGGAGGCATTTGGATTAGATTCCTAGCATAACGTGGGTCAAATCCTGACTCAGTTAAAATCCTTTTGGCTCAAACAGAGAGACATTTGGTCAGGAGAGGATAATATGAATATACAGAGAGTCAGGTCAGGGGCTTTTTGGTTTTTTTTTTTGCAAAGAAAAAATATCTTGAAGAGAACAAAGCAAAGTTATGATTGTCACAATCAGTGAAAGGCAGCAATGAAACGAGTCACCTTTCCAGGCCAGTAGGGAACACACTGAATCAGTTAAAGCAGATTTATAGCTTTTTAGCTGTGATAAAACTGTATCAGTGTGTATATGAATTTACATAGGAGTAGGGTTTTTTTTTCTTTCTTTTAATGCAAGCCACATTGGAAAGAGTGCACAAAGGAGCCCCACTCTAAGGAAAGACAACTGGAACAAATTATATGCATTCAGACTTGTTAAACGGAATTGGCAGCAGAAATATTCCTGGTAACCTGAGCATTACAGCAGCATTGGTATAGTTAAGGTTATGTCAGCATTTCCATTAGTTCCCCCCCCCCCCCCTTCAGAGGTTTATATCTGCAGGAAAAATTCACTGTGGGCTGAAACTTGACAAGCTGTGCGAGGTCTCATCTGAGATGGATTTTTTTACCTTTTTACAAAATTGGGGAGAAAAAACTGTTTGAAGAGTCAAGCTACAAGAGCACAAACAAAAATAGCAGCATTCTGACTTTGATCCTTTTCAATGTTAAAAAAACCCCATTTCTTTCTTTATAGTGTAACTATCAAATGTTCAACAAAATCTTGCTCTGAAGAAGGAATTAATCATTACACTATTAGAGGAAATGAAACATTAATTTATGGCCCATTAGATGCTTTTTCACTGCAGGACTGCCAGTGTTTTGGTCTACCTCAGGTTATACTGAGAGATTTGTGACTAACATGAAACAAAGCCCCCAAAGGAGCAGATTCTGTTTGGAAAAAATGCTTCTGGGCAGCTTTATAAGAACAAAACATTGAAGGCAGAGTTGTCCGGAGATTGGAGTGAGTACTAGGAATTCAGCCTTCTGTTTTCTGCCACAGGCTTCTCAGATATAAAACTTAACCTCCGTTTTCTCCATTGTAAATGAATGATATAGCAAGCCTTTGGCTTCGCTATCCTTCTCAACTATTTCCTCATCTGTAGGATATTACTGGAGCTAGCCATGGTTTACACTGTGATGAACAAGTAGACAAAAAGGGACCCATGGCTCCATACTTGCAGACATCAGGTTTCAGAGAGTAAGCTAATCTTTTTTCTAAATCTTTTCAAATTTCTAGGTGCACAGCACTGAACTTGTTATTTTTGGGTATATATCATCTCAGAGCTGATGCCTGTGTGGCTGAGGGTCTGTGTATTTTCCCAGTTCCTGCAGGGCTGTTTGCCTTCTATACTTTGAAAAGTCATAGCTGATGTTCATCAGAACTTTTTCCGTTCACCAGATAAAAGCTGCTGTGGAAGTGCAAAGTATTATAAAATACAGGAAGGCAGTCTGAAGCTCATATACTCATGGCCATGTTGTGTTATTACTGTGAAATGGATCTCTCAGTTGGGAATGAGCTCAAACTTTGGGAAGGCTTGTTCCATTAGCTGTTTGCAAACCATATGTCTCCATTTTAAAATGAGGACCTGGGGGCTTTGAACTTTATTTATAAGCTGAAATTTGCTGGTCAGGGAGTGAACCAGTGATTAATTCATAATGGAGAAGATGCCAGAAGTCTCACTCTGACCTGTGTGTTCTTTTCAAACTAAACATCCAATAACTGTAGCCGCAGAAGATGTATCCCCCCCTCTTCTTCCTCCATCGTTTCTGTGCTTTGCATTATTCCCTCTGTTTATTGTAACACACTATTAATCTCAACCACAGCTTTCAAACCGTTATGTGACCCCAACAAATTCTTCAACTGAAGCAGTGATAGCTTTAGGTGTTCTGTCTGGAAGGTTTTGAGGCTCTGAGTAGAAGGGAAAGGATTGGGTTAAAAATGTTTGAGGCAGTAATTCAGAGGAAAAAGTGTTTTCTGTGGATACAGCACGAGTTTTCTGAAAAATGATATTTGGAGTATGACAAGGGGATCGTGAAGCTTCTTGCTGTGTGTATGAACCACAGTGTTTCCTTTGAAGTTACTTCCCATGTGCACCTGGGTGCAAAGCAGTAGGGTGTTTTGTTCAAGGGAGGGCAATCCTTAACCATGTGTCTAACAGCAGGATGAAGCCCTTAGTGCCCATGCTTGGTAGTAAAGCTGGTGTGAAAGACAGTTATGGCACAGAAGAAACCTTTGATTTGGAAAGCTTTATATGAAAGACTGTCAACTGGGTTAAGCCTTAGAGGACTACAAGCCCCAGTATACAGATCCCACATAAGAATTCATTTTTCTGGCACTTTGGAAAACAACAGAATTTGAAGGAAGGGTTGAAAGTTTTGTTTGGTTTTAAGTTCTGCCCTGTGAATTGAGACAAAAGTCCCCAAAAGAGATGGAATAGCTGGTGTAGTGTTTTAACAGCATAGTGGGCATTAGCTCAAAACCTACAACTACAAGGTCAGTATTTTGTAGTAAGTAGTCCCTGGAAGTGGGAGTCAGAAAAGTGGTGACTGGTCACAGTTGAATTTGGCCAAGTGACCTAAATGCTAGTGCTTGACTCTTACATGAATAAAATGAGGGCTAACTGTCATTGTTTGCTGCTTAGAAGCTTTGGAGATTTTCAGATTCTAGATTGAAAATGAAAAATACTGTTGTGCTCCCACTCCATTCAACTGATAAATCCAGTGTTGCAGAGCTTACTTCTGGCTCTTAACATGTGCTTGTCTCTGTAGGTAAGGGATGGCGATGCTGCAGAGTTTAGGGAGCCTTTTTGTAACGTGTCTTCAAAGTCTGCCCTCACTTTTAACAGGGAAGATTTAGTAGATCTTTTTTACCTTCCCATGTAATAATTAGGTCTGTTAATGGAAATGTGGTAGTTAAAGCATTTTCCATATAAAGCAAAGGAAGTGTAGCAAAAAGACAAAATGGTTCAAATCATAAGGCTGTGTGACAGAAGCTGATAAAATTCAGACATCTAGTATATCGCATTTCTGTTTACAAGAGGTCAGCTGATATTGACGTGTCAAAGTAGCATGAAAATATACAACCTTTCACTAAAGACAACAATGGTGGGGCAAAAGACCAGTGACTCCACGTCACTTCATAGGATCATAGAATCATTAAGGTTGGAAAACACCTCTGAGATCATCGAGTCCAGCCATTAACGCAGCATCACTGTGTTCACCACTAAACCAGGTCCCCAGGTACCACATCCACATACGTTCTGAAAGCTTCCAGGGATGGCGATTCTGGAAAATCTCTGCCAAATGGTAAAGACCTTATATCCTAATCTACTACTTGTACTTTTACTGCTACTGCCAGGCCTCCTAAATATTTGCCTAATTAATTGCTTCTTAATATTTCCTATCTTTTCACTTTTTAGGACATCAACATTACTCAGAAATTAACCCCACAAATTGTAGGAAGTGTGTTTGGGGTGCCTTTCAGAGTAACATAAAAATTACTACTCTTAAAATATATTCATCCTTTTTGGAGGATCTGAGCCTTTTTCTGTTGTGTTAAATTTCTCTAGGTTTTCAGGGTATTTCTAGATGTCCTGCCAATTTAGTCTCTTAATCGTGGTGTGTTTCATTTTCTTTCAGCCTAAATAAGACCTCTCTTGTAGAGACAAAAATTGGCCTCTCAGAATTATTGAGGTTAAGCAGGTTATAATTTCAGCATTTTGGACACCTCAGGATATCAGGCATTCAGTAAGTACAACGTGCTGCAAATAGGAAAAAGCATTCTGAAACCATAAGTGACCATATTTCTTTCAGCATTTGAGGGGGAAGGAGTGTTGTGGTGACCAGGCCAGCAAGATGAGAGCCTGTGTCATCACATGCACTATTCAGAATCAGCCAGCCATGACAGCTCAGGAATTGGACTCTAGGTTCTCCCACATGAGGGGAGAATTGAGCTTTGTAACCTGCTTCAGAAAAATTAAAGTAGCAACACATGCCTCATTAGCATGACAGCTATGGGAGTGGGCTTGGGATATAATAAAGTGCTGCAGGACCTTGGAGTGCTTCAGCAGGAAAGCTGGCAAGTGTAAAATCGATGCTTTTGATACATTAGGTGGTAATGGAAGAAGCACAGCACAGAAGTGGTATGATCGGATGATTTAGTTATAGCTATAAATCTAGTGGCAGTATCGTGGCAACGTGATAGGACACAGCATTTCATAAGGAGCACGGCATAAAGATTCATGCATTAGTCAAGTCTGGGGTTGAAGCACATGTAGTTGGGAGTTGCATTAGTGATATAAATGACAGAGTGGTTCATCCTGGCAAACACACTGAATAAAACAGGGGCACTTTGTAGTAAATAAGCACTTTAGACAGAGGTGCCAATGTTTACGTTCTGTTTAGATATTTCTGGTGTAAAATTATTCTGGTGAGATGAAAATCAGCATGGATTACTCCAGGTCAAAACTAATACTTTCACAATGGCCTCTTCCTTGCCTTACCCTGCCTGGCCAAATGTCGAGATTTTTGAAAAATTCTCCAGAATCCCATATCAGCAGTAAAACTACCACCACTTGATGGTTGCTTGTGCTATGTTTTAATGTAAAGCACCTCTTTTCTTGCTGCTCAGTTTACATAAATCCTGCCCAAATCACCTTAAAAAACTTCTCTCCCTGAAATTGAATGGCTACATGAAACTGTCACAAGGATCTACGTTCTCCCTCAAGCCATATAGACCCTCATTTAGGCATCTTGTTTTAAAATCAGTCTTCCTCTTAAATTACCATCGTTTTTGCTGCCCTTCGTTGTATTACAGTCAGTTTTCCTACATTTCTCTAATAGTGAGGGATAACTGAGGCTGGTGTAGCTTCATGTATGCAATGAGTACCCTGAGACAGGTCAGGTAAACCAGAAGGGAGTGACATTGTTTCCTGCCATTAACATATGCTTGATTAGGAAAAATATCATTAGGACTAGTACAGAGGAGTAGCATGTCAGAGGAGATGAAGCGGATTTGAGTGTTTTTGTAGAATGAGTTACAGGAACCATTACTGTTGCTGCCTGTAACTTTTCTGATACACCAATGAAACTTGAAACAGGAGGTCATCTCAAAGGGTAATAGCTTCCAGCCAAAATGTGCTTCAATCTACCAGACCACCCATCCTTTCTTTATCAATGATGTCAAAATAATAGCAGTACTTGACACTTTTACACAGATGGGTAAAATCTATTTTGTCACCAGTAGATATTTCCAGAAACCTAACCCATGTAACTGTATATTGTGCCTTTCCCGTGTATATCTCTAAACAATTAGGAAACAGTGGGTCTCCTGGTACCTCCTTGAATCAGATAAATGTGATTATCTCCATTTTACAGAGGTCACAATTGACTAGCTCGAGGTCACCCAGGCATTCTGCAATACCATCATGGCGGGATTCATCTCCCTGTTCTCTTTCTGTAACAACCAGTACACTATGTTTTCTCCCAAAAGTGACACAGAGATGCGTAACACAACTGGAATGAGAAATAAATGATTTTCAAACATAGTTGTGGAATTTGTAAAGGCACCTTAAGTACCTGTTTGAAAATTGTGTTCCAGTTTTTAGTCACGTGAATTTTTAAACAGGGAATTTAGACTTCTGCTGTATATTGTGGTAGCTTCAATTAAAACAGTTTGCATTGTCTTCCATTTCTTCATAAAAAACTCTCGAGCAGTTTATATCAGTGTCAGTTCATGCCAGAAGTTCCTCGAGTCCGTCTTGGGATAAAACACAAAAAGTTCTCCTCTGACTGAACTGTGTGTTGGTTGCTGTCACGTGGAAAGCTGACTAAAGCCCTTTAATTTATGAAATGATAGGTAGTCCTCAAGAGTTTGCCTAAATATTTTACTGCATGTCACTTTTTGTTGGAAACCAGAACCCATATTTGCTGTGCCATCCATTAAGTAGAACCTCTTCAAATTACTTCTGCATCTAAATGGGAGTTTCTATGTGCTAACTTTTGTCTGAGAGTTTCAAACACATCTCAGGGCTCTTGCATCTTTTTCACTATTTGTCTTCATCTTGGCTTAGCATAATATTTATGTGCAGAATTTAAAAGAGGTCTGAAGGCTTTAATTTATTTTTTTTTTTCCAAGTTGTTCTTTGCAGGGTACTGGAAGTGGATAATATTTAAGGTTCTTTCGAAGAATATGGGTAACTTTCATTTGCTGAGATTCTGAGAGAGTAGGATGTAGCATTGTAGCATGCTACAGTGATAAATTAGTGTGCATAAGAGGTAATGATAATGTTTGAAGTTTTACGAAATTGATTTCCCTGGAAGAGTTTCAGCACAGTAGCCATGGAAAGCTTATTTCATATAAACCAAGACACTGAAGGAAAGAGAAAGGATCTCTAGAGACTGGCATAAGTGACTTGCATGGCAGAAGGATAATCCCTGAACACACCTGTGCAGTAGAAACACAACGTGTGGATTAGTTTTGTACTTAATCTGTCACTCTGACATTCCCCCTGTGAACTGCCCGAGTGGTTTCTGCTCCCCAGCTCAAGTGTCAGTGCAGCTTCAACAGCAGCCACGTGAGCGCCGGTGGGTTTTGATAGCGAACAATGCATGTTTGTTTGTTCATTTTGAGTCTGGTGTCTGAGCTGGAATTTTAATGGTGTGAAAAATGAGAAGAGGAAAGAGAAAATAATAACCTGAGCACGGAAACACAGGAATCAATACAATTTCTCAAACTTTGCCTTCACATCTCCTGCCTTTCTCACAAGCATTGTCCCTTATCCCAGTGAAATGGAATTCTGCTGTTAGTGGTATTCTGCTAGGGAGTGGAGCATAAGGGGAGTCTAAAGTGCCTAGTGCTGCACTTACAATCCCTCCAGCTTGCCTTTGCACTTGCTAAACCACAGCTTCTCTTGTAATACAAGTTTCCTTGTGTCTTCCATTTTGCACTGTGAGAATCCAAAGTCTTGCACTGGGTAACTGCATGTCTGTAAAAAATGAATTTTGTAATTTTAGGAAAATTCTTCTTGACTTTTATGGTGCTTGATACAAAAGTTGGGAAGTGAGAAACAGAGAAATACTGATAAGGATCTATCTGTGATTTCTGCCACTGCTGTGTATTTTGAAGGAAATGGCACACTTGGATGAAGTTATTTGTTGCAAAGGCCAAACTTCTGGCAGGAAAAAAGAGCACTAAATTCCGACCTGGGAACAGTAAAAATAGGAGGAAGAAAAGTGTAGAAAAAGACCTAAAAGCATGGAAGAAAGCTTTGTTTCACATATATTTGAGTTTCAGATTGGCCTGGTATCCTTCCTGCGGTGTTGGAGTGCTGTAAATTGGAAGCGCTCAGGATGGAAACAGGTCTGAAGCACTGACTTGTGAGCCCAAACAGAGCTGTGCTTACTGCTGCAGTGGTTTATTCAGCTTGCTGGATGGGAGCCAAAGGAACTGACCGCCCTGTGAGCTGAAGCCAGTGCCAGCCAGCCAAAGAATAACATTGCTTTGACTGAAATGGCAACTGTTTGTTTGTTCTTCTAGCAAAAAGAGGGGGGAAAAGCAGCTTTTAGTGCTGGTGGTGACAGAAAAGGTTAAAAATCGAAGAGAAAAAAAAATAAGATTACTGTGAATGAGAATGAAAGGTTAGAGGCGATTTTTTTTCCTTGATTACACTTCTCTGGTTGCTTGTTCTTCACTGGTTTGTAATTAAAAGAAAAGCTTGCTCTTCATTAGTTTGAACATACAGGGTTTTTTTCCTTCTTCTGCTAAAATATGGTAATCTTTTCTATATGATGAGTTACCCTTACTGGTAGTGGTTATAATGTACCAAAGCTGCTATGCTGTGACAGTGTAGGCTCTGTAATGGCAACGTGGTATTTGTGGAGGCTACAAGTGATAGTTTTCCATGTGTGAACAGCAGAATGCTTCCTGGAGTAAATCAGCAGCTGAATGGGACTTAGGGGTCAATTTCAATGACTTTGGCAGATGTTTAAGGTGAGCAAAATATGCAAGCTTGGTTATTTTCAGGTCTCTTTATTAAGTGCCTCGTGGAAAGGCTGACTTTTCTCCTGCTGAAGTTGTGAGCTGTCCCATTGTGAGTGTGGGTTGGTTCCCTGCTTGCTCTCAGTCTGTGGTGTACAGCAGCTCCTTACATGCTGTACCACAGAATCGTTTGGGTGCCGACGCTGCCTCAGCTGGAGAACTTATTGCTTGATGCTGCCATTTCACACTTACTGTTTGACTTGACTTGACTTCTCCTTTATTTATTCTGAGGGCTTCCATACCATTTGGATCTAGTAGCTGGCCTAATGGCACGCGAGAGGCACTGACAGAGAGCTGGTGGAGTTGTGCAGCAGGCGTGCCAGCATGGAGAGCCTGGGAGTGTAGCTGGTCTAAAGGTCAGGCTGGCACCACCCAACAACCCCAGCCGGAGCCAAGTTACTGTCTGCTCCCTGTTTGTGCCACACTCATCCTCGGGGAGTATCCACCTCGCCTTTTTCTGGTTGCCATGCAGCTGTCAAAACTGCTTGTTTTCCCTGCAGCTTGTTAATGTTTCTGGTAAAACAAACAGTACTAGTTAAGAGGTATTACTGGTGATATTAGCAGCACTTTTTTTCTGAATGTGTCAAGGCAAATCCTGAATTTGTTTTTGCTACCCCTAGAGATTAACCATTAACTTCAGTTGAACTAAAAGAAGAGTAAAATAAAGTCTCTAGTGCTCTTTATTTTATTTAAACAGGATTGAACATAGGACAGCTACGGAGATACAAACCAAAGAAGAATAAAATCCAAAAGAGTTTATTAAAATAAATTTAATAATAATATAAATAACTAAAATATTCAATTATTAAAATTAATTGAATTTTTAAACCTCAGAAATTTTGAGAAGTCAAGTCAATCACATGTTTTGGGGATCCACCTCTTTTTTGAGAAAGTTTACCCAACTCTTGTGTTGGGTGGACAAGGTAAGGGACAAGAGCTGGTGAGGGCAGGTCAGTTGCTCATTATTTGAACGAAGCACGCAAAGAAGAACATGGAAGATGGTATTTTTCATTTCCATTTTCCACATACTGTTGGAGAAGAGCAGCTGCTGATGCAGACTTTCTGAAAGTCGGTGGTGGTTTCAGAAATGAGAGGTGCAATAGAGAAGCATGAAAGGAATCTGGGTTATCCTCTGTTTTCTTTTTGTCTGTAACTGCCCTGGAAGATCTCATCTTCCCTTTGTGTTCCAGGACTATCAGCTGGGTACAGTCTAACTTGTTTGGTCCTTCCAGCCTCCCCATACTGTCCACTTTTCTTCTGTCTCCCAGTGGGAGTTTGGGCATGCTACCACCAAGTGTACACTCCAATGTTAAATCCAAGTCACAGGTTGGCTATTGGGAGGTGATGTGATTTGTCAGCTGCACACTCCTGGCAAACATGGACGGGCTCCTGCAATGCCATGAGCACCACTTCACACTCCATTAAGAGTTAAGACATATTTCTGTGCGGTGATGAACTCCAGCATAGCTCAGATTTACTCCAGGTGAGTGGAAGGAGAAAAATTTGACCCGTTGAGTTTATACTGCTCCTTTTTAGTGGTGTGCCAGAAGGAGAAATTCCTCCTTGCACCAGATGTGCTCTGCTTTAGAATGCCATTCTGGATATTTAGCGGGGAGGCAAAATGACAGGCTAAGTGCTAGCATTGCTAATACCTCAAACAAACGTTTTTCTGATTAATTAAAATAAATTGGCATAACAAGAAACACAGTGTGCGTCCTCAAAAGTGCAAAGTTGTTTTCTAATGCAGCTTCCTGTTAGAGCAAGTACTTTAATTATCTCTATTTGTGCTCAAAAGCAAATGTGGATTTTTTTTCTTAGAAATCAGCATTGCTTGATTCCCATTGCTTAAAAGGCATCAGTCTGAAAGGCACTTGTCCTTAACCACGAAATGTGTTTTCCCCTATGCACACAGGCTGTTCCCTTCAGTCTCCCTTGGGAGGGTCCTAAGCACAGCTCCAGGTAAAGAACTTTAATCTGTGTTTGTACAGAATCACTCTCTTGGTTTGCATTATTTTATTATTTAAACATAATAAGCTTCAGTAGTTCATGAACAGCACATTGAAAGACAAAGAGTGGTGGTAATAGAAAAAGCTGCAGGTTTTCCTCATTCAATATAGAGCTTAAAAAAAGGATGAAAGGACTCACTGGACTTGTCAATCAAAAAATAGTCCCATTGCTATCAGTAGGAATGGGAAAAGTCATATTCTTGTAGCAGTTACTGGCCAATTCCTTACACAAAATAAGACATTAATACACAAATGTATTTCTCATTATTTCTAGATCTCAGATCAGGATGAAAATCGATTTTCTAATTGCTTTTTTGTGTGCAGAGTGTTAGCAAATTGCTAAATGCCATCTCCTTCGTCATAAGCAGCACTGTTAATGTGTTTTTTGAGTTACACCAGGCTGTCCTAATAAACTGGTCATGTATTGTCTTATTTGGTGCTATCAGGTATTGGATTGGATCCATCCCTGAATGGGAACCCTTGCAGGAATTCTTGCAGATCTTGCTCGAATTGGTGCTGGTACTTACTGAACAATCAATTTTTGTCAGCAGTCATGCTGAACCAGTGCTGTGGCACTGTATCAGGTGCTCTCTGTAACTGAGACACAAAACCAAAATCTTGACCACTTCTTTATGGTTCCTTAAAGATCTCTTGGCATCTTTGTAGTACAAGGGTATTGACTTCTCTGTCCTAGTTACATTCTAATGTCAGTAATTCTACTCCACCCCTCCAGATTTTCCCTGTCTCTGCTCTGTTGAAGTAGTCTCTTTTATTATTTTTTTTCCCCGATTTGCATTCAAAACTTTTGGTGTACTGTTCAGTGGAATGAAGAACAGTGGATTGGGTTACCCAGGAGATGAGACTGGGAAACCAGGTGGTCCTTTTTTGTCTTGCAGTGCTGTATCACAGTCTTAGGCAGCTGAGATGTATTTTGCTGCAGAGGCACTCAAGTGCGGGTGATGTGTCTCCAGTGTCTCTTTACCTGCTGCATAACAGGGTGGGGAGGAGCAGTTAATTAAATTGTCACAAAACACTCTAATACCATCGTCTCTAACCAAATCCAAAGCAGTGTTATCTTAATGGTTGAAAAGCACTTGGCCACTATGTGCCAGTCACTGCCTTCCACATAGCCTCAAAAATTTGTCCCACTGCAGCCTTTAAAGTCGGCAGATTTTCAGTAGAAGTTAGTATTTATGCTGTATATTGAGAGAACAAATGCCAGAATAGGAAAGTTTCTGCTGTATAAAATAAAATCTTTTTAATGCTCTTGATTATGCATCCCAGCTGTCCTTATTTTGCAACTCCAATAATTTGAGTTTTTGTAAAAATGTTTGTTTATTGGTTTTTTCCTTCTCCCTGCCTCATACACACACCAGGAATTCTTTTTGTGTCATAGCTCAGCTTTTATTTCCAGCAAAATAAAAGAAAACAAACCACATCTAATTGGCTCTTTGTTCTCAATTTTTTGACAAGTGACAAACACTGAGATCAGATTGTAGTGCATATCCTGCAGCGGTCATATGGAGCCTGAGTTAGGGAATCACGAATTCTTCATAATAGACTCCCACTTAACATCTCACTTCCTGTGTTTGGGGTATTTGTGTTTATATGTGCTGTGCCCCAAATGCTTCCTCTCACAGTTAAAGGGGTAATCTAAAGCCTCCCAACATTATGTGGAAAATAGCATTCAGCATTTAGACTTAGCTCCTGGGTTTTTTTGCTGTATTTCATAGCTTTTGAGGCATGAAGAGTTTGAACCTTGTTGCTAGGATATTATGAGGGTTTGAGTAATACTTCTAAGGCTGAACTCAGCCCAGAACTCTGACCAGGATGGCCTGCTGTTGTCTGATGAGACCTGTGTCTGACTGCATCATTTTTTCAGTGCTTGCTGTTCTAGAGTACTCAAGTTTATGTCAAAAGTAGAATTCCTGTTATCTTCATTAAGAATAGACAAGGCTCAAAGTTTGGATAATCAGAGGACGACATTTCCCTCAGTGAGTTAGGGCAGAGTTATTGCTATAAATTGCCTCTGTCCAGGCATACCTTGTAAAAGTCAATGGACATTTTGCTGCTGGGGACAACATTGCATCTGATAGACCATGTAATTAAGAAGTTACGTATTACATTCTGTTCATTCTCCTTTGCAGGACAATATGCCCTGGTTATGTTGTTAAAGCACTGAAAGCTGCAGTGGAATCAGAGGTGAAATTCTCAGGGTTTTAGTTAAAGTCCTGCCCCACCATGTTATCTACTTTATTATTTATTTATCCTTACCATAAATAGTCTTCATCAGCAAAACGTGTTTGTACTAAGATGGCATGATTTTCTCCTTTTAATTTACAAATCCCCAATTTTCTGCCAGTGGGCAGTTTATATAACGATGTGAATGAACAAGAGTGGATCTTGTGAATTTAATTTAGAGGTCCTTCACCCTCCACCTCCAGAACTGGAGCCAGCACCAATTATTCCATAAAAAACCATGATGATTATTTTCAATAATCATTTATCTGCCTGTTTAATTCTCTCTTTCTCTCTTCCTACTCTGTGTCTGTAAGCAGCGTGGACTCTCTGAAGACTGAATGGTACTTCCTGGGCTCAGCCAACACTGGCTTTGCCCAGCACATTCACTTGCATTATCTATTTCTTTAAATGAGTACCAGGGAAAGGGAGAGGAGGGTGGCATTTCTTTTTTTTTTTTTTTTCAGTTTTTAGCAAACATTATGCTCAAATTTTAGACTGCAGCTCATCTCTGGGGAGTTTTCTCAACCTGTACATTTGCTGCTTGAAGCCACATACTTGAGTGCCAGAAAACCCAGAAAAGACCCAGAGGCCAACTTTTCTTTTAAGGGAAAGCTGGTGGGGCATGTGTGAGGTTCCCCCCCACCCCTTTACCTACTCTCTCCTCTCTAAACTGTGCAGAGACTGTAAACCTTCATTTGCCAAAGAAATAGCAGGCATGGCCTGCTGGTATGTGGTTGGCAAGTGGTAAGCAAGAAATTTTCCTGGGTTGTTGAATATTAACATTTAATTTTTAGTGTTCAGAACGTTATTCTTTTCTTTTTAGTAAGATTTAGTGTAGAGGCAACAGTCCTGTATTCAAACAGCTGCCATTAGTTACAGTGTGAGTCAAGGAGGGAGGAGGTTTCTGCCCAGTTCATTGTGGCTGTAGAGGAATGGAAATCTCAGGAAGACTGAGTGGCATGGTGAGAATGCCAGTACCAGACAAATGCTGTCCTCATAGTGCCTTTAATTCTTCAGCTTAGCCCCCAGAAAAGAAAATCTGAAGACCTCCTTGGACACCAAGAGTGACAGTTAGTGCTTATGTTCTTATTCACTGTCATCCATTGAACATCAAGAGGAATATGGTCATTGAAATTGGGGTAGCTATCAGGCTGGCCAGGGTGTCTCCATTAGCAGAGCTCTTTTCATCTTTGCAGATCACTGTTTAGATGATCTGTCTGTGTCCTTTCCTTTAACACTTGGAGGTCAGATTGGGCTGTTGAGGCTGGTTGGGTGTGTTTGAGCTGGCATTGCTCCAGCCTTAGCAGTAAGTCCATATCAGTAATCACTGGGAGATTTGATTATCAGGGATTTATCAATACTCACACGGTGGCCTTGTATGAGTTGTCCTGTTGCTTTTAAAGGACACTAGAGGACAAGGTGAGATTTATTTACACACATAAAAATGCAGGAAGATGCCCAGGGGATTTATAAAGAGTGCCTAGCAGGCAAGCAGCCTTACTCTCCTGACACTTAAAGAGAGGTACCTCGCTGCTACAGGCACTTTTATACGTTTACTAAAGGTATGCTTTTCAGAAGTGCCCAAGTGATGTATGAGCCTAAGTCACAGTAACTTTTGGGAACACTTAAACTCTAAAATGCATGGAGCACTTTTGAAAATGAAACCTCACTTGGGCCTAAGGCTTTCTAGAAAATGCATCTCTGATGCTTTCAAAGGTATTGACCTCATCGTTTCTCTCTTGCACTTTCACACACCTAAATATCCTTGTGGACTCAGCCCTGCACCCGTTAAACCCAATATTTTACCACTGTGACAATAAGTAGCTTTAACACTTCGTACTCACAAACTACAAGGCACTGCTGTACAGCAAATGAAGACTGAGGAGCTGTGTCCCTACAAGTGTACTTTATGTCACAAATCACAGTCCTAGGGGAGCTGATCGTTTTGAGCTGTTTCTGTCCATTCTGTAACACTGACTGTGTGCCTTTGAGAGGGAGGATTGGCACACAGGAGAGATCTGCTTTAAGCTATCATAGTGATGAAGTGAAATGTAAAATTACATTAGATGTTTATTTAAGAAGCAGCAGATGAGGCCCTGCAGATTCCTAAATCCTCCTTGCTACACTGTAAAATGAAACCATAACCATTTGTTATTCTTCTACTGGTGACAAGGAAGCCAAGGCAGGAAGGGATGATGTTTTAATGATGCTTTCCAACTTTTTAAGGGTTTGAATGTGTTGCTTTTTTGGTTCTATCCAAGGTTCTGGTCATAATATGAAACTGCCTTTTTTCTTCTCTTGAAAATTTGAAGTATTTCTGGTATTGCACCAATGAGATTTTAAAGGCATTTTAGCCCTCCTTCACAGATTTTGCATGAATTTTTCAAGGCATTTGAGGTAATGTGGTGAGAGCTTAATTTAAAGTCACTCAAAGTGGCAAGGGAATTAGCAAATGGATTTGGAAACAGGACCTCCAGTCTATGAAACCCTTAACTGATGTGCTGAGCTAGTGGGCCTTCCATATTTGAAGAAATATCCCTATTTACATAGCTTGCATTGCAAAATATAAATTAGGGCTCTAAAGGATTTAAATGGTTTAAATACAGGTTTGCATTTCTCCCAGTGATTGCAGTATAGTTTTTTCCATCACAAGGCTATTTTTAATTAGACTTGGAAATAGAGGCTTCTCAGTAAAACAGAATGCCATGAAGGGCCTTTGTTTTCTCAGTGTTGTGACTAAAAATGGTACATTTTGCTCTACGTTAAAAACAAACAAACAAACAAAAAAACCAAAAAACACCCACCAAAACTAGCATTTTCTGGGTTGAGAACTTTGGACACCAATGCTAATAATTTGTGCCAAGCAAAAATCTATTGCTGTTCGAATTCCTTGCATAACTGTATTCATGGAAATGTTCCTCATAGGCCAGCATGAAGTGGTGTATTATAAACCATTATAACACAGTCATCCTTTTTTCTGAGTTTCAAATCATTAGCATAGGTCCAACAGTGTAGAGGACCAATTTCCATGATAAAGGAAGTCCTCTCCCATTTAATCACTTACCACCAAATGAACCATTTAATGCCACATTCAGACATATTGTTTGAGGATTTCCCAAGGCTCCCCTTGATCCACTTACACTCCCTTATCTGCCTTTTGTCTCTTGTTAACCTGCTTGCTTTTTATACGGGGAGGGGGGAAAGGAAAAATCAAATCAATAGCTAGAAGTCTGCAGCTGTTAAATTAAACCATTTTCCCCCTTCAAAAGTTGCTTAAGATTTCTTGGAGCTTCTTCTTAGCAGCATCTAATCACTGTAGTTTAACAGATTCTGTAATTACTTGCCTTGCTTGATTGTTGCTTCTTTGTCCAGTCTAGTTCAACTTTAAAGGACAGCTGAATTTATTCTAGATGAATAGCTTGTGCAGTGGGAGCCATGTTGGGGTGGTCTTGACTTATTTGCAGCCTTAAAAGCTTCTAAAACAAGAGCAAAACATAGTTCTAAGTTCACAGGAGAGTGGAGGTGCAAGGCTTCTGTATTTATATACTGAGGACCAGTCCCTCTAACCTTTGCTTTGAGTAAAGCATGTGTGGTACCATTTGGGAGTATATGGATAAGTAAATTCTATTCCACAGGGTAAAAAGCTGTGGAATACGCTTCAGAAGCTGTATGGAAACTGCCAACACTTTGAATAATGATTCCACGTTAAAACAAATTCAGAGATGTGCTAACAGCATTGTTTAAGCCAGGAAATTTAGCATTTGACTCCAGCTGTATTTAGGTTGGTTCTGGCTGTGCCTAAATAGTGTCGTCTGTATTCAAAGAGCCACAGTTGCCATGAGGATGTTGGTGCAGCATGCTGCAGTGCTTCCAGTCTGGTTATGTCTGTACCTGGAACTGAAACTTTCCTGGGCAGTGAGTCTGGGTGTCGAGGAACAACGTGCATCCATGTAAGGAAATCTGCTATCCTAAAAAACGGGCTGGCTTTATTTGCATGGGCCATTGGGCCTGGCTCCTGGACTCTTGATATCTCTTGAGTCAGGTGTGGGCAAAACAGTGGCAGAAAATGATGGTGATGTCCTCCAGCCCACTAACAGGAGCAATGTGCCAGGGGTGTGCAGAACCAGACAGCATATTTGGCTAACATTGGACTGGGGGTTGACTTTCTAATGTGTGCTTCTTTCAGTGATATTATAAGAATAGGAAATGCTTTTGTGAATGCACAAGAGAGCGAGAGTTTTGTTTTCCCTACTGTGTATTAATTGTATATAAGGTGTAGGAATGGTACAGCAAAGAATAAACGTTCACAAAAGAAAGATGAAATAGAACAATTGGTCCCTTCAGCTCCCATTGCAGGATTTCTTCCTGCAGTCCAGTTCTATATACTTTGTAGTCTTTTGTTTTTAATGTTCAAAGCAATGAAGTTTCCCTTAAACATAATGTGGCATGAGATAACACTGAAAACACATCCAAGGATGCAGAAAAACGACAGTCCATGCTTATAAACTAATGCATAAAATAATATTGATTTAAACACTGTGGTCCCTAGGACAGCCTCATTTCCTAAGGGTCACAAGAGGAGAGCAATCATACAGTATAATCTTGTTAATTTAATATACATCAGTGCAATGCAAACAATAAATACAGAACATTCAGACTAGAATTGCAGTAACTATATTAAGCAATCACAATTTCAGTTCATTATACACTGACAAGCTTCTTAAGATAAAGATATACTATTTTCTTTAACTCAAACAATATGTCACATTTTTAGTAATAATAATATTTAGCAATCACATGGCATGATTCATCCTCAAAGTACTTTAAAAATAAGAATGTTTTAATCCCAAAGACGCGTGTAGGTAAATATTATTAACCTATTGCACAGATGGAAAGATTTATATGGGTTAAATAGCTTTTCTTGGACTACAAGGATAGTCACAGTCAGTGGTGAGATGAGGACTCATGCTGCTCTGTTTTATGTTTAGACCTTTTTCATCTGGTAAATTACTGGAGGAATCTCTGGAGCCATTCAGCCCCTTTTATGATATGTCCCCAAACCCTATACATTTCTGAAGTTCTCCTCATTCTTCACTATTGTTTGGGGGTTTTTTTCAGCTGAGTAGGCCTGTATATCTTCCTTTTTATGCAAATATGTCTTCCTGGAAGGCCAGTTATTTCTTGACTTTGCATTAAAGTAGCTGTTTAGATAAGAGAAGAGATAATTCCCCTGATTAGTATTTTTGGATTTGTTTTTCTTATAACCTTGTAAGAAAATCTAGCCAGATCCTTGTCTCTCTCTTTCTCTCTCTCTTTCTCTCTCTGCCCTGCATGTCTTGAGATACAAATTCAGGATTAACATTTCTCTTCATCTTTCCTTTATCAAATGTTTATTCAAGCAAGGGAAACAAAGAGGCATGATCTTAAGCTCCAGGACACCTACTGAACCTTAGACCTACTCCTGCAGACTTGCAGAAATGATTATGTGGGAGCTTATTCTTTATCTGGAGCTCTCACTGAGTGAATTTTACTTTCTTAATAGCCACACATCCAGTTTTCAGACACTGCCTAGAATAAAAATGTAGTAAAAGTGGCTGCTGCTTGGTATTCCCAGGAATCCTTTTAACAAAAGGATTAGTCCAAATGCTATAATGGATTTACATGGTAAGAAGGTGGATTGCTCAAGGACCAAAGTTTTCTAAAATTCAAGCAGAGCTGGTGTTGGTCTTGCAGTTTTGAAATCATTTTGGGAAAAAGAAGGTTGCATTTAAGACCAGCTAGGATACATTTCAGGATTGCTTATCTGTATTTACTGTGTATGTATGGAGTAAGCAGTTAATGAGGAGTGTGAAAACAACATTTCAGGTCAAGAAGTGCTATTAAAAATGCTTCATTAGTATGCTTTATGTCTTTTTTCTATTTTGTACCTGAAAGTCCTGTTCCATCATTGTTTTTTTACACAGAACAGCCTGATTTTTAGAACTGATCAGTATCCCAGTTTCTCAGAAATTTCAACATGAGTTGACTTGTCCTGTATTTCAGTATGGGAGACCCAGCCCGTGAGAGGCTCAGTCATATAATTAAACTGGTGTTGTATGTGTGTTTGTAGTATTGTGCCACTGAAATTTAATAAAGATAATAAATATTTCCTTCAGTCAAAAGCAAACTGGACAGGTAGCACTCACGAAAAAATGTTTTGACGGCACCCCTTTTGTTTGAGTTATTCTTGAAGCATTAAGAGAGTTACCTATATCAAAAATATGAAATAAGGATGGTGATTTAGTTTGATGGCTGCAGAGCTTTGAAATCCTGCTTGAGATACACTATGCAGCAAGGCTTTTGCTCTCTGTTCATTCTTGTTTTGGCATTGAGAGCTGCTGGGGACAATTATAGAAATATTACCTCTAGCCTGTGGAACTGGACATTTATATATGGGTTGAAAGACAGCAGAATTAGAGGACTGTGAAATACTGAATTTAGGAGTGGTTGTTAGCAGGTAATAGGATAGAGGAACCTTGTGTCTGGCATATGATAGAAAGATGGTACATAAGGTAAAGTTGATGAAATACAGCTGAGGAATAAGACTGTGATTTACAGCAATATCTATACTATTATTTGAAGTGTTCCCTTCAAAACAAGTTATTTATCTTCCAAAAGTGTGGGAATCTGGTAAGGCAGATTTCAGAGCTGATGGTTGCCTGCGGTTACACGTACACAGCTTTCATGAACTCTTCGGTGCCTGTGACCAAATGCACCATCTGGGTTTTCCAATGTGTGCTACTTCTCTTTACTCATGTTCGTTTTCTGTTTTCTTCTAATCTTCTTTTTTTTGGTCTCCTTAACCTACAGAGAATTCCGTTTGCCTGTTCAGAACTCTGAGGCTGATACTATTTATTGTTGGCTCTTCATTAACTCCTTCCATTGTATTTCTTTTGCTTACTTTTCAAGCCTCAAAGTATTGCTCAGACCTTTGTCCTTTGCCTTGTTCCCTTTAAGCCTTCCACTCTGCCAGCAATGCCAGCTGCAGTGCCACCTTCCCTGCAGGCCCTCCCATCCTTGTGATGGCTTCATGGTACCTGCCCAGGTTTGCCTTGTTTAATAACTCACCTCTTACATCCTTGCTGAAAAAACATTCCAGCCATCTGTCCCCCTTGTCCATTAAACACCAAGCGTATGGGTTGGAATTTCATGTTTGGGTCTCTCCATAGTCTGCAGAAGGAGCTTAGGGAATTGGATGAGCCTAGAGGGCTAGTCTGTGAGTAATCACAGACTGAGGAATCATTTGACTATATTAGTATCACCATGGCTGTTCCCTGCCTTTTTGATTAGTGATTCTAACTTCTACTAAAAATTTAACTAGACGTCCTATGGGATCTGAGCTTTGATTTTTTGTGACTTGCAGTAACGCATGAGGAAGTCCAGCCTGGGTGCCTTCTCAGTGCTTTGCATGCAAGGGGAAACAGGAGCTCACCCAAGAATATGCCATTGTCATAGCCTTTACACCTGAGGAGCTGCTGTAACCACTCTGTGTTTGAGACACCGGGAGGGTATAGCCCAGTATCACCAGTATGGCTGAGCCTCTTGTTTGCTGCACCAGTAGTTTTGTGCAGATACTACTTTTCAGCGCAGTGGTATCTGAGCACTTCACTTCATGGATATGTTTATCTTCCCAATAGCTGGCTGGGACAGGACAGTGCTGGCAATAGGACTGCTACCAGTGTGGGCTCTGAGACGTGTAATCAGCATCCGTGATTTCCTCCAGCAGGGAGTGGTTTTATGAATCCGCAATGTGGATCTAACTCATGTCTGAATTATACCAGTGCAAGTATGCTGAAGTTAACAGATTTATTCTAGACTAACATTAAGTGCACCAGAGATCAGATTCTCTTTCATACAGAATTCATTATACCATCAAATTCTCCTCTGGTCAGACCCTATAATAACTATGCAAGTTGCTGTGCAATGTGGTGCAGTATGTGAAATAGCTTCACAGAGAAAATTGCTATGGTAACATACAATTAGTCTGTGCATTGACACTGAATAGCAAAAGGATGTTGAAACAAAATCCAAACCATTCAGGAAGGGAGACACTTTACAACACTGAGAAATACCTTGCAGCAACACTTGTCAAATTCCTTTTCAGCTGTAGTTTCCCCTGTGTGTGCATGCTGTACAACTAGTTTTTTATAAGAAAAACCGTTGCACAAAAGTGTCTTTCAGTGGATGCTAAAAATAATTCTGTCATTGTCATCAGAGACCTGGAGTGCTGAATCAAAAGTAGATTAAAATACTTAGTGCCATAGAGATAATTTTCTACATTTTGAAATTGCTGATATACGTAGCAGTCCTCATTATTGAAACTTTTTGAACCTTTATACATTCTCAAACACTTTTTCTTAGTTTAGATGGAAATCTAAATTTTCTTTTCAGTTATTCCTGTGCAAACAGCTACTTCCCACAGAGACAGGAGTAGGATTTCAGGGTTTGGGAGCAGCTTCTGTGCTATGATATAGGTGCTTCAGCACCATCATCAGCTAGTGGAAGAAAAGGTAAAGAAGATCAAGAGGGAAGGAATGGCATCTCAAGGCTTTTCTGCAGACTCTGTTCTGTCATGGGAAGCCTCAGTAAAATAATTAACCAAATTCCAATCAGATAGATTTCTGTAGACTCAGTAAAATTAATACATTGTCTTGACATCAGTTTAGCTTCAGCTGTTTTATTGGTGATAGTACCTGAGGTTCAAACAAGTCACGTTACCTCCCATTGTCCAGATTATGTCAACTGGTTTATAAAGTTAAACTTGCAAACTGGGCATAGTTGATGGGAAACTATAAAACACAGTGTTACTTTCTACTGGAACACTGTTGCAAGTACTCCAAAGTAGCAGTTTTAAGCAATCTATGAAACAGTTTCCAAGAGAACAGAAACATGTGGAATAGTGTATAGGACAGTACATCTTAATTTTCTTAACTATGTATTATACACTTCTGTTTTCTACATCAAAGTCAGCATCTGACTTTGGTGAAAAATAAAATACTTCCACTTGTACTAGTGATACAAAGTCATGACATATCCATGCTCTCATTCTGTAAAGGTTCTTGCATTTTCTCAGACTAGGAGTCTTCATAGAAAGAAGTGATAATTACACTTGTCATCCTCTCACTTGGCTACAGCTGCAAAAATATAATACAGTAGCAGGCTCATGTTTAAAATGGCATTGACTCAACTGTGATTCTCAAAGGTCACCATCATTAAAATCTAGGGCATGAGTTTTACACATGTCACTAAGATCATGCAGATGAAGAAAATAATCTACAGGGAAAGAGATTTTAGGAGCCTGTAATTCTCCTAGCTTTCAAAGCACTGATTATATAAGGCCTAAGCTTGTGGGGTCTGCAGAAAATAGAAATATATGAAAAAGGAAGCAAAAAATTATGTATGAGGTCAGTCAAGGCAAATAGCACTTGTGTTGTAAGGTCAAGACTGCCCTCGGACTTCCCAAGACTGCCCCAAGACTGTCTGGACTTTTCCATGTTTTCCTTCATCTAACAGGAGAATATTGAGCATTATTATTCACACAATAATGACTTCCACATAACAGGGTAACAACAGGCAGATGTAGTTGCTGAGCATCTCTCCATCATATTTGTAAACTCATGGCAGTCAAGCAAAGTCCTCAGTGACTAGAAAAAGGGAAATATCACACCCTTTTTTAAAAAGGGTAAAAATAGGACCCTGGGAACCAGTCAGATAGTTCTGTATCTGGTAGTTCTGTATCTGATAAGATCATGGATCAGATTCTCTTGGAACCTGTGTCAAGGCACACTGGTGACAGGAAGGTGATTAGAGACAGCCAGCATAGCTTCACAAAGGGCAAATTTCACCTGCCTAATCTGGTGTCCTTCTATGATGCAGAAACAGTGTTTGGTGGATAAGGGAAGAGCAACTGATGTAATATATCTTGACTTCTTTAAGTCCTTGGACGTGGTCCCACACGTTGTCTCTGTTGTTCAGTTGGAGAGATGTGGGTTTGATGTTGTGGTGAACTGACCTTGGCTGGCTATCATGTGCCCACCAAACTACTCTGTCACTGCCCTCCTTGGCAGGACAGGGGGAGAAAATATAATGAAAAGTTCATGGATCAAGATAAGGACAAGGAGATCACTCAGCATTTACTGTCTCAGGCAACACAGACTTAGCTTGGGGAAATTAATTTAATTCATTGCCAGTGTAACAGAGTAGGGTAAAGAAAAACATAAACAAACATTCTGTGATTCTGTGATAGCGCTGAAAAAAAAAAAAAAATGCTTGAATGTGTGTTTATCCAGGCAGTGATATTCTCTCCACACCAGACTGAGGCCAAAATTATGCACTTCTCTAAGTGTACAAAGGATTCAGCACACTTTTGCATCTTGGAGTTACAGTCATTTGTTTCCTTGGCATATATTGATTCCTGTGCTTGTATTGACTATCTGGTCTCTTTCTTGTCATTTTATATATGTTCTGTGCAATATCCAGATAAGCTTTTGTAGTGTCACCCCATCTCTGTCCCTCCAAATCCTTCAATATGCCACCAGCACTTATAATACTGCCTGGTTTCTGTTGGGCTACAGGATGAGTATCCACTGAATCAGTTCCTTTAAATCCATCCTGGACTATTCATTGTAGTGTCCTTGTTTTTCATGGGATTTTTGATTGCATATTCATCTGCATTATAACTGAATGAGAAAGTATAAAGTTTTCAAATTTTAATAGATTAATAGCAGCTATTCTGTGGGAAAGTGTGCACTGTAACTGTCTGTGCAAAGAATATAGAGCTGGGAATTAAGAAGTATTTTGTCATTGATTACAAAATGGCAAGGGTGGCACAGAATGATCTGTGCATACCTAGAGAGGGGATGTGAAGAGGAGGGGGATGAAAACCAAAAAAGGTAGTGGTAATTGCTATAATAGCCTGTAAATGATGAAGGAGGTAATCCAACAAACAGCCAGGGAATTTTCTTTAAGATCCATCTCTCAGCTTGATCTCACAACAAGTGGATCAGACAAAAGTCCCAGACTGGTGGATGAAATACAATCTTTTATGAGTAGAGGGAGGGGTTCAGAAGTATCTGATAGAAATTTTGCCTCTGATTTAATTATGATCAAATTTGGGCATAATATGTTACCATGGCAATTGTCCCCTAATTACTGAATTCTCACAGGGATAGTACAAATGAAAAACAAACAAAAAATCAGCAGAAATGTTTGATCTTTTCTATCACAACTGTAAATGACTGGGTCCCATGTAGCAGTGATTGGGAGGTATTCTATGACCCATAGCATATGAGTTTCATTTAGATGATCCTCATGGTCCTGGCAGCAAAACTGGAGAGTCTCTAAGGGGAAAAGAGGAGACAGATAAGAAGAGCATGACTAAGAATGTAATCATTTATGATTTAGTGAAGTAGATTCTGATCTAACTAATTCCTTGGCTTCAGTGGAATTTAGGTTGGATTTACATTGATGTAAACAGGATCGTATCTGATCCAGATCTGGATCACTGAACCTTATATAGCCAGGAAAATATATCTGGCATTTCCTGTAATGTGAGGTATATTATGCCACTGTAGTATTTGCTAGATCAAATCACTTGAAGCTTAGCCTGTTTTGGAAGGGCAGTTAATAAGGAAAGAGGATTTTTTTTAATGTCGTGTTTGATGTCTTTCTTTCAAGGATAACTTCCAACCTCCATCAGATTGCTTTTTCATTCTAATTTAAATCATTAGATTCAGAGGAGGACAAGGTAATCCATCCTGAAGAAAAAAGTAATCAATGCAAGTAGGTGTAATTAGTAGTACTTTCCTCTGGTAAGTCAATGGTGTAGAAAGGACTGAAAAACCACTGCAGACTACATTCGTTCTTCCTAATGTATTATGACTCCCTCACAGCTTTTATAATGAAGTTGTTTAGATCTCCTCTAGGACTGATATGTCTTTTTTTCTGGTTAAACAGACTGACAAGCTCTAATATGCCATGAATAATTATATCTATCAAGAAAGATCCAGACACACAGACTCATGTGGGCAGCAGGAGTTTTAATTTTCTTATTTGTTGAAAACCAAAATAAGCCTTTGATGAAATGCTTACTTCACACTTTGTGTTTTTACTGAGTTTATTAAATATATTTATAGGTGTAAATCCTTGGGGATATTCTATCTAAACCTGAACTTGCTTCCAGTCCTGGGAGGGTAGTTACAAAGATTTGTGTGCTGTATATGTTGTTGATTGCTCCTTTGCATTCATTCTGATTTGCCAAGAGCGTACTCTTTTCTTGACAAATTTAGTAACATAAATTAGAAAAAGGAAATAGTATGCCAAAAGATGAGAACATGACTTCTCCATGTGTTTAAGTTTCTCCACCAGTCAGGTTGTTTCACAAACCTGAGCTAGTGGGAATACACATAACGTAAATCAGCATTTGAAATGAAAAATAAAATACCAAACCCGACAATTCTTTTTGGAGTGCATCTTTTCTGGATATTGGTGTAGAAGCAGATGTTTGACCAGTAATGTCTTACACAGTTTAGCACAGATTTTGCCTAGTGGCTTTACATACTCTTAGTGGTTTAGAATACTTTGTGTGGGACGCCTGGCAGTTTCCACCCACTTCATTTTCCTCCCCCTTTACATCTTGCTGGAATCCTCCTTTCAGCGTTATCTTAGCTTGTCCAGCCTAGAGTATTTCCTCTATAAATTGTATCAGAACAGTCTCTGGGCAGGTCTTCAGAAGTGCCCAGTATCATGTGCTTAGGGAAAAGCGTAAGAACGTGGTGTGTACCTGTATAGAGTAGCCTTTACAGCTACAAGAAAAAAAGAAAAAGAAACAACCATAAGGAAAGTGCCTCCTGGGGATTTTTCCATATAAAGAGGCACAATTCTCCTTCTTGCTGCTGATCAAAAGTCTCCATGGCTCAAGCTGTGTTTTGTTAGAACTGTGAGGAATCACACTGGCATAACTCTGACCCTGGCTCAGAACTAAAACACAGTTTCTTCTGGTGCTGAGGTCTGAGCAGTAGATAGGAGCCTGGCATCATCCCCCATCACCAGACGCCAGCTGTTGTGGCGCTGACCCTTTGGTAGCATCTCTCTTGCCCAGGTGAGTGCGTTTGGCACCAGTCAGGGCAGGGAGGCTGTACACTTGCACACCACCACTTAGAGCATTGTGTGTTTCTGAATCAGAAATGTACAGCATGTGGA
This sequence comes from Pseudopipra pipra, assembly GCF_036250125.1. Classification (NCBI taxonomy): domain Eukaryota; kingdom Metazoa; phylum Chordata; class Aves; order Passeriformes; family Pipridae; genus Pseudopipra; species Pseudopipra pipra. The sequence goes on along the minus strand of NC_087550.1, from coordinate 31,763,430 downwards.
AGCTTATGAAAGGCTCTTCAGATCACTGTTGAGCTGGAGGCTTTGCTAATTTTCCTGCAGAAAACCACTCTGTTCCTTTCATTGTGCCAGATGCTGAGTTTCTGGAGAGCCTTTCACAGCTTGAACAGCTGCCTTCATCTGCACATGAGCTCTTTGAGCCACAACACTGTTCCATGTCAACCAGTGCCTTCCTTTTGCTTCTGTACCTGTTCATTTGGCATGCTTTGTAAGCAGAAACCCTTTTGGAGTCAGAAAGAGTATTTATCAGTAACTCTAAGCCAGCTAAGAGATAGAAATACTATTGATACTTGTGCATGGATCTCGATTTGCCAGAGACAGTGGTCTCTGACAAAGGATGCTTGTAGTGACAGCCACAGTCAGCTTCTGGAGAGGATGAATCAAAGTTTCTTGATTTATATGGATACAAGTGTTATTAATCTGCCAGCCTCCAATGCTGAGTGGCTGATTACTAGTGGTGTGATACAGACTTTTAATAAATGGAAATTCTCAGAATTCATTGACTCCCACTGGACTGGGAAGTGTAGAGGTACTAATAACTTTGGTGACTTTACTATGCATATAGAGGATACATCCCCTCCATGCAGTTTTGATGACTCTCAGTGTGTCATCCACAGTTTTGACACCTTTCATCATTATGAGGAGGCCATTTGACTGGACAAGTCCCTCATCATAATCTGTACGCTGTCTTTCTGCAGAGGATCTTATAAAGATCCGAAGTCTTTTAGAGGGAGAAAAAAAAGAAGGTTCTTTTTGCACAGAAGGACATTTAGATGATGTGTCCCATTACTAGAGCTGTCATGCTGATTCCTAAATAAAGTGGAGCTTCCTTCAAGACAGAAAGGTGATCATCACCACTCTCTTTTTGTCCCCATAAATCTTAGAATTGCAGGGTAGTTTGGGTTGGAAGAGACCTTAAAGATCATCTAGCTCCAACATTCCTGTCATGGGCAGGTAACAGAGCTGATCGCTAGCGACTCCTCGCTCGCAGCTTCTCAGAGGGGGTTTCAGTGGCACGATCCCCCTTCAGTAGGAGGAAAGAGCCACTAAGTTTCTTCTCTGGAGTCCAGGAGTGAAAAGTGGTTTATTTGAAACTCCCACGGGCTTTTAAGGCCTCTCGAGGAGGGCTTAGAAGGAGGAACGTGATTGGGCCAAAGTCCAGGGGAAAGGGAGTGGCTTGAGGGTTCTGCTAACTCTCAAGCTAATGGGGGATACAGGAGGACCAAAGTCCAATGTCAAGCCAGGGACTGGGGAGAAGCAGATGAGACAGCCAATAATGCTTGTGCAGGGGCAGGGACCGGTTCGAGGAGGGGAGTCAACATGGTGCTGTGCAGGGGGGGCCACGTGGGTAGGGGAATTACGTAGTCCAGGGGAAAACTGTAAAATAAAAATGTGAATAGTTGGTGTTTTTCCACTTTGCTCGATCCCAGGGAGCTGCCGATGTGATGGACCCGCTTCTAAAGTCATTCTTTCCAGGATTCATAGTCTGCATTCCCTCACAGGCAGGGACACCTTCCATTAGACACCTTCCATTAGACCAGAATTGCTCATGAACTCTACAAGCTAATATCTTGAATTCTTCAAGATGGAGATAGCATTTCACATAAAGACAACCACAGATATTGTTTGCATACGTGTGACTAAACAAAAGCATTCGGGCAGGTTTATTAAAGATTGTTTTGCAACTCACGATACAATCTGTATTTGTCCTCACAATGCAGTAACCTTCATTTTTAACTGTATTTCTTAAGAAAATAGGACCTGTCTGATTGTATTGCCTGTCTGACTCCCTGCCCATGTATTTTTAAGCCGGTTTGGCCAGTTTTGGGTGCTTCATGGGAAGCAGAGATCTCAAAGATACCAAATTCCTAAAAGTTTTGTGGAAATTGGATAAGAAGAATGACTCTGATGCCCATTCTTTTTGTCAGGCAGGGCAGCCAAAATATGTGTGATACCAACCAGCCATGAAAAAGCCACCATTATTATGTTTGCTGTTTTGGAAATAACTAATCAAAAAATACCTCCAGAAAGCTGGGTTACTGACATCCTTTTGGTCAGGTATTCTCTGTAGTTCTGTGCTTTCTCTCCTCGCTGCATTTGAAGGACCCTTGACTTTCACAGAAAGCTATCTCTTGGCCAGCCTTCCTACCCTGCCACATCAGCAGCATGTTGTGTTTGGATCGACAGTTACAGGGGGAAGACACAACTGCTGGTCCACGCTGCCCGTTGTGCCTCACACGACGGAATAAAAGCTTATTCAGGGTGAATCCTTGGTTTCAGCAGATATATCTGTCTGAAAGACAATGATCCCTTAATTCATGCAATTTGTGTCCTTCAAGAATGGAACTAAAATGTGCTACAGATCTTGAAGAATTCCCGTTACTGCCACCCAAACCATTTCCTTTTGCAAGCCTGAAACATTTGAGCTCAGTCACCCCATTTTAGTTGCCACCACAGAACTCCGTGTGCATTACTGTTCTCTTTTTTTTTTTTGGTGTTCATCTCTTCCACAACAAAGCTTTTACCAAATCTTGCAGATCTCACATACACATATTCTATTCCTAGCTGGAAGCAGGATTGAGAAATGAAATACGTACAGTTGTGTGTGCTTAGTCACAAATCTTTGTACTCAACTTTGTTTTCATTATTTCAGAGTTCACTATTTTAATGTACAAATTGAGCACTATTCCTTTCATCATTTCATTACCTTTAATTATAGTCATAATCATCTGAATATGGAGTCCTGTTATCAGATGCTCTTAACTAATTAATGCTGTAAATTACTTGGAAAATCTAGGGTGAAATTTGCTATGCAATAAAAATTATTATTTATGTTTCTGGCTCCCAGTGTATACCAGATAGATTATTTTAAAAGCATCATGTCCCAAATGCAGAGGATATTACTTTACTCCTCCACTAGACACTGTTCAATTACACGGAAGCTTTGGGGGGTTGTAACTGACAATTTTACTACCATGAATTTAAAGAAATGAAGAGTGTGATTTCCCTGCTGCCTAGCTTTTTTCTGTGTGGTCAGACCATCTCTTGGCCCAGAAGATCCCAATGGAGTAGGGTCTCTGGGTTCACTTCAGGGAGCAATCTGGTGTTTTGCCTATGAATCTTTCAGTAGATACAGACTGGACTGGGTAAGGAGAGGGACACAGGGAAATTTGAGCATCTGCATCCAAGCCCCCTGGTTTATATGGCTTATAAGCTCTGGTTTTTAGGACGGCTTGGCAGGGCTTGTGGAATTCAGACTTGACTGGTGGGGGAAGGTCAGGGATGGTCCAGAAGTTGATAGTTTAGAAGAAAAGCTATAGAAGAGATGAAGACAAGCTGGTCCTTCTGTGAGTGATCCTTCTTGAAGGCTAACCTTTCCCTGCCTTACTCTTGTTTTAATTCTCTGGCTTCATTTGTATTTCTGGCTTTTTTTCTGGCTGCAGTTGCATGTTCCTCACTGACTGCGTCCACAAACCCTGCTCAGTTGTTTTTCTCCAGTGAGGCATCAAATGCTGATTAATCTCAATGTATCCCCATCATCTAAAACTTTCTTTAGGAGCCAGATACTGCCCACACTGTGCACAAAACCGCCACTGACATCAAGAGTTACATTGTGGATCAAGGCGAGTATTGACAATACAGGAGTTTTGCTGCAGATCAAGGGCAGTGGAGAAACTCTCTGTGGGAGTTTCTGCACGTTTCTTTCCAAATGGTTACACTGGCAGGGAGGTAGGCTGCTACAGTCATAACAGCAGGCACAGATCTGTCCCTGTCATGGTTTGATCACTGGAACTGAAGAATAAAGAAAGTCCTGCCTGGTTTCCACTATTAAAGTTACCCTGAAGTATTAAAGTATTTTTTTCAGACAACGAGTTGTAAAATTCCAGCCTTACTAAAGTCTTTCAGAGTTTCTCAGCTGTTTTCAGTGAAGTCGGGGCTTCATCCTTCATGCTGTCCAGTGATGAATTAAATGATTTTGTCCTATAGTTTGGATATCAGTTTGGTAAAAATGTGAAAGGCCTTAGGAACCCCTAGGATAAAAGTGATCAATCCAAAGTTCTATGCATACAAAAAATCAGTGGAATTTAAGCCTGAAAGTTAAAAATATCCAGTCATTATTAATTTAAATCATGTTTTAAGTAATTTTACTTCTACTTCAGAAATGTATTTTTGAAAGAAGTTCCCTCATAGTAGGCTAAATAGCATGTGTTCTGTTAGCATTCCCAAAGCCCTGCAGCCAGTTATTCATCCCACTGTTTAATTTACAGCCTGTGGTTTATGATGGGTCCATTCCAGACTGTACATCATTTGTCTAAAGGGTAGAAGAGGCTCTGAGACTATGAAGGGAACCAAAATAAACCCTCTTCATCACATGTAATACTTGAGTTACAGAATAAAATATATCTTTATGATCATCTCTTTAATTAAACCAAAAAAATTTGTCACCCTCATGGAGTTGTGCCGTTTGGTGCCTGTGGCAGACAATAAACTAGCTTTAACAGGATTGTCCTTAAAAAAGCCAGGCAGTATTTTAATACAGCTGCATTCTAAACTCAATTTGTTCTGTTTAAAAAGAGATAGAAGGGGTATAAATTTTATAGCAAATTTTTCCAGTATGAAGCCGGTGTAAATTGTTTTACTCAGAGAATAACTACCAGTGTTTGAAACAAAGTTTCATATATAGTTGAAATGTATATTTTCAGGATACTTGAAGGTTATAAAACATCCGCTTTCTACACCGAACAGTTGTTCTAGTTCTCTGACAATGCTCATATGAAATTGTTGTTTATTATTTTGATCACAGTGAAGCCCTTGATAATATATATAGATATGTGCATGTGTCCACCGTCTTCATAAGCCACTGATCTTCGTTTCTAAATCACTCTGTGCTCACGTTTGTTGAACAATATTATAAGAAAATTATTACTTTATTTTGACATTTTTTCTAGGAAGCTCTCTTAAACTACTTCAGAGAATGTCAAGAGCACTTACAGAAAGTAATGAAAAGAACTTCAGAAAACTCATCTTTTGCAATAATCTGAGCTTTAAAGTCTCATGTTTCACGCCGAAGTGTTATCTGAGTGCACTGTCACTCTCCTGAACTGCCACATGCGAAGGGAATCTTCAGCTAATATTGGACTTGTGTTAGTGCTAGGACTGTGTGCTTCCATTATTAAACAACCTAAGCACCTGGCTTCAGGGATATGCACTAATAGCGCTATTTTGGGGCTTTATTTTAAAACTTTCATGGTGAATTTTTCAAGGTGACAGGTGTCACTGAGTGGCATAAATGGGAGCTGATACCTTAGTTCTTTTAGGGTGCCTGAAAATATCACCTTTGGCATGTATAGAGATACCAGTAATCCAGTGGCAGTTTCACACATGGGCAGTTTGTGGGCCTTTGTCATTGAAGTATGACTTGCAGAAATAGATATGCCTCTCTCAAACCTTTTCTGTCTTGTGCATTTAACAGTAACTGCTGTATAGCCTGGTACACTGGTTTTTCTCTGTTTCTCCTGCACTGAAGAAAATCACAATAATAAAGAATAATTCTGATACTTTTTTTTTTTTTTGCAGAACAGCAAGGGCAGCCTTTTCATTCTACCAGAAGCCTTTTTATTTATTAATTTTAAAATAGCCTGTTTTTCAAGATGAAAGTTGAAGGGCAGCAGTCATCACTTTAATGTATGATGCCAGTAAAGGCAATAGCTCCTGATAGGGAAACAAAAAAGTTAAGAGCAGGAGTTAAGAAAAGATCAAAATCTTTTGACTCTGTTATGTTTTTTCTCTGTCTGTAGCACAGTATACATTTGTATACATTTGTCTAGCTGTAACAAGGCCATATATACAGAGAGATATACAGAGCTACATTCAGAATAATAAGGTGAAAAATTAACATCAGAGCATGTATAAATGTCTTTATGATCTATTAATATTTAGGTGTAGTGTATTTATAGTTTTGTTGATATGTATTACATGCTACAGGTTTATAACATAACATGTAGAAGAAAAAAAAAGAAAGTGACAAATGAGACTCATCATGAATATTTTCCCTCAGACATGTGCTTCCAAAGGAACTGTACTAATTAGTACTGAGATTTTTAGGGGTGGAGGCATTATGGATAGACAGACATACACACAGGATAAGCTACACTGCCATTCCATCATGGTACTCTTGTGAATAAAGCGCAGCATTGCTGAGGGATATCTTGACAGATTCATAGTTTTGATTTTCTTTTAGTAGCCTCTTCAAGTGTTAATAAAAATATAAAAGTTTTATGTCTGTTGCAGAATTATTTGGAGTGCAGCCGTCTGCCATTGTGCTTCTGAGAATGTCAAATAGAACCTGAAGGGAAAGGTCATGGAGCTCAGCTCTCACAAATCAGATTTCTGTGCCAAAGGGAATAAGGTTTTCCACCTGTGCAGGGAGATTTTACACTCAACTGCACCCATGGTTTTCACCAAAGGAAATCAGTCAGCTTTGTATACGCGGTGGATGGGGCAGGGGATGTAGGTATTAATCACTGTGACAGACATCATGTCAGTCACAGCTGTCAGATAGACTTGTCACCAGTTTATGTTGTGCTTTGGAGGTGTTTAACAGAAATGGCTTTGTTAAAACTTTAAAGGCAGAAAAAAATTAAAGAGAGGATGAGGGCAAGGAGTGGGTAACAAAGGAAAAACTGGAGAACTAGTTCTGTACTGTGCAGTGCCTCTGTTTGATGGCACCTGGGGGACAGCATGCAGAGAAGTTGATCCAAAGTCATGACAAAAATCTCTGTTTGCCAGCAAAGACTTGAATTAGTTTATTTCAGTTGCTGCCGACTTGAAATTTCCCCATTTCTTTCTCTACAGTAAATAATTAAAATCATTAGTGCTTGTTGCCGTTGTGCTGCACCACATCATGTCACATTCCATAAGCACTTTGCTGTGAAATAATTGAATTGTGTTTTTCCAGAGACTTACTCATTCACAAGCCTGGCTCATGTATAAACAGAAAAGAAAGGGACAAAACCCTACCTCATATATCTGTGCCCTGTAACTCCCTAGTGGCTCCAGGAATTACATGTCCCTGGGAGGTTGGAATCCAGACCCAAAGCTTACAAGTTAACATTCAATACAGCAAATTTTTAAAATATTTTTATAGGATATTAATCTTTCACCCTGACCACTAAGAGCATATACCTGGTCCTGACACATGGTTGAACTGCATGGAACTTGTGTGATTCATATTTGCAAAAGGATGGGCTCTGGATTGTCATGGCTAATAATACTGTAAAAAATATATAAACCAGACTATTTCCTCCGCTGCTATAAATAGTCAGCTTTGCTGATGGAGCTGGGGATCTGTCAGTCCTGTCTGTTTGTGTACAGCTAAGTCACAACAGTGCTGCAGTTTGGACAAGATTTTTGAAGGGTGTAAGCAAAATAGAGACTATTTGTTCCTTTTATTTTTAGGGTGAAACAGACAAAGATCAGGTCTATATTTCAAAGCTTTTTCTAATAAAAGTATATGAAAAAAAAAAAGTCAACAATATCTGACAGAGCTGTGCTGGCAAAATCCTGAGTTTATTTGCTATTACAGCAGCCAAAGGCACCTTTTGCTGATGTACTTTAGTTTCAGGAACTGCTTTACACAAACAATTCAGAAATTTCCCTGTATTACTTTGTAGCTGATCATGTCTGTTTTGGACAAGGCTGAATTGTGTGGTTTTCTGTTCCAGATATATATATATTTGTCTCCATGTGTTACTGTATGAAAGAATCACAAAACAGACACAGGAGAGAGTGTATGCAGGGAAACCAGGTAAACTCTCTCTGTACCAGAGAGTTCCTTGGGGGCTCAAATCAATAAACTGCAGACATCAGAGAAGTGCACCACATTTCTTTCAAGAAGGATAATCTCAGGTGTAATAACAGCTGTGTTTTTTAAATGTGCAGGGGGAGGAGTGGGGAGAAAATCAGAGGTTTTTGCTTTTCTCCAGGCCTTTTATGCATAAGGGATAGCACCCAGCTGCTTTTGCTGAGTCTGTGCAAGTTGGACACTTCTGAAAGGAGACTTGTAATCGTCCAAGTGGCATAGACATTGGCTAAACCACAGCTACTGGGATATCTTGGGTGACAACAAATGAGTTTTGGGGTCTATATAGCATACATTTCAATATAGAAAACATGGGGAATTGAATGCATCTTTTGACACTCCAAAAGAGACACACAGTTTCAGAACTACTGACTTCCTACATGTCTTATTTAGAAAAGAGAGAGATTCAGGCTCACAGTTCTTCAGGAAGTAGGTTGAAGTTTTAGACACACATGTTTAGAAACATTCGATGAATGATTTGTAGCAACTTGAAATCAGAACTCAGGTGTGCCACTCATTGCTCAAGCCAATGGATTTTCCTGCCTCACATTAAGGTGCTGTGCCCTGTTAAGATATGGTGGAGGTGGGTTATCCTCAGTCATATAGCTGTAAGGGAGCTTACAGAAGCCACCAGTGCTGTCAGAATGGCACAGCAAAGTCATTTGAGCATCCTCCTGAAAATGAAGAGAGTTGCAATTATGGGTTTCCAAACATGTGAACCCAGACCTTAGGGGTTGAGAGCACAATGTGGATGACTGCAGTATCTCACCAGAGTGGCAAGGCTCACAGTCAGTTTTTATGTTTGGGGCATTTCTTACAGGGAAGGAGCTCTAATGAAGCACTGTCTATTTGTTTGTTTATATGCCTAGACCAGAAAGGCCAGCAGTTTAACAGCTTGAGCCTTGAAAGGGTACCATTGCCTCCAGTGTGTAGCATCAGGGTAGTTAAAGGTGTTCATTTTCAGTAAGCCCACCAGAAAATTCAGTGTCTCCAGGGCTGCAGGAAAGTTTGCTTAATTGGGCACTGTAAAGTCTACTTTCCCATGTTTCCCGTTTTAGAACTTAAATGTGTTATTTAAATTTACCCTCTGCCAGATACTCTGGGGTTTTTTTCTGCTTTCCTCTGTGTTTGAGACAATGATTCATCATAAATTGTCAGAGTCTAAACAGTAATACTGTGCCTTGATTTTATCAGGCTGTGATTCCCTTTTATTAAGTAACGAACACCATGGGTTAAAAGTCTGCATATCATCCTCTGACGGTGACCTGGACCCTTTTAAAAGCATTACTTGTAGGACATTCAATTCAGTCAGATGCATACTGATGAAAAAACAACCATCCAGAGCTCTCGTTGACTATGTACAGGCAAAGCTTGACAGCCCAGCATCAAACAAAAATTGATTTCAACCCCAAAAGTCAATATCTTGCTTTTGCAAAGGCACTTTGGCACTTGAGAGGAAAGTTTGCATGTAATGTACACATTTGATGAACAAAATATGGAGGAGATGCCTTGTTTGGACTTGACTTGGTGCACCTGTGGTTTTCTATAAGCAGCAAAGCCAATGAAGTGTTGATCTGTGCAGCTAGAGGGGAGCTTCAACTCATTTTACATGTGCACATGTAGCATCCAAGTGAGCCTGATTTTTTACATAATTAATCTAAACTAATGAAGTTTCTTAAGTACAGGTATGACCTGGTAATGTTTCAGAATGAAATATCAGTAGTTTATAAAGCCGAGACTTGTCAGTCAGTAACGAGACGCCCTTTTATCTGCTTCCTGATTTTGAGGTCTTCCGTTTCCACTTGCTGCTTGTTACAGTCTGTGAGATGAGGAATGACTGCATTTTTTACATATTGTATGCTGCTGGAAGTCAAGTTTATATTTCGATAGTTATGGAGTCTTTTTGCACTGATTCTGGTATGTGTAGCTTTATTCTAGCAATGTCTAAAATAGCTCTAGATAGTGTCTTCAGACATTCACAGGGACACTGAGTAGTGTTGTCATGAAAATTCACTACAGGTTTTATGTTCTACAACTTTTTTTGGTGCTCACTTATTGTAGCACTTACTATTGCTCATCTGAATGTCCGAGTCGCACATTTAGATGAACACTCAAAGCTCTTTACATCTATATGGGTAGTGTTCTTCTATTAAATAGTTTCCAGTGCTAGTGGGATTTTTCTGAACAAAAGACTGCACCATCTTTGCAATACAGGTGTGCACAGGAGGTTTTTCTCAGGCTTTAACATCCATAGTAGGTTGCATGTTTATGCATACAGCATTATAAAGTACTGATGAGATACAAGGCTGTGAAGATTGGGATTCAAAGAGTTCAACTTCAAGAAGACTGAACCAGAATACTCTCTAGAACCAGGACATACACACTGATGGTTCTAACTGCGTGAACTGAGGACTGTGCTTTTCTCTGGTGAGAGTCCTTAATCAAACAGCAGCTCCCTAGTATTCTATTACTTAAATAGAGTGTAAAACATCAAGGTAGTTTTCCCGTTGTCATTTTGTTACTTAATGGAGATTTTACTTCAGTTCTGTTTTCCTTTTATGTTTCAGTGTCATTTTGGGACTTAGCATTTTGAAAACCAGTGGCACAAGATGTTGCTACAGAAAAAGATGTATTTCACAGTATGGTGCAAACCTCTTGACAGTAGGAGAAGCTGGTATTAAGTCAAATTCAGTGGATAGACTTCTTAAGGGGAGATTCAGTCACTCAAGTTGTAACACTGATTCTAGTTTTTAAGTGTTAGTGAGAGAAAACAGTCATCTCTGCTCAGATAAATCATCTGCCTACTGAGTGGCCTGTTTCACTCCATCTCTATCACAATCCTGCGCAATGGCTTCCTCATTGGAGTACCCAACTGTCCTGTGGAGACAGAGACTGTTGTCAGACATTCCTTGGAGGAGGAAATTCTCCACAGTTTGCAGAATATCAGTAATAGTGCTGAGATGGACCTCCTTGGTACGGCAGAGGTGCCGCTTTTGCACGTTGCTTCGGCTCAGTCTGGATGTTACACATTCAGCTGGATTCTCTGCAAACAGGAGAAAAGCTGGGTCTGCACTTGATCCTGGCTGTCACCAGAAGCCACTAAGGTACCCTCCAAGCAGACAGCTCCTCCCATTTTTTCCATTATCCACTCATATTTTTCCATTATCTACCAAATTAGGGGTTAAATAGTCTGCTTGCTTTTCAGATACCATCAATGGCTTGTCATGTGTGAGATAGGGAACCTGTTTCTGGCAAGCAGTCTCACAACAGCAAACTACCTGTGCTGCCTACAAAGGTGCTGGATAAGACCCTGTTCAGTCTTTCATAGTCCCCCTGACCTTAGGTGGCTCATCAGATTAATGAGTGAAGCCCCCCAGCTTCCATACCCAGTGGCACCCAACGGGACAGGGTGATTTCAGCTGGCTGGTGGTGTGAGTGCTGTGAGTGTACATCTACAGCAGATTGGACTATGGTCCTGGATGGTCCTGGCTCTTAGCTGCTCTGTCAGTTGAATGCACAGTACATTATTTTAAAAAGATTGTGTCCTTTGCAAGGGGTGGCAGGATGGGGGTGGGAGGGCAGGGGATTTTTTTGTGTGTGGGTACAAGCACAATTGCCCAAAGTCATACTACCAAGTTAGTCATCACAGCTACTGTGGAGCTTGAGTTCAAGGGAGCACTGAGTGATTCATTCCACCTGGCACTATATACAGTGAGTAAAAAGAAATATTTCCTGTACCTAATCCAGACACCAGTCAGGCATCAGGCTGTCTGAATATGAGCAGACATACAAATGACAAATGTGTGGAGGAACAGGAGAAGCTGGGGAAAAAAATGAGAATGTATTTTTCACTCAGAGGTTAGCACATTTACCCTGAACACAATCCCAAAACCTAATGAATCAGAAAGTGTAATTGTTACATAGACTAATTTCAAAACAGAACTACTCATTAAAGATTAAGAGAGAGAAAAGGAACATGAGGTTCAGACCTTTTATTGAAATTTTGCCATATTAGCTCCTCCTTGGTAATTTTTTATAGTTCACATTTATTCAGTTCTTCATTCACAGGATTCTGTCAAGGCTCTCTAATGTGCACCAAGTACAAGCTTCATTAACTGTGTTATCTTTCAGCTGAGCTTTATCTGTGGTTACCAAGCCAGTGTTAATCAATGACATTTTAATGTTAAAAAATAAGGAAAAAACCACAAAAAACCCAAAACAAACAAACAACCAACAACAACAAAACAAACAAAAACAAACAAACAAACAAAAAAGGCAACTTGATTTCTTTTGGTGTTTTTTTGCATTCGGATTTCCAAAGTTTCATTACATTTGAATACAGACATATTTTATATTAGAGACACTTTGGATACCCATTAGAGAAAATGAGGCTTATGGGGCATTCATTAAGTTCTGGGCTATTTAGACTTTCACAGTTGACAGCCTATCTTCTAGAAATGTTGAACTTTATCTCTGGGATGCTCTTTCATTGGCACCTGGTGTCTAAGACTGAGAGGGCTCCTTTGCTATGGACAGTTCTCTTTTGCTGTCCCTTCAAGGCAAAACTCATCCTTAAACTGTATTGCTTGACTCTAAGAACTATCAGAAATTTGGATGGGTGGGATAGAGGTGTTTTACAAGGTGTTTGTTTTATTCCTTGGTATTTTGTTATTTTAGCTGATCCTTCTGAATAACATATGCCAGGTTTTTCATTGGAACAACAAGTAGAGAGCGGATGATAAAGTCTGTGCCTTTTTAGAAAGCAAAGAGGAAAATGCCTAGAATGAAAATATTGAAAATTAACTCTTTTGGAGTAAGCCAAGATAACTTAAAAATAGTCACAGTTAGCCATCTTATACTTGGTTAAGAAAGGTCTTGGGAGATCTTGTACAATGTGCAGTGGCCACGATGTCCTGCTCCTCTATAAAGTCTTCTGAATTCATGTGGTGCTGTTTTCCCAATAAGGCTTTCTGGTAGATGTAGAAAGCTTTATCAGGCTTCCCCTGTGTCCTGCCTACAGGGTGGGATCTGTAAAAATTCAATCTGCCTAAGAAGATATAAATATACAGGGTTCATATATAATATACAGCAGGATCAGAGCATCTTCCCAGTATGTAAGATCCATGCACAGACATAGTGTAAAAGAGCCATTGCAGCCAGCATTGAGGTTCTTCTTCCTGTGGGGAAATATAACCACACAGTTTATATCACTCAAACATTGTGGATCTAGTTAATAATCTTAGAATCATAGGTTTGGGTTGGAAGGAACCTTGAAGATCATCCAGTCTTTACCCTCCTGCCATGGTCAGGGACACCTTTCATTAGACCATATTGCTCGAAGCCCCATCCAACTTGACCTTGAACACTTCCAGGAATGGGACATCCGCAGCTTCTCCAAGCATGTTCAAATAAGGAGACAGTTGAAATTTTAGGAAATCAAGAAAGAATTTGTTTTGTGGGCTTCCATTATGCTTTGCAAATCCCTTAGGATGTTTGGTGACCACAGAGAGTAAGAACCTTAATAGGTCTTTTTGCATCAAAAAAAAATTCTGCGCAGCTGCAGTAATTTTCCGTAGGAAGATTTCATAACTTGTACTTTTGTCTACACTTTATTTCTAATGTCCCTTAGCTTGAGAAGAAGACAATAAAAAAGGGATTGTAAGACTAATTCTAGTCTAGTCTATATTCTAGTCTAATACATCTTGACTAATTCTAGTCAAGATGTATTAAATGCAGTAATACTCAGACATGACATAAGTGTTAAGAATTTGTATATGAAAGAAATTAAAAACATTCTGGAAGGAAAAGCTACCTAAATGTCAGAAAAAAAGAAATACAAGCTATAAAATCCTGTGAAAAATCACATAGACTGAAGTAAGATACATGTGCTGTCTTTGCTTAGCAAAGAAATCACAGAGGATATGCAAATAGGGAATGAAAATGGCACATTTTTACTTGATTCGAAAGCATTATCCATAATAGCATCTGCAATGTGTCTGCAATAATAGGGTGTAAATTGGAATTTACATAGCAGATCTTTGAAAGCAGGCTCTGACTCACAATGTGAAAATGGTGTCTCTAGTAAGCAAAGTCATCCAATGGCAGAAGAACTTCCCAGAGCATCTTTTGCATATTCCAGGATCTACCCATTTACCCCCTTTCTTGATTGCACAGAGTATTCATCTCAGGCGTGTAATGACAACTTGAATGGCTGGTCTTGGAAACCTCTGGTATGTTGCTCCTGAAAAGACAAGTCATTTTCTCTGGGCTGAATTATGTTCTTTTGAATGGTGATAGACTGACAGCCCTAAAAGCTGGAAACCCTCTATTTATGTTCATCTCCCTCAGCCTGGATTTAATAAACTGTTCCTGTCTTGGTTCCTGTCTGTTGAGTGGGAAAAGGGTCACTAATTCAACTGAGCCAGCAGCAGGATTCTTCCACTGTTCTTTTTATTACCTCCAAGGCTTCAATTAAACACCAGTCCCCAGTAGTATCCAGTCCAAGGATGACTGGGCATCTTGATCCACATGGTGTTGCAGAGCTGAGATCAGATCTGGTTTAGTTCTGATATTTCTTGTCTATACTCATTACTCTTCCCTTTAATTTGCTGGCTGATGTGCAAAATTTGTCAGAGCTAGTGTTAATTCAGAGTCCAGGATGGCATTATTAGTTTTGATTGAGCTTTGCTAAGTCAGACTTTTGAATAGTTCTTTAGATTCCCATGAAGAATCTGTCTGTCCAAATATAAATGACCAGTATAGACCTCTTTTTTTGAGCCTGTTGTTTTCTGATAATACTGACATAAAATAGAGAAAACAGCACTTTCCCAAATCTTCGTTCGCGAAGACTGGCCATGAAACTTTCATAACTTTTGTGCATGAGACTGAACTATTTTTCTAGCTGGCTGAGGGATCAATGCTGTGTCATTAAAACATATGGAACAAGGCTGTGTTACCCTTTTGAGTTTGATTTAGGATATATGGCATCCCAGCCTTCGTACTTTTTAGAAGTGCCTGCACATAAATGAATGCAGTATGGAAACACTCAAATCATGAACCTTAAAAGTATTTTACTTATGTTTTAGATCATCCTCCAAATCTTCAAAATCATTCAAGACTTAGAACTCCACCACCTCCAATATCACATGCTCACACTCCAAATCAACATCATGCAGCCTCTATCAATTCCCTAAACAGAGGGAACTTCACTCCACGCAGCAACCCCAGCCCAGCTCCTACGGACCACTCTCTTTCTGGAGAACAACCAGCCACTACTCAAGAGCCAGCCCATGCTCAGGACAACTGGTTACTTAACAGTAACATCCCACTGGAGACAAGGTAGGTCACTTTCTTTAGTACTTAAAATGTTCTGACTGTGTGTGCTAAGGATGTTATGGAAAGTACACACATCTGTAGAGCTAGCCTTCTAGTTTGTGAACTGGTGTTTGACTTATGTATTTTGAGTTGTATTTATTATTCCTTGTGTCTTTTTATTTGGACTAGGAGAAGAGGAAATTGCTCTTCTTTCATGAACTAAGATATTGTCTTTAACAGCCGTTCATAAGGTTATTTTCCTCATTTAAAATTGGAATCAGGATCATAGATTAAAACGTTCTTTGTTTTCTTTCTTTTATTTTCCTTTAATGTCTTTTCTTCCTATGTGGTAGGATAAATCAATATCCTATTTAAAAACCTGAAATCAGTCAGTATATTGAAAAGATTTAGCTTTCTAGCTGTGCCTCGTCAAGCAGGTACTTTTGCAGTACATCATCCAGGAAAAGTTGATCTTGTTTTACCTAATGAGGAGAGGTCAGCTGCTGCGTTTTATTGTCTTACAGTATTGCTTCAGCAAGCAAGAAACACTGGATAGCAGAGCATCAGTCAGTTAATGGTGCTTCCATTTAGCTCTTAAGTTCTGTTCCACCTAAGCAGCACATGAAGGGTGTGATAAGGATGCACTGAGTTGTTCTAGTTCATAGCTTTGTTCAGGTTCTCTGTAGGTTCTGGAAAAAAGAGTTCCCATACTACCTCAACCTCATTCCTTCCATCTGGAAGTGCTGTCGCACTTGTATTCTCCTGAGGTTTTGCTTCACCATTTCCTTTGCTACTGAGAAGCCAGTGGGGATGCTGCAGTCATGGTGCCTTTTTCTATCTGGAGAGGTCTTCCAAGCCTAAAACCTGGTGCATTTACTCAACTGTCTTTTTTCCTTCATTTGTCTAACCTTCTCAAACCATCAAGATTTTAGACAGCAAAAAACATACAGTAACTGAAAACTGAGACAGGGGCCAAATTTGTCCCACTGCTGCCTGTGGAAATCTCATTGAGAGCAGCAATAGCTGTGTCTGTATCCTGGGACAAATTGTACCCAGTTTTGCCAACTTCTGCTAAAAGAATGTTTTTAAAAATGAACACTTCTCAATCTTTTTGAGAATGAGCTGTGTCTGCTGGCCCTCTGAAACTTCCAAAACAGACCTCAATATCACATTTTATGGCATTTGAAGATAATTAATTTCTCTGCGACTTCTTGATTAAGAATACTCAACTAAGAACTGGATCCAAAAGATTAAGACAAAATTATAAGCAAGTAATGCAAGTGTGATTTGACAACAGTTTCAGTAATTATATTATGTTACTAATTCTCAAACATATATACCCAAGCAGAGTTTTATGTGTTATTTCTTCTTAAAATTGTATTTTAAAAAAACTTACGTGCCACTCCTGGACACCTTCTGGGATAATGCTCCTTAATTATGGTAGAAACCCTGTGCCTTTTTCTAAACTGGGTTGTAAATTCTTTGTAGAAGAGATAATACTGGTTTAGTAGTGCAAAGACATCCTCACATCTGACTGCAATGTCTCAGCAGCCACCACATTACAACTGAGAAGGAATGTCCTTGCTGCTGGATCAGTGGAGAAAAGTCAGAAATAAAAACTCTTTGCTATAAACACAATATGTCCATTTGTCCAATTCTGGTGGCAATCAGAGAGTGCTAGAGAGACAACTCTACCACATCTTATGCAGGAGTTCACAGACAGAACAATTATCTGGCTAGTCCTAGACTGTTCCTGTTAAATTGTAAATTAGTACATCCTTAAGGGCTGTCCTCATTTATTCTCTGTGAAATCATTGTGGGTGAAATTTATTCAAGATCTGAAGCAGACTGCTCTTTCTGCAGTTTGGGTTGGTCCCCTTATTGCTGTCAGACTGGAAGTGCACTTTCTGCATCATTTAATGATTTCACTTGCATCACAGATCAGTGACATTTGTACTTGATCCTCAATCTAACCATTTTATTAATTTGGTAGAAAACAGGTTATTTCAAGACTGATGTTGAGGCTTTCAACACGTTGCTTGAAATGGCATAATTTTGCCCAGTGTTCCTTTAGACAACAAGTATTTTGGAAAATAATGTGTAATTTTATGCCAAATAGCAAATGATCATGACTGACTGTTTCTTCGCTTATGCAGCATTAAGAAAATAAAATGTGTTATTATGGTGTCATAAAGCGAGGAGGCTGTGCTGCATAGATGAACAGTAAATCTGTGACTAATCTCCTCCACTCTGACAGTCTACTCTTCTGACATGCAGAGGTCTTCCATTTCCCTCAATGGGAATTCTGTAGGCATAAAAGACCAAGCTTCAGAGCTGGTTAGCGGACTCAGATGTCCAATTCCATCTCTTCCATGAAGCTGATCTGCCCCACTACAAAGATTTTTAGAACCAAAAAAAAAAAGACCATCACCTAAGAGAATAAAATACTTAGTATGTAAAAATATAAATCCTGGCCCAGAGACATTAATCCAAGAATTAAGGCTTTTGAAGTTAGGAGATTATAGTAATCTCATGTCGAAAATGGAATTGTATTTCTGTTGAATATCCGTTGGTTTTTTTTAATTCCATATTGGTCAACAGAGAGAGAGAAAACATGAAGAAAAAGCTGCATCTTTTAAACAGGGATTGTCACAGGCTGTGAAACTTGCCTGCACTTACAGACTTTAAGCAGCCCAGAGTTTGAAGAGACTTGATTTTGACTGCCATGGACTTCAGGCACTATTCAGAACTGGGAATTTAGAATGGTTTGTCACTGCCTGGAAATTTCCATACTGTAATGCAAAGGCAAGCAGAGATGTGTAGTACAAGTATTCAACTGACAGGATAAGCATATCTGAGATTTTATATGTTGCAAGAGGAAGAGCCCCTCCTCTTCTCTCCCTCCTTTTCATTAGTTTCCCTTTACTCCCTTTTCTCTGTTTCTCCTTTCTCCTCTTTCTTTTCCTGTCTGCTCCCTTTTTTGTTGCTTTAAAAGCCATGTATTATCAAGGTTGTGATGAGAAGATCTTTGCTCAGCAGTCACTCCTGACAGGTAAGTCAGTTCCCCCCATATTTATTCCTCAGTCTTCTTTTTCCTGTGGCCTCCTTTCTGTTCCTTTACCTTTGACCATGTGGGAACAAATAAATGCCAACTAGGTGAACGTTTAGTTGACAAACCAGCAGTTTTCAGGAGACTTCCATTCCCAGGAAATTTCGTGTGGTAATATGTAAGGTCAGATTTCTGCCACCACAACTCCTAATGAGAAAGGAGAGTGTTTTGTAACTAGCCAGCGATTCACAGGTGATCTCCAAGGGAGCAGACCCTGTCCAGCCTTCAGTGAGGAGGACAGTCATGCATCAGTCACCTTGGTGACCCAGCGACCTCTCTGTTACAGATGCATACATTATGAGATTATATAACCCTCCCCTCTTCTGTTTTATTGACAATCCACAACTGAAATTCATGGAACCAATTTGACATGGATTTTAACTACTGATGAACTTTTATTGATTGGTGTGTTGCTAGAAGCCTTGCCTCTTACTCATTAAATGCTCAGTGCATGCACATATGTTGCTTCTTTTTGCATTGAACTCAACATCCAGCCTTTCCTGCATTCCCAGGGAATGTGAGGAAGCCGCGAACACTTGGGGATGGATGGATGTCTCAAGTGCTATGGCACACAGCTCATGCATGTTGATCCACTTTACTCCAAAGCTATGAATAGGAGTCACTTCACTTTTATTTAGATAAAGGAGTAGATCTGTACTGTCAAAGCAGCCTGGAGGCCTCCAAAAGCGGGGAGTTGAGCTAAATGAGTGCTGGCATTAAGCAGCAGGAAGAGGAGGGATTAGAAATGAAAATTAAAGTTCAGGACATTTTAGAAGAGACAGTATCAAGGTTTGTATAATGTGACAGGACTGGTTTCTCATGGTTTAGCATGTTATCCTTAATCCAGTTTATCTGACAGAGGAATTCTTGTTTATGTCAGTTACATCCTCTAAGCTCTTAATTCTGTGTAAGTGATAAAGTGTCACAATGCTATTATGTTTGGTTTGTTGGTTTTTTTTTTCTAGTTTTGACCAGGAGATTTATTCACATTCAGGTTTAGATTCAGTTTTGATGCTAAAAGCAGACATGGGCAAAATCAGGACTGTTTTTTTTTAAAAAAACAAGGGAAGAATGTTCTTTTGCCAGGTCCTGAGAAACAAGCCTGAAGGTGAGAAAGACACAGTCTGTTCCCAGCTGTGCCTCTGACTTAATTCTTTATGTTCTACTATTCTCCTCAAAAAGTACAAAACAGTTCACCATTTATAGGTTAAAATGTGATTCATGCTGGGGAGGACAGATGCTGCAAAGTGCCACTATTGTGTGCAAGGTCAATCCCAGGCATTTTCATGTGCAGGCATGAAATAAGCAAGGTATCTTGCTTATTGCCTGTTTATAGCCAGATTATAGCCAATACTCTCGTATTGGAATTTGGGTTACAACTTAACCTGTTTCTAGCTTCTATCTGCTTATCACTGAGACACTTTCCTTGGAATACTCATATTGAGCAAAACTTGCATTTTGAGACTTCTAAATAGGAAGTTATTGCTCCACAAAGGAAAACAAATTAATCAAATTGGTAACTAAAATGTTCTTCAAATCCAAAACTGAAACTAAAGCAAAGGAGTGGCAGATTTTTTGCTAGAAATCCATAAGAATGTTAGATGCAAGTGTGCTACCAAAGTATTGGCCCAAGTGGGATATAGATACTGTACTGTACCTTTTCAGAGTAACAGTAATATAGATGGAAGAGTATAACCAGATTACATCTGTGCTGGATTGAAATCTGCTCCTTCGAATCCAGCAGTTCGAAGGTTTCACATGTCACTGGCAATAAATAATGTGAAATGAGCAAAAACATCAACTTTTTTTTATACATGCACATGGGCGTGTGTGCTTATATGTGTGTATATGCATATATATAGTGTATATATAAAGAAGTGAACATTCTTAAAAGCTATATATGTATATGTGTAGCCTCTTATACATATAAATATATGGTCCATCATTCTAATTCCATTCACAACTGCACTATAACCATTGTGGTTTATAAAATCACACTTCATATGTGCATGACTCACTGGCTTCATTCATGTTTCCATATGTATGTAGAAACATAGCAAAGCAGACATTCCTAGAGACATTGCAGGACAACCTCATTGAGATGGACATTCTCACCTCCTCCCGACATGACGGTGCTTACAATGATGGGTATGTGACACTTACGTGGTCTTCCTGTTTACTGTACAGTCATTATGATCCTTGCATGAAAGCATTTGGTCATATCAGTGATGTTTAAAGGCAACACCACTGCTGCCCTCTTCCAAGATGGCTTTGAAAAAATGAAGTTCTGGGGCTTGGAGCATTGTGTCCTGTACATATTAATGGCAGACTCATTAATATGCTGGTGAGCCACAGCATGCCATTTGCTTTTTCTTCCCTTGTTGTTTTGAAA
Source organism: Pseudopipra pipra (assembly GCF_036250125.1). NCBI lineage: Eukaryota > Metazoa > Chordata > Aves > Passeriformes > Pipridae > Pseudopipra > Pseudopipra pipra. Next base: position 31,742,736 of record NC_087550.1, on the reverse strand, counting down.
GTCATTTCATTAGTAAGAAGTACCTACAGCAATTTCAAGTCCCATATTAACTAAGATTAATTTAATTTTCATAAAAATCTTAAACCATTATTGCGCAGGCAGCCTGATACTTCATTATTAAACTGATGTCTTCCACATACCTTATCTGACAAGTGTCTGCTAGTGGTTTATGTAAGCCAAGCCTTTGAGTTTGACTTACCCACCCATTCTGGCATCTTCACTTAACTTTTGATCACTCGACTTTTAAGTTATAATCAGCTTTTAACTTGATACTTAGTGCCGAAACTGTTGAACCTTGTGTTGGCAGTTTCTAATTTGCTAGCCATTATTTACAGATCTTTTTGGTGTACTTGAACACTGCAGGTACCTCTTTGCTCAGAACAGATACATTTCTGTCTAAATAAATACTTTTCAAAACACAGGATAGTATCTGACTTATTATAAAAATCAATGTTTTTATGTAGAGCATTAGTAGAAATAAAGGATCTTTCTCTAATGCTCAGCAGTCATGCTTAGAGTAACAATAAAACCATGGCTGTAGTACTACAAACATCTATTTTGGAGAATTATGTTTTGCTTTTTACTGGACAAACTAGTGGCTTTTCTGCATGGTGATGTTTCTGTATGTGACATTTCCCGCTGTGACTGCACGAGTGACTTCATGGGGAAAACAGAGTCACATCTTCATCTGGTGTTAGCCACTGGCTTGACTGACTCTCAAGGATCCATGCTGATTGCATTTGCTCTGGCTGCAAATCTGGCCCCATAAACCATGGCAGAATGTGCAAAGTGCGTTGGGGCTGTTTTTCAGTCCTCACAAGCTGCATTTTTGTTTTACATCAGCATGGTGATAGATGAGTCAGATCCATTTCCCAGGTTTCATTCCCAGAATTTGAATGCCTTGTACATCACGGTGTCCCACCAAAATCAGGTTTTTCATTTAGGATTCCTGTGGACAGAACTCCCACTGGGACATATCATTTCAGGAACTCATGAACTTCAGTGTGTTCTTTTTGTGCTGACTTTCATGAGTCTCGCATGAGGTGCTCATAGGCTGGCGCTCAGGCTGCATTTGTCATAATGGGCAAAATACGGTGCCTCCCAATGTCACTGGACAGGAAATGCTGTTGTCTTTGACAGTAATTCACACTTTTTTAAAGGTAGGCATCAAACTAAGGTGCTCTGGACTGCTTTCTGGAAGCAGGTGCCTCTCCCCACTAGCGATATACAGGACTCTGATGCTTTTAGCCATGCCATTGTCCAGTACTTAAATTTGCTGTGTGGGGACAGTGTGAATATTCCCCTCTGTGACAATTTGGGTGCTCTGGAATGGCTTAAGCTCTCTTTCCCCATCTCCGTTCACCGATGCCACACAAAAAACGCTCTCATGCAGTGATCAGTGAATAGATAAATGCCCCCCTCTTTAATCTGACCTACACTCCTCTTCAGCCTCTGTAGGGCATTTCTGTGGGAGTGTGAGCAGGCTCCCAGTTCTGCCCGTGCCACCAGTCTGTCGTAGCTGTGCTTGGGATATTCATCTCACTCTAATGCCAGCTCTTCCACAGAGGGGACTCCTGCCCTTGAAGAGTTCTCTGTGGCATTGTTGGCACTGTGATTTTTTGTTTGGTTTTGTTTTCCTTTACTCTGTGTGACTTGCCTTTGATTTTTATTCTTCTCTTTTGTGCATGCCGTTCATGTCCGTAGCCAGCATTTTGTGAAGCTTCTTTCCTCGTCCTGGCAGTAGTCGCCATTCTCCCACCCCACGTCTCCCTTGGCATCGATTTGTCTGAGGAGTCACTTGCTGTTGGTCTTTCTTCCCTCAGGCACTTCCTGTTCAAACCTGGAGGCACTTCTCCCCTTTTTTGTACAACATCGCCGGGATATCCCCTGACGTCCAGCACTGTGTACTCACCTCCCCCTAGGCCCCTTCCCAGAAGTACCTTTTCTAGGCCTGCCTTTAACCTGAAGAAACCCTATAAGTACTGTAACTGGAAATGTGCTGCTCTGAGTGCTATTGTCATCTCAGTCACGCTGGTGATCCTGCTGGCCTATTTCATAGGTAAGCTCGTTTCTGTTTGTTTTTCTTCTTTTTATTTCATTTCTCTACAAACCTCCTATGGTGCTAATGTTTGGGAAGCAAAGGGTCAAGACTGTGGTACAGAGTGGTAGGGAAATAAGGCCTCTGTTGACTTAATTGTGGTTGCAGTGTTATGCAGTGTTATGGTAGGAAGCTTAACATATGTCATAGAGCCAGAAGAGCTTAGTAAAACGTGAGTCATATGTTGTGCTCCCTTCAATGTCATGGACTGTTTACATCCTGCAGAGGAAAGTGTACCTGGAGTGAGACAAACCCACCAGGTTTTCTCTAAGCAGCCCATTAAAACAGACGGTGAAGTCTGTGTCCCAGTCACATCCACGTCCATGGGAGTTGACCTTGATGGGACAGGGTCAGAACCAAGATTCTGATCCACAAAAATGTGTTTTAATTCTATCATTTGGTGACACATCCATTTTAGTGACATTTAAGCAATTATATTGAAGTTCACAGGATGACCAAGAGGATGAAGAAGGACTGGGTTTACACTGTGGTTCAACAGAGGCTGTTTAGAATAGGGGAAGCAGGTGAAATTTGCTTCTCAGGTGGAGAAGCAGTGGATTTTTCTTGCACTGTGCATGATCTGAACTTCTTTTGTTTGTGAGGTTTGTCAGTGTTCATTGAAAAACAGCATTCTTTCTGTATGTTGCAAAAGTAGTTGAACTACTAGAAGTGAGAATTGTATTTTTAAGCCCGTAAAGTTGTAGTGTTAGCATTACTTTTTCTTCAGTCAGATGTGATATTTGTGTTAAAAATGTCTTACAAAAGTCCATTCCTAGACTTCTGTGTTAAACTGTCAGTGGTGCAAGCTCTAGTTGTCAGACACTTTTAGATATGATCATGGGTAAAAGAGCCCGTTTCTCATGGCACAAATGAGTCTTTTTGATTTCACTGTGACTTCCTGTACACTAATGATCTATAAAAGGTTGTGGTTAGAGTTACAAATCTTAGTCTGGATTGAAAGATTTTTGCTTTTATTTCACGTGAGTATAATTAGCACTACCACAAAGGATTGCTTTTACTGTGTTCCTTTTATGTACAGTTCTTTAATGACGGATACTTTTCCACTTCTGCCTTGCTCATATTCTGGTCACTTTTATGTCTCCTGTAAGAGGAGCAGGAATGATTAATTAACCAACATTAAATCAGCAGCAGTTTGATGAAATATGCAGTCAGTTTTCATCATTTGCTATGTACATTTGGACTCACCTTTCTCATTTGTCTGGTATTCTCCTTATGCCCTGAACATGGTTCCTTTGGACATTATCTCAGTGTGTCAGAGGAGAATCATTATAACTCAGCATAGAGGTGCCTGTAAATTCTGAAGGAGGATGTGTGTGTTATTTGATAGATTGAGAGGAGTTGGGTTTGCCACTCGTTATCCTTGAACTCAGCTCCCTTTTTCAGTGTTCTCAAAAGATCACGCTCCTGCTTAAAATCACAGTTAGTGTTGTTAAAAGGTAGGTCCACTGAGTGCCCTCCCATCCTTTTTTTGTCTCCATTCAGATGAATTCTGTGGCATTCACTAGACTCCATGGATGGCTGGCAAGGTGCCAGAAATGTTTATCAGGTTGAACCGCTGTAATTATGGGTCATAATTACTAATTTCTAAAGGAACTATCAATTATTAAAAATCAAATTCGATGGTTCAGTTCAGCATAAACATATTTAGCAAAGATTGTCTCTACCAGACCCAGTGTTCTAATCAACAAGCAAAAAGGCAGATATTTAATTAGATTTTGATGAAAAATTGTGTTTAATTTCAAGTATAATCAATTATTAATTACTGTAATGAGTGACTCTGGCGGGGTTTACTAATTAACTCATTTAAAAATTATGAATAACCTTTTCATTTGTAATTATTTTTTACATCCTGTCAAGTTGCAGATGAGATTTGTATCACCTAACCCAAAAGGAAAAAAATTAATCAGGGAGTCAAAATGTTTGTACTTTCACTAAGTTAAGCTGAGACATTTTGCATTCTGATATAAACTGCGCGGTTCTTAAGAGGACCTTGTTTATTCTTTTAAATAGCCTGATCTGTTTACAAAACAAATTGCTCTTTTTCTCCAATTTTATGTTTCCCCCCCCCTATATTTGCATAGTTGCATTTTCTTACAGATGCTATTTCTCATTTAAGCAGTATCTTGCTCTCTTTGATGTCATGGGGACAATGTGAATGGTAAGATATAACTTAATCATGAATATAAGGTCTAATCTGTATAACAGCTCATGAGTGTTGGGAACTTTAATACTTTCTGTCTGCTCTTGTTAGTTAAAACAACCACAGAAATTATCTTTTTAATGACCATTTTCATCCTCCAGAGCAAACTGAGGTCATTGGAAAGGCTCCCATTTAAGTGAATGGGCTTTGGATCAAGCCCCATGGCAGTGGCTTGGCATGTAATCTAATTATTTGTACACTGATTGGTTAATGGCAATCCTTCAGAATAGTATCTAGACCTTAAGAATGTTCCTCACAGCATCAGACACATCACCATCCTCTGTTTAAATATTAGAGTATTGCACTAATATTAGAATATGAGAATATTAGAATATTGCATTAGAATAATAGCACATTGCAGGCCTTACCTTCCTGCAGAAGTGTGTGGAGCTACAAATATCAAGAGATACATGAGAGACTCTGCTGTGGGCAGTACTTTTTGTGTGACAGATGCTCAGACACAACTGTGATGGGCAACTGTCTGGGGCAGGCAGAGCCATATGGAAACAACAAGGCATTGTGTCCTTTCTGAAGTTCTTTGCTAAAGCCAGTTCAGTTTTGAAATTCATCTGGAGCACTTATTAAATCATTTGTTTGAGGCTAAAAGGCAGAGTTTCTACTATTTTATGTAAGTCTTTATGGTATTTAGCAGTCTGAGGTGCATTTATCTCACTGAGCTGTTTCAAAGAAGAGGAGAGGAGGCATTAGTAGACATCCATGACAGCTGAATGTCTGGTATCATGTGTCCACACTGTGATCAAGCTGAAGGTTTTACAGGGCTGAGTGAGTCACTGGTCTAGAGAGATAATGACAAACAAAATATAACAGGGTGTATTAAACATCAGAAGCTGGTTTTTATTTGAATTAAACAGCTTTTGATTGACTTGTTGCCACCTTTTCAAATATTCAGACACCACAGTGAGGTGGTGGCAACAATGCCTGTCAGTGTTTTGTGCACACATGGCTTATGCAAATCTCGGCAGAAGCTTGTCTTGTGGTGTGAGAGCACTGAAGAGAAAAACAGGGGTAGATCAGGGCTGTAACATTAAAATGATGGAACCATTGAAATCAAAAGCCTCTTTGAGCAGCTTGTAACTGCCCTGCTATTCTAGGAGGTCATGAAGAGACATCACTTTAAAATTAAATCCCCTGTTTTAGGAATGTCCATTCAATAGACACCTAAAAAAGGAAAATTTTCATGGCTGTTGCTGGGATGTGACGGGGTCCATATACCATTAAGCTCTGCCTTGGAGGGCTAATTTCTAGCAAGATTATGGCAGAGCTAATACCGTGAGGTATGTTGCTATCCAAATACTTTTCCAGCAGTTTCTGTATCTGGTAGATGCCAGACCTGGTAGCAGAACATTGTGAAGAGTCTCTGACATTGCTGTACTGTTTGGGAGGAAGATTTCTGAGTTTAGAAACAGAAAAGACCTGTTTACTTGTCCAGATCTCCATGCCCAGCAGCTGTTTGGCTAGATCCATGGAACAGTTTCTAAATGAATTAGTGATGGAGAATAGTTTCTGCCTGCTTAAACAGGAGGTATTATCCTCTGCCTGATGTATATTCCAGACTAGATGGGAGTACAATTTGACGTAGTTAGGCACTTGCAATTTTCCTGTACTTAAGCATGTGCTGCGGTCGCATTGCATGAACAGCAAGAAAGATGGGCATTTGATTTAGATTAAAGTTAGGGCTGGAAAACATATTATGAAGCCAAAACAGTCATTCCTTTTTATTGGAGTCAGAGCTCTCTACTTTTCAGTTCTGTGTTCATTTGAACTCTGTACAGATGCAGCTTCACTTAAAGAACAGTGTTTCTTGCTGCAGGCAAAAGGCTTTGACAGTAAAAGTGTGTTAGGACTATGATGTGTTTATAAAGTGTCTTTTGTTTTATTGTCTAAGAATCACCCTGAAAGCTAATTTTAGCTCAGTTTGTCCATGATTCTTTGATGCTATGGAGAAAACACAATTTAAAGCAGTTCTCCAAAGCTCTTAACAATCTAACTAGTTAGCTATGATGTATAGTATACTAATTACCATGGTGTTTACATGCCACTAGAGATCCATAGGAAAAGTTAATTATTAAACCTGATCCATATCTATAGATCCTACATTTATACCTTCATATTAAGATTTTTATTCATATTAAAATATAAACCAATTTATTACCCTGCCAACAAGCTTCTTTCACTTTCTGCTTTAATATTTCTTTCCTGATCCCAGATTAAGTTCTATTTTGCTACTCTTGATGTTTGTTCTTTTGATTTACAAGGATTGTAAATGAAAATTTTTGAATGTTTTCTATTTCTGTCTTGTCTTAGATAAAAGGCAGAAATGGAAGCTAAGCAATCTGTTATAGCATCTAGCAAAGCCTTTATGTTAACAGGAGCTTTGTGGACCTTTCTTGGTTCTTTCACATCTTCACAAAATCACTGTGATAAGCTCATGTAGTAACTGTGGGTCTCATTTACTTAATTTTATCCTTAATCTATAAAAATGCCAGATCCAGTCTGAAAGATGCTGTAGTGTTATCAGTAATATATTTTCTGTACTATAGAAGTTTGTGAAACATAACCATTTCAGGACATTGGTTGAAAGGGACCCAGCACTACCATTTTTATCATTTATAGTAGAACTTGAATATGTGGGGTTTATTAAACCCCACATTTTTATTAAAACTGGCTCTTTTTGTACAAAATGCAGACATGATTAGTGCCACTCCATCACTGAGTGGTACAGCTTAAATGACATCTGGCTCTTCCTTTCATACACCATGGCATTTGAGAAATACAAGCCATATTCTTCTTGTGCACATGCTCCTCTTAAACTGTAGCAACTCCATTTCCTTTAGCACTGGTTCCAACGCATTCAGAGTCAGTGGCATTGCACCCAGTGCCTGCAACAGGAGCTGGAATAACCCTGGAAAAGTCTGCATATATTTTTATATATTCTTGGTTCTGGAGATTGACCTGACTAAAGACAGAATATAAATCTGTATATATGTTGATCCTTCAATCCAGTCTTGAATGATCGTTTTTGTTGTTGAGCTCCAAATTTTTCCACTGTAAATTATCTCAGGAAGGCTAAGACATGAAAATAGTCTCAACCTCATGGAGAGATGCCATCAACCTGATGTGTGATCAAGCTTCTGTGTGATCATTCAAAAGTGCATGGAGTTGCAGAAATCTTTTTCCATCTTTTGTTCTGTAGCAGAGAGATGGGAAGATCACAGAGCTCTGTGTTAGCCTTAGTCACACTTCACTATAGTAGAGAACCAGTGAGGGCATCTGCTGTGTGTAAAGCCTCCAAGAGGCTGGTGAGTAGCAGTGAGCTCAGGAAAGCTGCCTGTGGGAATCTGGCAAAAGAGACTTTACTGGGCCAGATCCATAATGAAATAGTGAATCACTGAAATGCTTCAGCTCCATCACTTCACTAAAATTCCCCCATCTCCCTCTCCACATGCATGCACACACAGAAAGTAACCATCAGAGGAATGAGGAAGACACAAAATGAAATTAATGGCTTTAAACTGGAAGAGACTAGGTTTAGATTAGATATTGGGAAGAAATTCTTCACTGTGAGAGTGGCGAGGCACTGGCACAGGTTGCCCGGAGAAGGGGAGGCTGCCCCATCTCTGGGAAGTATTCAAGGCCAAGTTGGATGGGGCTTGGGGCAGTCTGGTGTAGTGGAAGGTGCCCTTGCCCATGGGTTGGAACTAGATGACCTTTAAGGTCCCTTCCAACCCAAACCATTCAAGGATTCTATGAAAATTAAAACCATGATGGCATATATTCAGTCTTGTATTTCCCCCTGTTTTGTTGTCTTTTGTTCCAGCTTTAAGTGCATGGTGGTATGAATTATAACTCATATCTTTTATTTTTCCTCACCTGCAAAGTCAGCAAGAGCTCTTTGATTATTAGGGAATTGGGTGCATCTTTTTTTTGCTTTGAATTTTCCATTGTATGTTTGGATAGCAGCTACTGTTGGCTTTATAATTTAGAGTAAAGGAAGTACAAGTGATTTATCCGCATCTTTAAAAAAAGGTTATAAAGGTACAAGATCCCACTTTAAAGCTATTCTTGTGAAGATCAATTCATTCACGTGGGTGTTAAAACCTCGCCATAGAAACTCCATTAAAGAACATTCACTGTTTCAATCTAAGATCTGTAACCTGACATTAAAAGTGTTGTGATTGGAGAAATACATCATGATGTAGATGCTATTGAAAGAATCACAGAATTATTTTGATTGGAAAAAACCTCTAAGATCATTGTGTCCAACCTTTGATGGATCATGACCATGTCAACTAAACTATAGCACGAAGTGCCACATCCAGTTTCTTGAACGCCTCCAGGGATGGTGACTCCACCACGTCCCTGAGCAGTCTATTCCAGTGCTTAACAACCCTTTCCATGAAGAAATTCTTCCTAATGTCCCACCTGAACCTCTCCTGGCACAGCTTGAGGCCCTGTCCTCTTGTCCTGTCATGAGTTACCTGGGGGAAGAGGCTGACCCCCACCGTGCTACAATGTCCTTTCAGATAGTTGCAGAGAGTGATAAGATCTCCCCTGAGCCTCCTTTTCTCCAGGGTAGACAACCTCAGCTCCCTCAATTGCTCCTCATAGGCATATTACTATTGGGAAGTATTAAAATGTAGGTATTCCATTTGATGACAATGTGTTCTGAACTTGGCGGCAAAATTCCTGCTTTGCAAAGTGGTTAGTACTTCTTCAAAGTCAAGAGTTATAAAGATCCTGGTCAAGTCTGCATCTTTTCTCAACTAATTAAGTGTTTATTGGAGACAGGAAGAATTATGAGGATTCCCATAATTTTCATTTTAAATTCTTTTCTCAATTTTCAGTGTTAAAATCCGTAAGCACTCTCACATCATGTAGGCTGACCTCTTCAGACACTGAAGGCTAGCAAACTCCAGCCACTTTACCATCTTTACACAGTAAGCCGCATACCTACTTCAGTTTTTTCCCAACTTATATGTATAAGGATCTCATTAGCTCTTTTTGGCTATAAAAATTATATTAAAATATTGTTATACAGCATTCTTGTACTTACTCCTTAAGTAATTTTCACTCTCTGCTTTTCAGTTGCCAGTGTCCCATTTCACAGACACAATTTGCTATCCATTATCTGAAGCATGTAAGGTGGCCTTTGACACTTTTTGTTTGAATCATTCAAATTTAGAAACTGCCCAGCTCTTCTATTTATCTGTTCTGTCCTCATCATTGTATTTGTCACTTGAATAGTGTTTGAGTCATCTACATGTTTAGTGATCCATGATTTTATATTTGCTTATGTAACACTGATGTAAACATTGAATAATTTCAGGTTGACTGTCAGTTGTTGAATTTCACAAGAAATTGTAACATATGATGGTTATTCACCAGCAATGATAATACTAAGGTCTTTCAGTTAGTTTTAAAATGCATGTATAAATTGCTCTTTACCATTGGAAAGTGCTTGTTTCTTAAGTCAAATGAAATTAAATCAAATGTCTTACTAACCTGTAATCTTGTCCAAAAATTAGTGACTGTTTTTCAAGATCTGTTTTTCAGAAAAGCAATACTATTGGCCTGAGCTACCACATTCATGTTCTTTATTCTGTATCAGTTTAATTCTGTGTTATGTTTTCCATTACTTTGTCTGTAATAGAGGTCAGACTGCCCAATCCAAGTGACTTGCATCCTCTTCTTTTCCCTTCTTAAATATTTGTACAGCATCAACCCTGGTAGCTGGTTCAGTATTAATCAGTGAGTCAGATTCCTCTTCTGCTGTATCATTTACTGGGTAAAAGTTAAATGAGCCTGCAGATTTAAAAATGTTTGTCCTTGAATAGATGTAGTTTAATATAATTCCTAGTTATTAATAGACTGGAAAAAAACTTATTTCCTGTGAATTAATTACATTATTGTAGTTATTTTAAATAACTAGAACAAAAATTCTTACTGAACACTTCAACCTTTATTATAACATTATTAACAATTTCCCCATCTCCATCAAGTAAATAGCTATATCGTTGATCAGTTTGCTAGGTTTCAGTACACTTAAAAAAGTGTTCTGTTGTTCTTTTTTTAATTCCAAGCCATTTATTTTCTCTTCATGTCCTCAGCTTCTTTTCACCTCTCTGCATGGTTTTAGATTTATATAGATTACTCTTTGTTTCCCTATTGTTCTGGGCTTTTATATATCACTTTTTTTATTTCTACTTATTGTTTTATTTTGACACTGAATGAAGAGGTCCTTTTGTCAAAGTCTGATCCTCTTTCATCATTGCAGGATCATTAGAAGAATGCCTTCCCTTTAGAAGTAGTCCAGCAATATGACTGATTCTTTAACTAGTCGAAAGCAGGTTGAGGCTGTATATCCAGAGGGCTCGTCTGATCTGGGAGTCTCTATCAGTGTGCCATGAAACCACACATTAGTTAGCCCTTTAGATGCCTGATCCTTTTGTAAAATTGAGAATCTTTAATACAAAGAGAGATTAATTTAATTCCATCTGTTTTTATTAAATGGCAAGATACAGGCTCTCAGCCCATAAGCTTTTATCAGTTGCTTTTAGTGAGGTTTTATAGCTGCTATAAGCCCCCAGAAAAGAAAATAACAGCAGGCTGACTCCAGAAGTGCTGGCCTTGCCTTTATGACAGTGGCACAGATGTGGTGCTGTAATCTTTATTTCACAGCTTTGATTGACCTTTGCACACAGATACTGAAAAAGAATCAATTTTACGGATCTTAATATCTCATGGAAGGAGTTCTCCTCTAGTCCATGTTTTTATTTCATACTAATTAGTGTGAAGGAACATAATTTAATTACAGTTAAGTGGAGACAGAGAATTGTTTGCCATAATGGTTTTTTTTTTTCAGTGTTTTTAAATACCATACATTTTTGTGGGTAACTAGTCATAGAGTAATCTCAATTAGGGATGTCACTGACAGTGAAAAATATTCCTCAGTTATAGTTTAGTGTTTCTCTCCCGTCCTTTTCTAGCATAAATTAGAAGATGGCTTCAAAGCCTGCTTTGCAGCCAGGTCATGCATTTCTGTTGGGTATGTGAAGGGATACATTTTTTGGAGGTTTTTACCTGTAGTTAAAGTAGTTAAAGGGTGAAGTGTTGTTGTTAAGTATACTGCCCAGACAACATACTAGGTGACCTGTAAAATAATGAACAAAAGGTCCAATCTACTCTTTCCCACTCTGTTAAGATTTCAAACCACTTCTTATGCTGAAACTTAAAATCTCCAAAAGGACCACTTACACACTTCCCCTTGTGATACTGGAGTCTGATGCACAATGGATAGTTAGAGGTTGTTGAATCTTTGTCTTTCAATGAAAACCTATAAACATCATCACCAGCTTTTCCTATCTTCCTCTCTATTTGATTTTATCATACTGTAACTTTCAAACCTGTCCTTATTGCAATCAGAGGCTTTTGCCTAGAAAGATGATGAGAACAGCATATGTTGGATGTTTTCAAATATGATAGCACATGACACAGCAGCAGCATCACACCTTGCTTGCCTAGTACAACTGTAGCATCACTTTGTTATGCAAAGAGACTCTTTAAAAAGCAAAGCAGAACCAGGCAGTTAGCAGAGATGATGGCTATGCTTACCCTAAGTATTTCGAAAGACAATCTAATTGGACTATCAGTGGAGCAGAATCTCTTTTAATTATGGCAGAAATTGTAATGAAATCAGGAATCAAAAGGGCTTCCTGAGTCTTTTGGTTAAAAAAAAAAAAATCCCACAATCTAAGCATAATGATATTCCAAACAGTATTAATCCAGGTGGTCAGTAACAGTTTATTTATATAGTGTACCTTCCCCAGTCAGACTGCATCATGGGCAACTCCAGTTTGGGAAACATGTATGTGAGACCATTCTGGGCATCCAGCTGGTCCAGAATGGATACATTTTTATACTGTTAACCTCTTATGAATGGTCAAACCCAAACTTGTCTACTGAGAGTGATCTCTGGTCCTTGCTAGCTGAACACAGTGCACAGGAATTCAAAAGGTGTTGGCTGACCAGAGCCAGAGTCATGATAGAGTCCCTTCTAACAAATAAATGTTGTAGACCATCAAGTCACACTGCTTGGTACTGTTTAATTCACTAATATCAACTTAGTCTTTGGGGGTGAAGGCACACAAGGCACACAAGGCAGTGTGCTGTGTCCCTGAGCAAGCACTTTGATACACTTGTATTTAATGATGAAACAAAATTATCATGCCTAAATTACCACTAGTGAACATTTTGAGCCTCTCACTACAAAGAAGACATTGAGGTGCTGGAGCATCTCCAGAGAAGGGCAATGGAGCTGGTGAAGGATGGAGCACAAGTCTGATGAGGAGCAGCTGAGGTAGCTGGGGGGTATTTAGCCTGGAGAAAAGGGGGTTTAGGGGGACCTTATGACTCTCTACGACAGCCTGAAAGGAGGCTGTGGAGACCTGTGTCAATCTCTTCTCCCAGGTAACAAGTGACAGGCCCAGAGGAAAAGTCCTCTTGTGCTAGGAGAGATTTAGACTGGATATTAGGAAAAGTTTCTTCACTGGAAGGGTTGTCAAGCACTGGAACATGCTTCCCAGGGAAGTGGTGGAATCACCTTGCCTGGAAGTATTCAAAAGGCATGTGGATGTGACAGCTGGGGACATGGTTTAGTGTTGAACATGGTGGTGCTGGGTTAGTGGTTCGACTTCATGCCTTTAGAGGTCTTTTCCAACTTTAACAATTCTATGATTCTGTAGCCTAAAAAGACTTGTACGTGTTGTAAGAGTAGGGTATCTCTGCTGCTAGTGTGCTCACTCACTTAGGCAAAATTTTGCCATTGGATCCACTGTAAATTGTCTATTCGTACTGCAGAAGTGCTGAGGTAATGGAGAATTGTGACACCTCTTTTTTATTTGAGAGAAAAAGCAATGGTGTGTGCTTTATCACATCCCTGATCCTCCCAGAGCTGGCTACCACAAAACTAGAAAATCTGAGTTCACACATGCTCAGTAGAGATCTGTTTAGAGTGCAGTAGCAAAATTGTCTGCACCAAGTGTATTCCTTCCCTTTCCAACCCCCTCCTACTGCTACCAACCAGGCTGCACATATGGCATCCCTAGAAAGCAATTGAACGTGCTACAATGCTGGAGTTGCCAGGGTTGAGTGGCAATTTCTGTGCAATTGTTCTGCTCAGCATTGGGCCTGTGGAAAAAAAATAGCCTGTGATGAGGGAATTAAAGGCTATTACAGAGCACATATGCATACAGGGTTTAATGCAGAATCACACAAGCAATCTTAATTCTCTTCTTTGCTCACTTTTGAGTGCTTGACTTGTCGAACTTGGAGTTTTTTGAGGAAATTCTTTTTTTAGGTATAATTAAAGATGCCTGTAGGTCTTTTCAGGAGAACGCTGTGGGTTGCATTTGCTAGCGCTTGCCTTAATCTATGTGCTGAATTTAGTTCTAAGTCCAAGGGAACAAATCATCAGGTTATGTTAAGTTTTGTTATTGAGAGAGCTTTTCACACTGATCTGAACCATTCACTTAGATTTATAGCATCTGAAAGTATTGTGCTGGATTTTGCTCATGGTCTCTGGACAGAAAAAAATTATTGTGTCGTTAATTGTGCTGTGTCACCCACTTTATCAGCTTTCTCAGACTCTATTCATTTGCCAAGATTTTGTACAGGAAAAAAAAAAGGGATTTTTTTCCCCCTCTCCAATTGTTGGAACAATCTGTTTTTCTAGTATATGTAAAGAAAAAATAGAAAATAAATTTAAACATCCTAAGCCTACTTTAAACATATCTGTGCTTTTGTCATCCAAAGCAACTAAAACAATTGAGATGCTCTTGAACACGTGTAGATTAAATTTTTTCATGTCTCTTCAAATAGTCACAAAGCTGATAGGATTCTGCTTTAGAGCTCAGTTTTGACAATGCTGATGAGCACTCTGGCCCAGATCTACAAAATGTGTAAATTTGTACTGAATTTGAAGTACCTCCATTATGCTTTTGAAGTCACTAAATTTACTCATGCTAAGTAAAGCTCAAGTTAAACCTGTACTTTGGACATCAAGGGATTCTGAGAATGTAATTTTGTTAATTTTTCTTGCATCAACTAGCACAGCCCAACTGGGGCTCCAGTGCTATGAGAATGTGCAAAGGTGACTAATGACACTAATGCAGTTTTCAGGATTTTCAGTATTTTTTTTTAGGATTAAAGCACAAGCAGTGTTCTCAAAGACATTTACTTGTCTTACTATAATAAAATCATGTTTGTGTTCAGAAGGACAGATGAGCAGGCAGCCGTCCGAGAGATCAGCTCACACATCAGATTCTACTGCATATTTAGATCTGAATGCTTTAATTGGAATGTTTGTTTTAAACTCTGATCCCACCTCTGTTGTGCTGGGGTGTTATGAGAAGACAGATATTCATGACTTTTGCACAGCAAACTATGTTTTTTAGACTTTAGGCAAACTATTATATTAATTTTGGAAGGCAGGTTTTCTGACCGTTATCAGATTAAGATAATGAGGAAGGAAGCATGTGAGAGCTGGTTGACTTGCCTATCTAAATTTCACCCTTTTTAATTAGCACCTCACAGTTTATATGTGTGTAATGAAAGGGCATTTGTAAAATATACTGTCGACACAAGGCTAGCCCAGAATTTTAGTAAACGTGAAGCAGGATGGGAGGCCCTCTGGTAGAGCTGCCTGTCCTCATTTCTCTAATTGAAGTGAGTACCTCAATGGGAAAACCATTATTTCTAATATTATATGCACAAATTAAAGTTTCATTTAGAGGTATAGTGGGACCATCTTATAATTGACTTTGATCTTGAAGAAATATCTCAGTAATATTTATGGTAATGCAGTCTCTGCCAGAAAGGGTTTCTAGAAGGGAAAATATTATTTTACTGAGAAAGGCCTGAGCATGTGTAACACCAAATTTACTAGAGCTGTGAGGTCTAAAATAAGTTTCTTTGGTGCAGTAAGCTACCTAATAACAGCCAAGTGTTGCTGAGGTCCATCTTTCAGCTTCCTATTCTATTTCAAATTGATGTAGATGGCGAAGGGAATTACTGATGGTATTTAAGCAGACAGCTCCTTGGATAAGCCCTGCCATGTTTATGTCTATTTTTTTTCTATAGGTTGACGCTTTAAAAAATCCCCTTTAAAATAACCATAAAAATATTTAAATATCCCCATTTAAAATTGCATTTTCCCTTTCCTGGAAGAAATTACAAGCTACTGTAGCACTGGAGGGGCTGGTGATCATCTATTAGCTGTTTGAATGGACAGGCAATCAGTTCAAAGTCTTTGATCCCCAAGGGTAATTAGGAAGACTGAATAGAAAGTGCTGACTCTTTGCATTGAACAAACATTGAGCTTAACTGCTTTATTTTATAGTATCTTTCTAGTCACTTCCTTGAAGGTTTCAAAGAAATGTGATGCTTCAGCTGGAAGCCTTTTTTCTTCCCTATTAAGAGCAATTGGGAACCAAATTAAAATATGAAGTGTTCTCCTAAGAAGAAGCTAATACTGTTTGGTAGACCATCTGCTTCTATCTTGGAAATCATTGATACAGCTCTTCAGTCAGGAGGGGTCAAAGAATAACTAGTTAGTGTTAAATAACAGCAAGTAACTGTGTTTGTAGCCAGGACTTCGGGTGATTAGCACAGTGCTGTGTTTTCCCAAGAGGCAGTTCCCTCTCTGCTAGCAAAATTTTAAGAGGTGGGAATCTCTCCATCATTGGTATTCCTCCTTTGCACACGGTGATTTTGATTGATGGAAGGAGGAGATGTGAATTATCTCTGAAAGAGTTGCATCTGGTACTTGCTTGAGCTCGGAAGGTGGAGGAAGAGTCGGGCAGCAGGCGTGATCCCAGGTACATGGATGTATCCTGTAGCATTTGTCTGTACTGAGCTGGCTGTGAAAGCACCTGCCTCTTTAGGACATTTGAGGTCCTAAAAAAACCCACAAACAAACACAACACAGCTTTTGCTCTGTTGTATCATCAAAGTCCTTCCTCCTAACCCCTTCACCCAAGATGGGTGGATATATATTGTCCAGTTTTCAGGATGAAGCAATTGCAGCCCAGCCCAGCAAAATGTCTTCAAATCCGGTCTGTGAAGGAGGCTTGTAAACCTTTTTTCTCATTGAAGGTGGATCACTGAGCAGTCAGGAAGAGAGGCAGATGGGGAATTTACAATAGTGAGCATTACCCTAAGTATCCCTCCTGGTGGCTTTTTTATTCTTCTTAACTATTGTTCTTGTATCAAATAAATCAACAGGCCAGGAAGCAGAACCATAGGATCTCCCAGCCACAGGCTGAGTGTCATCACTTAAACAACATGCAGTCCAGCTGCTTTTTGGGCTCCATTTCTCTGTGACCTGTTAATTTTACATTTCTAACTGTACAGCAGGCCTAATCCATCTGGGCTGTGGAGAGCACCGTGTGCAGGATTCTCTGTTCCCACATGGCTGCAGTCCCATCCTGGTGTGCAAGCTCGCATTCCTTTGAGTAGAGGATGATTTCTGAAGTTAGGTTTTCCATTCCTTGAGTGAGAGTTTTAAGCCATGGAAGGAAAGCATTTATTTATAGGAAATAATTTCAGACACTAGAAACAACACAGAGCACTGTACAGAGTTTTTGTTTGTAAAGTAACTGCCAAAGTCCATGCAAGAACTGGCCTCGCAGGGATCCCTCTCTCCTTGCCCCACTGTGGCTGGCTGAGTGCCCCGGGTATGTACGTATAAATGATGTGAATTCATAATACTACGAACCACTGAGATCCCTGGATCTCAGTTCCAGATCTGTGAACCCGTTAGGTATTTGAGTATTAAATCACTGCAGCACTCAAAGTGTCCCATGCTTGCTGCTTTTGCCCTCTTCCCAAACCAGTAGGGCCATAGAGCCCTTCAGTCCTCAACTCTCATTGTGTTGGCATGTTCTACCATGCTGGGACACAGAAGTCTTGTCCAGCACATGGAAGAGCAGTGTAAGAGAAAAACAGTTTATTTTTTTTTAATGTTTGTTTTACTGTTTCCATTCTCTTTAGTCTTGCCTCTTCCCTGATTTGTTGAAAATTGACAAACCAGTGATTATTTCATGCTGAAAGGCTCCTTTTCATAACATTGAATGTTGCAAAAATATGATTATTTCTGCAACAGTCAATTCTACCACTTCTACAGAAATCATATGATTTCAGTGTACAGAGAGACAGTTATCCAGATAATTATAGTCAAGTTTCTTCCAGAGACAGGAGTGAAAGCAATACATTTACTTGAGTCAAAATTAGCCCTGAGTAATTCAGTGGTGGAATTCAGCTTTTTTTCAATTAGGAGAAAAAGCAAAGCTCAGGTATCATTTTAGAGGCATCATTTTAGAGAGTGTGTTATTTGAAGTCTGACTGCCAAACATGAAGGTTAAAGAGGAATATATAACCACCGTGTATCTTATACTTGTTTTCACACAAAGAAGGGAGAGCAAAGAAACAAGCTGTATAAATGTCTTCTCCATCACTGAGCTCCAGCTGTTTTTCCTATTCCAAATCTGTTTTACTCTTTTGTTTAGATTTCCTTTGCTCTTTCTGAACTGTCTCTCATTCTGTATTTCTTACCATCCTCCCCTTTCTTTCTTGTTTTTACTCTTCATTATGGTATCAGTTTCTCTCAGCTGTTCCTTCTCACACTTTTCCCATTTTTTCCTTTCCCCCATGCTGCACTCAGGGGCTTTGGAAAGCCATTCTCCGTCCTAGGAGTGGTGTTTTGTCTTGTGTTGGCTTTGTTATCACCAGTGCAGTGAGGTGCTTATAGAAACCAGTAGAGCAGTGGAGCCAAGCTTTTCCAGACAGAGCCCAGTACCAGTACAGCTGAGCTGCGGAGGGTGGAGGGGCTATGCAGAGAAGCTTGGCTTTTCCAAAACGTGTTTGCTCCCCCATGTTATTTAAGCAAATATTCTGACATCCTTACACAAATGTGGATTCAAAACCTGGAGTATTCTTAGTGCAAAGAAACTGGATAATTTTTTCAAATGAGAAGCCCAGAAGACTTTCTGTCTTGCCTCCATGCCCTTTATCCTCTGTGCTTGCTGTAAATCCAGACTCACAGTAGTGATCATTAACTTGTTTCACTGAGCTTCCATTCTGAAAAACTCCTTATTCTTTGTTCAGGGCAAGATAGTTGTTAGCTGGGAAACAGTCGTTATTTTATTCATTCCTTAGATTATGTAGGAGCTTTGCTGGAGTGAGGAATTGGCAGGCCAGCAGTGGTACCTGCAAGACTTAGCTCTGAGAGGACAGAGGAGAAGGCAGCAGAGCCTGTGAGCTGCTGTGAGAATGCTTTTAACAAACACTGTTGAAGCAGCTGATGGCTTCAGCTGTAACCTTAATTTCAAGCATCGTAATTGATTGGTTTGGTTATTTATTACACTTAGCTTGCAGCTTTGGGCAAAGCAACAAGCTAATAAAGGGCCAGGAGTTTGTTTTTCAATTTTTTTGCTGACTGGTGTGGTTTCTGGGGGTCTCATATGCTTCAGTAAGCATGCCTTGTCTTTTCTTCTGCCTGTGATCTATCACAATCATCTGCCTCTCTCTGCTAGCCCCTTCACTCCATCAACCTCTCCCAAGAGATGTCCATTTTGTTGACCATGTGAATTATTATCTTTGTTTGTCCTTTTTCATCCTAAATGCTGTACCACTTCCTTTGTTCTCTGATCTGCTGAGTAAGTTGTTTTGACTTTAGTGTTTTGGTGTCTCATAAGCAAGTGGCAATAATACAAAGATACCCAAAAGCCTGGGTTTTTTCAAAACATACTTGGAAAGAATGTTCCTCTTTATCTGGCTTAATAACATCAGCTTATGCTGATGATGGCCTCCACAAGTAGCTATGGAGTAGGAATAATGCAATATAGAAAGACATAATGTGTTAAAATGAAAATATTCATGATCCTAAATATTTGGTTCCACCAATATGAACTTTGATTTATTTGGATAGTTAAATAGGTCAGCTGATGCTAAACTGTTTGCAAATTTTCTTTGTTAAAGTGAATCTGGGTCCAGCAAATGAACAACCATATCACGTTGTCGTGGTTGAAATGCTGAACTCAGTGAACTAATCAAACTCTGAAGGGTCTGGAATTTGGCATCCTTGTTTTCCACCAAGAAGGCAGCCAGAGGTGACATAGGACTGAGGATAAGGTGGTTTATTCTGCAACAGAAAATTCTGATACCTGTTCAGCACATTTCAGGGCACTTTTTGCTTGCAATTAGCTATGGTGGAAAGGTTGTGCAAGTCAAAGCTTTAATGTCAAAACATAAGCCTAATGGACCAGAGGCCCCAGATGCCTTTATATCATCTAAGTTGTTGGTGCTGAAACACCCCAGAGAGGATGCAGGGTTTACCCTAAGTATTGTTTCCATTCCAAGAGAAGGCAGACAAAAGAGTTTTATTCTCCATGGGAAATAAAGCCACAGCTTCCATAAAGAGCCTGTCACGGGGCTTCCTAGGCAGTGAAAGCTACATGATATTTTACAGAAGGGTACACTTTAATGATTGTTAATTGCAGAGTGCCCTTTTAATACATGGGAAGTCTTCAATATCTGAATATCTACTTGAGCATCATGTTGGGGAGGGAGAGGAAGAAGGACATGAGGTCTTTTACAAGGGCATTTACTCCCTGTCAGCCACATCTTATGTCTAGCTGAGCAGAGGGAGGAAAGAAAAGCCAGAGAAAATGTCCACAGTGGGTTCCATTGACCTGGAGACTGAGACCATCAGGAATCTCGAACTGTTTTTACAGCTTCACTTTGCTTTTAGGAACATTAACACTTTGAAGTATATGACTGTGCCTCTAATCCATGATTCTAGGGCTTTTACCTGATTATGGTCCATTCTTTTTTTTCCACAAGAAAGAACTGTGCATCAATTTAGCACAGAACAAGGTTGTTTTGTGTCTCTCCTAAAACCTCTAAACAACTGTGTGCATCAACAGTTTTACGCATCCCATTGAGATGCAAAGACACAAAACATCCAGTGGTGTTACTACTTATCACAAATATGGCAGTGAGATGGAGCAAGAGAAGAAATTAATCTTCGCCAGCTTGTCAATCAGACACTACTGATATTTGGAAGATAGTAATGAAATCACTTAATCAGGTGATTTGATGATAACATACCTGCTACCCGTGTGTGTTACCAAAGTAAGTCAGACTCTTTTTTCTTGTTTCAGGTTGGCTTTTGTGGTTATTGCCTACATGTAGCAGAAATTGCACGATGTCTTTCTACCTTATAGGTGGGAATATTTATAGGCTTTTATTTTGTGCTTAGAAACATCAAATCAGAAATCCTAAATAGAGCACTAGCTCTGAGCTTTTGCAGTCCATGTTCTACATTTTTATTAAACCACTTGGTAATCGAGATTCAATTCAAAAAATTCTCTGTTTCTCAGGTTTCTGCACTTTTGTGTGCATGGTGGTCATAGAAATCTTTCTCATGGATCATCATTGGAGACCTTCTTACAGTCTTTCAGTACTTAAAAGGGAAAGATGTAGAGAGGCTTTTTACTGACATCTGTAGTGACAGGACAAGGGGCATTAGTTTTAAATTAAAAGATAATAGATTTAGATTAGATATAAGGAATTTTTTATTATAAGGGTGGTGAAACACTGGAACAAGTTACCCAGAGAAGCTGTGGCTGCCCTGTCCCTGGAAGTGTTGAAGGCCAGGTTAGATGGGGCTTTGAGCAATCTGGTCTAGTGGAAGGTGTCCCTGCTTGTGGCAGAGGGGGTTGGAACTAGATCTAGGTCCCTTCCAAGCCAAACCATTCTGTGATTCTTTGATTCTGTGATCTATATGATGATGGGATCAATGAATGCAAGAAGCTTTTGCTTTAGACAAAATCTAAGACAAAAGGTAACATTAATATGAGCCTTTTGACTCTGTGTGACAATACAGTATCTGTGTTACAGATAAATCTGTGGTATTTTCTAAATTGGGACACTGTAAGACACTTTTCAAACATTTAGGATTGAATGATGGCATGGAATGGTTGATTCACTTGCTCAATTGGATGGATAACGTGCAGAAAAGCTGTAGCACTTCCAGGCTACCAGTTCTGTCATTACACTGAAGCGAGATGTTCCCTTCTAACACATTTCCTCTCATGAATTTTAAATGCATTTTAATGCCTGGAAGAAATGTTCATAGTTTTTTCTCTGCACCCAAAACAATGTTGTTTTTCACCTTCATTTGCTTGCAGTAAATAATGATCTACAACAACAAATTCCTCCTAAGGAGGGGAGAAGCAACAACGTCCTTTTGGGGAAACAGTGGCCTTGCAATGTGTTCCTAAAAGTCTGTGTGGCACTTGGACTGTGACATCCAAAGGACAGGGCAAGTCAAATGGTGTTGTGAAAAAAGCAAACATCTGGCTCAGTTCCTGCCCGAACCAGTGATGCCCAGTATAAGCTCATGCAGGTCATAGTAACATGAAGACATCTGATAGATGGAGCTGGATTAAGCACTTAGAGCCAGCAAAAGCATCTGGCCTGCTTGATATCTGGGATTGCCTGAGTTTAGAGGAGTGAACAGTACAGTTTTTGTTCTGCTTGGAACTACAACCATCCATATGGTTAAACATGGGAACTTGCATGCTTATAGCATCTAAGCCCTTGAGCTCTCTAACAGCTCTGCAGCACCTGGGTTACACTCTGGTCCTTGGAGAGGTCCAGCCTGGATGGAGTTCTCAGGCAGCAGCCAGTACTGAGCTTAGAACAAAAACTGCTGACAGAGAGGTGCATGAAATGCCTGCTGGAGCTTCTGAACCTGTGAGCATAAAGTAAGTGAATTAACACACAATTTTATTTTAATGCCTAAACAAGTTAACTAAGTTAGTCCTTTAATCTGCTGTAGTTCTTCTTTTCCTTTCTGTGTAGTCGAAAAAAGCAGATTCCTACCTGATGAGGTTTTATGAGGTTAATAGCTATGAAGTGCCCAGGCACTCCAATGATGAAGAAATTATGCAAGCATAGCAATGCCAAATGCTTGATGCAAATTCCTTGCTCCTGGTCTGATATCCTCTCTTCCCTTGCACAGTTTCTCTGCCAAGTAAATACACTCCTTTCAGATGAAAGTACTCGTGCCTCTGTCTAAAGTGTCCTGGTTGAATTACCAGTTGTTTTGCTAGCATTCCTTCTTAGTATATATACCCGATAACAATGAGTTTTGAAGAGGTCCTCAGGAGACCTTCCTTGCTGTTTGGGAGTTTTAGGAGAGTATTTCCTTTCGTAATGGTTAAGACTTATCAAACCCAGTCCCCAGTTACATGGTGAAAGGAGAGTTTTAGTTGTGCAAAGACAACCTTAGTTATGTTAGTAAACGATAGGTGACCTAATTGGGACCGAAGTGGAAAAAATCACATATTTTGCTAAATTGCCTAAGCACGCTGTTTTGGAAGAACTACTCGGATTACTTTTCAATCCTCTTGAAAAGATTGTCCTGATGCACAGATTTAAATAAACTAACCACTTGTCCCTAACAGTGGTTGCCGAGCTCAGGTATATTTTCGTGAATTAAAAGAGAACCGTAAGCCATGGAAATGCTCTGTTTCTTTACTGGTTTTGTTTATGTTAAATGCCTGTGATGTTAGTGTCATTGTAAAGTTTCTTGGAGAAGTAGCGTAAAATATCAAGGCTTTCCCTTAAAAAAGAAATGTCATTCCAAATGTAGCAAATATCGGATCATTTATCTGTGTAGAGCCTGAAGCTAAGCTGGATACTGATTGAGTGTGAAATGTTTATGTTGGGGATGGAAGAACTGATATGGGAAGCCACATCCTTTGCTTTATATTTGCAAGGGGCAAATATTAGTTGTATAGGCATATGATTTCCATACTCCTCATACACATGTTTGCTTTTTAAGTAGTCTGTCTTCTTCTTTAACTTCACTTGTCTTTATGTAATGCCTTGAAATAGATTCACATGTGCACTGGATGACTTTGCATGGCCCAGAAACCTACAGAGAGCTTTGCCCTGATATCATACAAATCTAAATGGTGATGCTTGTTTTCAGATCTCAAGGATTGATCTTTGATCTGAATAGAGGAAGCTAAGTTGTACTAAGGAATGTTCAGACATAGTCGCTCACATTTGTGATGCAGAGCACAAAGGCATGTGTGCAAGATGGATCTTAAATTGCCTTAGTTTTTACTTGGTCTTAACAGGAAAAACTGTCAGAGATGTCTGTAAGAACTTCTGTGTCTAATTGATGGGTAAAAAAAAAAAGAACCTAAATAATACACTGTGAATATAGCAAAACAAATCATAGTGCAGTTTCCTGGTATTTATTGGTATGTTGAGAAATAATACTCCTTGTGTTTCTCTGTTTACCACATTGCCACCCCAGCCTTGGGAGCTTTCTGAAACACTGTGCCTGGTTATGCTCTCATGCAGACCATGAGTCAGGAGTGGATATGCTGGAAGAACCAGGGTGGATTGCTACAGGTGATCTAAAATGAGTTTAAGTGGGTGGAAAGACCTAGGGAGAAGGTAGAAGCAGCAGGGGCTGTCCAATTACATTAATCCCATTTTTGTCCTAAAGCAATGACCACTAGTAAGACAGTGGAGTGAAAATTTAGAATGTGCCCCTGTAGTTCTGAAACTCTCCCAAACAGAAAAAGATGACTTTTCTCATTGCTCACCACAGCCATGCACCTGTTTGGCCTAAACTGGCACCTGCAGCCGATGGAAGGGCAGATGTATGAAATCACGGAAGACACAGCCAGCAGTTGGCCAGTGCCAACGGACGTCTCCTTATATCCTTCGGGGGGCACAGGGTTAGAGTTACCTGACAGGAAAGGCAAAGGAACCAGTGAAGGTATGGTTGGTGTGTGTTCATGTTGTGAGTCTTCTGTCTGCCTCTAAACTCCAGCCATCCAATCTCATGTTCCATTACCCTCAATGCTGCCATCAGCAGGTGCTTTTCCAGTCTTACATGTCTAGAACTAGTAATCGTTGGTCTTGTTTCCACATGTTTCTAAGTTTTGTACCCTTCTGATGTCCACTAATGCAATAAAACTGTGTGAAACCCTCCCCACACATTCAAGGCATTCTCAAGGTGAAGCCATCTGTACCTTATCTCACAGGATACAGAAGGCCATCATGAAAACCCTGCCTCGAGGGGCTGTTTTCATGGGAAAACATTGTCTCTTGAAAATTAAATGATTCCTGGAGTAGTGGATTAAGGTTTCTCTGCAGCAGTACAAAAACATTTCAGTTTGCCTGTTTGCTGCCACTGAGTAGCAAATGTTTTGAGGACCAAAATATTTATTGAGAACTTCTACACTGTGAGTTTTGGCACTCCAGAGGTGGACATCTCTTTGCAAAAGTAGCCGAATAAAAGGCCTAGTTTCCACAACGAATTACGATGTTGACATAAATTAGCAGCAGCTGGTGGGTCCTAAATTCAGCAGCACCTCATCCAGCAGCTTTACATCTTAGTGTGCTTTTTTTAGAGGCAGCAGTGCCAAAAGTACCTGTAAGTTCTGCAAAGTTTTATCCCTCCCTAGACTTAGCCAGAGAAATGAGAAATTCTAATTTTCTGAAAGCCTTTTTGTTTGTGTATCAAGCTTCTCTATTCAAAGTTAATAGATTTCAGTAAAAGTGAAGTCATTGGCTGTTTTTTTAGTTATTTTGGTGGAAGAAGTTTTGAGGACACATAAGACGTATGCTACTGTTCTGGCAACTCAGAAGTTTCCAGAGCGTTCCCTAGGCTTTGGCTGAGAGCCTGTGTTTACATCTAAAATTTAAATTAATTGTAGTATTTTTTTCTGTAAGTGCTTATCTGTATTTATTAGTTCAAATAAAGGCCATAATTATGTGTATTCCTTAAAACAGTGTATTTACTGGTAACTGATGGCTGCCATCAAGTTGCTACAAGGAAAAATCAGCTAAGCAGGTTATTCTCAGCAAACCTTACTAGACAGTGCAGCAAGCTGCAGACAGCCCTGCTGTTATATTCAAAAATACTTCATGACAGATCTTTTTTTTCCCTCTAACTTGCCATATGTTTCATTTTTGAATCATCTAGCTTTGATCTGTCCATTTCCTTTTAAAAGTCAAAACGAAAATAAATGGATGTATCCAAAAGTGCCATCCAAGTGAAAGACCTCCACTTGATTTTATTTTCAGGCGTGTTGCAGTAACATGAGTAGAAGTTTCGGTTGCTGCTCTGTTAAAAGAGAATACTGGGAAATAGCCTAGTTACGTCAATAGGAAAGCCCTCAAATTAGTACTTCATATAGATATTAGGAAATCTGTAGGCTTGAGGAAAATATCTTGTGTTGACTAGAAAACACATCAGGACAACATCTTTGTTGCAGCAGTGACGCTGTCCAGCCTTAAAATGCAGCTCTCTCCTCATTAGGTGGCTGTGTAACTAATTCTGGACTAGCAGTGTTGCATGGCTTCTATTCTAAACCATAATGTATGTGATTGAAATTTATTTTAAAAATAATTGAAATGTATTTGAAAGTCTTCTGGATCAGAATGAAATAGGCTGCAATGTGTTAGAGCATCCTTAGAGCTGATCTGAATGAATCATTTCCAATGTCTTGCCAATTCTCAGTAACAGTCATTCTTTCTCATCTGTGTCTGTGCTCTAGCACAGCATTTACCTGTGTTTAAGCTCAACCCTGTTTACCAAAGCACTTAACCACATGCTTACATTTAAGCATGTAACTAACTGTGATTGAAGTCAGAGAAATGTGTGTTCTTAAGTGTTTTGATGGGTCAGGGTACCTTCCTGTCAAAAATATAGATTCAGCAAGGTCTGAAATGAAATAGTTCATTTTGATATCCAAAGAAATTAGGAACAGTTGCTACGGCAACTAAAAAGTTCAAGGTAATGTGTGGAAAAAGTGAAGTAATTGACAGCTCAATTAAGAATTCAGACCTGAAGTTAATTTTAAGGAGTCAGATATTCTGATTAAAAGCCGATTTCTGATTAGAAGGCGAAATGGCTTTTTTATTGTACTTTATGAAGTATCCAGTCCACAGAGCCTGATCTTACTGTAGGCTAAAACTGATGAAATAGGGATGGATTTCAGGGACTGAGTTCAGACTGGTGAAGAGAGCCACTCTTTTGTCATCAACTGCTGGCAACATGATACAACAGGATATCAGCTTCTCAGACATACAGCTGTCCACCAAGAGGAGACATAAACTTTGTGACTGTGTGTACAAAAAATTGTTTCTGTAAGACTGCCTTTTGCAATCACAGAAGCATTTTTATTTTCATGAGCAAGCACTGCTCTCTGTACAGAATACATCCTGTGTTCATTTTGTCCAGCCTCTCACTTGCATAGCAACATTTGTCATATTAAATTCTCACCTTCACTTATTCACTCTGATGTACAGTCTTTATTAATGAACATTCAGGGGGCATATAAAATACTTCAAGTTTTCATCTGAATTTCTGAGAGTCTATAAAACATGTCAGTAATAATCAGAAAAACTATATACTTCATTTGAGCCAAAACATGTGATGTCTTTAGCTGTTCTTTAATAGAATCCTCTACCTTTTCCTCTTACAATAATGCGATAAGAAACTTTGCATGAAGACATGGGAACTGTTTCCTTTAATCCTGACAGTGTGAAAAGTAATTTTTAGTATGCCAAATAAATACTATCAATCCAATTGATAAGGTAATTCCCTTCAGAATCAAGCTGATTTTCATTGTGCAATTGTAGTCTATCAGCACAGAATGATTCATAAGGAATGCCCATTTACCTAAGCTGCTTCTGATTATCTCCATTAATATACACTTCAACTAAAAAAGAGTAAAAGGTCAGCAGATTTCCCCCCCATATTTATTGGAAAGTGATGAGCAAAGATAAATGAGGATCTCGTAAAATTAACAGTAGCTTTTTTTTTCTGTGCACATGTATACAGCCTTTGCATATACACCTTTTGTGCTGGTATGCATAAAACTTTTGCCACAAGATAGCAGAAAAATGAAATATGCCATCAAGTCCTGCTCCAGCAATGTATTTAAGCAGTTGCTGACTTTAAATCAGTGGTTAGTATTATTGGAACCACAAGTTCTGCTAAGTTTTATTAAGTAAACAAAACAAATTATAGCAACTCCATCCTTAATAGTTAATATGCATGTAACTTCTATATTGATTTTCAGAGAGAGCTAACAATTTACATCTGTTTCTCCTGGAAAGTTTATGTTGAGATGGTATGTGGAGAACTTTAATGAAATATTGCAATTAATATTGTATAACATTAAATGAAATATTGTCATTTGAAACACTAAAATGCCATGTTCTATCAATCACCTTTTTCAACACGGCAAGTAAATTCTGAGACTGTTTCATGTGAATTCATGATAGATGGGAAAACATATTTTTGTTTCCCATTTCTCAAATATAGACTCTGGAAGAAAAAAAATCACAATTTGATTTTCCTGCAAAAGACTGTAACTACCTGGAAGTTTCTTTCTCATTTTGTTAGACTTGTTTGATCTGTGAAACACAGAGTAGTGTGCTGTAATGGCATGGAGATGAGAAAACAAATTTATTTGAATTTCCAAACTTAATAATTAGTTCTTGGTGACATATCGCTCTCCTTACTAAAGCTGAAATCTTTCAGGTGATGCTACTGCATACTTTTCACCTAGAAGTGTCCTTAATAAAGGCTGTTTGCTAAGCAGTTGCCTTCTTCACTGTCCTTATGCCCTGCAGCTAAAGCTGTGGCCACTGGCTATGGCACAGTCTGAAAAGGCATCATTCTGGCATTTGATTTTTCATTCTGCCCCGTGTTCCCTGGTCTTCCTTTGGGTCCAGATTTTTCAAAGCAGCCACCTGTTTGGAAAGCTGTGAGTCTATGAATTTCTAACCTGGAATTTCTCAGGTGTGTTTTTTAGGTGTGCCAAGCTCCCTGCTGACTCCCTTGGACATTACAGCACGTATTGATTCCATTTGAATACCTAGGCTCTCCAACCTGGTGGTCAGTTTGAGAAACAGATGCCTTCATTTGTCTTCTGAAAGAAAACGGATAATCATAGTGCACTTTGCAGATTATATTGAAACCCAATTAAAACCTTTCATGTAACAGGCATTACTCAAGTGCAGGGTACAATTTCCTTTGTTTTTCTCAGTCCTTTTTTTTATTTACCTTTTTATGCACTGTTCAACAAGCTTCAAATACTGTTACCACTGTCAAGAATTAATTTAATAGAGAAACATTTTCCTTTCCCCACTCAGGCATCATTCATGCTGCTGTTCTCCACACCACCATTCCACTCTGTGACACGTCTATCTCACACTTACTGCGCTTCTTTTTTGTAATTTAATGGTGACTTCTCTGTTCCTGAAGTTATATTTATTTAGGATATAATATCAGATGATTTATTCTTATCTTTGGAATGTAATTGCACACTCTCTGATGTTACAATTTAAACAAAAGGCCATTTTTCTCCAGGTTGCTCTTCCCATGTTCATGTTTTCAAACAAAACAGTTACTGAAGCCAGAAATAACCCTGCCAGTTTTCCTCCCATAATCGTATGGATTGGCTAGACAAAGTTCTCAGAAGATTTCAGGACACTAATAGACTGTTTCTCAAGATCGGTGTCAGAGATACCAGTATGATTGGATTACTTTCAGGATATAAGACTAATGCAAGAATTTTGTTCCTGTGTTTTGGCAGGAAAGCCCAGTAGTTTCTTTCCAGACGACAGTTTTATAGACTCCGGAGAGATTGATGTAGGCAGACGAGCCACACAGAAGATCCCTCCTGGTATTTTTTGGAGATCTCAGGTGTTCATCGACCACCCAGTGCATCTGAAATTCAATGTGTCTTTAGGAAAGGCTGCTCTGGTTGGCATCTATGGCAGAAAAGGACTCCCACCATCACACACACAGGTAACGGGATCTTATTTCAATTAAGTAATAATTGTCTGAAATTGTACATTTGCATGGTGTATGGTTTTATTTCATCTGTTTCTTTCAAGAATTCGTTGCATGCTTGCAAGATGTCAAAGATCCTTTATTCAGAGAAAGAGAATCAAGTGACAGTGGCACAATTTAAATGCATTAGTCTGGTGGCTGTAGGCAGAGGCAAAGCAGGCAGTTGCCTAAGGCAGCAAGCTTCTAGAGGAGGAGAAGGGTGTTCTGGTGCTGGTAGTCACTGAGGGTTACCAGGTAGTTGCTCCAAGTAGCATGGGATACCACCTTCTTCATCCAGTGCTTTGCACAAAGGCAGCCACACTCAAACTGCATCTGAAAGAATTTCCTCATAAGCAGTTTCATGTATCTCAGATCTGTCTCTCTTTCAGCCACTGCCTTTCCCCTCTCATGGTAAGAGCAGCAAGGTTGGTAAGTCTCAGGGGAGCAAAGTTCACTTTTGTCTTTGATGCTGAAACTCCTGGAGCCTACCCTTCACATTATGTATTTTGACTGTCAGCTTAGACTGGCATTGGTCAAGGCCAAGTAATTAGTGTATAAGCAAAGAAAATCAACTTTACAGAAAGCCACCAACTCAGGCAGAAATCAAGATACAGTTATTATTCTATGGGACTGAAATGAAAGCAGATGGTTTTCTTAACACACCCTTGACAAAAATCCACATCAAGAAATCACTTTCTGGGAAAAGCTATGAAGAACTATTCCCTTAAGTAAGGATTTTATGCATTATTTTCTCTACTTTCCATTTCAGTTTCTAAGCTGCTCTTAACCAGATTGATTAATACATTAAGGCATAACACATTGGTAGTGCAAAGTATCTTTCTCCCACTTGCATCAGCAAGTTATCAAAGAATTAGCAGGTTTATGTTAATGTATCTTACCCTTGCCCTCCACTATTAGCTAAAAATATTTGAGATTTATAGAAATACCCTGTCTTTACTTTCTTTTTGAACAAACAAATATGTTTATTACAATCTCTTTGGGTAACATGGTATTTTCTTCACATTAGCACACCTCGAACGTATTTATGTCGAAGAGGTGTCATAAATCTACACTTTCTCTGCCTACTTTTCTGCAGAATTAAAATATTTCGGTAGGATCAGCACGTCATAAATTCAGTGCCACAGTAATGCTGTTATTACCCATTTTTAATCAGTCTCTTTTCACGGAGAGATTCAAACATTTATAACTTAAAAACTGCTGTGTTATTTGAATAAAAACTCAAGTCACAATCACGTAATACTAACTGTAGATCAGAAGTCTGTGTTGATTTTATTTGTTTATTATCGTCAATCTTAAATTTTGTTATGGAACAGGAGTTATTACATGAACAGTTTCAGTTGTTCTAATAACAAATGTAAAACTTAACACCTAACCCTCAGGTTTATTGAACTTAAAATCTTCACATATAGCAGGGCACATGAAGCTGTGTCAAGGAGGGATTAGACTGGATTTTGGGAAAAGGTTCTTCACTCAGAGGGTGGTTGGGCACTGGAACAGGCTCTCCAGGTAAGTGATCACAGCACCAAACCTGACAGAGTTTAAGAAGTGTTTGGCCAATGTTCTCAGGCACATGGTGTATTCTTGGTGCTGCCCTGTGCAGGGCCAGGAGTTGGACTCAATGATCACTGTGGGTCCCTTCCAACTCAGGATATTCTATGATTCA
Organism: Pseudopipra pipra; assembly: GCF_036250125.1. Taxonomy (NCBI): domain Eukaryota; kingdom Metazoa; phylum Chordata; class Aves; order Passeriformes; family Pipridae; genus Pseudopipra; species Pseudopipra pipra. The sequence continues at coordinate 31,711,775 of NC_087550.1, read as the reverse complement.
CTATACCCAGCCACAGAAACATTTTAAGAAATTAGCAAGCCTGCACCAACTTCACCATCACTGCTGGTCTTTCTGCAACATGATTTTTGCTGGGACATTCTCAGTGATTTCTCAGTGCCAGGACCTTTTCCATTTAAATCAGCCTGGCTGTGTATCAGTTGAAGCCTCAGCTAAAAATGAAGTGTTGAATGTGAGATGTGGCCCATGTTTGTCAATATTACATGCTGGAAAAGGCAATACACTTGCTCAGAATCACTTGCTCCTATTTGTGTAACCACTCATTGAGAGCTGCCAAGTATGTAGAAAAATTCATCATCTAGACCAAAAATGACCAGACAGGCATTTTTCTTCAAACAATAAAAACCATGGTACACTAATAGAAACAGATCACAAAACACACCATGTTCTGAAGAAATAATTTTATGAAGCTCCAAATTATTGAATCAATATTGATTTATTACTTGTTAATATTTAATTTAGTTTGTTAATTGTAATTTTTCCTAGATTAATTATTTTATAAACCTACTGTTAATTAAAGCATTGTTTTCCTTCTATATACTTTTATATGATGTTTAATCTCACCACAGTTTATTAATCAAAGTAGTCATTAAATAGGTAACCTGCGTTCTCTGTTGAAATATTAAACTTGTCTCTCATATTTAATACATATTACACAAAGCTCTTCTTTTCTTTTGCATAATCCAGAGTATCTGCTGCACCTCATAAATCTAACCAATGAGTTATATATTTCAAAATTTTTCAAGGAATTTCATAAACAAAACTTTGCAAAATGTGTGCTTAGAGCAGTGTACGGTACAGAGTAGAACAGTCTCCACCAGAAGAATTTAATAAAGGGTCAATTATTTTTTCCCAAGCCTATTTGATGGCAGTAGTAAAGCTCCAGCTGATTATCAGGGGTTTTTTTCAGTGTTACATAATAAGGTATTTCTTCTATTTAGATAATTCTTCTGTTTTATGAACCTTAACATAGTTTATGCTGTTTCAGGATCTTTGAATTGATCCTAAAGCTGTAAAGCCTTGGAATATATTCCTGAATTTCATAAAATATTTGTGGCTGTTTGACCCTGGATGAATGTCAGGTGCCCACCAGAGCTACTCTATCACTCCCCTCCACAACTGGACAGGGGAGAGAAAAATACCATGAAAAGCTCATGAGTTGAGATAAGGAGAGGGAGACATCACTCACCAGTTACCATCACAGGCAAAACAGACTTGACTTGGGGAATTTATTTAAATTTATTACGGATCAAAATCAGAATAGGATAATTGAGAAGTAAAAAAGATCTTAAAAACACCTTCCCCCCACCCCTCCCTTCTTCCCGCGTTTAACTTTATTCCCGATTCTCTACCTCCTCCCACCCAGCAGCACAGGGAAATGGGGAATGGGGGTTACAGCAGTATTTTTTTTTTTCCTTCCTAGATATGTTATCACAGAGGTGACAATTGCTACCATCACTCGTGGGCTCACACTTGAACATTGGCGGGTCTGTCTTGGAGCTAAGTGGAATTGCCTCTGCCTTGGAGAGAAAAGGGGAAGCTTCTAGCAGCTTTTCAAAGAAGCCACCCTTGTAGCCCCCTCGCTACCAAAATCTGGCCATGCAAACCTAACACAATGTTTGAAGTCATATTTAGCCATGCTAAAATAACAAACCTATTCCAAATTCTCTTTGGGAAACTTTCTCTGGCTGTAGTGTTTGTGTTCTCTTTGAGGTTGCCAACAACTATTATCACTAATAAGTAGGAAGAAAAAGCAAGGTCCAACTTTCTTTAGTCTTAGAAATAGATCATGCAGAAGCCCAAAAGAGTTCACTGTTAACTAAAGGTATTTCTTCTCATTTTTCTCAACAAATCATAATAAAAGTTATACAATTTTGTTATGGTATATTAGATTTAATCTTCCTAGATCAAATCCTTTTGTAAAACTCATTTTAGCCTAGGCCAAAGTTTAATAAATCATAAATTTTAGGGATTGGCCATCACAGCTTGTGGAGAGCATTTTTCCATTTGTACAGTTTGAATTGATTAACATGGTGTTTTATCTGTGATTTCCATGCTGGCAGTAACTAATTGCCTATTAAAAATCTTTGAATGTATTAAAATGCAATAAAGCACAATCCATTTGTGGCTCAATTAATATTTACAACTAGTAACTAGTAACTTGGCAAAGTCACTAACATCTGCAGCAGCATCTTGCAAATATTTATAAAAATAAACTTTTGTGTTTGGCAGGAAGCCCAAGTAAGCATAACACAGATTGGTCTGGAACAACAGCAGCTCACCGTACCCGAGTACCTTGAAATTGTTTTCCTTTCACTAAGCTTTAAGTATCTACATTTAGTATATAGCACAAAATGGATGCTTGTAAGCACAATCCACAGGAGATTTCTTAGATGTCCACTTTAGGATGAGGCAGGTTGCATCCTGAAAGTGTCTCTTTCTTTGCCTGCAATCCAGTGGTTCTAGAAAATTAATTCAGGCTACCATGGAGATGTCAGCACTTGGTGAGGTGAACTTTACCTATGGTTTCTGCCGTTACCTATTAAAAGTCTGGTCAAGCTGTTCCATGAGGCTCCAAAATGAAAATGGCACTAAGTAGGTTTTTCTCTTACTGGTTTTAACTTCTTCAGTTCACCTGGCCAATGTGTTCCTTAGTCAAACTCAGCTCCGTTGAGATGTTCCCAGCACCCAAATACCACTGTGATGTCCTGTGTCACTGTCCTGCTCAGCTGTGTCATTCATGCTCCCACTAAAATCTGACGAGGCAATAGCTCATGCTCAGAGTGGCTACAAGTACCTGGCTCACAAAGTGTAATTCAAACCAACCTCTCACCACTATCCTCTTAAATAATTCTATTATTTTCATAGGATCATAGAATCATAGAATATCCTGAGTTGGAAGGGACCCATCAGGATCATCAAGTCCAGCACCTGATCCTGCACAGGGACAGCTCCAAGAGTCACATCATGTGCCTGAGAGCATTGTCCAAACGCTTCTTGAACTCTGGCAGGCTTGGTGCTTTGACCACTTCCCTGGAGAGCCTGTTCCAGTGCTAAACCACACTCCTGGTGGAAAACCTTTTCCTGATATCTTATCTGAACCTCCCCTGGGTCACCTTCATGCTGTTTCATTGAGTCCTGCATTGACCATGGGAATTGTACCATCCCCTCCTCTTCTCCTCGTGATGATATTGAAGACCACCGTGAGGTCTCCTCTCAATCTCCTCTTCTCCAGGCTGAACAGACCAAGTGACCTCAGCCACTCCTCATACAGCTTCCCCTCAAGGCCCTTCACCATCTTCATTGGCCTCCTTTGGATGTTCTCTAATGGCTTAATGCTTTTCTTGTATTGTGGTGCCCAAAACTACACACAATGTTCAGTGCAGAGCAGAGCAGGACAATCCCCTCCCTCAACCGGCTGGAGATGCTTTACCTGATGCACCCCAGTACATGGTTGGCCCTTTTTCCAAAACACAAATGTACATTTTTAAGTACATGTGTTTAGAATTTATACTTACATTATATTTTTAGATTTTGTATTGTATATTTTTATTTACGTTGTATTTTTTTCAAAACAGAAACTCTGTCTCTGGCAAAGCTGACTTGGATAGACACTCAAAAGAAATGACTTTGCAGGTGTGCCAGCTTTTACATTCGCAAAAAGATACTTCAGCACCAAATTTGAGATGTACTGAAATATAGCAAAAAAAAATAAAATATTAAAGCAAGGCTCAAAACTAATTTCCTGTACAATGAATATTTAAAAATACATACGTAGAATAGACTAGGGACAAATTTGCCATTTCATATGCGAGCTATGTCATATATAGCTTATTTCTCAAAATGTTTTTGGAAATAAAACACTTTTTTTCTGACTTAGTAACTTAACCTTTTTAGCTTCACAACTTTAACTTTTTTAAACTTCTTACTTTTCCTGCATAGGAAACAACATGTCATCAAGTCCTTATCTTGGTTGACTTTGAAGACCATACCAGACAACTTAATAATATAACAAGCACCCAAATTTTGCTACAATAAAGCAAAAAGGGATAAGCAGCCTGAATATTGTTGCCGCACTCAGCCAACGCTCAGCAGCCATTCAGTGCAGCAACATTTACTGGTTCAGAAAGAAGTGGTGTTGTTTCTTTCTGCCTGTTTTCCTTCCTCCTGACAAAAATTACAACCTTAGTTGACCATCTGGATGAGAGAGGTAAAACCAAGTGAAGTCAGGGAATAGAAAAGCTGAGTATTGCCTCAACTACTGGATTTTCCTTGCAAGGTGTCCTGATCATCTAAACACATGATAAAAGTCAGATTAGATAAGATTCATTTAACATTTGTGATGTCTGCTAGGCTTGTCTGCCTCATCCCATTAATATAATACCAGACAAACTGCAAATATTGCAGAAAATCAGTGGGAAGTTACTTAAATAGGGAACTAAAGGTAGTTTTAATACTAGTAGCAAAAGCAAAGCAATTGTGCAGCTGAAGTTACCCTGACAAAAAAGAAATATGTCCTTTTGAGGAAAATTCCAAGAGCCACTCCTTAAATGGGACTTTTCTACATCATTTGTCTCTTGTACATCTTCATTTTTCCTGATCTTTTAACCACTTTTGCTATTGCAATAAGAAAAAACCCTTGTTGGCTAAGCAAAATACTTCTGCAAAACTTCTACCAGAATTTACTTTAAAATACTTCTTATTTTTTCCTTTATGACCCATAGGAATTCTGGCGAACGACCCAGTTAGGCTAGGTATATTTTTCTGTCTTATTTTATATTAGGCAAGGCACAAAGAAGACAACAAATAAGCTTCTTAGTGTCATACAGTGCAATTAAGGCATGGTCTCATGTTTCCCTACCTGTATTTCTACAAAATGAGAACACCTCTGTAGGGCCAATATGTCCTATGTCACATTTTAGATAAAGATGATTTCTTGATTCATGTAATTACAGAAAAAATACATTCATATACTAGCTATTTCCAAAATGGTTACTTGCGGATAGTCCAGGAACATACTCGAGTTACTAGGGAAAATCCTCTTTATGATGCTTCTGTAGACCCAGAATAAGAGACTAAGTTTGAGGAAGCCTGATACACACAGAAACATCACTCCTTCTTGTGTTTCAGTTTGACTTTGTCGAGCTCCTCGATGGAAGGCGTCTACTGACACAGGAGGCCAGGAGCTTGGAAGGACCTCAGCGGCAACACAGAGCTTTTGTGCCCTTATCCAGCCACGAGACGGGATTTATCCAGTATTTAGATTCAGGAATATGGCATTTAGCCTTCTACAATGATGGCAAGGAATCGGAAGTGGTTTCTTTTCTTACTACTGCTATTGGTAAGGATTTCCTCTGTTATTCCTAAATATGCCTTGAGGCCAGGTATTAATGCACATACTCAAATTGCATGATGGCTTTATGTGGTTTTGGAGAGAATGCTTGAAGGGGATTGTATTAAGCAACAAGCTAAATGCTCTTAGGCCCTAAATGTTGTGTAAGTATTTTGTAGGCCTCTTAAGTAACTATAACCATAATGAGATCCTGCCCAGTGCCAAAAATGGTCTGCAAGCTGGAAAATCCCTGTTTTATTTTCTTACTTTGATCTTCCTTTTATTTAGTTGGGTTTTGTTGGTTTTGTTTGTTTGATTTTTTGTTTGTTTCATTGGGTTTTTTTCTTTCTGGAGCAGAGTTGTAGGAATAATTGAAGAACAGGCAGCAGCACCATGCCACCGTTTTGTGTGACAGTCTTGCTCTTGAACACAGTCAAAATTACTCAAGCTGGAGTTCAGGCAGAGTGCTGGGATTAAAACTCTAATGAAAAGCACTGCAAGGCTTGGTAGGAGCAACCACAATAACAGGAATCTCTGTTTCTCCCTGCTAACAGAATGAAGCTGAGATAGCTTAAAAAGAACAAATTAACTAAAGAGGTCTCTTGAATTCTTTGGCAGTAAAATGCCCTGCCAGTTCAGCACACAGGCACGGATTTGTTGTCATCCAAGGAGGAAAGAATACTGCCAGTGAGTGCCTGTCAGCACACTGAGTATTCTTCTTCCATCCTGTAAATATCAGAATCTGTTTCTGATTCAATAATACTTAATTTTAAATTTAATTGACCTGTTGAAACTGTTCATATAACTCAATTCATTTGGTTGTAATTTAAAGATTACTCCATAAAACTAGCACTCAGCTTTCTTCTAGCCACAGTGATTGTTTAATGGAGTTTTTTTCTTTGTGGAAAAAAGCAGACTCATTCCAAAACTGCCATTAATTCCTCTCCCCAAAGAGGCATTGGTGTTGAGTCTCAGCTGTCTGCAGTAGTTACCTAAGAGCTATGGGCTGTAATTTGTCTTTGCAGGTTAATTAAAAGTTTAGGTCTTATTAAAACAAAGTCATTAAGATCCCAGTATTCCATTTTAGCACTAGAGTTTATCTAATGCAGAAGTGGAAACTGCTATAATACTTTGTGTTAAATTTAAAACTTGGAAATGCAATGTTTAGTCCTGTTCACAGTTGAGCAACACCAGAAATAGTTGTATGTTAGCTTGTGAAATTGAGGTGTTACTCTATAGAATGTGGATTTACTTTCATTTAGTTTAATTTAGCAGTTTGATTTTTTTACTAACACCAACCACCGAACCTTCAGGTATTCTTCTGAAGGCAGCTTTTTTTCCTTGTCTAAGAATTTCTTCAGTTCAGAATTTCCCATCAGAAAAAAAATCAGTAAGGCTCTCACAGCAGAAAACACTTTTAAAGCACAGTTACTACTTGTTCTTGTTTTCAAACTGATGCTTATGAGTTCTAGCCACACTTTTCTCTTGGCCTCATTGCACTAAAGTAGGGGGGGGAAAAAAGAAAAAAAGAGAAAAAACATTCTTAATTTGCCTTTGAACAGCATGGGAATAGTGTGGGTGAGAAGCATGTCAGATGTCTTTAAGGCAATCCTATTTTTGTTTGTTTATTCTCTGCTATACCTTCATGACCACATGATAAGGAGAACAGTCCATGATACAGACTCCATGATATATTCTGTATATCCCCTGCTGACCTTCAATCATTCTGTATTTCAGTACAAGGAAGTTTTTTTTTGTTATATAAGAGAGAGCATTGGTTGGGGATCGCTTTACCCACTGGCAGCTGTATATCAACACAAAGCTATAGTGTAGAAAAAACTGTTTGAGTACAAGCTATGCATTTTGAAACTCACTTAAGTAAAAATTTCAGGTAGGAAGATGTGATTTCTTAGCTGACATTTGTCCAGAAAAGTGCAGCATTTGTATACGCACGGTAAAAGAAAGAGTAATAGCCTTAACAGGTTGGGACCTTTCTTCTTAGTTTAGATTTCAACAGCTTGTTTAAAAAAAAAACTGTAGTCAGTGTTTTGTGTAAATATACTGTAATGCTTCAGAACCTTTCTAGTGTATTCATGAGGTCTGGCAAGACATGATTGCTAAATCGTAAGTATATAGATACTGTGGCACTGTAGTGTTATAATTTTTTTCTTCACCCCCAGAGTAAAGAGGATAAAGCAACATGACAGTTCTTATGAACCAATGTGTAAAGTTGCAACACCAAACAAATAAATCAAGTTACACATGATGGAGCCTTAGATCTATCTGTGTGGGGTGAGGAACCTTCAGAAAAGTTGTGTTGACTGTCAGAGGCAAGCTACCATTTAATTTGATTTCTGTGGCAAAAGCACCTAGAAAAATCACCCTTTATTATTTCACTGACATAGGGCTTACAGTAAGAGTGAGTTTGAAAAGTATAGCTGTGATGCAGAAAGAACTAGGATCTGGTGATGTGAGAAGAGGACCAGCAGTCTGAAACTCCTGAATTGTGATTGATGTGCTAATTCTGCCCTTGCCTAGGCTCATGCTTCAGCTGCTCACTGTACAAAACTGAGGAAACTGAAATTTCACAGCAGATGCTGTGAGGGTGATAGAACTGCTGGGAAAATGCATGAAACATTAATTAATAATCATAGATAATAGTAGAAAGCACAAAATTGAAAATGGTTATCATAATGATAAGCTCATAAAGCCAAACTGTGCAGTCATTCCTTCAGGCAAACATCCCGTGTGTGAGGACTCACCTAAATAAATGACTGTAGCTTTTACTTGAGGAGTAAACATGTTGGATGTAAAGGGTGTTGATTTTCTGAGTCTATCTGCTATGTTCCAACAGACTGAAGTTTTCAGGGCCACTAAAATCATCACAGGCTCTGTATGACATTGTCAACTGCAATTACTGGGCAGTCCTTTCCTGGAATGATTTGGCCTCCATTATTCCAGTGAAAGCTGGAGAAAAATTGGAAAAAAGCATCTGTATTCCCAGTTTGATAGCACACAATTAATTTCATAAATTGTGAGGCTGTCCATCACACAGCTTCAAAATCCAATATAGCTGTAACTAAATCCACTCAGGAACATTAGCACAGATTTTGAGGGCAGGAGAGTCTGTTTTCTAAAAGGGTGTGGAATCGTCATCACAAAAGAGTTAGGTGGTGTCAAAATATGTGCCTGTTACATGCCACTGAATGTAAACCTGGGAGAATAGAGCCTCCTAATGCCTGTCAGAGCACATACTTTTGCATAATATAGACAATTCAGGTGGAGGGAAAAAGATTATTCTGGGAAAGTTTTCAGCTTTTAATAGCATTTTTATATCCCATTCTTTTGAATTACAGTGCAAGAAATTATAAAGGAATGGACAATCAAGGTCTCTCAATAACAAATTAACCTTTTTGAAAATGACATTGGTGGCACTTTCTGAAATTTCTAATAGGAACACTTCTTTGAGAAGCACCTTGTGGATTCACCTCTGCCTGATAGTGGTAATTTATTCAGAGCAATCTTGTCTAAGTGGAGCAAAATAGTAGGCTGAGGAATCAGCTGGAATCAGCACATCTGAGACAGAGATTTTGGCCAAAAATCTGCTTGGTAGAAGCAAGAAACATCTGAAAGCCTGAAAACAGCATCTATGGAGTCAGAGAGAAAGTGTCTTCCAGCAGCTGTTACTGCTGAGTTCAGGCAAGCTTGGCTGTGCAGGGCCACTGAGAAATCAAAAGGAAAAGCAAAGTCAGCTGTCTGTGAGAGGAGAGCATCACTGCTTACCAGCATGTCACCCAGCAAGCAACAGGAAACACATGTAGAATGCCTGTGACAGGATGCAAGGTTTTATCTCACTTCTATCATCTGCAAGAGACAGTGTTTAAGAAAAGGACTGTTCCCCCTGCCCCCTCTACTATCTGTAAAAAGACCTACTGTAAGTAGTTTCCTCCATCGAAGTGCAAGACGAGCTCCCTTGTTGCTTGTAAGGGATTGCCAGCACATACAGCACTTGGCAATATACATCAAAAGGCAAGTGCCCTTCCTGCAATAGCTTAAAATGTAGCCCACCCCCATGCAGTCCCTAGGACAGCAGTTCACGCAAGAAGGGTACCAGCAGAGGAACACTTCAGAGTAGGACTGAGCTTAGAGAGGAGAAACTGGAGGTTACAGAGACAAACATGGGACTGGGAACCCTCCTCGTGTGAGAGGTGATAAGGATGACTCTTCCTTAGCGCAGTGTGAAAATGCCTTTGTGTTTAGCTTGTTCTTAGCAAAGGGGAAAGGAAGAGCCTGAGTAACTCTTTATTTGCTTCCCTTACTTTTGCTGCCTATGTGTAGGCTAACTTAAACAAACTCTAGCAACTTCCGCTTTAGAGAGATGCAGAAGTGTGATCCACTTAGAGTCTCAAAGCTATTCACATTATTTACACTTGCTTTGCTAATGTCTGGAAAAGTTTTCATGTAAATATTGAGGAGTCGGGATACCGTGCAGACTAACATGGGGTGTGATCTGTTCTGGCTTGCACTTTTAGCTCCTTAATGCCTCAGTTACTCAACTTCAAAGTCCTCCATGTGCTATTAGATCTTCAAGATTCTGAATGAGGAAAAGTGGTTTTAATGGCCCAGCTATCCTTTTCCGAACTTCTTAGGCTAAAGAGGCTGAAAGTTCAGCAAGTATTTTGCTGAATCAGAACTCTTTAACTGTTAATGAAACTCCACTTGCTCCATGGAAGTGCTCAGTTCTCCCCTACTGCTTGAGTATGGTCATCTTAGCCCTTCCCATGTTTCAGGGAGGGACTACAGAGCACTTCCACCTTGTGGTAACACTCTATGGATAATTAGTTAGTAACCCATTTCTTCTCACACTGGCAACTCTTTTTTTGCTCTGCACAGAAAAAGAAACACAGCAGCGTATGAGAACTGTGCCAGGAAAGGAAATTACTTAATTTTTCATGTTATTGGTCTCTCTCCTGCAAAATAACAGCAGAGCTTTGCATGCTCTGCAAATAGTTTTTTGTCGTCAGCTCTGTGTGTCCCACTGCAAGCCTTTGCTTGACAGGCACTCTGTCAGATGGTCACTGCTTTTTTTGATTACCTTCTTGTTGCTGCCACCCATTTTTTGATGCTTTATCTCCTACTTTCAGCTCTTACCTAGCTTCTCTGAATGTGGCAAAGCTTGTGGGTCTCAGTCAGGTAATATTTAGAAAAGATACAGTCACTCCATTCAGGTAGAAAGCAAAAGGGGCATTTATGAGTCCCTGCCAGGCTGTGTTAGTTTTTTTTTTCCTTATGTATTTGATCTCATGAATGACATTCAGTTGACAGGTCTACTTGATTGAAAACTTAACACTTATCCACAGAGTAGGCTGAGGTTATGCTGCAGCACTGCAAAGTGTCTTCCACTAAACATCCATCTGGTCACAGAAGTGAAGTCCTCTGTGAGAATAGAATTAGTCCATGCAGAAGGGTAACAGGAAGGCAAGAGGTTGCCCTCCCCATCCTAGCTAAATCCAGTTCAGTCTGATAGATAGGGTATCAAAAGGAGAGACAGAAACGTGAGGTCAACTCCCTCTGCCTGAGCTTTGTGAGCTGCTAGAATTCCCCTCTCAAAGCAGGTGCAGTAGTGTGCCTGCTGAAATTTCACTTTTTCATCCAACCCATGTATAAATCCAGTTTGTTCTCTTTGTTAGGCATAATAAAAAGCAAACATGAGCTGAGCCTGGATCTGGAAATGGAAGGAGGGCTGTGTGGAGGTTAAACTTTTCACATTAGTTTGTACTCCCCATACCTAGAGTTTTTTTGTTTGCTGTTCTCAATAACACACTGATGATGTTTTTGGATAGTGATACAGCCCTTAAAACTTTAGCACCTGGAAGTCAACAACAACTTTATCAGTGTCCCCTTAATCTTTTCACATTTTTCCCCCAAACTGATAAACAGTCTCATTTCCCAGTGAAGTGAGCCAAGGGGGGTGAGCATGTTCCAGTGTTGGAGTTTATCTCCCTGTCTGCCTTTTCAGACAGCTCCGAACAGATCAAGAATTCCTTCTGGTTCTTAAATCCCTTTCAGCTTCAGTCAGTAGTGTATTGATGTACAATGTATGTGATTCCATGGCACACCGCTCCCTAAATGTTAACTGCAGCTTTCTGCCTGCTGCTGCTAGATCTGCAGCACTTCCAAGAATCATGAAGTTAGGCTAGTTGTTTCAATTCTAGATAGTATTTGTGATGACCTTTTTTTCTCTCTGCAAATGTCTGAAACAATTCTTACATAATAATCCTGCTTCCCAAGCCATAATGGTAGGCAAAATTATTAATTCAGGATTTTTCCATTGAAGATGTAAGGCATCTATACTAAAGAGGAAATTAAGGACACGTCTCAAAGATAATTAGATAATAAGAAGCCTGTAAAGGTCAGATGCTTGGCTGTGACACCTTCCCAGCTGCTCTTTCTGTATAGAAGGTATCTCTTCATTGATGCTCTGCAAGTAAAAACTAGCAGTAGAAAATTACAATGTGTAAAACTAGGTTAGTTTTAAAGCAGAGATATAATAATTTATTTAATGTTAGATTTGAACTTTTTATTTTGTTGTTTTGATTTCTGTATGTACACTCCTCTTTCAATAGATCTTATGATTACAAGTGATTATTTCAGTGGGAAAAATAGACAAGTGGACAGATATTTTCATTTGTGTTGCTGTACAAAAGAGATTAAGCTATGCTTGTTAAGACTGCTTGGATGCCAATAAGTATTCATCTCAGTAGAAGTTAGATGTCTGAATGTCTTTAATGTTCCAGATTTTGTCTGGTTTTGATCATCTTTACAGTGATAGAAGAATGAAGGTAGATTTGTCTTTTTAAAAAGACTGTACTTACATGGAATGCTAGCATTGAACTTGCATGTCTGTGTGCTGTTCGCAGGCAGGCACGTTCTCTTGATCTGAAGAGCTTGTACAAAAGGTTTATTCATTGGGGTAATTACTTTAGTTTTAGGGTCAAGAAAAGGTTTATTTAATACTGAAGTTAAAGCCGTTTTCTTTCATTCTGTTTTTTCTGTCCCTGTGTTTTTCTGTTCACTTTTTTTCAGAACAGCAGAATTCTGCCTTAATAACATGGCATGTAAGTGCTGTCTGAGGGGTTCTGGAGAAATGTGTAAAACCATGCATATGGTTTTCGTTTTTACACTTTTGTATATAGCACTTTCCACACAGCCCAGACTATGGGCTAATGTAAGCACAGCTTGTTTTATTCCTGTGTCGTATTACCGAGCTGCTAGAGGAGCTCTGTGCACACTTTTCTTTCCATGAATGCTCCCCTGCTAAAGCACAGAAATAACTTTGGGGGTGTTACTTGTCCGCTTTGGCAAACAAAAGAAGAACTCTTTCTGTACTAGAACAACAGACTTTTTAAAGCCTTAATTTTCCAAAGGCTGTATTAAAGTGTACATACATGCAAGCAAGACCACAAAAAGGAGAGAAGCCAACAACATCAGCACCTCAGGAGTCACTAGACCAATCTCTCATTTTGCACGGGGGCAAAGCAGGATGAGAAGGACATAGTCTGTACAGTAACTCCTGGCATATGTTGACTTTTTAAATGATAGCAGCTGGTCTGTGTATTAGATGTGTGACTGCTTTCTTTTTCTAAGTGCTACAACAGTCTCAGAAAAAGTTTCATAAGTTATGTTAAACTGATTTCTGGACAGCTTGCTGGAGGCTCTGAGACAGAACGTGATTTGACCACGTTTGTGCAGTGAGTCTGCTAGAGGCAGAAACAGCCATAAGTTCTGCTTTTTCAATGGCCCTGATCAAAGTCCACTGTATTGGCCTGAGTGCAGGCATCTAGCGGCACCTGAGATGCTCCAGGGAACTGAGGGCATCTCTACAGGGGGGCATCTCTACCTAAAACCTAGAGGAGATTCAGGCCCTTCCATTGCAGTGGCTGCAGACCAGGCATTGTACTTGAGAGCATGTCCCTAGCACCAGGCATTTACCTAACTGGACCTCAGATTCAGTCATTCCAGCCAGTACATTCTTAGCAGGCTGGATGTATTAACAGAACACTTTGTGTAAAATGAAATTTAATCTTTAATACACACAGAATTATAACATTGCCAAGGTTTCATGGCACTTATTTGACCGAGATCACATTTGAGGTCCTCTCTGTGTGTATGCAAGAATGGTTTGCTTTTTTCCCCCTGGAATACACCAACTTAAAACATCATTTAAAATGAAACTCAGGGCCAGCTTTAGCCTTGCCCTGAGCTATGAGACAGAAGTTGTAATGTACTGAACGTGAAGTAACTTCCCTCTTGGTATTGCAGCTCCAGAAGTTGAACCCTGAAGGCTGCATAATTGTTGTTTCCTGTATTAGTTTGTAACAATTTATGAGAGTGGGAAGGAACAAAAAAAAAAAAAAAATTCTTTGCAATCCCTTGGGCAAATTGGGCATATGAGAGTTTCATTTACTGGAGTGAAATTCAGGTCTAAAAATATTCCAACTGCAAAAAAAGGAAATCTAGGAAGAAAATAACTGTACTCAAGGTATCTTTTTAGATTTCCGCAGCCTTGTCATTGGTATGTTACAAGTATGGATTAAACTGGTGCAGCCTCACCTTGAATATTGTGTGCAGTTTTGGGCACCACAGTATAAGAAAGATATTAAGTTGTTAGAGAGCATCCAAAGGAGGGCAGTAGAGATGGTGAAGGGCCTTGAGGGGGAGCTGTATGAGGAGTGACTGAGGTCACTTGGTCTGTTCAGCCTGGAGAAGAGGAGACTGAAGGGAGACCTCATTGCAGTCTACAACTTCCTTGTAAGATGAAGAGGAGGGGCAGGCACTGATCTCTGTGGTGACCAGTGACAGGACCCAAGGGAATGGCCTGAAGTTGTGTCAGGGGAGGTTTAGGTTGGATATTAGAAAAAGGTTCATCACCTAGAGGATGGTTGGGCAGTGGAACAGGCTCCCCAAGGAAGTGATCAGAGCACCAAGCCTGACAGAGTTCAAGAAGCATTTGGACAATACTCTCAGACACATGATATGACTCTTCAGGATGGTGCTGTGCAGGGACAGGAGTTGGACTCATTGATCCTTGTGGGTCCCTTCCAACTCAGCATATTCTGTGATTCTGTGAAGTCTTATTGTGCTTCGAAGCTGCATTGTAGAAGGAAGAAGGCAACTTCACTCCAGCAGCTACTCTTTGTTTAAAATCATTCACTGATTTTTTCCCCAGCTAACTTCTAACCTATGATCACATTTCAAGTGATTTAGAACAGAGGTTTTTTTCAGATGGTCAGTTCTATTTCAAGACCCTTTCATGCTTTTAGCATTGCTCACATTGTAAGGGAGGAAAACAGTGTTCCCTGTATAACGCTATGAACAGCAGAAATACATTAGCAGGATTTTCTAGAAGTTGATGAAGTCAAAGGAGATTTTACCATTAAGTTTAATGGTCATATACATAGACCAGTGCTCAAGTGCTTTTGAAATCCCATTACACCTTATGTTTTCAACCATGTGAGAACTTCAGATTATAAAGCATTCTGCAATGGAAAGATTTTTTCTTAATAAGGAGGCAGTAAGAGAAAGGAATGAATCAGTGAGATAAATATAAAGCTCTGTCTCAAAGGGCAACCCAAATTCAGACCAAATGTGGCAAAGGCTTCTGAAATGATCAAGCTTGTTCTCTTCTTTATTTATTTTATTTATTCCCACTTGGTCCCTTTTTCTGTAGAACAAAAGTTCAAAAATAAGACACAAAAAAGCTGGTTTTATAGTATTCCCAGCTAGACCTGGAGTCGAATGTGCTTGAAATAGTGTAAGAAAGACTGATGTAATTGTGGTGAGAGCCATTTGAGTACCTGGGTAGACATTTCAAACCAGGTCTAAAAGCAGTAGTACAGACAACTCAAGCAAAAATGTACTTACATGATGTACTGTCAAATTTGGCAAAATCAGCAGCTCTTGATTTCAATAAGCAACCCAACTGTTCCTGAGCACCAAACCTTTTGTGCTTCACCATCACCTTGTAAAATGATACAACCTTTACAGTTGCTGCTGGCTGGGGCAGGTGTTTGTTGTCAGTACAATGATGGAGATGGGAGGGGGGGAGGATATCTGCAGTTGCAAATTGCTTTTTTAAAAAGTTCTTACAGAAAAAGAGGAGGGGGGATAACGTGGAGGTGGATACTGTGATTACTGTCCTTCTCTCTGACTTTCCAGATTCAGGAGCAATTGAAGGAGTTGTTTAAAGGACTCCTGCCTTTTGCCCTTTTCTTAATTTAGCATCCTTATACCTGCATGTGAAGATTAGAGTTCCACTGGGATATGAGAGCAAAACAGGGTTGTATGCATGGATCTTTAATTAAAACAGACCTCTCAGCCTTAGGAAAAAGAAAAAAAAATCAAAATCTGGCACAACATCAAGTGGCATTAGCAGTATCAGCATCACACTAGGTGCCCTACAGAAGAGGAAACTGTGAAAGAGCACTCAAAAATAATGACTGAGTTTCCATGATGCTGTCAAGACTTTCACATCCCAGGATGCCAGGTGTGGATTACTTGAGCTAGAAATATAAAAGCTGTATAAAACACAAATGAAGCAGAAAAATTGAAATCTCAGCAGGTGATGATGTACTATAAGAAGGAATCAGTCCTTTAAAGCTTCATCTGGGGAAGGAAGAGGAGGAGCAAGAGAATACCAGACCCAGCTTTTCCACATTTCCTTTGTTTCCAGGGCATTTTCTTTACCTTACTTGGTTTTTTACTTTTTTTTTACTTTTTTTTTTTTGGCTCATAATGTCAAATCTGATGTTTCAAGACATCTGAAACCTGTTTTATCCCCTCTCACCTCCATATCTGCCTTGGCATTGTTATCACAGTTACAAGGGCAGGTGACAGTTCTCTAGGCTTAGAATCCAACCTCTCCTGCAGTGAAATTCAATTGAGTAGCATCATTTCTTTGAAAAATAAACAAGACTGCAAGCTCTGCAACTGGGAAGTAAATTAAATGTGTTCACAGAGCTTCAGAATCTTCTTTGCCTTTCATGTTATACTGCCTGACTTCCTATTAAAATTATTGCTAGTGTAGTCAGGGCAGTGACAGGGAGCATTTTTGTGAAAGAGAGATGTTATTGCAATGAGCTTGTAGGTGGCAGCTTTATCCTGGACATGAAGATCTAGGGAAAAGCATATGTGACTTGCTAAGGTTGTTCTAGTGCAGCAGTTAAGAATAAGGTGAAATAATGTGGTGTCCCTTCACTCTCCCAAGCTGTGTACTTCATTGTACGGTGAGAGGCATGCTGTGCACCCCTCATGGCCCTTTTGCATTGATCTGGCTGACACAGAGGATTTCAGGGTTAGATATGAACCATAGAATCTACATACTTGCTTGCCTGCTCCATGTGGCCTCCCTCTCCCCCTCCTTCCCTCCCTCCCTCCCAGCAAAGGATTTTCTTTATCCAGGGGAACATGACTAGGCAGAAAATAGGTCAGTGGACAGTTAGGAACAATTTATTTCTGCGTTACAGTAAATATTTGTATTTATTTGATACTGTAAACAATTCTCCTCTAATTATTCGTTTTACCTCCTTTTTTTAGAGACAGTATATAGACAGTCAGTGTTTATAAGGAAAGGGTAAAACCTTTTATCGCACCAGTCAGTATGTTTGCAATATCTCCCTGGGCTGGTACATCAATAGATGTGGCAATTTATTCTAGGTTGAGTAGCTCCATATATCTTCTGACCAGCATTGAGGAAAAGATTCTGAGGCCCTTTCTTGTGTAGAGGTGAAGTACACTACTAGTTGAAGGGGCCAGACAGGATACTTAAAAAACTCTGCTCTTTTCTTTGCATCTCACTTCTAATATGGAATATTTTCATTGGTACAAAATTTTTATTTTCTTTGAGCCTTCATTCCAGAAACTGAGATTAGCATTGATTCATTAAGGTCCAGTTGTCCTACTGTGGTGCTATTCCTATGTGTTTCTGACACCAAACACTGTCAGTTCCAGAATAACTCTTTGAGGTTATCAAATTAAACAGTTACATTTGAATTCATACAGCCACACGGCACTGAATGGCATTTAATCAGTTCTTAGAAAGCAGTCCTGGTGCTTATTAACTCCCAGAAAGCTACTACCTTCAGTTGCCAGCTAGATAACTATTTTTTCTTTGCCAATAGATAGTTGTCTCTAAATGCCTAGGGAATGATGATGCTTGGTGGCAAGTGTAGGCTCTAAAATATTTATCTTTAACACACAATTGTGTTACTGCAGCCTCTAATAGGATTTGGTGTCAGGCAAACATCTGCCTTGGCCTCTGGCCTAAAGATAGAGAAACAAGCTATTAAGTTGAATGTTGCATAGTAAATAAATAAGGCAGAAATGCTGTTAAAGTAGCTATACCACTGACCAGCAAACATGGTGAGTATATAAAAAAGAAGTCTATCAAGAGTCTAGCAATTTGTCTACTTCCTTAATATGTTTATTGTGTTGCATCTGGATAAAGGTAATTCATGTTGGTAATTGTAAGCCAGGCTGACAGATCTTTATAGAGTTCACCACAGTAGAATTGGCTTTCACAGGGCTTTTTGTCAGCAGCAAAGTGGTCCCCTGAGCAGACCATTAGCCTGGGAGCTTTGTTGCTGTCATGAGTCAGTTTATAATATGAAGCAGACCGTGTATTTGTCCATGCCTCAGATTAACAGCCTAAAAAAATTGGGAATGGTAACAATTAGCAATTTCATATTGAACTGGGTGATATCCTTAAATGAAAGATAGTGTAGTGTGAAGTCTTATTGTGGGTATGGGCAGGATCATGCCAGTTTATGGCTTCTCTCAGTTTAAAGGGTGATTACAGTGGGAAAACTAGCAATGAAATAAAGGTTTCAGCCAAGTTTCCCTCAAAATCTACCAGCTATGAGATTACTTGTATTGAAAAACATCCCCTGAGATAAATGGCAAAAATCCCAAAGTATCCTCAGCAGCTGTAAGTCAACATGGTGCATGAAATAAAGTTGTTTTGCTCCAACCCATCATCTGTTTCTTTCTCTGCCTTGATGATTAAAGCTCATAAGCAGAAAGGATGTTAAAGAGTACTTCAGAAAAAGAGTTTTGCTTTTGGAAAAGTCTAGACTTTCACACTTAATGAATGTTTTCCATCTCTCATTTTTATAAATCTAGAAACACTTTTGTACATCCTCCTTTTCCTGAGTGAGGTAGGCTGGCCTAGGGTAGGGAGTACCTGCCATGTCAGACAGGGCATTTCTGTACCATTCTCCAAAATGAGACAGTGTGGATCTGAAGACCAAGTGTCTCATTATGTCATTCAGACCTTTTCTCAGTTGTTTACAACAATTTTTGAGGAAATAATGGAGGACCACAAAGATAATCAGAGGGCTAACGCACCTCTCCTGTGGAGAACGGCTGAGGGAGTTGGGATTGTTTAGCCTGGACACGAGAAGGTTCCAGGGAGACCTTAGAGCACTTTCCAGTGTCTAAAGGGGCTAAAAGAGAGAAACTTTTGACAAAGGCATGGCGTCCTAGGACAAGGGGGAATGGCTTTAAACTGATAATGGGCAGGTTTAGATTAGATATTAGAAAGAAATTCCTCACTGTGAGGGTGGCACAGGTTGCCCAGAAAAGTTGTGGATGGATGACCCATCCCTGGAGGTCTTCATGGACAGGTTGGATGGGGCTCTAAGCAACCTGGTCTGCTGGCAGGGGGGTTGGAACTGGATGGTGTTTATGGTCTCTTCCAACCCAAACTATTCTATGATTCTGTGATTCTATGAAATGAATTGTTTTTTCTGTTGCTAATTGGATTGTGAAGCTGGCAGAACACTTACTTCTGTACACAAGCTTCTGCATTCCCTATTAGAAGCCCCACCGCCTCTGCAGATCTGTCCCCAGTGTCAGTTGTTTGCTTTAAAGACTTTCACTCCTATACAGCCATTGAAAGGTGTCATGGAAACCGTGTTTGCAATGCTCTCTTTGGACACGACAACAAGACCATATGAAGGCATCATGCATCCTCCATTGGTGACCCTCCAGTTATTAATCTCTGCCTCTACCGGCTGGTGTCCATCAGATCTCTTGAGAGATTTGGAACCCAAGAAAAAACTGTGGAAATCAGACTGAAAACAGAGAACATATATATAGCTTTCTAAAAAAGAATTGTCCGTGGTCTCACAGTGAACTTTAACAATTAAATAAAATGAAACAAAACATTGTCATGATTCTCTAAAGCAGTTCCCATGGCACTATTCATAAAACACCATATGGAATTTTGTACATATTGGAAAATATCCTTCTAATTATGTGAACAGCTTACAGAATAAACTATATAAAGGAGACTAGAACCCAGCCACAACTGCAGTGACCTGTTTTTATTTATTGATTGATAGTTTGTCACCTCTTTAGCAATGTTGAATGTAAGCATACTAAAAAGACAGGCAGTTGCTTTGTGCCACCAACTTAGAGTCTCCCTAGATGTTAAAGTTTAGTCTCTTCTATCATCTAAGCCCCACTTCATAATAATTTTTTTAAGTCCTAGCTTCTGAAAATTTATCTGTTTGCTTCTTTGTTCTTTCTAGTATTCTCCCATCATGACTCCCTAATTTCTGGTGCCAGGTCACCCACCTCCACCTGTTTAGTTTGAAATGTAGGTATTGGAGCAGTGTGCATGGATATGTTTAAGTGTATACATGCCAGAAGGGACAGAAAACTGACTCAGGTGCCAAAGTGGCACAGCCTGTAACCATTGAAAGACAATCAGTCCTGGGATGAAAACAGAGGTTTTTATGAGATATCTTAAGTGAGCATGACTTGCTAATGACTGCGACCTTCAAAGTAAAAAGAAATTCCAGTTTCTGATTGTGCCTAAGAAAATAAACAGGAGCATGCTTAGTGTTGCACACACAACTCACAGACTTGGTGCTCTAAAGCCTCAGTCTCAGCCTTGTTTGTGCTCATCAGCTCTGGAGTTCCTGAGGAAAAAAAGTAGGTTCATTTAACACTTCCTTTAAGGAAATACTTTGGAGCTGTTTGGGAACAGATTTGAGACAAAGATGCACTGCATGAATCTTCATCGCTTTTCAGAATTCATTCTCAGTAGTGAAGAACTTTGGGAGTGTGAGATCGTAATTACCTGAGTCTCACCAGGCAAGTTTGTATCCTTAACTGCTAAAAAACAGCAAGTGGCAAAGGGGAGAAGAGTTTCTTTTCACTTCATCTCCTCTCTATCAAGCAGGTTATTCCAGGGCAAAGAGAAGCAGTAAAATAAGAAAATGTTAGAAATGTTACTTTTGGCTATGTTAGAAAAACAAGGTGCATCGGAGAAATCAGTGAAATAGGATGAAAGGATTTTTAAGGGCTTGCTCTATTATTAATAGTGTAGGGTATTCAGGCCACAGTTAAGAGCTACTGAGGTGCTTCAGTTAAAGAAGGTGCAATGGATTTCATCCACCTGTTTTGTAGTTCCTTTTGAGTTAGTCACTATCTAGTATCAAGCAGTTTGGCCACACTTGCAAAGAAGAGTCTGGGCAATCAAATATTGAGGAGATAGTGATAAATTAAGTTATATGTGTGCATATCACCGCCATTTTGCAAAGAAAAATGGCAGATCTGCAGATGAACACAAAATAGATGTGAATATTTTTTTGACCTGCATTAGTGTTGGTCACTGTCGATGGGATCTGACCAGTTACAGGTGTCTTTGCTGAACTAGTCAGAGGAGGAAAGGATGCACCACCAGAGTAAAGACAATTAAATGGATTCACCCTGAGATTCAGGAAAAGTTGGTTACCTAAGCACAGGTAAGCTCTGCTTCTGTGGTCCCTCTGAACTTCTAAATCTCTTTATACATAGCCAGTATAGTGGACAGTTTAATCTATACTGAACATCTAATCGGTATACAGCATCTTGCCCATCTTGCCCTAAGTATCACAGACACACCAGCCAAACCCTGCTGTAATGTAAAATATTGTTTCCAGTAACAAAGATTACCATTTATTTGATCTGGTGCATTGTCACACTTTAGAACAGCTGCTGTGTCTGATGTTACATTGCTTTTTAGATGTTTTTTAGATGTTTCTTTGGTTTTTTATTATTTTGCATAAATATTATTTATTATATTACATAAATATAGCAAGAAAGCGATATAGATATTTTACTTCTTTTCAAGGACTCAATTTAGTCCTTTAAAGCAAAGCTTGGAAAAAAGTTTTTTTTAGTTTTTAGTTTTTTCATATACTGAAGTTGTTGTCATAACACTGGGAGTCTGTCCTGCATCAAGCTGACATAG
The DNA here is from genome assembly GCF_036250125.1 of Pseudopipra pipra. Taxonomy (NCBI): domain Eukaryota; kingdom Metazoa; phylum Chordata; class Aves; order Passeriformes; family Pipridae; genus Pseudopipra; species Pseudopipra pipra. The sequence continues at coordinate 31,690,125 of NC_087550.1, read as the reverse complement.
GTATTGCCTATGACTTCAAAGGTTGTGTGTGTGTTACATCTTCACAGTGTTGCTACAGCTGGCAGACCCCAACCCAACATGGCAGTGTGATGATGAGGTGCCATGGGACAGCTACATACTGCATTGATGCTGAATAGCATGGCCCTTCTCCTCTTCCTGGTTTTCAGGCAGTAGAAAAAAAAATTCTTTAGGTTTTTTTCTCTGCTGCATTCATTTTTTTTGCCACCTTTTGAGCTTAACCAACTCACTGAAGAGTCTGACAAGTGCCAGAACCAGCACAAGAAGAGGGAGCTTAGAGTTGTTTCTAGGATGAGAGGATTAGAGGAAAAGGACTGACCCTTTCAGCAACAGGAGCAGTTCAATCTCCTTACCCGTCTCATTATCTTGTTTCACAATACTCACACTGTTCTTCATATGTGTAACTGTGTGTATGTGCACAAATAACTTCTTTTTCCTAAATTTCTACATATATTTATTGAAGACAAGAAAACATAAACATTTTTTAAAAAGCATAGGGGAAAAAAAGGTATAAATTAAATTTATTTTTATTTTCAGCAGTGGCATTAAACCATCACAAAGTTCTGAAGGTTGTATACACATGGGCTAATATCAGCTTTTCATTTACAGGATAGATTTCTGTTTATACGTGCTGTGCAGTGAGAGATGGCATTTCCAAATATCAGTATAAATGCACAAGGCCTGAGTCATTATTTCTTTATTCTAGGAAGCATGGCTGTTCTTTGATTGGAATAAAGATGACAGCTCAAGCCTGAAGTGTTGACTATGTGCTGTGACTGTTTTTCTATACACCATCAAGTGAATATCTGCTTAACTATAGAGCTTAAGTGTTAGAAAACTGACAGCACTTCCATGTACCTTCCTTGCTGCATGGAGCTGTCTGATGCCAGGACCTAAAACATAAATGCTTTAAACTGGTTTTATTATTTAAAATTACTGTTACCCTTCATGAATGATTAAATTACACCACATCCTTTAAAATGTCCTTCAGAAACCTCTGCTCTTTGGAGAACACCCATCCAGAAACAGGCTTCCTTTCATTTGTGATTAGAAGCTGATCTGCACATCACTGCTACTGCTGGTTCTCTTCATTGCACTGATTGGGAGTTTACAAATATCTTTGCTACCAGGAGGCCTCCTGAAGTACATGTATGAAAGTGCAGTCATTATTCACAGGGCAGAGATTTTCACCCCACTCTATAGTAGATGTGCCACCAGTGCCCCTCCTGTATAACCAAATCCCATTCTCATCTGATATGCATCTTCCTTGGAGAAAATGTGAAATGGCAGTGTGGAATGAACCATGGTGTTACAACAACTTTCAAAGCCCCACTCACATTTACTCAGTCTTCACTCACAGTTTAGTCAAGAAAATAACATTATTTTCATTCTCTTTTTGATGTGTTTTCCAGCCTGTATTGTTCTTTTATGAAAAATATGTTTTAGTCCCAGTATTGTGAAGTGTCCTCAGAAGTGCCAGGTATCATTTTATTTACCTGTTAACTTTCCTTGAAAAATGAATAGCTGGTGTTTTTGTCAGAGTCAGGGAATTTAAGATGACAACTAGGAACAGAAGAAAGTGTTCAATAGTCCCATTCCTGTTCCACCAAGATACAATATTATGCCCAGAACTGTGACCTGTTAAATATATAGTATAAATTATATATTATATAATTTATAATGTATTATATTCTATATAATATTGCAGAACAAATGAGAAGAAATTAGTTAGAAATATTCTTTTAACAGGCAGACAGGATGAATCAAGGGTCTGTGTTCAGTAAATTCATAGAGGAACATTTCTATTATAGCTCAGCTCTGTTTGGCACAAATAAATGCCCCAAGGTCACTTACCCAGGTCAACAAAATTGGACCAAAGGTATGTATTCTGCCATGAGAATGGTGTGTGTTGGTTCTTTCCAATAAATTCAAAGAGGAAAAATCATTGTAAAAGTACGCAGGAAGAAAAGACATTTAGGAGTTTTCGGGTACTGAGTGAGAACAAAGCTTAGTGGACAGCTCATATTTAATCATAAGATTTCCACTTGAACCCTCTATTGCTGTAAATGGATGAACATTGTTTAGCTGAGCTCAGACTAATGCTTTCGGCTCCAAGTGCAGCAATGGCTTTGAAGTTTCAGCTGTCCTGCCATCGAGAGCCCTCCCAAACTCAGAGGTGTTTTCTTGCCTAAAGAAGTACCTGAATTCTCTTTTGTTTTCCAGAATCAGTGGATAACTGTCCCAGTAACTGTTATGGGAATGGAGACTGCGTGTCTGGGACTTGCCATTGCTTCCTTGGCTTTCTGGGCCCTGACTGCGGCAGAGGTGGGAATTTATACTTGATAAACTGTTTCCCTTTCCCCTTCCATTAACATTTTCTTGTGGAAATTATATTCATGCCTGTGCCTTTTCAAAGTACTCCTCACCCAGCTTGAGGATGCTGCAGTAGGATGGGAATGGGTTGGATTTCCGGATTTGTTTGCTACAAATATGTTTGCTACAATTTCAGCTGAGGGAGCAGCTGAGGGAGCTGGGGGTTGTTTAGCCTGGAGAAAAAGAGACACAGCAGAGACCTTGTCACTCTCTGCAACTAAAAGAAAGGTGTAGCCAGGTGGGGGTCAGCCTCTTCTCCAAAGTAATAAGGACAAGAGGAAATGTCTTCCAGTCATTCCAGAGGAGGTCTCGGTTGGATATTAGGAAGATTTCTTCACTGAAAGGCTTTTCAGGTACCGGAATAGACTGCTCAGGGAAGTGGTAGAATCACTATCTCTGAAAGTGTTCAGAAGACGTGTAGATGTGGATCTTAGGGACATTGTTCAGTGATGGACTGACAGTGCTGGTTTAAAAGTTGGACTCAATGATCTTGGAGGGCTTGTCCAACCTAAACTATTCTATTATTCTGTACTTGTCATGAGTGCTGTGCCCTTAGCAACACCACCACCCCTTAGGCTGCTTATGGATAGACAAAATGTCACATCAGGTGTTTTCTCTCTTGAAGTGACTTTAGAAAACATGACTTATAAATCTGTCATTATTGTTTGTTAGCGGGGCACTCTTGTCATGGTGTGACTCAACACTGTAATGATACTTTCTTTTAAAAGACTGATTATACAAAAAGTAAGTAAGTATCTTGCAAGTTTGCCTGAGCTTGGCTGTGGGAAATGGGGCAGGGTTGGAGTAAGGCTAGGAGTGGAGTAATGGCAGGAAGAACTGGATACTCTGGCCAAAAGTGAAAAGACTGGGAGGAGGGAAGGAGGCTTACCCCAGTACACAATATAATACATATCTCTGCTCAAGTGATAAGTATTTTTAATAAATGGCTTCAGAAGGATTTTCTATGACCTGAATTTTTTAAGTTACTTAAGCATTTAAAAAACAAACTGAAGTACTTTTTGTGAGAACACATTTCAGGCCAAGAAATCAAAACCTTGCTTGTGGGAAATGCCAGAATACTGTACATCAACCTTTTCAAGGCCTTTTTTGGCTCAAACAGTCCAACAGACTAAGTACAGATTTATAAATTTGGGGAGGGAGGTAGTGTAAAAAGTTAGTGCCCACACAAGGAGCTTGCTAAGACAGCAGGTCAAAACTTCACCCCAGCTCACTGCTGCTTCAGAAAGCAGGCTGGCTCCTTCCCAAGAGAGAGAGCTAAACTCTGTCCAACCCCAGTTCTCTCCCTCTCCAGCTGAGCTAGGGTCATGTCCCTGCAGCCCAGCCAGGAGACAGAGATAAGGAGCCGCACACCCCCGGGGCAGGCGGGAGCTCCCCGCTGGGGCGGGGTGGGCCAGGCTGAACCCTGCGGTGTTTCAGAGTTCGCAGCCCAGTAAGATGGATGTGGCAATCTGCATCCCTGAGAGCCGTTCTGTCAAACTTCTTGCTGACTCAGGTTACACTTGGTTTGCATTTCCTTACACTTGGTTTGCATTTCCAAGCTCCTTTTCAAATCCTTAGAGCTGGAAACAAAAGGAGGTTTTTTCCATGTCCCACAGCCTATTCCAACTCACACATCCTAACTTCAAGTAGGGGCAGAAGTTCAGGGCTTGTTCCCCCCAAACCTCCCTGTAGAGGCTGTGGAGGAGAAGTTCCTTCACTGTGAGTCAGAATACTTAAACTTTTGTTCTGAATCCACTTTCAGAGGAGTTTACCTCCCCTGACGGATTATATCCTGAGTTTTCTCAGGCTCTTCAATGGAGCCATGTGAGTCTCTCCCATTTCACTAGAGCACTTTGGCTGATAGCAACACCTGTTATTCAACTCTGTCTTTTCACTAAGAATCATCTGGGTTCAGATCACAGATTACTTTCCGCCTTTAGGAAGACACATTAGTACCTGGAGTGTCAAAATAATATTTGTGTATGCATTTCCACGCAGTAGGCTTGTTAAATGGATCATGTTGCCATGAGTGTGAGATCCAAGGACCCCAGCATTGGCTTCCTAGAGGGGCATCTAGGATGCTGCTTTTGAGCTACAAATCTCTCAAAGGCAGCATGTGTAAGGCTGCTACAGTATTCGTCTGCAACCATTTATCAGACCCTGTATGAAGCAGTAATCCTTAAATAAGCAGGTCCCTGCCCACGTGAAGATTTCTAGGTCATGGATTTCCTGTCTGTTCCTTTGTTTCAGTTCAGCCTTGTAATTTACCATCCAAAGGAATGGGAAATTCTGGAACAGGAAGCCTTTCTATTTTTAGTAATAGTTAATAATTAATGTATTATTAACCAATTATTTTAAACAAAGTAAATGAGAGCAAGTCACCAGAGGTGTATTTCATGGGCCTTTTAAAGGTCTTCTTGGACATGGGAGATGGTGCTTTCAAGTTCTGTGTAAAGTAAACAAACAAACAATCTTACTCTCTGATGCTACACTTTACAAGAAACAGGATGTGTATTTGGGTTGTTGCTATCATTACCACACTAGAGAATTACTATAATTTTGCCATCTTAAACATTGTTTGTTGGAATCTGAATGATCAAATAATAATTATACATATTTATATATGGAAGAGAGTTGCACAAGTAACAGTGGAAAAAATCAGAAATCTCTTTTTTCTTTATTCATTATTGCATACTACAGAGGAGGTCTTGTTCTTGCCATTGCCTTGACATTTGCAGCATTTGCAGCAGCACTTTCTAGGTTATGCCTAAGGTGTTCTCCACAGAAGGCTCTGTAGAGTGCCAGTCTCGTTGCAGATGGCCAGTAATTTATCTGATCTGGTACTGTGATCAGCTGTCTTGTCAGAAAACCTGTAAGTCTTTCTCAGCAACCTCTCACTGGTTAAAGGCAATCATTCTTTCTTCTTGTTGAAAAGAGCTGCAAACTATCCCCTGCCACTGCCTTGAAAGAACAAGGTCCATTACTGAGCACTGAAATTTGAGATGGGGAGGCAGAAGATTTCATCAGCTTAGCTGAAAAGTGAAATTACAGAGTGAGTTTGCTGTGAACCATGTACACAACACAATGTATCTTAAACAATTTATGTCTCATATAGGTAGATACCTGCTTGCAAATGATGCACTTGTAGTGCACCACTGCAATGTGCTTCCTCTAAAGTGAACAGGGAACTGTTATTACTCCCCAGTAATAACAGTTGCCAAATTCTTTTCTTTTCTAAACCTCTTTTATCTTGGTCAGGCAAATAAAGTTCACTGCATATCAAACTAGCTTAACAGAGCTGGCAAAGCTTTGTATTTTATTGAAGCTGCTTTAGTTCTGTAACACTCAAACTGACTTGACTATAAGGACACATGGAAACAACTCGAGATGTGCATTGTGAGATTATTGTATAAAAGATGGGAAGAGAAGGAAAGTTTCCCTTAACCATGTTAATACCTCTTCCCACACCTAACCAGAGCCAGGAACAAAGCAAAATAGAAATACTGTATTCATCACGTGCCTAATGCAGTTGAATTAAGCAGCAGACTGGAATATTCATTTCACATTTGTCCTGCATAAAATTGTTCATAAATTGCCTTTCAGAGAGGCAGATGAGAAGCCCAGCTGCTCCCACCTGAGGCTGATGTGCAACAGTGAACAAGAGAAGTCAATGTTCAATATATGTCCTTGCAGCTGAGTTTCAGCAAAATGAAATGGAAGAGAACAGGGCTTAAGCAAGAAGTTCCAAGGGATAGGAACAGGGAAAGACTGTTCCTTCTGAGGGACTGAAGTCAGCATCTTCCTTGGAAAAATCAGAACAGAGAACAAAAGGAGCATAAGGTGGCAGGTGTGGAAAATGGAAAAGGGAGAAGGTATCATCTGAGAGAAGCTGGAGAAAGCTTGGAGAGTGGTGCTTATCAAAGCTGTGTTCGTGGAGGCTGGGGTCTGGTCCTTGATGCACTCTCCTTCCTTGGGGAGCCTTCTCTGTACCCTTCAGTTCATCCCATCACACTCTGCCTGGCATTTTCCAAGTTTAGCTCTGAAAACACTTAATCCTGGGTTCCATCATGCCACAGCTTGAGCTTGTCACCTTCTTCTCTTTATCACAGGGAAGAAAGCCTGTATCTGGTTGGCCTTGAGAGTCAGCTGACTTTGCTGGAAACAAGGGCAATTAAAAATCCTCTATAAATTGATACAGAGGATAGATTTGTAGAGCTTTTATTACAGGGAACCTGGAAAGAGTAGAGGCCAATTTTTCATTGTGGCTGATGTTGAATGGAGTCCAGAGAGGTGATAACAAAAAAAGGGGGCTGGAGCTTCGATCAGAATCATAGAATTGTTAAGGTTGGAAAAGACCTCTAAAACTCTATCATTGAGTTCAGCAATTAACCCAGCACTGCCAAGTCCTCCACTAAACCATGTCCCCAAATGCCACATCTGCATGTCTTTTAAATTCCAGCAGGGATGGTGACTGAGTTGCTTCCCTGGGCAGCATGTTCCAGTGCTTGACAAGCCTTTCAGGGAAGAAAGTTGATAGTTGATGGTATGATATGAGCTATATCAGGGAAATAGTCTCAGTGTGGCATTCTGGGCTCTGAGCACAACAACTGAAACCCATAAAGTGTGCTACTAAGGTCTGCAGCAGAGGCGGTGTCAAGGAAAGTACGAAGTCTGGCAGAAGGTCAGGAATAGCAATAAGTAATCTAAAGTAAGTGATGCTGCTGAAAGAAGACACCAGTACACTGAAAAATCAGAATACAAGAAAATGCTGAGTTTAGTTAGTGAAAAAAGGTATCAGAGACACAAAGTGAGGAGATATTCTAACTCAAGAGCACTGTTACAAGAGAATACAGTCAACAGCTGTGTGTCATCCATGTAAAAAAATTGGTTTTGGCAAAGAAAAGAAGAACATATCCCAATGAAGACTGTATATGAAGACTGTAAATCACGTGCTGGACGCTTGTGCTCTTTTTTGAAGTGAGAGCCATGTACAGTTTTGTTTTAATGTGGTTTTTGTTGTCTGTCCCCAGCATCCTGCCCAGTGCTGTGCAGTGGAAATGGGCAGTACATGAAGGGAAGGTGCTTGTGCCATAGTGGCTGGAAGGGAGCAGAGTGCGATGTCCCAACGAACCAGTGCATTGATGTCTCCTGCAATAACCATGGCACCTGCATCATGGGGACCTGTATCTGCAACCCAGGATACAAAGGCGAGAGCTGTGAAGAAGGTATTTGCAAGATACATTCAATTAGCCTTTGCTTTGATTGTTGTTCTGTAATTGCATGGATGGAGGCAATTCAGAATCGGACCTGCACTTAAACAGAACAGTAATAGGCACCTTAGAGATACAATAGATGGATACAACATAAAAATGATATGTTGTCATAACTCGTCGTTAGCTATCATATTTGTTCAATAATTGGATGAAAAGCCATCAAATGTTTCAGATAGACACATCTAGTTGAAAGACCAGAACATTTAATCATATGTTCAAATGTTCTTATTAAAGCATCGATTCCATTTACACATCTAAACGTATAATTATTTTACCGTGCTTTCTTCTCTGCTTGCTATGCCAAGCAATTTCAGTTGCTTACATACACAAAATGGTGGCGTGTGAGAGGAAGTCCGAGATTCTTGTCAGCTTTAAAAGCTTAGAAATGCTCAGGACTTGAATTAAATTCTGCTTCAAAATCTGATATTATTTTAATGGCTCTTCCATAGCTTTTTTTCTCACATTAGCCCTCAAACGTTTTTCATTTACATTTGGATTTATGGCTCAGAAATACGGTACCTTTTAGTACTTATCTTTAATCTCTTTGTGTAGGAACTCACCTGCCAACATAAACCTTTATCTTCCTGAGCCTGTGACTGCTTCTTATTGCTAAATGAAAAAGTGGACAGTTTTGTAAGTGTATAAGTCATTCAGGGAGTTATAAAAATACGTCCAAAAGTGCCTTATTTAAAGAATAATGTACAACACTTTCAAAAACTATTCTCAAAATTCTATGCAGGTGACTTGATAAATAAGTGTGCTTAAATTATGATTCTACAAGTACATGTGTAAGGCCTCTTCACCAGCTGAGAGATTTAAAACATTATTTGACACATGTTTAAGAATAACAATGGCTTGAATTAATTTATGGTTGTTTTTATTATGAGGGATAAAGATTTATCTGAAATGACTTTATTTTATGGACAATGAAAATAGGCTGGATTGGATTCAGATATTCAAATGACATCTAATCTGGCAATTCTTTTGAAGTGTTAAACATATTGGTGTGGGACATGGTTTCAGTGTCAGTAAATGTTAGAGACGAAGAGAGTATCAGCTCTTATAACAATAAGACATCTCTTGAGGAAGCTTCATTTTGGCTTAAAGCACAATTCAGTGAAGCTGTGGGGCATGCAAAACCCAAAGATGGTGACTACTGAAGTAGCTTTAAAGCTTCTATGTAGGCTTCTTATTTACTAGATCATATCTTTACTGGATAAACAGAAATGAAAAGATCCTGATTTTGCCTCCAGCCAGAAGTGTTTAATGTGTGTAAATCAGAGTGAGAAGTGAGATTTGCCCTTTTTCTAACAGGAACCTTTTTTTTCCCTGGTCTCATTTAAAGCAGAAAAGCCAGACACTACTGAGTTATTCTATGTTATCACTGTAGCGGGGGACAGTGTCAGTCCCAGTAGGTCAAAACTTGAAAAAGGAGGAAGAACAAAGAGAACATGGGTTTTCTTATGGGCTGTTTAGTATTTTTCCAAGCGTGCATGCTTTTGATATTCAAGGCATAATTTGTATTGTATTGTAAGGGGGGAAGTAACTCAGAAATATGCCATGTGGGAAATCTTGAGGACATATATATATATATATATTTAGATCTAGTAAAAAAGTTGATTTATACTATTTTTTAAATTGCTTTTACTCTTTAATTTCTCTTCTAAGAAGGACCATCTGGTATTGATTACTCTTTATTATTTCTTAGTAGCTTCACAGCTTGGTCCATGTTTATAGTGGGTTTTCATTCCAGGGTTTCTTCTGTCTTTTCTTTTTTCCCCATAGAAGTTCAGCAATGTTTATAAAACATCAGCCAACAATCTTACGCGAGTTTTTCTTTTTTCCTTCCTTAGTTTATTGGCCCATATTTTATAAGGCATGGGCTAAGTCAGCGAGACATTACAAGGAGGGGAGCAAATTTAAGCAGTGAAAAATGAGAAGTTACTCTTTGGGCACCGAATAAGCCTAATAACTTGTGTGACCAATGAAGCATGAAGCATATTGGGGAAAAGTGTAGAAGAGGCACTAACCTTGCTTGCTGCATGATTTATCTCCCTGGCAAAGATTCTGCACAAGGCTGCACTATAAACGGGGCATTTTTCAACCAGGAATTTTACCATCTGGGACATTTTCTAACCAACAACACAGACATATGCTTTTTTTTTTCTTTTTCCAGGTATACTAGGTTTTGTCAGCTCTGCCCTCCTGCCCAGCTCCCCACCTCTACTTCTCCTAGAGCTGAGCAGCTAAATTTGTCAAGCACAACTCCCTAAAAATATACCATTGTACTCCAAATCCACTAAGCAATTGATTAAGAAGAAAGCAGAGGCCCATAATCCTGTCCCAGGGCCCTTCCGATGGTGCCGAAAGCCTAAAGAGATACAGCTAGTGAGGCTGAGATTAAAGTAGCCATTGTGTGTGACATTTTCTGAAAGGGCTCATTTCAACATGAAAAATGGCCTTGGGATTATGATAAATGGGGGGTTCTGACATGCACATTCCCCTCCTATAATCGTCTGTGTTAGAGCTGAGATAGCAGATTGTCTGCCTCCTGTGATGGAGGCCCCTGTAAAACTCACCTTTTTCCCAGCTGACCTTCAGAGGGGATGATTAATTGCCTGGAGGTAGCCTCTTGTCAGTTAGCCTGTGAACTTTGTTCCCTGTGTTCAAACCATCTGCTGAGAATGGACAAGGCTGCTAGTCCATCCCTTAGTCCTTTTCATACTTATTACTGCTGAGAAAGAACAGGGCCAGGGCTTCAAGGGTTTCATGCTAAAATTGGCACCATAGCTCCCAGCTCACTAACAGTGAAGGAGATTTATAGACTCATCCTTTCCAACCTCTTACAATTTTCGAGGATTGTTCCAACTATGAGCAGAGCTCCAGGAGCTAAACAAAAAAGAAAATTCTCTCCCATGCCTTGGGATAGTAATAACTAAGCCATTACTTGTCAGATTGAGAAGGGTTTGAGAATTCAGGGAACTATCAGAGCAGCTGTTGTGTTTCCTTTTAAGGTTTCTGTGTCTTGAACAGGTCAGTGGAATTCTTATTAGCTTTTACAGGGGGCAAAAAACTGAACCACAAGCCTGCTGTGTGTACGGTGGCCGTGTTCTGCTCTGCTGTATCAGAGCCAGGAGTTGGACAGCTTTCCCTATGCTGCTTAGCCAGACTGACACTTGTCACTAATCCCCAGGGCACTGCCACACACCGTTACAAGAGATGGGAAGAATTTCTCTAGGCTGTCCTATCAGCTTTTATATATAAATAGATAGTCACCTCCTCCAGTTGTTTTTTTTTTTTTTTTGGAAGGGTGTCTAGTGCATTAAAAATATCTGATTGCTGGGTGAAATTCCCCTGTGGGCAGAGGAGCTGACAGTTACCTAAAAAACACATAACTCAGGAATCAGGCAAGAGTACATTTGGTCTTTTGGTGTATATTGCTATATACCTAACTGGATAGTCTCCTATCTTGTTAGGAAAGTGACTCTTTGGGGGGGAAAGTAAACTCCAAACATTTAAAAAAGACTATTAATTGATCAAAAATAAAACCAGGAGAACACCAATATAAAAAAATACATGATTTTGTTTTAATCTTTACTCCAGAAAACTGTCTAAGGATATATTTAATATGAAATTTATGTAAATCTCTGTGAAACCTGTGTAGATTTAAGCGTATTCTTCAATTTAAGCATGTATTTTACTGAATAAGAATGTCAGCTTCTGCTGAATCTTTACACAAAATTCTCTCTCAGAAAACTAGGACTCAGCTTTGAATTCATTAGTAATAGTAATTTAGGTTACTCTAACAGAATAAATGGAAGCACAATATCTGTACAAGAGAATACTATTCTTATTCTGTTCTTAATTGATATTAGCCTGTTCTTGCCAGAAGGATCATTTGTTAGTGCAGACCTGGATAAAATAATAGATTTCATCATTAATTTTTCTCTGTTTTTCACTTAAGTGTTTTAGGTCTCACTGCCTTTTAGGGACACTGACTTCTTGGATGAAGCATCTGTTTTGTGCCCAGTAGGGCTTTTTGGTTGGAACCTTGAGATATTATACAAGTACATTTGTGTAGATGGCAGTCTGATGGCTTTTTTTCTGAAATTCCCATTTGCTCTTGCTGTCTGCTTCCTCTTCCTCCTCACATATAGTGGACTGCATGGATCCTACCTGCTCAGGACGAGGTGTGTGCGTGCGAGGAGAATGTCACTGCTCTGTTGGCTGGGGAGGAACAAACTGTGAGACCCCAAGAGCCACCTGTCTGGATCAGTGCTCTGGTCATGGGACCTTCCTCCCGGATACTGGACTCTGCAGCTGCGATCCCAACTGGACTGGACATGATTGCTCAATAGGTAATGTCAGCAGTGACTTACTGTTGGTTTTTATTTTAGTTAAACTGTAAAATCTTCTTGCACTTAGATCTGTAAAAAAAGTGCTACAAATGTGTTCTAGTGAAGCACATGCAGGACATGACTGGAAGCAGAAATTCCATAGCTCAACTACATAAATAATTCTGTTTCCATTGCTGAGCATAGAGTAATACAATAAATAACTGCATTAAAGCCATCTAGGCTTGCTATTGTTCATCATATGGCTGTGAATGTAATTGATGGTCTACATATAACTGCTTGTTCTGATGTTAGTTCTTGGTGAATCCCAGTAGCCACCAAAGGGTCTGTTTTGATTTTTAGGAGATGACTTAATAATCTTTAGGTGGCTGTAAACAAGAAGGAAGACGTGGCAATCTGTCAGTTCTCCTTTCCTTTCTGAATTCAAAGCCCATGCTTTTCTAGGCTCAGCTAGAGGAGGATGAGTGCCACATGAGGTTCATATTAAAATACTATCCCCTATCAAGTAAAAAATAAGTTTACTGATTAAAAGTATTTAATAGTACAAGCACCTACCAAGAAGACACATTTTATGGGCAGTTTTGTGTAGAGGTTTGGAATCTGCAACTTCATTCCTCTGCTGAATGGGCATCTTGCTCAAGATCTCCATCAGGTATGTGAACTGAAGGTTAAAGAAAATCTATTCAGGAACCTTTTCTTCCAAATGCAAGTAGCGTTTAGAGAAACACTAAGAAATGCTAGTCAGAACCCATGGAACATTAGTCCTTTGGCTTTTGTCCTGTATTTTATGCTCACAAACAAAAGACTGCAGCAATAACAGCTTCTATACCTTACACAGATGGAGTGGAACTAGGCCAAAAATCCAGGGCAGCTCAGTATAAGCAATGAAATGAAAGGAGTTTTCAGCAAAGCAGCCTCAAAAAAAAAAAAGCTATTAGGAGAGTGGATATAGTAGAAAAATTATGTAAACAACATTTTCACTGAGAAATCACTATCATGAGTAAAGACTTTCAGGTTAGCTGCTTGCAAGTAGTTTAAGAGTGTAACTTCCAAGGATGGGGCAAACTGAATAAACTGGTGCTAAGAATATAAAAAAAAGATCTTTTTGACAATCATCATTTAGGTTAGATGTTAGAAGCTTGTCATAAAATAAAATTGACTGGACTGAGGAATAAGCAGAAGGAGCCTGGGGCTGAAACTAGGTTGATCAAAACTTTTGCAGAGGTAGGTACAGAAGCTATCATGCATTGAAAGGAGGATAAATTTAGTGCCAGGCTTTTCCTTTCCCTGTATTAACATCTTCAATTCCATACTCTGTGGGTTTATTTATAAGGCCACCATAAGGGGAAAGGTAGTCGTGTACTTCTAGTGATTTTGTAGCATAGTTCATAATTGAGTCATTATTCTGAATGTGTATGGAGGTTTGGGGATTGCAGGGATGGATTTGGAAAAATGTTTATTTCTACACACAAACAGAATTCACTTTCCCTTTGTTAACCTGCAGGGTCATGTACAGATGATTTATAAGCATTCCTTATACTGCTTTTATAAATCCATCTAGTGCAAACTTTCTTTGGCAGCGTGAAGTTATTTGAGACAAACTTGACCATCATTCCAAGACCTTTTTCCTTACCAAGGTGCTTGTAACATTGAGGTTATTGTGCCTCACAGCTAAAATCACAGCTAAGGTGATTTGTAAATTTCCATTTCAAACCCAGACCTTTCCACTGAATTGATGACTTGATTCGAAAGACAGATTTACTTACAGCATATGTGGTACTCTTCTTGAATGATTAAAATAGAGTGAGCAGGCATACTACTACATGTAGCAACACATTGCCCAACCCAGTGGGGTGGAGGTTTTGTAGAAGGGACTAAAGGGGTCAGATTTCATTATTGTATGAAACAGGACCAAACAGAGCAGAAGAATTATTAAGGGAAAGAACTAAGGACTTGCATAAATCACCTTCAGCTCAGCAAAGCCATTAGGACTGTGTTCAGTCCCAATGAAATCTCTGGGACTGTGCTGACATGTGCCAACGACAGCCACTTTCATAAACTACATGGAGAGGCAGACTTTGCGAACAGCACAATCATCTGAAAACCAAGAATATGAAGAGGTGCAGTGGATTTTCCAGCTCTTAACACCTTGAAGTCAAGACTAGTACCTATCTGCACTGCTGTGTGCTATATTCATTTAGAATTTTCGGGCAGTATGGAAGCAGTAGGTGAAAGTCTGTGGATTGTCATATGTAGAAAGAAACACTAGACTTTCTTTGAACCTTAGACTCCATCTTTCAGCTAAGTAGGTAGATTTCACCTGCTCTTAGTGGTAATCTTAGAGAAACACAGATTTCTGCGTAAAACTCAAAATTTTCACAAAATAATAATATTACAGAGATTTCTGTTTCGTGTTTATATTATCTTTTTTCATTCCACTTAGCCTGTGTCCTCATAGACAAGCTGTATAATTCAATCTCTTTTGAGAGATTCCTACTCTGAACTGCATTGTAGGAAGAAATAATTATATGTTTGGGGTTTTTTTTTGCTTTACATGTCTACGCACTGCCAATATATCTTGAGATAGGGCTGCTGCCATACTATCTCAGATTTTTCAGTCTGGAAAAATGCTTCTTAAACATACTTCACCCTTTCATGCAAGGGACAGTTTTGTAGGATTCCTCCTCCCTCACTATGCACTACTTTTCTGATAGATTCCCAAATATAAAAAAAAAGGTCTCTTAGAGAAAGGTGCAGAGCCTGGAGATAACTTGTACTGAGCAGCAAAAGAGACATTTTGAATTCTCCATGGGGGAATTCAATCCCCTCCCTTTTGCATCTTAGTACTGTTGCACAAGCAAATACAAAAAAGGTTTTTATAACCCAGTTCAGCTAATAAGTCCAAAGCAATGCTTAGTACAAGAAAGGTAATTAAGGAAACATTGACCCTGGTTTCTCCAGGGTCTGCCATGACAGATCCTCAGTATCCCAGGCTTTTGGTGGGCTATCTCCCTTCACCTCTTAATGAGCCCTAGCTGGCAACTAATGAAGCCATTATGGGGCAGCTCTCTTAACCTCTTATTGTCTGAGTGTAGTGGGAAGAAGGAAGTGGCCTGTGCTGCAATGTGAAACAGAACTCAGTAGGTGGTATAGTTTCACTCTTGACCTGTTTAAACTGGACCAAGTATTTGTAGCTAATTAAGAGGCAACACACCACTTACCGTAAGACATATTTGCTGACTGCAGTGAATGAATAGGTGAGTCATGTCATCTGCATTGGGGGAATGCACCGTTTACCAGAGGGATCTCAGTGATGCATCAGTACAATCCCAGGCCCATCAAAACAGTATTATGCTTGGATGCAAAATCATTATTAAAGGAATTAAGTTAGCTGGTGTTGTCCTTCACTCTCCTCAAATTTAAATCAGTGATTCTCAAACTGTTCTCTGTTTGGTAGTTGACATCCTGGCATGCATGATATACACTAGAAGCATTGCAAAGTTGAATATATGAAGCAGCAATAGAAATTATGTTCTCTGTGTAATAAGTACTGACTCTTTCTGGGCAGTTGACAGTGGTTGTAGATTGACCTGCATGCAGATAAGGATTCCTTCTGCATCACTTATTCGTAATGACTCACTTTATGCATGGTTGACATCCAGGCTCTACCTCAGACCCTTAAAAGTACACTGAAGAGCAGAAGGAATAGTACTTTGTATATGGTGGTCCTAAATTGTCGAGGAGGGGAGACATGAAATCCTGGGCTGTACATTTAATGATACAAGTTAGAAACTGGAAGCTGAGACTCAGTAAAGAGGTAGGAGGTTATGATGTTTTACTTCACATTTTGAAAAGAGTGAGAGAGAATGCCTGACCAGAGACTGAGGCTGAACTTGAATGATCATATCTCAAGAAATCTAGTAGTTTGACCCTATTCATAGCTCCTATCATCACTTCTACGGCTAACATGTTTTTTTGAGGATATGGCATTTGACTTTGTGACTGCCATTTTTTCCCCACTGTGGCAGGGAAGAAATGCTGCTTCTCAGTGACTTGTTGCCAAACTTTGTTATTAAGGTCTATGATCACAAAGATATTTAGGCATTTAAATTTACCTTAAGCAAATGCAGATTATTGAGCTGTACTACAATGTTGCAGACAACTTATCAACTTCTGAGACATCCTACCATCTAGAGCTGTCTATTGCAAAAGTACCTTAGTTTCCTAAAATTCTGTGGCACTTAAACAGGTGTCTCCTCAATCTGAGAATGCATTGGATGTGCTCTCTCACTTCTTGAGAGAGTATCCTACCTACCAGGTCAATGCAGATGCTACAAGCAGTTAGCTCAAAGAAAACAGTGAACTGGCTGGACCAATCCAGTTTGGCAAGGGCAACAGAGCTGGGGAAGGATCTGGAGCACAAGTCTGATGAGGAGCAGCTGAGGGAGCTGTGGGTGTTCAGCCTAAAGAAAAGACGGCTCAGGGTTGATGTTATTGCTCTCTACAACTACCTGAAAGAGGTTGTAGCCAAGTTGCTCTCTTCTCCAGGTAACAAGGGAGAGGACAAGAGGAAATGGCCTCAGTTTGTCTGGGGGAGATTTAGGTTGGTAATTAGGAAAAATTTCTTCACTGAAAGGGTTGTCAAGCATTTGAAGAAGCTGCCCAGGGAAGTGGTGGAGTCACCATCCCTGGAGGGATTTAAAAGACATGTGTATGTGGCACCTGGGTACATGGCTTATTGGTGGGCTTGGCAGTGCTGTGTTAATGGTTTTAGAGGTCTTTTTCAACCTAAATCAGACTATGATTCTATGATTCTTTGATAGGGGTTTCATGCCCTGAACCTTAATGCTAGGTGGGCATTACTCTAAAGCACAGAGTGCCCGTCATTTGGGACAGAAACAGCATTTCAGACCATTCATCTCCTCAGGATTTCCAGCACTGCAGTGCTCATTGTGGCCACACTTATTCTAGCTAGAAATGTTATAAATGTCTTTAGTGCACAGGAAAAAAGAAAGATTTTCAATTCATGCCTAGTTCCATGCTATCCTCTTCTGCTCTTATGCTTCCCATGACATTACCAATTTAGTGGGATAGTTTTCCTCAAGAAGAGAAATCTTTGCAGAGGTCAATTCAGATCTTCGTTAAGTTGAAATCCTTAAAAGGGAGCTTAATTGATTTCTCATTAATTCAGCTGCTTTCTTATTTGGCTATTTCGTATTACTTTAGAGCAGTCTGGGTTCAGCTTTTGAGATATCCTCCGTTCTGCCAGATAACTGTAGAAGGCTCAGCAGACATCATGATCACAGATTCCTTAGGAGAGAGGCAATTACAGAACTGTGGCATTTAATGTAAACAGTAGGAATCTCCATCTTAGCCTGTGTGATCGGTTAGACAGGTTTGGAGGGGCTTCAGATTGCCATGGAGTGATCACAATACTGGCAGATATGCCTAGATAAACCTGGCCTCTAAGCACAGTAGGAATATAGTGTGGGTAGCCACAGGACTAGCAGAAGACTGGGAATTTACCCACCAGTTGTAAAATAGTCCTCTATGACTTTACTGTTTTCAGTAGTTTGGGAAGCTGGATTTAAAATAAAACTAGTGTGGTGTGTGTATCCATGTCTCTGATTGCAGGGAAGCCATCTTCTTATAAATTACTGTACAGCACATTGAAATCAATGGAAAAGCTCTTGTTTGCTTTGCAGGAGTATGGATCAATTTAAGATCATTTGCAAACAATGATTAGATTTAAGATCCTGTATCAGTTAATGGTAGTGATTGAATTTTTAGTATCACTTTAGTTGTATAAATTAACAATGGTGAAAGTCTTTCAGAGAGCACCCCACCACAGAGTTGTACAGTTCATTGAAATGGGTATTTCTTCTCTATTCTAATTATTAGACAAAGAGATCATGAAGAATGAACTTTTAAAGAGTTAAGCTAAAGCAAATATACCTTTAGCTTCCAATGTCTTCTTTTCATCAGGAGTTGTGCAGGAGACTCTTGCATAAATGCACTTGCAGGCACACAGAGACACAGTTCTCATATATCCTACCAGACAATGTCATATCCCATTGGTCAAACAGCACCAGGGTTAACGCAACATGTGTGATATAATTTGATTTCCTTGGGCTTATTGGTGTCAACCTTTGAAAACAAAATCTGGTGTTAAATTCATGTCATGCCCAAGGCCACCAAGATAAAAATTCATCCTTAGAAAATGTTCATATAATTCCTTCTTTAAAAAATTATTTTCTTTGGGGATGAAAATGTCTCTGTAAAAGACAGATATTACATCAGCTCTCATGTGATACAGGCTTGTACCATACTACAGACTAGAGCCCTTTTTGATTCCTAAGAATTTGATGATTTGTCTTTTTCTTAGCTTTAAAACATGTGAGGAAGAAGAAGAGAAATAAACCTCAGGATGCAACACCAGAAATTGATAAACATCTGTATATTTTAGATCTTAATTGCGAAAAAGTTATCGGGCACAGCTCTGTAATCAAAGGCCACCTTGAATGATCTTCCTTCAGCTTGTAACTTGTTTGTCTCACTACCCTTACAGAGTAGTGAGAAACATTAGTTTGAGGCAATTGAAATTTTGGTAGCACAGCATCTTCAGAGCTAGTCTTCAGAAGATACCATCAAAATCTGTTCTGGCTCAATACCTAAATTGCAGACTCATCCCGAAAGCCTTAATTTGGTCTTCTAATGGTTGTTAAAGGCCAGGAAATATTTTGTACCAGAAGGAATTTTATCCTCAGCCTTGCTGAAACATAACATTCTGATTTGTGAACTTGTGATCTTCCTCATTTTATTTGTGCCGAGAGAAGTCACTTTTCTCTCTAAGGGAATAAAGTATGTGCTGCTCAGTGGCATTACACAAGACTCTCACTGGCTCTGCCTGGGAGATATCTGCTTTGTGGATTGTGAAGGAATTAGTGAATCCAGAGAATCAACAGTGTTAACAAGAACTATCATTGTACAAAGCATGAATTTTTTTAGTTGGAATTGTGAGTACAGATTTTAGCCTACCCATTGCCAAGATGAACTTATCCTTTAAAGCCTTCTAAGCTTTTTATTAAAAACGCAATAAAAGACTAAAATCAGCCCAAACCTTTGAAATAAAAGTATTCATGAAGGCTTTCATTTGAATACCCTTTTACTCCCTTTCCTTTTGTTTATTAAAAATGTGTATAAGAAGACCCTGGTGTGGTGGAAAAAAAAAGTAATAGCTGAAATGGGCTGTAGTTATTTTTGTGGAAAGTCCAATTCTTCAAAAGTCCAAATATCTTTGTGTTCAGCACATGAAAGACATACTAAAGGGAGGGAGAAAACTCCCACTAAGATAGAAATACAACTTATCTTTCAAGTATGGGTTCCTACTTAAAATCTGATAGCTGAGAAATTGTTTTAGGGTATTTCCCTAGCCAACTGAAGATCCATCAAACTTCTGTCAGTTCTAGGATGTATTTAGGATCTTGCTTCTAACCACTTCTCTGTTTGCAGCAGTCCATGCAGTCTTGATCAGTTACAATGACTAAGGGAAGATTGAAGGACCTGAAGACTTGCATTCTAGCTGTCATTTCAAACTTGGCCAAAACTAGTGGAAGCAATGATATCATCAGTCTGGCTCTGACCATTAGATCACAAAGCATTTGGTCTGATTAGCTCATGTCTCAGGCTGAGAATGGTGTGTGTCCAGTGGTATAATAAGCAGTCCCTGATTCTCACTGACCTTGGTCATTCTGTGATGAGTAGAGCTTGTCTCTCATATCAGCAGTAATCAATGCAAATTTATGGACCCCCACAAAGGACAATGGGTAGACTATTCCATGCCCTATTTGTTTTCAACAACAATTAGGGCTAATTCCCAGCATGCCAGTTTTAGTTCAACATTCTTCCCTATCTCCAAATGTGACCTCAGCAGTCACATTATGAGCTCAAAAGTTCTTTTTGTTTGTATCAATTATGCTTTGTGGCGTGGACTTTTCTGGCTGAAAACACTAGTGATGTACTGGACTAAGGAGGGTTCATGTTAACATGATGTTAAGTTCCATGCTTAAAACAGACTACTGTGAAAATAGCATGTTTTGAGGATGACTGAACAATTAGCACATTTACTTGTATCACTGAGAACTTATCACTTGTATGCTGAGTCTCAGATAACCAAATTTTGGCTTTTTCTCTGACTTTGCCTTTGAAAGGAGAAGCCTTAGAGTCCTTACACTTTCTAGACTTACATCATGCCAACATGGGGGCTGGTCATAGCTTAGTCCCTTTTCTACAATGGAATGTCTGTTAGGACAGTTACTGTAACAGTCTGTTACTGCTTTTTAAAAAAGTACTAAGTCACTTCTTTGACACAGTAAGTGTAATCCCGCTGTCACTGAGCACAAAACTACTGTCCTGCAAGCATGATGTGAAATGGCTCTTCAGGTTCTTTTGGAGATAAAACCAGTTGATCGAGCCAGCTGAGAACCTGAAATGTTATAATCACTGCGTGGAATAGGTCATGCTCATAAAACCATAGGAATCAGCATGTATTTCTGCAGGCTTAGAATTGCTCTATGGCAGTAATGCGTCTTTTGAACTGAAGATAAATGTCATTCAGTACATTTAGCCAATCCCTCTGTAACCAACTCACAAAAGACTGTGTAGACATCCTCTTAATTTGTGAGTCTAGACCTCTGCTTCTGACAATTCCCACTTTTAACCAGAATACTGCTGCAGTGTCAGCAGGGTGGATATTTGTGTGCAGTCTCTGCCTGTGATCTATCTTGATAATGCTCAAGACTATCGTCTCATACCTCACTCGTTTGGCTCAGCAAGGATTGTCATAGGTTCCATGTCACGGCTTCTCCACTGCCATTCAGTCAATTCCATGCTGTTGTTGGTGGATAGCTCCTGTGACTATTTCCTTACACTCCAACCCATCTGGAGCTCATCATGATCAGAGTTTCTTCAAAGGTTTATTGGATGTTTTCAGCTTCATCAAATCACATTTGAGACACTGAAATAGGTTGCCCAGAGAAGCTGTGGATGCCCCATCCCTGAAAGTGTTCGAGACCAGCTTGGATGAGGTTTTGAGCGGCTTGGTCTAGTGGAAGGTGTCCCTGCCCATGGAGGGGGGAGTGGAATGTCTGACATTAAATAATAAGGAAAATAATCTGGGGGTAGGTAAGACAGAATAACATCAAAACTAAGCAGGAAAAAACCAATGTAAGACCAGTGATTGTCATATAGTGTATCAGTGTCTACTGAAGGCTGGAAATCCATGATTAAATAAGCTGTCTGAAGTGGATGCACTGGAATTAGTATAGTGTTTCTGCCCCCTTCCAAGTTGCAAGATGTTCATACTCTAAAAACTATCATCACAATTTGCACTAATGAGCACCTTTCTAATGATCTTGAGAGATGAAAGTTCGAAAATGCTTTGGAGAGAGCTCTGCTGCTTTTCTGTTAAAGTGATCCTTTCAGACCAGTGTTGAGGCATATGGACAGCACAGCAGACACAAACCTTTTGGAACAGCTGCTGCTGCATCCAATTTGTCTGGATAGACAGACATCTAACTTCTGGATATGTCAGCCCTGCATGTTTCATACATGTTCTGTCCCCTTTTGAAAAAGATGAGTAATTAAAATTTCTAAGTTCTTTGGCGAAATCCTATCTGAAGAAAAAACAAACAACGTTGGTACTGTATGAGCTCCGAATAAGGGAATCCCAAGCAAATCTAGCTTGTGATCACTTCAGCACACACATTTGTAAATGCTCTGTTGAATTGATTTTAGAAAAAAAACAAACTGTACAGAATTGGAAAAGAAATTAGTTCTTTTTAATAACAGTAAGCATGAGTAAAAGGCTTTTCTGCTGTCGAATTATCTCTTCCTTGTGGACACAGGGAGGAAATTAAAATTAGCCCAGAGAAGAAGCCTTGTTAGGATTAGGAATTCTAACATAGGAATTGTTTCTTCTCTGGGAAGCTTTACCTCACATCCCAGAAAGCATAGAGATTCAATTAAGCATCAAAGAGAAAAATATAATCCTGCACTTTGGGATATTTATTTTATTCAACAAATCTCAGCTCCAAGACTGAAGCATGACAATACTTGGCATTTCATGTCCTGCTATTCAACAGCAAGAGACAGTTTAAAATAAAGTTCATAATAATAAATAAATGGAAGATTGACACAAGTACAAAAGTAAATCACATCCATAGAGAAGATGCTTTAAATACAATGTGATGGTCAATCCCTAGTATTTAAGGAAAGGATGAAAATAGAGTATGAATACTGCAGAAACTAGAAGCTGATAAAAGGCACCAGACCAGTTTAATGGAATTTCATCCCACAGCTACAGCTTTTCAAACAGGAACTGGAAGACTTTTATGCAAATATGAAGCAAGCTGAAATTGCACTTAGAAGTGAGATTTTTTTTTAGAAGATATCCCAACTGTACATTGTGCACCTGGACAGATCGGGTAAGAGCTGTGTTCCGTTAGCACAGGGCTAGCTGTTGACTGCTCCTGTTCTTACTGTTACTATTTCTAGCAAGAATTTCCAAGAGTCCCATTGGGCTCAGTGCTGTAAGCTTACAGAGTCTGAGGCTCAGTCTTGGAGGCCAGGCATACAATAGTATATTACTATACCAAACTCATTCATTACTCATTTCAGAGATGGAAGGTGGGTTCTAGGGCAGTTATGGACATATCTCCTGGATCTGCTCAGCACCTGGTGAGGAGGTGCTTTGTGGACACTTCATCTCCAAGTTTGGCAGCTCAGAGCAGCCCAGGTTCCTGATCTGAATCTCCAGAGAGAGATGATACCTAGAACAGGATTTGCAGAAGCCTTTCAGTTAAGCACAAAGCTGTTTATGCAAGCAAAGAACTAAATACCAGGAGAAGAATGGGGGAAAAAGCTAAAGTGGGGTTATCTTTTGATTAGTTGAGGGCCAGAGATGGATGCTTTCTTTTATTAGGGATCTTCACCAACCCTTCTCCAAAGTTTTCCCTTCTGCACATGTATTGAAGATCTGTACTCAGTCCTCCTTCTGCAGACCTGGCAAGAATCAGCATTCAGGCCAACTCAAGTGTCCTGGTTAGGGTCGCTCTTTAACACAGGATATGCATTCCCCAGTGCAGGCACTCCAGGATGCTCCTCAGGGCTCTGTGTTCAGGAGGTGAAAATTCAGGTGTCCAAAGTCACATTTCAAAACCATTGCTGAAGGTCAGTGTGCTTCCTGATTAGGAATGATACAAAGCTGATGGATTCATTTTCAATCTCTAGAGAGCATCCTTTAATCTTGATCTCCTCGTCCATGGAAAGAAAATAAATAGCTGTTACCTTTCAGATATATTCAGTTTGCTGAGCTGAGTAAAATAAGATGAGACCCTTGAGCGGAGTGGAGAGTCATCTCAGTACCAGAAGTTTAATTACACTCATAAAAGCACAGGTTTTACATTTATTGACATAAATAATAGTTACTATTTCTACATTAGTAATATTTACATAATTGATGTATATTTTAAAAAGAGATAAATTATTTGTATAAAGGCATTAAATTATGCAGATTTTGCTTTTAGGACATGATCTCTGAAAGTAAAAACACTTGCCCCTCAATCAATGACGTGGACACAACTTGCACAACCTGGCTGCTAATGAACTGGGATGGTTTTTGGAGGATTTCATGCTACAGATTTGTTACTGGCAAGGACAGAAAATCCAGACGTCTCCTTTCAGATTTTCCCTTGCTCCCTGGTTTGATCCTTTCCTTATTACATTGGTAAAAAGAATGGTTTTAAAAGCTAATGTTCTTTATGTCTTCTTCAGTAACAGCAAAAGAGTTCATGTCACTACAGAGTTATCAAATCACAGGAATGAGAGTTTCATAACACTGCAAAATGTGTTTCATCATGAAGAATGTATTTAGCACTTCACTGTTATCTAAATCATGCTGATCATGCACCTTCTGGGTTTTTTTAATCCATATCTTTATATTTGTTGCTTTTCCCAGATATTCCCCATAACTTGTCTTCTAAAGCAGGTTGTGAAAACAAGGCTTAGTTCTTTACCAAACTCAGCCTTTTAGCTCTGTGCAATGCCTCTCTTCTGTGCATCTTTTCTGGAAAAATCTGTCTGAGGCTAGAAATGGCCTCAAATGAGCCAACTCAAAATAGGAAAATCCCAGTTAAGACAGATTTTTAATTATTAAATTTTCTATTAATATATTGAAGGTCAGTGGAACCGACCCATTTTTCAGGAAGCTGTGAGCAATTTCACCTGATCTTATATTTTAGCACTAAATCCATATTTATTAAAGGATTTAACAGGCAGGTCAGAAGCAGCTAAGTCTCTGATTCTGCATCACATGAATGCTACAGAAAAATTTTCATCTGCATTGCTCTTCTCTAAGCTGGAAAGCTTTAGACTGTTGTCAAGCCAGTTTGAGGATTTGTGGGGGAATAGGGGTAAACATGTAAAAATGGATTTGCTATAAATGAAGCACAAATTAACATCATTATCCCTCTCCCAAACCCATTCTTTAATGTAATGTGAAAATAATATGAAATTCTGGATGATGCCATTTCCTGTGTTGAAAGCTCATGTGTCTGTTCCGTCAATTAAAAAGGGCCATGAACAAAGTACTACACTGGTGGTTAGTGTTTGATAGGTTTCTTTCCCACTTTTCTTCTGAAATATCAAAGGCAACATAGCAGACTTTTTATTCTTAATGGGACAGATTTGGGTCAGTTTTTAGCAGGATATGCAAAAGAAAAAAAAAGTATCAGGTACAAGTTTTTTATTTGTATGAGTAATTGCTTTAGTATTCTTACTTCTGAAGTGCTGTTAATGGACTGTGACCTCATTACACCTGGCAAAGTGCAAACGCAGAACAAAAAGGATAATCTTGGCCTCAGTTGAGATTCTTAAGCTTTATGTGAACAACAGAGACATGCTGATGGAGATAGAATAAAATTACAGTACAGTATTTGTCAACGCACTGTGGAGAAGTTAAGGCACATCAGCAGCCACTGTCAAGATTTTGGGTAGGATTCAAGGATTTTTAAGATAGCCTTGAGTAATTCTGAGGCAGCCTTTACAGACCAGAGGGAAATCTCTCCTCCAATCGTGAAGAGATAATGAGAAAAAAAAGAAAAGCCATTTGTCAAAAACCTAGCCAGCAGGCAGTTGAATCTAGGCTCATAGAATCATGGAATCATAGAATCACAGGATGGTTTGAGTTGGAAGGGACCTTGAAGTCTCCTAGGTCCAAATCCCCCTGCCATGGGCAGGGGCACATTCCACTACACCAGGTTGCTCAAAGCCCCAGTCATGGGCTTGGTTGTTGGTGGGGATGAGCAGTGATGGAATAGATCAGGTCCTGAAACTGAAAATAAATCATTTCTGTTTTGATTATTTGCATGAAAAATAATCAGAATCCTGTTGGGAATGGCATTATCCTTTTCACCTTAGACCCCTGGACAAACTACCCAAAACTCAATAGAGCCTTCAGCACAGTCTGCTCCAGAAGTTCTCCATGAAAGAGATTTCAAATGAATCATCCTCTGGAACTACCTGTCTTTCCTCCTTGACCCGCAGAAGGCAACTAGGCTCAATTCAGTTCTTTGGGTAAGACTGCCATAACATGAGGCAAGATTCAGAGAATGCAGGACAGTAACATGGCAAACTCCTAGATGGTAGCATTGAAATGAACTTGATTCCTTAGATAAAACTCTGCATCCATGAATCAATTAACATCCATCAGTGCTCTCTGGTAAGCGCAAGTGTCGGGAAGCAAAATACATTGAGCCTCATATTTACTCTTAGAATTGGGCACCAGACTTACTCAGAGGATCCCCTTCCTTCATGGAACTACAGACAGCTTTGAGAGCTACATTGCAAGATGAAGTAAAACACAGTGCTCCTCTAGGAAAGGATAAGGAGTGGCTAAGCTGTTCATACAAACAGTGAAAGAGATTAAAGATGAAAGGAAATATTTAGTCACCTTTTAGGAACAGCTGGTGTGAAAATATTTAACAGGCAGGTCTTTTATGCACAAACAGTGTTCTAACTAAGCTTAAATAGGCAGGAGCAATATGGTGCAGCTGGCCAGTCTGTAAATGCTGTATTAGGAGAATTAAAAGCTTTCATTCTCATTTGCTCATGCAGCTCAAATGGTAGCTAATCATGTCCTCTAATTTTAAAAACAGAATTGGGAAATGTATCAAAAAATGCAGCTTGTAATAAGAACAGAGGTGACAAATTCTGTCCCTGGGACTGAATGACAAAGAAACTATTCACCTGCCCTTTTCTGTAAAACAGCCTTAGCTGTCTTATTCTGCCCAAAAAGACATGTATTTAAGTGGAAGCTTAATCTGAAATCCATTTTGATCATTTCTTTGAGCATCACCACAAAAGTAAAAGCTACTCTGACTATTTAATCACCCATTAGAAACCTGTGAGCATTTAAGAGGGCTGTGTTATAAAGAGCCAGGGCGTACAGCAGGATGAGTGTTGTAAGGCTATTTAAATTGTATGGTACCTATCTATCTTTAAACTGGCAGCTAAATGGAAGATTTAGATTTGAGAGTTCCTGGCTCCTGGTTCCCTGTCAGAAGTAATTAAACTACATTTTAGGGAGGCTGTCGTAAGTAGTTTGCTTCACAAGTGTTTTTCACAGCTGAGAGTCTTTACTGCAGCTCTTGGGGCCTGGGAATCCAAACCACCTTATCTATCCATTATATGTGAATTAGACATACATAACCTGGAGTCTGCACTCTCTTGTGTGCGTGGGTGGTGGTTTGGGTGGGATCTCAGCTGGGTGGGAGATTAAACCCAAAATGCTCCCAGCATTCCTGTTCTGGGTTAGCCTAAGATCTGTTTGTTTTACATCATGCAGTGCATATCCCTGGCCCGCATGTGCAAGACTGTTCCTTGGCAGCATGTTGTCTGAAAAATATTTCAGTCAAGATGTAAATGTCCCAAAGGGGTTTCTATCCCTTTGCATAGGAATGACTACACAGAGACTCCACTTTTCAGGAAGTAATTTTTTTCTCTCCTCATAATTTTTGAATGTACTCCATTATTCTAGTTTCACACCTTCAGATTACTCCAAGAAGACTTCTGACTGTCACTCCAGATAGTTTCCTTTTATCTCTGTTTTTTTTTTTCTTTCATCACCAATCTGTGGATATCTGACCTACTATGAGCTGCCTTTCCATCTTACCCACAGGACACAGGACTGCATATCAGGACATCAAGGAGGTCTTGTACCTGTCTCAGAGTTCACATATACCTGTGGATCCATCACTTTACTTCCTTATGCCTTGTTTACTTTATCTACAAGGTGCTGCCCCTGAGTCAGGGAAACCCTTGGTATTCATACAGGCTGATGAAGGGAAGGATGAAGGGATTGAGAGCAACCCTGAGGAGAAGGGCTTGGGGGTGCAGCTGGGTGAATAGCTGGACATGAGCTGACAATATGTGCTCACAGCCCAGAAAGACAAACATATCCTGGGCTGCATCAGAAACAGTGTGGCCAGCAGGTCGAGGGAGAGGATTCTCCCCCTCTGCTCTTGTGAGACCTAACCTGTAGTGCTGCATCCAGATCTGGGATACCCAACATAAGAAGGATGTGGACCTGTTGGAGCGAGTCCAGAGGAGGCCGCAAAGATAATCAGAGGGCTGAGGTAGCTCTGCTATGGAGACAGGCTGAGAGAGTTGGGGTTGTTCAGCATGGAGAATGGAAGGCTCTAGGGAGACCTTGTTGTGGCCTTTTTAGTACTTTAAGGCAGCTTATAAGAAAGACGGGGACAGACTTTTCATAGAACCTAGTGATAAGACAAGAGGTAATTGTTGAAACTAAAAGAAGGTAGATTTACATTAGATATGAGGGAGAATGTTTTTACAAAGAGGGTGGCAAAACACTGTCACAGGTTGCCCAGAGAGGTGATGAATGCTCCATCCCTGGAAACATTCAAGGTCAGGTTGGCTGGGGTTCTGAGCTGCCTGATCTAGTGGAAAGTGTCGCTGATTATGGAAATAGATGATCTTTAAAGGTCCCTTCCAACCCAAACTGTTCTATGATCCTATAAAATAACATTTTAACATCCATCTCAGCCAGACTTATTAACATTCTCAAACCAAAGATAAACTATTAATTAAATAATAACAAAGTCCTTAAGATGTTCACATGGACTTTGGAGTCACAAGATGCCAAGTCCTCCAAAATGCCCATTTGCCTGGCCATCACTGGAGATACTTGTCTTCTGGAATTTCAGAGCTTCACAGTCAGCAGTAGAGGAGGTTATTCACAGTGCACATTGCTGGGCTCGAGGGTATCAGTGGTATCGCCATTTCAGAGATGGGACCCTGCAGGTCAAAGCTAGGGAACAGGATATAACGAAGGGGTGAAGTGGCCGAGCTGACATCCCCTGGATTGCTTGGTAAACTGGAAGCAAGAAAAATTACATGAGATCAAAGTTCAACACTTACAAATAAAAAATATAGACCAATAACCAAAGAAGGGATTACAGCCCAATACTAGAGTAGCCCTATGGTGAAAGCGTGCTGGGAAGCACTAGAGACTACAGCAATATTTTTTGGAGTTTGGGTTTAAATACCAGTACTCTTAGACTTTCTTAAGGTATTTCTTCACAGCTTGCTGAAATTTTAGCAGCATAAATGAAACTTTCCATTTTTTCTCTGCTGTTTCCTTTATCCTCCCCCAGACTTTGTTCATCAAGTCAGCCAAGGGGAGACAATTTTTTTTTTTTTTAATGCAGCTTTATTGCTATATTAACCAACTTGCAAGTCCTGTGTGTTCATGTACCATCCTAACCGACCCATGCTCAGTTGCAGTGCTGTCTGGCAGTCTAAAAGATTAGAAAACACACATGTCTGGGCTCCAGCCCTTTAGCAAGTCAATAATTGCCCATTCCTTATCTTCCTAACGAGTACTGTGGTATGATATTACCTCCCTCACATCTAGGAGCTGTGAAAATCTATGTCTTGATGCCAGATGCAGAGTAAAATGTTCTGACAGCAACTCAAGAGTCCTTCCTCAGTCATGCCTTTAGTGTTTGATAGTGTAATTTCTACTTCCTTCAAATAAAACTTACATTAGATTCTTTTACATCTCAGCAGCAAGTGGTATGTGCACATACTGTGTTTAAGTACCTAAGATACCCAAATGCTTTTTCCAGGTTGACTCTAAGTGATACAGACAAGTTCCTGAGTGCCTTAAGGCCCTTTGAACTCCAAAGTTCTTTCACTACAGACTTAAATATATAGAACTAAATGTTTGAGAGTGTTTGGAGAAATCCATGACACTGCAGCAAAAGGAGTTCAACTGAAAACTGTTCAGCCACCCTGAGCTGTATAGGAGGTAGGAGCTAGGTATTATTTTCATGTCACATTTGGAAAATCAGGTGTTTTCTAGACATTCAAAGTATTACTATCATTACTATCATAGTTACAGCTGTCCAAAGAACTCTCTGATCCTTGGAGACTGGAGGCCATTTCAGTGTAAGGGGCTGAAGACCTTGCAGCTCTCTGCTAGGGTGCAAAACTTTCCTCCTGGAGTTTACTGGGATGTTCCAGTCCTGTATCAGGAGCATATCAAAAGTCCCTGAACAGCCCAAGTGTCCTGTAAATGGTTATACTAATTAGCAAAAGACTAAAGGCAACTTAAGTAGGACTGAATTTCAGTCAGGTGTGATGTTAATGCAGGCTGAGTAGCTTTGAATATTTTATGTGCAGCCAGTGACACAAAGTAAATGTCTTGTATAATACCAGTCACCTCTCCACCACAAGCCTGGAGGTCCAAATCTTCAGTTAATACGCTCAGAGACACAAAGAGAGGCACTGGAAATGGGCTGGTGTGTGAGATACTCATTCTGGGGGTGCACAGCTCAGGGAACAGAGAGAAAATGTGCTCTGCAGAGTACCACAGTACCCCTTTGTGCTTCCAGCCGAGTCCTGCTCAGCATTTCTTCTGTTCACATCTTCTCTCTGTGGCCCCAAGAGGAACTGTGTCCCTACCCTGTGAATTCTACAAAATGGCTCAGTCAAGCAGAAGACTTGAGGCCAAAACATTTGGAAATTTAGAAGTACTGGCCAGAAGCCAGAGAGAAGGAAGAAGACTTCATAGGCTGAAATACTGTGAATTGCCTCTCTTACAACTGAGGAGAGGAGAGTGTAGTCAGGGTTTATTAGAGATCGAAAGTAGCAGTCGGTTGATGAGTCTGGAGAAGAAATAAATTCATTTCATTTCATCTGCAGTACAACACTGCATCAGTATTTGGGTTTTCTTTTTTCCCTTGAAATCAGTCCTATGGAGTAATGGTGGCAACGGACACTTTAACACCTGACTTGTGAGTGCCTCTTCTCCACCAAGTCTCTTTTTCTACAGGCAAATACAGTGTAGGTAAAAACACAAAGTCTCCCAAATTCATACCAAGACTATGCCAGGTTTTAGACAAAAGTCTAGTGCTAGGCAAAAACATTGTGCATGTCCTTATGCCCACTAGGGCTCACAAAGGGTGGGAAGGCCAGAACCCCTGAAAAGGCAAGGTCCTTTTTGGAGGTGAGTACCAAAATATCCAGCTATGACTCTGTGCTTTCATTAGCTCTGATAAACATGGGAACAAGCACCATCGTATCAATTCCAGTGCAGCTGGCTGACCAAAAAGGCATGGTGGTACCTCTGAATGCCTGGGAGGGGATTTTTAATGGGGTGGTAAGAGAATAGGGACATAGCAGATGTGCAGACTCAGTAGAAATAGAAATATTCTATATTAATTTTGAAGAGAGAAGGATTTTAATGAATCCCATCCCAGAACTGTGGGTTAACAAGCCATAAACAGACTTTGCCAGCACTTAACTTTAGGATCAGTATTTTATCAGTACATTGTTTCAACACTTATCCAAATTTTAATTAAATGTGACTTTTGTTCTGCTTATTGGAAGAGCCTTCCCCTTTGGATTTGGGGATCACAAAAGCTCAAGGAGTGCAAGAGAATTAGAAAGCAAATAGGAGGATCAATCACAGCAGACCCCTGCAATCCATGTCCATCTCGTTTTTGTAATATACTTATTAGATTCTTATTGTCAGGAAGGATTAGTGTTATGAGCTCCAGGAATTCCTTTCATTGCC
Organism: Pseudopipra pipra; assembly: GCF_036250125.1. Lineage (NCBI taxonomy): Eukaryota > Metazoa > Chordata > Aves > Passeriformes > Pipridae > Pseudopipra > Pseudopipra pipra. Next base: position 31,658,947 of record NC_087550.1, on the reverse strand, counting down.
CCGTAAGGCGAGGTAGTGAAGTGTGTCTGCTTTTCTTAACAATAACAGTCTGGATTTTCCCCCTCTCCCTTCTCTCCACCCATATCCCCTCCTCTCTCTTCTTTCCTCTCCCACAGAGATTTGTGCAGCGGACTGCGGAGGACATGGCATTTGTGTTGGAGGCACCTGCCGCTGCGAGGAGGGATGGATGGGCACAGCCTGTGATCAGCGAGCGTGTCACCCACGCTGCAATGAGCACGGGACATGCCGGGATGGCAAGTGTGAATGCAGCCCGGGCTGGAACGGAGAGCACTGCACTATTGGTAGGGAGAAAGAAAAACCGACTCCTTTTAAAAGAATAACTGATGATCAGGGAGGAGAGAAGACGCATGCTTAATTGAATATGTGTGACTTAGTGTAGCATGAGCACCTTTGTTCTTGAATTTCAAGTTCTGACATCATACATTTTCATGTGGGAACAAGGCAAAATGTCCTTTCATTTGTTGATGGCATAGCTATATATATTTTTTATTATCAGACAAGATGTACACCTATGTGGTGTTTGACAAGCCTTTAAATGTCAGCTAGAAGCTTTTAAAAACACCCCACTTTATCTCTCTTGAGAGGTCTTTCTGTGGCTTCCAAGACTCCTCTCTACTATAGTCACAGCATTTTTAGAAACATGCATCTGATTTTAAGTTTTCTTTCTTTTTATTTGCTCCATTATTTGCACTGTCACTTTGCTTGCCAGTATAAAAGAGGAAACTGCAGTCACATGATTTCTGGCTGGTATTTAACTCTGTCTTGCTTATCCCTTGTCTGCTATGCTACCTTTCTAACCATTTCACTCGCCTCTCGCTTTGGTTCTGTGTTTCTCATGTACCTGGCATTATTCATGAGCTCTCAGTGTCATGTCTATTATTATTATTATTATTAATAAGATGCCACCAATATGCCTAAATCATGCAAAGAAGTTCAGTTCTCACATTAAGCAATTTGCAGCATCATTAATGAACTGCCTCAGCTTCACCTTTCTCCTTCATCTCACTTAAATACTTAATGCATTTTCCCTTCTTCCTTTTTTCTGACTGTTATGCATTCAGCCACTTCAGTCCCCATTCTGTAGTCATGCTATAAAATCAGTAACATTAAACTCCCCAGATACCTTTCATTACACATTAATAGAAAACTAAATTAATGAATCCAGTTCTGTTCTCAATAATACCTGTGTGGACCTGAAAAAATTCAGTTGAATTTAGAAGAATTGTTCCAGAGTGAGAATTCTCCTCCAGTCATTTTATTTTAATCAGTTTCTTTTAAAGACAAGAAAATTTACCTCTATATTGCTTTCATTATGCCAAGATAGCTGAAAATCACACTACATCAAGACTAACCACTAGCAATACCTGGGCAAATGTCATTGTAGTTATTGTGTGGATTATCAGCTTAGTTATATGTAGACATCACTTACTTTGCTGGAACACCAGGTGCGTTTGCACACGCAAAGACAGACAGGAAATGAAGCCCGATCACAATATTTTAATTTCAGCATTAGGGTAATTGTACAAACCATATCTGTGGCTCAATTCTACTTATCATTTATTTATGCTAATGTCACTCTATCACATTATGGTCTCCACATGTACCCCCCCAATCAAAAATATCTAGCTTTTAAAACTTCCTCTGTCTCATTAGTCATCATATTCTGCATTCTCTTCTATGTCCCTAGCAGCTTTCATTTCTTTTTGTGAGAAAGGGATTAAAAAACCCCCTTTCTTAAATTACTTTAAAATTAAGAGAGAAGTCCTGTGTTAATTGAAATCTTGGGTTTCTATAATGTTATTTTATAGCCTTTTATTCAAGCAAGTTGATTTGGAAAGCAACACATGATTCATGAAAGGGTTTTAAAAGAAAAAAATAAGTTCAGCGAAAGGCCCCAAATCCAGGCGACAATTTTATATGAAAGTTATTTATGCAGAAAAAAAAGTCTGATTCATACCCTCAGTGCCATTTTATCAGTTCTGCTGCAAAACCAAAATGCCATTAGTTTGGTATATGGTATTTATCCACATAGCTGATATGCTCAGACTGTTTTCCAACAACAAGCTTTTATCTTTCATGGTAATTAAATTTATTTGTAGTGTTCCTCACTCTAAGTATAAAGAATCCATGTTATCATGGGAAAGGTCAGCACTGCAATGCAGTCAGCATTGAGATTTTACTGGTGCACACTATCATTTCGTGTGCTACTACCTTCCTATTGCAGCACTGCCTTGGTTTAGGAATCATTCTTTGATACTTAGAGTGCTGGAGCAATTCTGTTTCTTTTCACTTTCCCCCCTCCTCATCTTCTTGCATGGTGATTTAGCAACAAATTTGTACATAGTCTCCTGCCTCTGAAGCTGTAAACACTATTTCCTCCAGAATATTTCATTGATGAATGTGTAGAATGTAAAGGAGATTTGGCAAAGTCATAAATATCCAAGAAAATTGAATAGCTTTAGCAGGAGTAATAAGCTAGTTATATTGGCACAGATGAAAGGACATTGACTTGGAATTACATTAAGTATGTGGAAAGCATTCCCCTTGTCCTTGTGTATTTTCCCTGCATGGCAACTTGTTCTGTTGATAATAATTCCGTATATGTCTGTGTCATGGCCCGGTTTGCTTTAGCACTGACAAGCATAAAACCCCATTGCTGAAGTGATGCTTTACCAATATTGCCATATGTGCAGGTAACATGGTAGAAATGGATGATACAAATAAGGGACACTTCTTCTGTTTCCTGTCAAGCATGTGTGAGAGTAAGAAATCCTTCTGTTTTGTAGGTCATAGGAGGCTCTTTCTTATGGTGTACAAGGAACTCTGATCCCAGTGGATTAATTTTATTTGCTCCTACGAAGAGTCATGTCACCAAATGTACTAGCTTGATTGCTCACATTCGGAGATTTCATTAGAGGAACCCCAGTTAACTCCCAAATAGGAAATTGATGCAGAAGCTTGCATTCATCATCCCAATTCAGCGAACTTAGTGCAGGAGAGTAGAGCACAAAGCTGATTATCTAACTGCAGGAATCCTGAAACCCAGTAGAAGGGTTTGGTTGATTTCTTAAAGGAACAAAACACACCATGACAACAGCCTCGATGCCAGACTCCTGTGACGGGCTCTCCAGCATATTCCAAATTCATCCACAGTTAGGAACATTGCAGGTTTTTTCTATTCTGGCCCAAACCACATCCAAGGAGCATGGTGAGTTTTAGGAGCATTGAGTTTAAAGGTGAAATAAACTCTCTTACTGTGGGCTCTGAAAGGCCAAATTATAGCTCAGCTCTGTGGTAGGCTGCTCTAAGGGTTTGATTCACAGAAAGCAGCACAGAAAATTTCATGGGTTTAATAAAGAATCATAGAATCACAGAATGGTTGGGCCTGGAAGGGACCTTAAAGATCATCTAGTTTCAACACTCCTGCCATGGACAGGGAACATTCCACTAGGCAAGGTTGCTCAGATGGGGCATCCACAGTTTCTGTGGGCAACCTGCGCCAATGTGTCACCACGCTTATCTTAAAAAATTTCTTCCTAATACCCAATCTGAACCTACCCTCCTTCAGCTTAAGGCCATTCCTCCTTGTCCTATGACTACATGTTCTTGTGAAAAGTCCCTCTCCAGCCTTCTTGTAAACCCCCTTTAGAACTTTAGAAATTTCCCAGGGCAGTAACAGCCTGGCCCCAAATTTGATAGAGTTGAGGATATTCCCTGGCTAGTGCCTCAGGTGCTGTGCATCTGTGGTGGTTTGAAACTCCCAAGAATATAATTTCTAAGTTCAAGCCCCCCTCCCACAGTTTGCCCCTGTGAGAGGGTTTAGTGATGGTGTGGACTTGATATCTTTTTCACAGGTGTGGAGAGTTTTCAGACAAAACACAACCATTCATTATTGGGGGAAGGGGAAAATATTTACAAAGGTTTATTTACACCCACATATATATTTACATTACATTAAATTTCTCCCCTTCTTCAATAAAAGTCCAAGAAGAAAAGGGAAAAGTCTTTCTGTCACTTCTCAGGCCACAGTTCCTTCATTTCAGTTTTTTGTGGCACTGGTTAGTGTCCTTCATTTTCCTGAGGCAGCAGATTTAAGTATGGCAGTCAGGATTTTTGTTCTTACTTTGTGGAAATTTCAACCCCGAGCCCGAGCCTTCGGGGATTTCCTTGTAGATCTTCACTCTTCTTGGGTTAGAACATTGAAGGCAGCTTTCAGTTCAGTCTTACCAACGCTCTTTTGCTCTGTCTCAGCTTGACAGCTTGATATAAACAGCAACAGCAGCAGAGGGCACAGCCACTTCCTCCGCATTCCGTCCTGGCTCAGCTCTCAGGACAACTTCGGATTTTCAGCTCCTTTCTCCCTCTCTCTAGCTGCTGCTGCTTTCCGGGACTCCCTAAGGGTTTGGAAGTCCACCCCTCCTCTTCAGAGAGTCTGTGGTTTTTGGGAAAATAATACAGTCTTACCTCAAACCAGCTCTGTTGAGTTTTCCTCTGTTTTGTTGCCAGCTCTCCCTCCTGCAGGAACATCTCTGCGTCTTTCAGCTGGCTTCACGTTATCTCGTTGCTGCTGGCTGTCTTTTGGCTTTTAGCCATCGCTGTCTCTGTTCAGGGCTGCTCTGCTGCCGCTTTCAGTGTCTTCTGCTGCTGCTGACAGTAAGGAAACTTTTCCAGCTCTTGATAATGGTACCCGGTCCAGCTTTGACACTATACTGGGTCTCCAGTAGCCTCGGCTGGGGGCTGGGGGCCCTTGGCACCCAGAGGGGCTCACTGGCCCCCTGCCTCGTCGTGGCTCAGATCATGGCTACCCACCTTCTAAACTATCTTCACCACCTTCTCTTCCATTTCTGTGGGCATGTAATTTCCGTAGGGTGCACGTGGACTATTGATTGGTCCAGTATTATCAGTGGGGCAAACCATTACTACCTCAGAGAAAAGGTTTTTCAAACCACCACAGCATCCCACCTTGGAGATGTAAGGGGAGAATTCACTCTGCCTACATTGGCATTGCACTGAGGTGGTCTCTAGTGTGTGAATCTCTTTGTATGACATTTTACTCCCAGCAACCCTTAATTTTATGATTCATATAGGGTTGTTTAGAAAAATGATGGCAGAGAGGGTTTCCCTGTGTGGTGGAGTTGGGACGTTCACCATTCTTGAACAGCCTGGACACAAGAACAAAGCTATCCCTGGAAGTTCAGTTGCTTCAGCTGAATACCTCAGGGTCTCTCTCCAAACAGTCAACAGCCTACCAGCAGGATTTCAAAGCACCTCAGTGCCTAATTCCCACTGATCTCCACAAAAGCTACATGCTTAACTCCTTTAGAAAATCTGGTCCTGTCACGCATGGGTGATGTATGCAATAACAGTGCCCAGACAGACAGGCAGACAGCCTGTCCCACACAGGCTTCTGCTTATGGCACCGTCAGCCTAGGTTTTGTTTTACTTAGTGAAACTCTTATTTTTGAGAAATCTGCCCCTTTAAAGTTCGCCTTTCATCATCCTTCTTGCATAAATAATCACACATGTTCTGAATAGCTGGGGTCGTAATCAGTGCCTCTCCCTTTCGGCTGGAGCAGCTGGAATCCAGACAAGGCACAGGTGGATCCTGATCTCTTCTCCTCAGCTTTCTAACGCATCAATTGTGTTGTTTGAATAAAGCAACTCAGTCCATGCATGGCCCAAGATAAAAATAAGCTCGCCAGTGTCTGGGGAAGGTTCTCACTACCTTGTAGATATGGTGCTTAGGTACTTTAGTGGTGGACCTGGCATCTTCAGGTTAATGGTTGCACTCAATGATCTTAGAGGTCTTTTCCAACTTTAATTATTCTGTGATTCTACCCTCAGCCCAGCAGAGCAGATAGTCAGCACTCAGGCATATGCACAGCAGAAGTTGAGCTGTGTTTGACCCTCTGGCACCCACCCTGCCTTTACTCTGGTTTGGATGGGTACCTTTGGGCAAGAGAATACCATGATTATAGCAGTCAGTGGAAAATATGTGCTTTCCGCTTTGTTCTGACATGATCTTGCATCAAACTGAAGGTAATCTGTCCTGAAGTAGTTTGGCAGCATATTTGACAGTAAATATTAAGCCCAGATGAACTTTAAAGACAGTCTTTTCTCCTGCCCCTGTTACATAAACTTCTTGTGCCATTCAGCAGTGGATGTCTGCTTTCTCCTCTCCTTCACATTTGTGTGATTTCAGTTGAATTCCAGTGATTTCACTGAGGCTCTGTCCACTTCACACCATGGGAAAGATAAAGGGAAAAAGAATATTTGGAAAATGAAGAAGAGTGTGCTGGGGAGAAAGTCCTTCTCAAGGACCTGCCTGCAGCATCGCTTGCTTCTCTCTTCCTTTCCTCCCTCTCTGTGAGCCAAGGGAAATGCTCATGTTATCCTTCCCAATGCATTCAGACAAAGCAAACCAACTTAACTCAGGCTAACTTGGTGAAAAGAGAGGGCTTTCACACTGAAAAATGCTCACATAGCTCCTCCTGTAGCAGATCTGAAGTGGCTTCCAGGAGGAATATGGTGACATGTAGCTGAGTGTGGTGCTGCCTTTAGGTGCAGGGGACATCTTACAAAACTAGCTTTTTTTCTGAGCTCCTACATAAATCCTCAGCATGTCCCTCATGCCCACAGGGTTTCCAAAAAAGTGTTGGTGGGGAACAAGATGATACTTTAATGCCAGAAGTATAACATGGGAATGAGCCTATATGGGTTTAAAAAAGAAAGATTCCTACTACCATGGAATACTTCCATAGAAAGCCCCATTATTTTTCAAATTACAAGAAAACATTGACACATAACTGACACATGGTTGGTACTGGCAGCTGCCTCCACTGCCATCAGCTGCACAATTCACAGGTTGAGCTGCTGTGGACATCAAAATCCAAGAGACACACTCCTAGGCTTTAGCCATCACCCAAGCAGATGGTGAGCTGTGCTTTCTGCATCACTCCCACTACACCAGGGGGATTAATTCATCTCCTTGCCAAGTCTCATAACTGCCCCATAATAGGTTAGCTCTGATCCTCACTTCCCTCCCTGCTTATGGACAGTAGTTCTTCAATGGATCCATTAGATTCACAGGATGGAAATTCCTGGAAGGGCTATGACCTCCCTGGTGGGCAGCCTGCCTGAACGAACCTGAAACAAAAAGCTCTTCAAAAGGTACCAGGACACAACTGAGAGATTGCAGGGAGCAGGCAAGAGAATAAGGGACATTAAGTTTAAGTAGGTATTGAAAGAGAGAAATGCAAGACTCAGAGCCTCTTTTTTTCTTAATAAAGACCAGCTGGTGTTAGGACAGAGAGTGCCGCCTGCTGGCATGCACCAGGACTCTCTAAGGTAGGGCTTCTGCTTATGTCTTTGCCACCAACTTTCTGTTTGATGCCAGAAAATCAATTAGAAGGTGGTTTTCCAAATTAATGTTCCATGGGAATTGGGCACGTGACTGCTCCCATGACATCTATAAATTTCTTTTTTTACTTTTTTTTTAGCCCTTCTTGGAATGAGTATATTAATACTTGCCTATCTGATAGAGCTGCCATGAGGTTAATTTAATATTTGTAAAGTAATTTGATCTGGGGCTAGAGGATGCTGTATAAATGCAACGTATTACCATTACAAAGATCCAGGGAAAAGCCTCTCCCAGTCTGATAACGTCACAGAACTGTGCTTCTTTGTGTGGAAAAATATAAGACAATCAGGTGAGGTGGAGCACATTCAAATGACTCTGCCTTTCCTGATAAAAACCAAAGCAGTCAGAAAAATGGAGGTAGACTTGCAAATGAGCAGAGTATTCTGATATATATACATATACACCTATATATATATTTATATAAAAACACATCTATGTATATATATATATAACTTTCCTGTTTCTCTTCCTGATTTTAATGAGCAAAGATGACTGGATGCCTAAACACAGCCTTTTCAAGCCTTTTGACTGAGGAGCACTGTGCTCCACTGTTCTTCCTTTTTTTTTCTCCTCATAATCAAGGTTTTTCTTTTCATATCACAGCAAACTCTGCCTTTCTAGCACCTGCACAGTCTCATAGTAAGCTGCAATGCACTTATTCAATCCTACCTTAAATGTCCTGTCTTTTATCTCCCAAGCTCACTATCTGGATAAGGTAGTGAAAGGTATGCTCTTCCTTCCTATTTTTCCTATTGTCTTTGTGTTTCTTTTTAAAAAAATGCACTGTGAACATGATGTGTTGAGGTTGCATCTCTTCCTCATTATCACCAAAGTGCTCCCTAATGTCTGGAAGGGTGAATTTTCCAGTCATTTAGGTAGGAAATACCTCTGTAAGTGCTGTGACCCTGTGTTAACATCGTATCAGTGTTCCTACCCATTCCCTTGTCCCTGCCCTCCCCTCCAAATCATCTCTGGTTTTCACCCTTCCTACTCAGGTAAGACAAGTCAGTAGGAAACAAAAGTGTCTGTGAATGCAGCAGGAGCCTGTATAGTGATGTATTTTAATTAAATGTCTATGGTCCATTTTGTAACACAGGTGAGTGCACTTTCTGTGTGGATTTCTCACGTTCTTGATCCATGACTTCCAAGTCTTACGTGGGAACTTAAACTAATGATATATTGTTGTTTTGTTTTTTTTCCTGAAAAAAAGCCTCTGGTCGCATAATAATGTTACATTAATGTACAGTACAACAAAATCCAACCTTAGGCTCCTATTTGTAAGTGTAAAGCAAGTCTAGGGCCCAGGTCTTTCTTCAAAAAAGAAGTAAAGGAACTGAACTGTTAAAGAACAGAGATAATCTGCTATCTTAAAAAAAATGCAGTTCTTTATTAATCAGAACAATGAGCTAAATTAATTTAGGAATTTTTAATAGAAATAGGCATTTCCAAAATGCACTTAGCTTTTGAAAAATATTGAAATGGCATGCATATGGTTAAATACAACAATCTGACAATAAACATGATTGAATTGGACACAAATATCTTTCTACATGACTGATTTGACACTAAGAGCAACGCAGTGCTGACACCACGCAGCATCATATGTTTGCTGGTTAAACAAACTAAAAAAATTAGGTTGAACAAATCCATTTTTTCTGTAGTATTACCCTCCTTTTCAGGTTTTGAACAATCAGATATAGCAGCTGTGAGAGCCTGATGATGAAGAACAGATATGCCTAAATACTGGCCCAGTGAACAGTTAAAATGAAGTCTCTACCTTATAGAGCTTGTGTGGTGTGACAAGAAACATGGTTGCCCTACTGACTTCACTTCTTGGGATGAATTTACAATTTAATGTTTCTCTATTTTTTTCCATTAAGGCTTAAAAGCAGGTTCAGGTACAATTACAAACAGGGAAAATCTTTGAACAGACAAATATTTATGATAAGGAAATATCCACAGTTTTAGGGCTTCCATCTTCAGTGTAATGCAGCGGCTGGTAGCTGTCCTTGGACCCCTGTTTATAGATCAGTGGATTGTTCAGTGGTAGTTAGTTTTCTCTAATTGCTTTAGCACCAGTAAAATATCCTCAACTTTATTCATATTAGGAGGAAAAAGTACATCTTCTATCTTAGATCAAGCAAAGAGGGTCACTTGTTGTGCCCTTATGAAGTAATAGGTGGCGTTCTCAGAGGAAGATGAGGATCACCGCTAGGGAGTGCAATTAGAACCTCCTGTTAATATTTCACATCTCAGTGTTTTGCATTTCAGAACCCCAGCACTCCTCCTTTTCATCTCAACCTGTATTGGAGAAGGTTGCATCAAAAGGTAGCAGATAAGCATTGAGGGGATAAAAAGATGAGAAGTCAACCTGCAGAGCCTGGACAAGAACCTTCAGTACAATTTGCCCATTCAGTGACTCAGTTTTTTAACTAAGTCTTCTATAGCTGTCATATTCCCTCTGGGAATATCCCCCTTTTTGACTCACCTTTATGCCCAAGAATAAAGACGAATTATATTTAGTGAGTATTTCGGTAGGTAACAGGTTAAGCAACATACTAAGAATAAAAGATTGTGTCTTGCCATGCATGGCTTCTTTTGGAAAGATTAGCAATAGCTGAAACATTAAAAGTACATGTTTTTTTACTTGGCTAACTGCATGGTGTGCATTTTTCAAAACTAAATTACTCATGCCCTTTTGGCTTTCTTAATTATTAACATCTTTCTGGTTGAAATCCCTTCCCAGTAATCCTCTGTTGTCAAGGGTGAGCCTGATTTACTGCTGAATCTTTCCTAGAGCTTTACAATAAACCAGAAAGTCAGAAAAGATGCAGAATTGTTTCTAAATTGGAGGGCAAATTTCAATAGCAAACATCAGCATAATTAAACCAAGAAGCTCTAACAAGACTCGGAGTGGAGTCTTCTAAACTAAGGCCTAATTAACACTGCTAATGCTTAAAATGAAAAGAGGTGCCTATTATTTTAATAATAATTCAAAGAGATGCTGATTTTAGAGAGAGCTTCTTCATCCAGAATATCATTGGATCTGATGGTACATCAACAAAATTAATTTCTGTTGCTGAATATCAATTCTTACTCTTCAAAAATTAATATTAACCACATTAACACTGTAGTGAGGCATATAAACAGCTAGTCTGAAATGTAAAGTTGCTGAACAACATTTGAATTCAGAGATGGCTGCAAGGTAACTTCTTTGGGCTGCTCCTGAAGCTTGAGAGCAAGTTAGAACCCAAGGTCTGACCACAGTCAGTTCCCTCATTTGTACAATTAAAAACTGTAGGAGCTCTGGCAAGTAACTTTGTAACCTTCCTATTACAGAATGGATCTGATCAAGGATTTCTGGATTCCCACCATCACAAAATATCATTGTGATAGTTTCAGAGTTGCATGGGTCTGGAGACACTTTGCCAAATTTCTCATCATTTGCAGGGATCAGCTGATGCTTTGCTCCTCACCCTCAGTCCTACAGAAGCTTCTGCAGAGGTCTCTTACTTGTTACTGTTCTCTCAAGCTCCAGGTGCTTGCATCCTCACATGTTGCATTCAGCCATGTCCTACTCGTCTCAGAGTTCAACTGCTGTCTGTGGGACTTGCCAGTACATCCATCAGTGCTTTCCTACTGATAATAAATAGTCTTATCTTCTAAGTCCAATTTCAAGTGGCAGTGAGGTTTGTCTTGAAGAAAAATCCTACTGAACGTTGTTTATAACTGGACTAATTAGAGAAGGCTTTAACTGTAGAGATCATTAAGAGCAGATTATTTTACCAACAATCTTAAAAATGACAGGATAACTTCTGCTGACAGTCTCCTTTGACTCTGATACTCCTTTCTTGTCTAGTTCAAAATTAGCCCACTCTTTATATTGCTTCCCTGATCTGTTCTGTCTCTTGCATGGCAGACCTGACATCAGTGTGAATGCCCTCCAGAATCATCATCTTTCAGCAGCAATTTCATGTGCTTAAGTTGGAAACTCATATAAAGGGTTTCTTCCCCCTTTTCCCCAAAAAAAACTATTCATATGTTTAATTCTCTTAGTCACTCAAGTACAGCTAACACCACAGACAGGAATAATGGATCATTAATGACTTCTAGCTATGAGAAATCAGAGCTGCAAGATTATGGTTGTGTAAATCTGTGAGGATTAAGCCATCCTGCTGTGTTGATATTCAGAAGCACTTTGGAAACAAGATGATTTTGCTTTATTCCCCAGCATGGAGGAAAGCAGAGGATGTTTATTTGTATCGTCCTTTCGTCAAGCACTTTAAAGTGCAATGTTTGTGGAATGAAGAATATTGTACCTTCTTGTCCCTGTAGTGTAAGTGATGGTCAAGTCTTTATGCAGTGAACCAGTCTAGAAATGGTATTACTTATAGGTCCATTCTCCTGGATATATTGGTTTACACATCTGTGTTGTCTTCTAACTTTCTGAAGGTCCAAGTCCTCTGTCAGCTACTGTTCCTTTTTTTTTTTCTATTAATGGTTTACTTTCTCATTACTTCTTAAAACTGTCTACTCTCCTACTAAACCATGCCACTGGAGAGGTTCAATTTAGTCCTCACAGCACTGATAGTTTAAGGAACCTTGTAATGTAATGGTTAACATCTGAAAACTTTTATGTTCCTGTACCTGTGATGAACCATTTGTGTCATTAGGAAACAGTTCTTTCTGGCTCCTTGAAAGAGCTTTATCTCATTAGGAACCAGAGGTGACTGTCTCTTTAGCAGGAAGAGACAAACTTACTTGCTACACTTGAAAGATGCCAAGAGAGTAGAGTATGAAATTACAGGTGGGAGTTATCCTACTTTAGGTATCTACAGCATAAATGTTGATGTCTCATCTAGTCACCCTGGATTGCCTTAATAGTCAAGAAAAGGAATAGATACTTTTGGAAGGCATAATCTCATGAGGTACTCACTCTCTTCTATCTCTCCTCTCCTGATTGATGCTTTTCCTCTTTTTGTCTGCTTTCTGAAATGCTTGGTTTACTTTCTCTGGGTCCAGGTCAAGAAGATTCAGAGGAAAACCTGAAAGTCCATTCAAATACTCCCAAACACATTTAATGTAGACAATGAATTGCACACACAATTCAAAGACACAGAACTGAAAGGGGTCTCCTCAGTTAGAGTCCAGTCTTCTGTTAGCAAGGGCAACGACATTGTGTAAAACTTTATATAAATAATTTACTGAGCTCTATGGATAAATAAGTTAATCTTCTTCTCCTTAACACTCTACAGCAAGGCTACTCCAGAACTTCATTCCTTTGATCCTGGTAAATGATTTTTTTTTCTTTCTAATTTCCAGCTAGAAATTATTCATACTTGGTTTATGTCCAAGAGCCTGTTCTTATACCAGCATTATTCTCTTTACCTTAAAAAGCTGCTTTCCCTTCTCAATTTTTATCTGTTTCATGAAGTTGTGGAAAACGATCATAGTCTTTTCAGGTTTTGCTGTGCTTTTCTCATTTCCTCAGATGCAGAAAGTGCCTCATTCAAACTATGTCACCCGTTTTCTGCCACTCCAGATTCCCTTTCTCCTGAACCTGGGAGAACAGAGCACATGCAGTTCCATATAAGCTTCTAGTTTTACAGTTTTTCCTTATACTTGCTGGACACTGCTCACATAAAGCATTTGAAGATCATGGTGTCTTCAACTTCTCATCATTCAACTTGTTTTCATTCTCAATGCACTCCTGTCCAGGTCAACACTACAGCACTTTTGCAAGGAGTTTTCTGCCCAGTCTCTGCAACTGTAGGATAGAAAAGAACTTTTTAGGGTGGGTTATAAAGAGTCCAAGCAGTGAAAACATGAGATGTGCTCAGTGGTGATGCACCAGCCAAGCTCTAATGGAGGCATACAGTATACACATAACATGCACAGTGAGATTTATTCAGAGGTTTTTCATCTTGACAAATTTAAGCCATGGAACAGGTTACCCAGAGAAGTTGTGGCTGCCCCATCCCTGGAAATGTTCAAGGACAGGCTGGATGGGGCTTTGAGCAACCTGACCTCCTGGAAGGTGTCCCTGCCCATGGCAGAGAGGTTGGAACTAGATGACCATTAAAGTCCATTCCAACCCAAACTCTTCCATGATTCTGTGATCCTCTGATTTATAGAGAGAAGGGGGAAAAGTCCTATCTCTACCACCAGGGTGGTCCCATCCAGACTGAATTTATCTACTCCAAAATGGAATTACCTACCTAGCTAAGTAATTTTAGGAGGTTCTTTAATACAAGTCTTCCTCTGTCATTCTCCAAAACAGCTGAATGGTTTCAGTTTGTACTGAAAGTAGGTGAAGGGAACAAACACATAAATTAGCTCTACCATGGAAAAAAACAGATTAAATGATTAAAAGTTTGGCACTGTTGTAAGTAACTGAAGGCTGGATAATTGGAAAATTTCAAGTAGCCTTGCCTATAAACAGCTCTTATGTAGTATATAAGTACTAGTATAGTGTATAAATACCAAAATGCACACACAGCAGCATGCTCACACATACACACACATTATGTGCCCCATCCCAGAATACACATTTTAAAAGACTGAAATGCTGAAAAGTATGTTTGTAAATACTGAAAAGTATGTTTGTAAATGAAAAATTTATTTAAGATCCTTTTAAAGGACTTTTCCCTACCACCTTTGTTCCTTTTTCCACTCAGTCCCTGAAAATCTGCCATTTGTTAGAAAACCAGTCCTAAAATATATTTTTTTTCTTCTGCTTACTGAATAAAGTTCTGTGAACTAAAAAAAGTTCACTGAGAAACAGTTTTTTATTTTAAAGGCATTTCTGAACCCCATTTCCCCAGTGCAGGACACACGATGACATGGGGTACCCTACATGCTGTCTCACCACTTCATTGGGCAGACCCTCATGCATCATGTGATCAACCAGATGTTGAGAAAATGCACACCTCTTCATCCCGTGGTAACCCTTTAGGACGGGGTACGTGTGTGTCATTCACACAGGTTCCCAAACCTGTCTTACAAAGTTGGGGGCCTGAAAAAACTCAAACTATGTGGCAGGATTGCTTAACACACATATAAATAGAGAGAGCATTAAAACAGGACTCAGGAAGACTGAATTGTGTTCCTGGTATAATCAGTCCTGCTGAGTGACCTTGACAGTCACTTCAGTCCCTTGTACTTCAGTTTCCTGAGCTGTTAAATGTCTCTCACATTTCAAACGGCTTCTTGGTAAAGATTTTTGAGCTCTGCAGATAAAAAGCCCCCAGAAGTGTATAAGCTAAGCAGCCTCCCTCACACCACTTTCCTGTGGAAATTACTCTGCTTGTTTTCTTGAAGGGGTGTGGTGTAGGGGTAAGTATGGAAATCTCAGGAGGAGGTCATCAGATGAGAAAATCAAGCTCTAGTAAGCAGACTGGGAGTTTGGTGTTCATTCTCCCTAACTAATTTTTATCACCTATAAAAGAAATGCCTGCCTCTATGCTGGAGTCTCTGTAGTCACTGGGGAGAAATGGGTTCTTCCAGAGCACGTTTCAGCTCATCACCATGAGCATGCAACTCATTGCCATGGGACAATCTGTTTCTCTGCCTACTACAGAGAATTGATGGTATCTCTGTTATAGATTAGTTCTAACTGGATGAGATGAATCCCACCCAAAATTACTACAGTAAAGAAACTGTCTCTTCCAGATATTTCCTGCATTCCCTTTCCAGCTGGCTTTGAATGCTTAGCGGTCTGAGAACTCAGTATGACTGAAAGCCAGCTGCTTTATCCCACTGGGTTTTGAGAATTTTAACCCAAATTAATTTAGATAACCCCAAATCTTGGTCTTATGTAGCAAATGTTTTGAGAGACTCAGAGAGCAAAGTGCTGCCTTGCTTTTACAACCAATGAAACAGGAAAATCTCAGTTCCTCTTCGAAACTTACAATTCCCTCAGTCCAATGAGTTGAGGCTATGCTGTGAGGACCTCCTGGGAGAGCCAGAAGCAGCAGCCCATTGAGTGGTCACCATAGCCTGATACCAAACTGGGTTTGTTCCAGGTGGGAAGACAACAAAGTGGGAATGGAGAAATAAACTGAAGGCGAAGGGAAAAAACTGTTTAATTATCCCCTTTCCAGGCTCTGTTCCTTTGTCTTTCCAGTGCATTTGAACGTATGGCTGTTTGCCTTGCAGAGGGATGCCCTGGCTTGTGTAACGGCAATGGCAGATGCACTCTGGACATGAACGGCTGGCACTGTGTCTGCCAGCTGGGCTGGAGAGGAGCAGGCTGTGACACTTCCATGGAGACGGCATGCGGTGATGGGAAAGACAACGATGGAGGTAGGACATGAGCACATGTGATATGTCAGGCTTTGCAGAGCCTATAAACCTCTCACAGTGAACAGTCAGCTGGGCTTGATTCTGCAGGGCAGATTGTTTTTTGACAGCTGGTAGAAAACAGACAGCGAAGTCTGCCAGGCTGACTCAGCCAGAGTGGATTGGAATTCAAATTAAATAGGTTTGGACTTGGAGTGCCAGGACTGAAGAGGGACGTTTGTTTATCCTCAGATAAAGTCCATATACCAGAGAGCAGACAGAGGCTGTGCACCTGTCTTCTCTCTGCACCCCAGCCTGGTGGCTCAGCAGTGACACAATGGGACCACCTCAGACAGTGAACATTCCTAACTGTTCAAACTTTGCCCTCACTGCCTGAGGTTTAATTAAGGCTCTCTGGTAGGTCACTACTGACTTGGGGAAACAGGGATGCTTAGGTGACTGATACCCATACCCACAAGCCGTCCAATCCCTCTCAAACCATGTTTTATTGATTACTCTTCCATATGTAATGATGTCAGGCATGTGAATAATAGCTCTGTGTAATACAAACTTAATATTCAGAGTTATCTCATTACAAAGGAAACCGTGGTGCAGTGTGAAGGTTTGAATTAGAGAGCAGGAGATGAGATATTAAATTTAAGGCATAAGGGAGACTGCATAATTTGTTTTGTTGTCACTCAGCAAAAGGCTTTGTAAACCACAAGTCTGGGCCAGGACCCAGACTGTGAAGAGAAGACTGCATTTTGCAAGCCTCTGTTTTATCATAGTCACAAGAACAGTACAGTTAAAAAAAAAAATGGAAAAATAGCCAAGACAAGACCATGATTATCTGCTTCACAGCAACTGGGATTCTGATTGAATATTTAAAATACTTCTGCACATCTGGCACGGCAAATGGACCAAATTATCCCTTTAGAAAATATGGAAAGAATTGGAGAACCGTGCAAAGGGTACACACTATAAAACGAAGATGGCTTTTTAGCTCATATGGAACTGAATATCACTGTACTCATCTTTCCTATTTACAGCTGACACAGGGCAGCAATAAAATGCATTGCATCAGATGTGTAAAAATATGGTAAATAGACCCAAGTATAATCCCAGTTTCCACAGGAAAAAAATAACCAACAAAAACCCTGTGAAGTTTTTAGAAAGAGAGAGAGGGAAAGAGTAATCCAGCCTAACATACAATTTAGACCACAACTGTATGATATCAAAAAGAGTATGACCAGACCTTGAGCAGGTTGGTAGACCACCATCTCCTCATCTCCTGGTTCAAGGGCTAACCTTGTTACCTGGGTTCCCCTCACCTTGAAATGAGCTGCCTTGCTACCCTGCAGGACAGCAGATATAGACAGGAGAGACAAAAGGCATTGACATGTTTACAAGTTAGTGCACATCAGCTGCTAACTTGCATTTGGTGAACTTGTGTGGAGCAATGGTGTGCACAGAGAACAGAGCAACTGATAGGTTGTAACTTATTGCCTTGTGACAGCTTATTCATGTGTCAGAGCCCACAAATGAGTGTTGACTTTATTCTTGGCACACTCCTTAAAAAAAAGCAGGTACATGGTGCACATTACAGATTACAGATAAACCATCATACACTATGCTTTTGATTTGCCTGTGTTACTGCCAAGGACTCTCCTCAGCTGGGAAGTGGAACAGTGGAATACATTTACCTTATTGGCTTGATTTTTATACATTTTTATGAATCATTTGTATTTGTGAGCTCAAATCTAGAATTTCAACCTCTGAGATGTGGGGGCTTGAGCAGCTGTGAGGCACTTCTGTTTTGAAGCCTTAGTCCTTAGTTTGGCAGAGAGATTCAAATATAGTTACACATGGACTGATAAAGAAAAGCTGATTCTCTGCCTGTTTGCTAGGTTTTATGCTGATTTCTATGGCAAGACAGTTTGGAGATCTTTGTAGAACATCATAGCATAATTTAGGTTGGAAGGAATCTCCAGCAGTCATGAGTTCAACCTCCTGCTCAAGGCAGTACTGATTACATCAGGTTGCTCACGGCAAATCTTGAACACCTCCAAGGATGGAGATTCCAACTCTCTGGACAACCTACTCCAGTATATGACCATCCTTATAGTAAATGTTTTTCTCCTAATACCTAATCATAATTTTCTGTGTTCCAACTTAATATTTGTTGCCTTTTGTCCAGCACCATCTGAGACATCCCAGAGTGCCCCAGGTGGCTTCTGGCTTCCCCTTTACAACAGCTTGGTTCTCTGGTAGAGCATACATATGTTTTATGTGTGACACCTCCCTTTGAATCTCTCAGATATCCAAAGGCAACTCAAATGACACCAGGCAGCTGTGTTTAGAAGCAGAACTGAGTCTGTATTTGTTGCACCCACTTTGTCACCACAGATATTATACCTTGGGAAGCTGCTGTGCTTTGAAGAACACTGAAGAGATGTATGCCAGAAGCCTCTTCAAAAAACATGTAGTATGTGGATGAGCACTATGGTTTATCCTCTTTTGGGATTGCAATCACTGGAGTGATGCATGCTCAGGGCAGGAGAAAAGTGGTTTATTTTGATTCACTGGAAAGGATCTCAGGATTATTGCGTAATTCATCTTCATATGCACATGAATGTTGTCAATGAAGGTAGATGTCCTTTCATGAAGCTTTAGAAGTCAAACATCTGAGCTAGTCATGGTGGATACCATCAGTGGAGAGAAAGAGATTCAGGGCATCATCTCTCTGAGATATTTCAGATATCACCTCATAAGTGCCTACTTTGGTTGGTGACCACTGCTCTTCATGTCACTTACTACTCAGAGCAGCATCTCTTGAATTCTAGACATGCTACAGGGGGTTCGCTATGCTTGAGCTCACGGGAAGCTGATTCCTACACTGTGGTATCCAGTGTCTGCTAATCAAAATCCCTGCAGCCGGAAATTCCTCAGGATAATAGGAGTCAGAATCTTTTTCATCAGCTCCCAGTCTAATCATACCCTGAGGGAGACGGGTACTAAATTACAGGGTGTGTTTGCCTCTTAAATCTGAAGGCTGTTCAGATAAACAATAACAAGCTGAGCAGGAATCACTTGGAGAGAGACTTGGTGAAATGTAATCTCTGTTCAGGTTAAAAAAAAGTTCTCTTGGAGAGCAGTACACTCTCCACACACAAGTGTCAT
The DNA here is from genome assembly GCF_036250125.1 of Pseudopipra pipra. Taxonomy (NCBI): domain Eukaryota; kingdom Metazoa; phylum Chordata; class Aves; order Passeriformes; family Pipridae; genus Pseudopipra; species Pseudopipra pipra. The sequence continues at coordinate 31,640,046 of NC_087550.1, read as the reverse complement.
TTGTCCAAGCTTGCATTTAGGTTTCACACCCAGGCCCACTTTGTTTACACTTTAGAACACAAAGCCCATCAACTTGAAAGAAGCTGTATCAAGTAACTGAGAGCAGATGATCATCCAGTACCAGTTAAGGAAAAACTATGCAATGACAGAGCTGTAACAATCTGTGTAAAAGGCCAGGATTTTGTGCATTTGACCTAAGAGGCCACCTGTATTACAACAAATGGAAGGTGTTTGCTTAAAACAAGATGAGAAAAGTGGCTCTTGCCTCTCTTCAAAAGAAAATAACCTCTCTAGTTCGTGGCTGCAAACACTCACTGCCTAAGAGTAGTCCTGTCTCACCCCACGCTGAGTGTTCTGTCATGTGCTTGAAGAATAAGAAGTTTGAAAGTTTAAAAGATCAAGGAAATTATCTTCTGTGACAAGTCCTAGAAGTGGAGTTACTTGTGGCAAACCTTGAGAAGAGGCTGACATTCCATAGGCTAAACATGGGCTCTGTTGCATTGGTAGACTTCTCTGTTAGGAACAGAGTAACAGGAAAAATGGAGGGGAAGAAAAAAACATATTCTTCACTAATCTCATGAATATGCTGTTGAGCAGCAAAGCTGTGTTATCCACCTTTGTTCTGGGGAAATCACCTAACTGTTGAGAGCCAGAGTTGTCCAGTTCTCCATTTCAATGTCTGGATACATCACACTGTTGTGAAAGACCATGAGAAAACTACAGATATTGAACTAAATTACTCTTTGGGTCTAAAAGTTCAAGTAACTTCACTTGTAGGCCTTTATTATTGTTTGGGGCTTTTCCAGAGTAACCAAGTCTTTCAGGTAGGGTAAAGCTTGCTGATTCTTCAGGAATTGGAACTGACCCATCCTTCATTTGCTGCTTTGAACAATTCCAGTTCCTGAACAGCTGGTAAACTCTGCCAGGGGTGAATCTACTTGTGAAAGGCAAGAGTCTTTCTCAGATGAAAAATATGTCTGAAATGTAAATGTTCATAATATTATCTATCCATTCATATTCATTAGAGGTTGCTGTTCAGTTGTCTGCTGTTCTCTGCTGCCTCTTCCCAATTTCAACAGTTCCAAAGGCTTGTGTTAGTAATTACTGCAGGATAACTTAGACAGAAACATAAATACTGTTCCCAGTCAAATAATGCTGCCCTCTCCTAGCATATATTGCATACCATTACATAAAAGTACAGAAACTTCATTTTTTACATGTCACCTGGTCAATGATCTTCCTTTGGGAGTGAGGAAAATAAACCATTTTTCTGCAACAGCTGTAGTAACAAAGCTTCTGCCCCTCAGTTTATGTCTCATTTAGGCTAGCACAAACAGAGGGTTCCGAGGTACCCATGGCCCCATTTTGCCTTTGCAACTTCAGTCTGTGCTCCACCAGATGCTACCCAAAAGCTAGCAGCTGGAGCAATCCATGTTTTTCCTTCTCTCTATCCTCCTGGGCCAGAACAACTAAAGGTTGCCTTAGTCTTTCAATCCTGGAGCAGTGAGCAGGTCAGAGCCACCAAGCCTCTGCACACAGGATTTTTGCCTTTTCTTGCATCCCTGAGCATTAGTTATTGCTGCCACCAGGAACCAACTCTCACTTTAGGGACAATTTAATTCAGGAACGGCTTCTCTGAGGCAAATCAGTGCTGTTTGTTCAACTGTACCATAGCCCATTGGTGTAACTCCCCAGAGTAATGCTTTGTGTCTTGCTTGTTGCAGTCAAGGATCAGGTAGTGCTTGTAGTAAGGTGGAGACTTACATAATGCTTTGGAACAGCAGCATTTTGAATTCTTTGGCAAGAGAAATTTTGGCACGGCACACTGGCCTTCTTAACACCCATGTGTTCACCGTCTGTCCACCACATGCCAAATAGTGTATTAGAGAGCTGGCAGGAGTCTGCACTGATCTTTGCCAGTACCCAGGGTTACACATGAAGGTAGCTTCAGGGTTGTAAAGGGAATTATAAAGAATCCAGGAGAACCCCAAAACGCAAACCTGTGTCTTTGCAAATTCTTGAGCTGCAGTTGAGGTGATGGGATGCTTTTATTTTCTTTTTCTTTTTGCACACTGTTAGAACTTTTACTTCATGCTGCAAGGCTTTTATAGCATGAGAAGATCGTCTCCTGGGCATGGTGTGTGAGCTGTCTACGTCCTCAAAACTATAAAAAATCATGCATTAATGTGCTGGCTACACTTATGGAGCAAAGTGTTGAGATCTGAACGCACCTGGGAAAACAGCCATCATAAATTAGTATTTACCATCACAAATAGATTTAGTCAAACAACAGGGTCATCTGGGAGAAACCACAAAGCACTGCTAAAAAGATGAGAAAGTCTTCTGTACCTGAAAGTCTAGCTAGCTTGGATAATTTGTTATAAATCATCCAGCTTCTCTTCCTTTGTTTCATGATGACTGTTAATCGATCTTTCCTCAAATAAGAAAAAATGACCAGTTCATATTTTTTGGTTTTCAGCTCTTTTCTGATCCTGTGTTGGATGGTAACACTTGGGTGTCACCTGTTGCTGGTTGTTAGCAGCAGGGCTGGCAGGAGGGCAGTGTGAACCCAGGCATTACAGCATCCATGAGCAGGTGTTGCTGGTGCCATTGCAGAAGATGATGTATTGTGAACTGGGGGTCTAGCAGTGCCTTGTCTTGACGCCTTGGGAAAGTTCCTGGAACTCTTGACTAGTTCTTAGTAAGATGCCTTTTATTAATAGATTCAGAAAGAAACTATGAAAGTGCTCTCTGTGTCTAAAAAAACCCTACCATTGTCTGCTGAAGTTAGGGAACTTGTGGACGGGAAGGAGGCACTGCTGGTCCGTAAGATGTAACAAAAGGTGACATGAACCAGCTTCAGTAAAAACAGGCTTGGACATACATTTCACAAAGCATTTCTGCAGCTGAACAGGTGCTTAAACTGTGTTTGGGCACCAATGTTTAAAGCAAAAGTAAAGGAAAGCTCTACCAGACCTGCTTTAGCATCTGAGGCAAACTCTTACAACCTCTGTGGGACAGAAAGTCCCCTTAAAATCCTAAGGTTTTACCCTAAGTGTGCTCAACATGCATAGCTTTCCTCATGACCAGGATTTGAGAAACATGCCTATATCTTTGGTTGTCTGAGACCACTTCCCAAGCTGTGCTCAGATGATTGCTTAAATTGGCTTGGATTCAGTCAGAATATATTAGGGTGAATTTTTCAGCAGTAGCTTAGCACTTGCAGCACTTGCCAGGAAAGCGAGAGACCTTGGTGACAAGGATATCTCAGCTGCTGAGGGTGTGAAACCACTGTTGCCACAAAAAAAAAAAATTGCTAAGATTTGAGTCCCTTTTGCTCAGAGGAATCACTTTTGAGATATCACTTTTGAGAGGTGCTTTGGCTCTTGAAGGAGGCGGTTTCAGGTACACTACTGCATGACCATTGATCAGATTAATCAACTTGTACTTACTCCCTTGTCTGAATGCTAGTCATAAAATCATAGAATATCCTGAGTTGGAAGGGAGTCACAAAGATCATCAAAGTCTAGCTTCTGGCCCTGCACAGGACAGCCCCAAGAATTGCACCATGAGCCTGAGAGCATTGTCCAAACGCTTCTTGTACTCTGGCAGACTTGTGCTCTGACCAATTCCCTGGGGAGTTTATTCGGTGCCCAACCACCCTCTGAGTGCAGAACCTTTTCCTAATATCTAACCTAAACCTCCCCTGACACAACTTCAGACAATTCCCTTGTGTCCTGTCACTGGTCACCACAGAGAAGAGATGAATGCCTGCCCTTCTGCTTCCCCTTGTGAGGAAGTTGTAGACTGCAATGAGGTCTCCCCTCAGTCTCCTCTTCTCCAGGCTGAACAGACCAAGTGACCTCAGCCACATCTCATATGACTTTCCATCTAGATCCTCACATTCTTTGTGGCCCTCCATTGGACTCTGTCTAATAGCTTTATATCGTTTTTTATATTGCAATGACCAAAACTGCACACAATATTCAAGGTGAGGCCATACCAGTGCAGAGCAGAGCAGGAAAATCACCTCCCTCGACTGGCTGGCCATGCTGTGCCTGACGCACCCCAGGATGCAGTTAATCTCTCCTAAGCTAGGAAGGGCCCTGACATGCCTTGCTCAGCTTCATGAAATTGCTTCAAATCCTTGATTGCCTGTTTTCTTTGCTGGCTGTGCAATTTCTAAGTCCCTTGGTTAAAAATCTGCCTGGAGAAAGGAAGAAACCCATGAAGCCAGCTACATCAGCTGTACTCTCCAGAGCAATGATGACTTCGGGGATGCTGTGAACTTGTAGACTCTAAACACATTATTATAGCTCTGGTTTATGCCCAACTAATGGTGATTATCATGTGATTTCTGTCATTTCCTCCTTCCACTTCCCTTCATTTTCTATTTAGATGTTTTTTTTAAAAGAGAATGTAGCTCTGGATTAGGATAAACATTTTGCAGAGTATTTCTGCAGTGACTAGCCCTGCAGAGCTCAGCTTCTGCACAAGAGCCCAAGGAATTCTGTAACTCAAATACATGATTACTATTTCATATGACTATATTATTTCAAACATATGCTGAACACTTAGAGAAAGATGTGAGGGCAAATTCTTTCCCAGGCAGCCAGCAGTCTAATATAACCAGGATACAACCAGTGAGAAGCTTATTCAGGTGAAATCAAAACAGAGCAGGTGGGATAGAAAGAGAAGAGAACATGATAGCTAACATGGTGACAGAGGACTGGCAGTCACATTGCCATTGTTCATTATGGTTGGGTTTTGTCCCCCTTTGATTCCCTACAGGGGACCCTAAAGCTACAACTCTTGTTGAATATAGTGCTTTTTCTCTGCAAAGCACTGTAATAAAACCTATTTATTCCCCAAATCCAATTCAAGTAAATTGAGTGTTGGTCCTCAACTCAGGGCAGAACAAGATTACTCCTGTAAATCTTCATCAGTATAAACATTCACGTGAACAATGATTTGTGTTTATGCAAAAGTACCAAGCCATTCCTTTAGTCTGTGTTTCACCAGAGCTTAGACTAGAACTGGAAGGTTAAAACCTGATTTGCTCAAGGGCAAGACTAACACCTTGTTATCTTTACCTTTGAGCATCTACATTTGAAACCCTTCCAGTCCAAACTCTTCCAGTAATTCATCCAAAAGCATCACAGGACAAGACAGTGTCCCCACAAAAAGTGATAGTGTTGACTGATGAATGGCACAGAAAGGGAAGGAAAACATAAGAACTGGATGAGGTGAGAGGCACAATTATTTGTATAATCAGTGCATTTTATGCTTTTGTTGGCAGTGGAAATACTCCTAAGAGAAGATGGGGTTTGATTCTTACTTTTACTTTCTACTTTTGCTTTGCCTAGTACAGTTTCTCATAGCTGCTCTTCCCACTGCAGTCAGTGGCAAAAAGTGTCATGGTCTTTGGCAGGAACAATCCTTCAGTTTGTCACATATGCTCTCCCAGATTTACCCTAATCAGGCTCTTTAAGTTCAGCTCCTTCTGACTGCCTGTCTGACTGGGGCTCCCGATGCGCATCACAGTCTACAGAATGCTCTCTGTGTATAAACAGGCCCATTCCTACCCATGGCCTGCCTGTTGCAGCCTGGCACCTGACACGCAGCACCTGTCAGAGTCTGCTTAAACACATAATAACACCTCTGGCTGCAGGTTATTTGCATTCTGTTGTTCATGTTAACATGACAGATTTTTGTTGCAACATTCATAACTGTGGAAACGCTCAATTATTCAGTCTCAGCCAGCTAAGATACTGCCCATAAAATCAGCCAGCACAATTGTGGGGCCATGAAAAGTCACAGCTAATTTGAAATTTTGTTAGCTCTCGGCTGATCTTGTTTACTGCAGAAGCTGTGTCTCAAAATCAGCCCTTTGCTTCTGTACAAAACTCTGATCCTTGACCCCTTATTGGTGCCGCATGGGGTTAGGTGAGGAACCTGGAAGCTAGACTGCACAGGACTCAAAGGAGGAATGAGACTGCTGTAGGATTTGTGAGCACTTTGCATCCAGCAAGCGCAGCAAAAACCCAAGGAATGCAGGAACAATATCCGTGTTGCTGCTGAAGAGTATTTTGTGTGATAGTAGTGGTTGTGAACATGAGAATAAGCTTTTGTTCTGGGGAGGGAATAGTTTAGAAGTAAGCTAGAAGATATGCCTCTCCTAATAAGCAGCAATGTTCAACAAGCACATAGTTTTTTCCTATCAGTTCGTGGCTAGTTGTGTGCCTTAGGATTGTAATCCATTTCTAGCGTTCAGGGAAGCCAGGGAGTCTGGACATGAAGACTGACAGGCAAGGAAGACAGTCACAGAACCTCTAGTTAATCAACACCTTCCCAGTCCCGCATGCTCAGGTGGTAAGGAGCATGTCCCATGTAACCAGTGACTCTAATGGTGTTTACCATTCCAGCCTTATTTGTGTCATAACACACCTGGAAAAGGTTCAGCTTATATGTTGGATTTTTGAGAACAAAATTACTTTTGGCTTGGATCCTGCAACTCCTTTTGTGGCAAATACCAGAAATAGGGATCCTCCAGCCAACTTGAAGGTCCAGGTAGGCAAGACAGAATGCTGTGTCCTCCACACTGACACCAGTAGCTCCAGATTTTAAAAATTTTGCGTTGGTTTGGTTGGATGTATTTTTTTGCATACTATGTAGACCTGATAAAAGATACGATTTTTAGGAACTGATGGGTCACAAGCAGTGTTTGAAAGCCAAGTAAATTTAGCTCATCTTAAATTTGGCATCTAGGTGACTATTTGTGGAAGGCAGTTATGATATTGAGTATCTCGTGAAATTCCTGAGTAGGGTCAGCATTTCCATCTGTTGTCATTATCTAATGTAGTTGTTCCAGTAGTTATAGTGAGAGTGTTTAAAGTCAGTTAATATCAGGTGTTTTCCAGCTGGTATTTATGCAAAGGACATACTTTTTAGGCCAAGGTCCTGCTCCAAGAAGGCACAGATAACTTTAGAGTTCAGCCCCTCCAAGAAGCAATGCTTCTGTGGAGGACAAGCTGAACATACATTGCAGATACAAACCTTTAATGAGAATTGTGGTTATTTCATTGGCTTGTGCTGACACTTCAGAGTCCTTTGGGACTGAAACAGATGTTTTGTGAACAGAAAATAAAAAGACAGTCTTGGCTCCCTGGGAGTTTACAGTCTAAGGTAGTGTTTTAAAGAGCTCACTAATGGGATTGGTGGATTTGTAATCTTTAAAACGAGTCAGAGCATCATTCTAAAAACAATATTGCAACTCTACCACAAGACACGAGCTAGATGAGTCATCCCAAAGTAAAACTCACTGACTAGTGATATACAGAGTGCAGATTATCTGATAAAAGTGGACTTGATCCCCTAAAATTTTATATTAGCTGAATAAATTGAAATTGGTTTATCCTCGGTGGCAGAAAAGGAAGGTTTTCTGCATGAGCCCATTCTCCTTCTTGTCCCTTTCTGAAGTGAATGAGACAGGGCTCACAAGATGACCTCCAGAGGTGCCATCCAGACTGATTTATTCTGTGATTACATGAGTCTTAGTGAAAGATGCAAACCATTGAACACATTATTTACCAGATGTGACAATGTCTTGCCAATGGCACCCTTTTCACAACAACAGTGGTTTGATTCACCCTGTGGTAACTCTGAGATTGCAAAAGGTGCAAAGGAAGTCTGACAGAAGGGTTTGGTTTTGTTTTATTTTTGACAGGACTGCCAGAAGGACAGGTATATGTATATAGGATGCATAAAAAGTGTCTAAGATGTAAAAACTCCTATGCATGGAAATAAGGAACACAAGAAATGTCTTAAAATCTGACTCAGTGACAGAACTCTGAATTAATATGTTAATTGGAAGGCATCCATGATTGAAGCTGTTTCTGAAGGGATCCCTTGGAACTGGTTGTTGTATTCAACCCTACTCAGCATTTTCATTATTGTCTTAGAATGTAGTTTAAATCTCTCCTGGTAAAATCTTCAGGTCACCTAAAGCTCAATATGGTGGTAAATAATGTACCCAGATCATTTTGGTGTAGGGATCTGACTCACATCGCTACAAGGTCACAGTCAAACAAAACGTGTCTTAATGCAGCAAAATGCAAGATAGCCCTGGGAACAAAGAAAGGATGTTATACAGGTGGATTGGGAGACTCTTGAGAAGCAATGACTCAGAATGGGATTTCAAGGTCACTAAAGATGATTGTTTCAACATGAGTTCTCAGTGCAAGGCTGTTGCAAAAACTCTACTGTGAACCTTAAAAGTATAAAAACCCAAAAGTTGGGAAGTGGTCTCTTTTCTGTGCCCAATATTGCTGCCGTGGTGCTGTGTCCAGTGTTGGTGTCCACACATAACAATAGATGTGAAATTACTGTAAAGAAATCGAAGGGTGTTATACACCAAAACAAGACACAGTCATGGGATACTGGAGTTAGACAAATCCAGCCTTGCAATGAGATGCAGTTTCCTAGCAGCAATTAAGCATTTTGAATAGCTTACTGGAGGAGGTGGTGGACTCACTGTAATCAGCTCTCTTTGATATATGAGATATCTTTCTAAAACACAGGCTTTAATCCAGTTCTGGGTGGGAAAAAAATTAACAGCCTGGAGGTATAAGAGGTCAGATAAGTTGATCATAGTAGCCTCTTTGACCCTAAAGCATATGAATTACCATAATCTCTTTACGCAGGACTTGAAGCTTTTCATGGAGTTAATTAAGCAACACATTTGTTCTCTGGACTGAAGTGCCATGGTCATATTATAGGTATATGTAAATAAGGGAGCTGCCACTTTTTAAAACCAAGAGCTGTATAAACGTGTCCATAACTAAGAACTTACAGTGCAGCCTACCTGTACTCTGGGAGCTGCTGAAGTTACAAATCTACATGGGGATCATGGGTCTATTTGGCTTTGCTGCTGCAAAAATTGGGATGCAAAAGCCATTAATCCCATGTTCACCTCCTTCTGTTACCTCTCTGAAAAATCTGCAGTGAGTTTTAAGGAAAATAAAACTTTATGCTTTTTAAATTTTGTAAGTGTTTTGTATTATGACTTCATATTGTTCTGTGAGATCATACCTTGCTATATTTTCCTTTGCTGCTGGTGCTGGCTTCTCACATTTGTTGTTGGATTGGACAATTAAAGCCTGAGTTTTATTTTGTTCTTATTTTATTTTTGCTTAATCCATGCAGGTCCCTGGACACCTTGCTCTTCATGGGTAGGGAGTTTCTTGCAAAAGTCACTTTATCGTCACTTTTCTGATGGATCCAGTGAGACATCTTAGGGCATGAGAAGTCACAGCTGTGTACAATGTCATTATATGACAACACCTTACAATTTACTGTAGGGCACCACTTGGATGATTTGTGAACCATACAGTAAAAAAAGCAAGAAAACTGTATTCAGATGGAGATATCACTATTTATGATCTGATTTGTAGCTTAACTCTTGCTGTTCTGCATGACTCAGACAAAAATAGCCGTTACATTTCCTAAGCTAGAGAAATGCTTTTTCCTGAAACTGTTGTTGGTATTAGAGGGGGCTGAGTAGGTAAATGCCATTTCAGCTCTTGAGGACGTTGATAAATTTAGGATATAGGATGTCAGTGACAAATGCCTCTGATGTAGTTATCCCCAACTTATTCCACACATTAGTTGAAAGGCTTACCTGCAGATGAATGCTCATCATTCCCACCTGTTCAAAACATTGTCTTTTCCATCTGTTCTTCAAACATTTATCTACAGTTTCCTGCAAAACATTTCCTTGCTGTCCTGCAGCTTCAGGTCCCAAAACGCATTTCTGATGCGTGGAAGAAAGACAATGCAATGAAGTATGGTACAGCTGGTTTGCCACACTCTCAGCCAAGTGTCTGTAGCCTTAGAAAACACTATTAATGTGTGGGAGAAAAAGACAACATTTTATCTTGCTTAACACTATAGTTGATATAGTAACAGTGTTGTTTTGTTGCTTCTTTTCTGTTTCTTTTTTTTTTTTTTTTAGGTAGGTAGCTGTAGATAAGCATATTACATCTAAGCAGGTCTATATTCTGTGAATGGTCTCTCAAACTCCATCTGAGACTTGACTTTCCAGAATCCTGCTGATCTAGTCATCTGCAGCAAGTAATTTCTTTAATGGGCAAATAAACCCTGATTAGTTCTTTTTCATTATCCCTAGTGATCAAGAGAAAAGGCCAATGGGTGAGCTGAAATTTTTTTTCTAGCAATTTTGCAAGGACTTATAAAGATGTAAAGATATCAGAACAGATAGAGGTAAGGATAACAGATGGGATTTCCCAAAGCACTTTGCTGGTCTAACACTGCTCCCATTATCATTAATGGCAGGTGCAGAGCACTTGTGAAAATGACTCACTGTGTGTGTGGGCTCATCTACATGGAGTAGATACTCATTGTGCTTTGACCTACTCGTAGACAGGAAGCGCTGGGAATCCTGACCGGGCTCGTTGTTCAGTTTTTTGTGTATGGGTAACTACATCAAATGATGTCTTACAGCACTAAAATCTTCCAAGAGTGGAACAGGTATAACTCAACAGAATCAAAGTCCATGATGTGTAAGCCATTGTAGGTACTAGCACAATAACAGATCAGATCCCATCCTATTTATATTACAGTAAATACAAAGTAATACCAGTAACACTGGAGAAACGACTTCTAGTTCATACTGGGTTTCATAGGTGAAACTGGGACAAAACTGAAGCTCACAAATAGTAACAGTGACAAACTGTCTTGTTTTAATTTACTGCTTCTTTGAAATAAACAATACATTATCCTGAAAACTCCAAATCTCCTTCAGGAGGAAACTACCTCTCAGGACAGTATTGCTCTCCTGGTATGTTCATCCCTTGCCTCTATGCTGAAATAGTTAGTAGATGCTAGCTGTAAAGGTGGTTTCTCTGATATATGGAGCTCCCAGGAATACACAGAGACCAACCACTCATTTCACATAGGTCTGTAAACAGCCATCACATGGTAATAATTTTCATTCACTGTCAAACTGTCTTACTTGAACTGATGAGTTGGAAGTGAAGGGCTCCATATCCCATTACCCCAGAACAAAAACATCCAGTTCCCTTATCAGATTTAAAGATCTGTCTCTACTACATGCTAACAACTTTTATTGCTAAATGTGATGCTTCATCAAACCTCTTTTGAGCTTTTTTTGTATTTCCTTTCCTGTCACTGTTTTTTCCTGAGCTGTCTGCAATGAGCAGTGACATCTCAAAATGAATGGGGGAATGTTGCTATGGTGGTGGGAGGGGAAGTGGTACTGTCTGTGTGTTTGATGGCTTGACAGATATGCAAACCCTCATTTTACTAGCGTACTCTCGGCAAGCTTTTTCATGTGTGTCCAGTGCTATTGTTGTTGTTATTATTAATTTAGTAGTGCTAAAAGTACAAGATTTATATCCTGAGAGTTTGAGTCATCTGTTACTCTGCGTCTGTATGGAATCAATGTGACAAAGGTCAAAGGAGATCAAACCCTCCCAGCAAAATCTTCCTTACTTTCTGTTCTGTTTTACTGGGATGTGTGTACTGATCTCTCTGCAGCCATGGTAGATACAGTGGCTTTATTCACTATTTAGTCCTGCTGAAAGCAAACCCGATAGCTTTGGTATGATGCAAGGTGTCTATGATTTGCCCAGGGAACAGGAGCAGTGTACAAAAGTCATACGTATATTGGCAGAAGAAAACAAAACAACCTTTTGGGGCTCTAGAATTATCACAGTGACTGAGATGTGGAATAGCACATCCTAGAATTAGCCTAAAATATGCTTTTTTAGGGTCTAATCTGTGAGTTTTCATATATTACATATTACTGCGTATTTATGTTACATATTAATACGTATTTTATGTTCTGTATTTTGACTTTCGGTGAATATGCCTTACTCTTTGTAGGTGAAAATCTGCATTTCTCTTTCGTCTGTGTTGGAAAGAGTTTTTGCACCCTGTAGTCTATAGCACTCCACATTACCATTGCTCTAAAATCTTTCTTACCCTTTTGCAGATGGCCTGGTGGATTGCATGGACCCAGATTGCTGCTTACAGCCGCTGTGCCATGTCAATGCGCTTTGCCTGGGCTCCCCAGACCCCCTGGATATCATCCAGGAGACACAAACCCCCATCTCCCAGCAGAGCTTGCATTCCTTCTATGATCGAATCAAGTTCCTGATTGGCAAGGACAGCACTCACGTCATCCCAGGAGACAATCCTTTTGAAGGCGGGTAAGTGAATTTTGGGTTTGATTCAGTAAGTGGTAAAGCATAAGCCACTTGGTCATTTTAAGACACGGAATGGCAGCAAGATGTAAAACATGGAAATTGTTTAAGTGAAGTAGATATCTGAAGAATTTTGTGGCTGATGTAGTTCGGCTGACTGTCTCCTCATCTGCAATTTCCTGCCAGCCAGTAAGACAAGATGCTTCTCTCCCAACCCATATGGACAGTTGCATCTTTCTTGAGTTTTCTTATTTCAAGGAGTGAAAGGCATCCGTTCAGCAGGGCTATTCTTGTTCAAATGACTGACATTGACCACAAGTATCTCCTAAACAGCAGTGACAGATCTTCTTCCACTGACAGAGCCAAAGGGAAGGAAACTAGAATGGTATTTGCAATCTATTGTGTGACTATTAGAGACCTGAAAAGAACTGAGGAAAATCACAACACCTAGGGACGGCTATTAGAATGATTTGCAATATAAAGAATCAGATTGAATACAGATTGATTTTAACACCAATACATTTTTTACCATCACAATGATCATCAAAAAACAGGAACTGGGAAAGAAAACTTTGAAAGGTCACTTCTGTGACTGCATCTCAACAATTTAAGTACATTCCTATCTGTCAGGGTCAGTCATCCCTTGAAATCATGTGCTTATAGCAGGGCACCTGGGATGTGAGATTCTTAGATCAGTGTCTGCCCTGAGGATTGCCTTTCAGAAGTAATGACCTTGATCCCAGAGATAGCTCTTAACACTTAAGTTTGGACTGTTGAATTTCACCCAGTCATGAACTGCTTACTTTCAGCTTTCCCACACACAGCAGTTAATAGGTTGGAACTGAAAATATACAACCCTCATGTTTGTATGGGTATTTATTTCAGCACTTACATCTCAACAGGCCTCTCAGACCCTTCTACATCCAACCTTTTGTGAAGGGACATTGACAGCATCCCTTGGGTACCACCACCTCCCATATATGGCCTTTTTTGGTACTCTACAGGCTGATCTCAGACATGAAGCACACCACTATCAGGGAATTGGCCTGATGTGATAGTTTCCCTGATATTTCTTGCTTCCAAGGCCTTTAAGGTCCAAGAAAGCTGACAACAGTGATTCAGACTATAAACAAACACTCCTTGTGTTTCAAACTGTTGTCCTTCATCAACATTCTGAAGATCCCAGGTACTGGATACTGAACAGTCCAGACTCTGGACTAAATGTTAGCACAGTGAATTCTCTACTGTCGGTTGTTGTGATTTGTTGCTGTAAAATCAGGCTTCAGAATATAAAATACATATGCTTATAATTTCATTTTTCTGATATATCTAGAGCTGCAATTCCTCATCATTTCCACAGAGGACTCTGGTATCAGGTCCATATGTATCCATTCTGATAGGTAGAGAGTTTTGGTAGACACATGTCTCTGTTTAATGAACTTTCCATACAACTAATAAACTATAGAAATATTCATACATATGCGATAAAAAAAACCAAAAAACTGCAGCTTCTCTTTGAAGGCTGCTTACATTCAACAGCACACAGAGATGGGGGAAAATAGTGGGAATTTCTAATTTGTTTGTGAGAGTGCCAGCGGAGGACCAACAGAAAGACTGTCATTTAGGGTCACATAAACTCCTACAGGAGTTACATGCGTTTGAGATTCAAAAAGAGCACCTGCTATCACAAATGTTTATCTGATATGTGAGGGAATGCAATGATTCAGATCAATAGGGATGGTTTTAATGATTACATTTTATTAAATGCAGTGGAACTAATTAATGGGGCTCCTTGTTGCATTTAAGTTAACACAAAGGATTATACAGAGTTAGCGAATTATTGAATTATTGAGGTTGCCATTTTCAAATTAGCAGCATTGGATGTGTGCTACTAAATATGGTCTACAGATATGTCACCTCAAGCTGCAATTGTATTGCATCTCTCAAGTTAAGTATCTTCATTCACAAGTGTGATTGCAAGTAACAGTGAAGGACCTCAACAAAAAGCATATTTTCCCCTGGAACAGCACAAAGTCCAGGCTTATCAGAGTTGTTAAAAATGCCATTACTCTTTTGGGATCTTAAAAGACATTGTGTGTTCCTGTTAGTTCTTAAAAGATTCTATAGATCTGGATAAACTCGACCACTGCAAGGGTTTTCTGCTTATTTGGCTTCTCTTTGTAATTTCAACTGCCTATTTCACTACCTAGAAAGCTGGACCTTTGAACAGCTGCCTCTTAATCACCCTGGAAGTGAGGGTGCTTCAGCAGTGGTCAGTGACTGATACATGGAGGAGCATGGACTGGGACCATCTGGGACCCAATTATTCTGGGCAAACAGGACTGCCTATATCTGCATGTGTGGATATGCCCTTTCTTCAGTAGTATTCTTGCTGTTGAATCTCCTCTAGTTGCTTTTACAACAGACAGGTGATAATATCCCTGTTATCCATGAAACTGCTCAGTGTCTCCATGAAGATCACAGCAGCAGCTGGGGGCAAGATGAACTGTTCTCGTCTCTCCTTCCAGCTGCTGGCTTAGAAGTTTGTCTGACAGGAGAGAGCTGTTCTTATGAAGGGCTCCAGCATCCTGCCTTAGGACAACCCTCTCCCATTGCTGCTGTGGTGATTCATGAAGCCATCTCCTTCTTGGTGTAGATCAGGACTGTAGATTGCTGGGCATGGAACGTCGTATGTCTTTCTGTCCCAACGCTGTCATCTTCATGGGGTAGGGTTGGAGTTGGGTCCATGCCACTTGCTGTGAGCAGTCCTTCATGAGCAGGCACCACAGAAGGGACATGGATCTCTGTATCCTGTGTGTTTGGTATCCTGCATAGGCACCTGTGGCACAGGCACACTCATCATTCAGGTCAGGAATTACGGTCCACTCCTGCGGGCTTTACTAGGTCATGGCTGGCTGATTATCACCCTGGGGGAACCTTGGCACATTTGCATCCCTGTAGAGCCTGTGTAGAAGCAGCAGCAGTGTGAAGAAAGTGACTGAATATCTCTGCAATAGATTTCCTGGGCTTCAAAATGCAGCTTAGCCACTCTTCAGAGAGAACAGCAGTGCAGATCACCTAATGGATACAAATAAATGAATGTCTCATGACAGCTAGCCTTTGAGTGAATTTATTATTGAATTACACTCCAGCTTTTTAAGAACAAGCTGAGCTGACAAGCTCTCTCACCACTTCAAAGGAAAAAGAAAGACAATGATAAATTACCCTGATGGATAAAGGTAAAGCCCTTGTCTCTTCCCAAATACCAGCAATTATATATTATTCATGTTTGGGAAGAAAAAATAATCATTGCCTATATTGAAATGAGTGTTTATGATGATAAAGCAAGTAGCTAAATTAAATTCTGAATGCACAGAATGTCTTTTCACATCATTTTGATGAACAGATAACAAGTACTCTTCCACTACTTGATCATTCTTGTATTGATTTTGAAACCACTTACTCTTGCTGTTTGCTTTGTTGTTTTTAAGACATTCTTAGTTGTCCATCACCATAAGGAGCAACACAAGATGCAGTGGTGTCAAGTTGTTGACTTTAAAGTAGGACATCTGATATATTTATTCTCTTCTGAGGGACAGTGTCAGAAAATGGCGAGAATAGGCTAAAGTCCCGATCCACAGAATCTGTTATGCTAAGTGTTGACACAGGCTAAAGTACCTAAGACGACCATGTGCAGAATTGGCACTTTTGTAAAGAAAATCTGAAATGAAATCAGGTGATTTTTAAGTAAGTGTGTTTTATATCCCTTCTTTTTTGGGACAGGTTGTGTATATCTACTTGCTGACAGCAGTATTAACCTGTACTGATTACTTGGGCAGCTAGAAATAACCATCTGAGTTATAATGAAACATCATAGAGCAGCATCTGATATCAGCTGCAAGAATAGTCCCTGATTGCCCTCAGGTCAGTAGTCTACATACAAAAAGTAGTTTTCCTGGTTTAAAATTCTGATCAGAATTGACTTTTCACAATTTTTTCCACTACTGAGTGACAAGGTGTCTGTAAACATGTCACTCCTCCTTCTTGTGTCCCCTCTGTGTGCGAGGCAGTACAACCTACCTTACTGATCCAGGTGGGGAGGATTACACAGCACTGTTAGAAGCTCAGAGAGACAGGTATGCTATAAATGCCTGTGTGCACTATTTTACTATAAATAAATAAATGTATGGAGGTTTTTTGGCAGAGTTAAACTGCATCTATCCCAAACCCCATCAAACCAAAATGCCGAGCATTGATCATGGCCAAAGAACAGCTAAGAAAATAGGGGAGGATTGAAATGCTTTATCAAAATGTTTTGGTAGCCCATCTGGCTCAGTTCTAAGTGTTGTGGAAGAATATTGCTATGTTATCTTAGTATCCTTAAAGGAGTTTGCCCAGAGAAGCTATGGCTGCCCCATCGCTGGAAGTGTTCAAGGCCAGGCTGGGTGGGGCTTTGAGCAGCCTTGTCAAGTAGAAGGTGTCCTGCCCATGGTAGGGGGGTTGGAACTACATGATCTGTAAGACCCCTTCCAACCCTAACTGTTCTATGATTCTATGAAGACATTCAAAGCACCTTCTCTTTTCCATTCTCACATTTCTTCCCACACCTTGAGGACTGTGGGTTCACCCCAGCAGATCTTTCTGAGGTTCCTTGCCAGGGAAACCAAAGTGCTCTGTCTTTTCTGTATTTTTTTCTCAAGAAAAGTATAACTTTGATACAGTGGCATAAGAAACACTTCTTTTCTAGTTGAAGACAAAGTTAAAAGTCAAAAACCCCAAACTTACCAGATATAGCTTTATCCTGATGATTTCTCCTGAGTTGACTAGTCCAGCCCATGGCTCTGGCCCTACTCCAGCCAGATGCTGGAGCTCCAGCTCCCTTGGGTGGCAGGAAATGCTTTGGGTCAGATGCACCCACTGAGCACAGGCATGCAGAGGCAATGAAGGAGCTTGTGGAGCTCAGCAGCTCCATGGGTTAGGACAGTTTGGAATTCTGCATCTGTTTAAGACTGTGTCATAGATATTAGGCAGAATCCAGCATTCCTGAGGGTGAGTACTTGTGGCACAGCATGGTACCTACACTGATGAAAGCAGAGTCACATTTTTCCATATTTTAAACCAAGCCAACACAGCACCTCTTCAAACCCTCTCCTTCCCAGCATTATTGTCTTCCAAAGGCATCATTCTGCTTTTGTTGTTTTCTGTTTAAACAACCTGCTTATTAGCTACAGATCAAAGCTTTATGACATATAGAATAGCAAGGAATTGTAAAATACTTACTGATTTTTATTTTGGTAATTATTCCTTTTAAGAGGAAAGCATACTTTTAAAACTTATCTTTTCAGTGTACAGGGCATATATATTTTCTTTCCAATGTTTTTCTTTTTCTTTTGATTTAAATTACATAGTGTGGCATTATTTCATCTTAAAGGGATTTTGAGTAGAGCATGGCATTATTTCTGTACATTAACTAATGCAATATGTGCAGCTACTTACTTGAACTTTGTGGAATTTGTACCCACGGGACTTAACGAAAGCAAAATTCCTATCCATATTTATGTTTTTTTCTATAGTGTAGATAGTGTAATCATGATGTAGTTATATTCCTCTTTCACAAGTGGCATAGGAGGAAGTTGATTGGACTCGATAATCTAATAGGTCTTTTCCAACCCTAATGATTCAATGACTCTGTAAGTCCTGTGTACAGTCATTAGAGAAACTTGGGTGCAGTTTTTAACAAATATTTTTGAAACACTGGATATTTATTACCAAGCACAAACTCCTGAGTTGGATCTTCCTAGTGTGATTTGGGCATGCTTCCAGGGTCTGGCAAGACAGCTGATAGAGATGCTGCACCATCCTGTACCTGGAATTAAAAGGTCTCAAGTGATACATGTCCCCCAAGGAGCTCTTGGAGTATGCAGAAGACAAATTTCAAGCCTTCAAAGCTTTCAGGCTTTGAAAAAAACCCTCGTAATGAGCTAAGTACCTCCTGGATTACAGAGGTGCTGACATGCACTTTTGGATTTAGGCATCTAAACTGTGCTGTAGGTGCTGATGTATTCTCTTGAATCTGCATATAGATACTTGATTAATATTTATTCAGTATTCAAAGTACTTTCCTGTGAAAAAAGAGCAGCCCTATCAGGAAGAGTCTGTCCTTAAAGTGTGACATTTATTTCCTAAATTGGTTAAAACCCACTACATAAGAAAGCAGTTTTAAAATCACAAACATAAAATCTTATATATTTTATTGAATAATTTTTTCCTAAATCTTTTGGATCATTACAAAGCTATCAGACATCTTATATGTAGTTAAAGAACTTTCAGAGCTCATTTTATAATTAACCTGGAAATAATGTCTTTTTCCTTCTCTTCTGCTCAGTTTTGCTTTCATGATGCCTCAGATTCAGTGGAAAGAAGTGCTTTTATTCTTGTTCTTCTACAGAACTGAATATGTGGCCATAGCTTACCAAATAAATACCAGATGTAAAATACTGTAATAATACAGAACTGGTAAGTTCTGCAGACATTTTTAGTGAAGACTTGGCATGAATACTTTATTCATCTCTGAAAGTTATTGCAGCATAAAGTCTTTACCTCTCACAGAAATAATGGTTATAGGATCATTTCTGAAAAATTATGAAATGAGCATAATTCAGTATTAGGTGGAAAAATTATCTTGCACCTTACATGCTACTGGACGCTTGACTTGGATTGAACAGACATAAAAAAGTATGAATGTGATTCTGTTTCTTTGGTATCTTATGCAAAACAAGAGAGTGTTTCTTTGGTTGTACTGAAGAAAAGGAGAGAATCATCAACTTTTAAAGCATTAGTCAACCACATTGGGGATAAAAGGATTCTTCACTGAAACTCTGCAGTAAAGCACAGCCCAACTTTATTATGTGTTGCATTTCCTATAAAACTCTGTTCTAAAATACTTTCATTTAAATAGTATAGTTGGAACCAGTTTTATTATTTCCCAGACATCATCAGTGTCTTTTCCTCTGCTGAGTAGCCTTCCCATATCCCTTATCCTCCCACCTCCCCATTACAGCTCAGCTGAAAAATCTTGGGATGTAAAAATAGCGAGTCAATGAGGCATAGAGGTAGACACAAGATGCTTTGGCTGGTAGGAGTGGGATGTCTTTCCAGCACTGGCCAGCTTGTTTGGCAGATCAAAGAGGAAGATTGTGCTTTTATAAAGAGAAAACGGACATACATCAAGAAGGTGAATAAAGTTCAATTCTTGGGAGAAGTTTTCAAAGCAATAAGGGCCTGAGCCTTTCAGGAAAGGAGCCAACAGGGAATTCTTTTGAGAGTGATGATCATTCCATCATGGGTTTTCGAGAAGTGGTCCTCATGCAATAAAGATACCTTCTTTTCCTTATGGAGGAGCTACAATTAGCAGTCACTAATATTGCTGAAAAAAAGATGATGACCAAGGTGATATTTAAGAACTATCAGTTTATAAGTCTTTGTGGAGCAGTGGGGAGCCTGAGAAACTGGACAACAGCTGGTCACAAAACCAAGCCCTTGCATGGATACTAAAACTAGCAGATGAAAAGGGCCCACTGGTTTGATACTGTCAAGTTAGACCAGGTCTAAAGAGCAACAAGAATAGAATCTGCATCTAGAGGTGTTATTATATTGATTAATAAGCACTTTGCTTTTTAACTTCAAATACCAACTTCACTAGACACATTTATAAAAGTATCCAAGCATTATGCAGTGTTTTCCCTGTCCTTTAGCAATTTAAGTAATGGGTTTCCATTGGGGCTTTTCATTCACTCAGCTTTACTGTATGTATTGTGGAATATCTAAAAGGTTTTAGAAGGCTTCTTGGGAAAGATTAACAGCTGAGGACCATGTTCACATAATCATCCTCATCTCTTGATCCTTCAGTGATGGGACCTTATAAATAGGTTCACTGAGTAAGTTAAACAAACAGACCAGGTACTGTTTCTTGCTGCAAACAATTTAGAGCTGACTATCTTTTACTGAGCCTATTCAGAGCTCTTATAAACTTTGCTCCGCATGACACATTCTCTTTCTCCAGGGTCCTTGTTCCATCAGCTCCTCACAAAGCTGAGTGGCAGGATCTGACGTAAACCAGTCTCTCAGTGCCACTTTAGCAAGTCCCCATCTGGGATATGGTCAAACATTAGTCCCTTTGTCAGATTGACATGGGCATTCTGGTGCTTCCCTCACTGTGAACTCCTCAGATTAGCCTAATTCAGATATACAATGGTTTGGGGTGAAAGGGATTTTTAAAGGCTGTCATCCAACCCCGTTTCCATGAGCAGGGACATTTTTAACTGGATTAGGTTACTTAAAGCCCCATCCAGCCTGACCTTGAATATTTCCAGGGATGGGGCAGCCAGCACCTCTCCACACAGCCTTTGCTAATGTTTTTACACCCTTATTGTAAACTACTTCTTCCTTGAATTTAGTCCGAATCTACCCTCTTTCAGTTTAAAACCATTACCCCATGTCCTAATGCACCAGGCCCTACTAAAGCCAGCAGGATTTGTATCCCAGCTGCCCAACATGTGCCAAACCCTTTCAGAAACTCACTTGTGCTATCTGTGGTAGTGTGGGGGTCTTTCTGGATAACTACTCTTTTAATTTTCATTTTCTATATAAGTGTGCTTTTTTTTTCTTTTTTAACAAGGAAACCTTCAGCAGGATCATTTGCATTCTTTTTCCTAACCTTAATTCCTTAATTCAGATGGCAGCTAAGAACAGTACATAGGTTTCAAGTTTAAGCTTTTCCTAGAACTAAACTGAACCAAAAGAGCCAGACAGGGATTGCCTTCAATTCAAGGGAAGACTGTCAGGAGGTTTTTCTCCACTGTTAAGAGGCAAATGGGCAAGGCTGTTTTTACAGACAGCTTTTGAGGGAAATACTGCCACGAGCAATGAACTTAAACGTCTGCATGTTCTGATCTTTCCTTTTCTTCTTTTGTCCTTCATCTGCCAGCTCAGGCATTTTCTCTGTGTCCATGTGTTTGATCATGATGCCCTTAGCTTTTACCTTGGCATTATACCAGGTTTTCTATCTATCCTGGTACTAGACTGCCCTGAGGTTGTTTAACATGAGACAGGTGCATTCAACTCAAAATGAACAAGATACATTTTGCTTCGTCCTCTTATTCTCAAGCAAAATGGCCACAGCAGCTAAAGCCAGGAGATTGTACCAAATGACTGTACTTATAGGCACTTATCAGCCTAAGCATATCACAGATGAGGTTCCATGAGAATGTAAAATCCCTACACAAGGGATTATCAGACTATTACAGTTATTCTTCTTATATCTCTATAATGATGTCTAAAATCTTTGGGAGAAAAAAACTCTCCAGGTAAATTAGATAAGATAGAGAACAGCTCTTTTATTGAAAGCCTTCTCGCCACAGAGTACAAAAGGTGCATACAGAATTCTTACACTTTTATATCTTTACTAACTATCATATCTAATAGGGACAGCCAATCCTAAGACCCCTTTTGCCCTGGTACCCTGCCCCACTGGGGTCCCTCCAATGGTCTTGGGCCTTCTATCTTGTTTTGTCTACCATCTCTCTTGTTATTTCGGTCCAGGTGCACATCCCAACGGAATCCAACGGAATGTTCTTGCTGAATATCTGTTGCCTTGAAAAGGTGGTTAAAAGACAGTTAAACCAAAGCTTCAGGAATGTGACACACAAACAGTAAGAAAGTAGCGGTCTAAAGTGAAGGGAAACTACATTAAAAGCTACAAATAGCTAAAAATCCTAAAAACTCAAAGGCGTCAATAAGCAGAGAACTGTTGTTTTGCAGGTGAAGTACAGAGACACATGCAGACTAGATGACATGACCAGTGTCACACAGAAAGGCTGGAGCAGAAGAAGAAGTGAAACTGAGATCATCTAATTTCATTAATAACATTCTTCCCAATGAACTATAACTTTCTAGATTTTTGTTCTATGGTGCTCTGTTGAAGTTTTATCCAGAGCAGAAAGATAAATCCTGTATATGTGTGTGTGTATTTATATATACCAATAAAATATGGAAGTGGTAAGGTCAAAGAGATTTATAGTGTCAAATTAAAATACATATTATTAATAACTTGGCTGAGAATGGCTAAGCAGTCATGAAGACCATTTCCACACATCTGAAACCTTTAAAGGAGAAGGCACAATGAGTTATGTTGGAAATATTTTGAGAAGCAGCAGAAATTCATCAGGGTGAGATTTCCCATGGCACCTATCCTCAGTCAAGGAAAGAATATACATTTCTTGCAGAAAAGTGGGGGTTAGGATGCATGGAATTTTCCCAGTGAAAAATGCCTAGCAGAAGCAGTATTTTTCTCTTTTTTTCCTAATGCCAAGCACAGTGTCAGCAGAAAACATCTTTGAGTAAGGAGGATTGGAAGGACCAATGTCTAAGTTGTGAAACACTGGATCAGAGTTAGTATTAAAGACAAATCTTTAATGTGCTGCCACAGTGTGAGATGGCTTCTGTGGAATTTACTTTTCTGGCTTCTGTTCTAAGGCTAGTTTTGTCTGCTTGAATTTTCTTGACAGCTTGTCAAACTTTATTTGTATCTGAGCAATGGGAACGTAAAGGCATCGGTGCACCCCTGTCCGTTTTGCCACTGTGGCCCAGATCTTACCAGGAAGATTTAATTTAATTTTCTTGGGAATAAAGAATGACTTCACAAAGCAACAGTGTAAAATTGTCTGATATGCCATCTGGCATCCTAGAGAGCATTTTGACAATGATTTGGTCTTTCAGGCAAACTTTTATGGACAAATTAAAAAAAAAAAGGAAAAATGTAATTAAAGAAGAGGAAAAATTGAGACTGATTTTCCTTGTAAAACACGAATCCATACAGCCTCATGTAACAGTAGTGAAGGAAACAAAACAAAAACAAAGAAATAAACAAAGCCAAAAACAAACAAAAAACCAGAGGCAATACATGAAATCTGTTAATGATTTAATGGAACGATGAAGCTCCGGCTACAAGAAATCCAGTTTTGTTCAACTGCAGAAAATACTCTGAGCTAGCATTCCTGGACTGATGGAATAAATCTCTTCTATTAACATGAGAGATAATTTTATGTAAATGTATTGAGAGACCTTCTAGCAGAGCTGAGCATCTTAGCAGTACCACTTAACTTCTTTGTAGGGTAATTGCATTTAGACCAAGGTCTTCTGAAGGAAATGGCTGACTAAATTAGCATTAACCAGGTTCCTGGGGGGCTTGGGCATTGTGGATACTCGATCTTGCCTCCAGAAAGGACATGTTGACACTAGAGGAGCCAGCTGCTTCCAGCAGTCTATATGAACTGTTTTATCCAAGTGGGGTAAATTTTGACACCCAGGAAGAGAAGATTTGAGACTAATCAGGGATGGTCTGAGCTTGAGTTTTCCTCCAGTTTCCATCCCTCTCGCTTTTAAATGAATTCAAATTTGCGCATGTTGCTCCAGCTTCTTTTTATCACTGTGGTTTGGGAATGATGTCCCCTTTGTGGGAACATCTTTTCTTATAGCATGGAAATAAAGCTACTCTTATAGTCCTCGGGAGGGTGGTGGATGCAGCTGGGCTTGCTGACGAGCTGCTTCTCTGAGAAGAGACAGTGTCCAAGTTAGTGAGCACGAAGGTGTGCTGGCAGAGCTGGAGCTACAATGAGAACTGAGCTGCCAAGAAGAGAGGAAGTTCCTTGTTTGTCCACGTTGTCCTGGTACTTGTTGTAGAAATAGTTGTCAGTGATATGTAACAGACCAGATGCTTGCTGATATAAAGCGCATCCCCCCATTAACTGAGCCAATGTGCATGCAGTATTACGTAGAAGTTTGCAACTGCTTGGATGTGTTTTCTGTAGGGCAGCTGGAGAGACACCTGCAATCTGTATTTTTTCCTTTACTTCCTTTAAACTCTTGGAACCAAAAACAAGAGATGGAAGTGTTCTTGCATTCATAGAAATGTGTGATATTGTCTCTCAATTATTTTAAAACATTTGTGGTCCCTGTGTTGAATATGTAATTCAGAATACTGAGTCAGTCATGCTCAGGTCTTAGTATTCAAGAAACTGCATTCAAATCTGCAGTGATTCTTTGTCTTTCACAAAATATGCAGCCATTTCATGACAAAATGAGAGAAGGCTGTTTCAAACCCTTCCTCTGCTCTCTCTAAAGGATGGAAAAGGAGACAGCAGGGTGGAGGCAATCATGGAAAAATCTGGGAAGAGAAGGCCTAGCTTCTGCTCTTGAGTCAGAGGTGTGCTCAGTCACATTCACTTCTTGCTGAAATTGAACTATGGTTGGTAACCTGCTGACTTCATTGGGGTTATTCCAAGTGTTGACATTTTTCCAAGCATATTCAATGGCATTGTGATCCTTTGAGTTATGCTCTACCTGTGTGTTAGTGATGTGCATAATACTGTACTGGAATATTATTTTCCATTTGTTGTATATGGGAAGCTGAGTTAGAGCTCTTCAATAGGAGAAGCAATAGCAGTATTAAGGATATTATTCTGCCCATTAGCCCCATCCCTGGAAGTGTTCTAGGCCAGGCTGGATGGGGCTCTGAGCAATCCAGTCTAGTGAAAGGTGTCCCTGCCCATGGCAGGGAGGTTGGAACTAGATGATGTATAAGGTCGCTTCCAACCCAGACCATTCAAAGATTCTAGGACTCTATGATTACTAGCTCCAAACTTTGTCCAAGTCCTTGCCTACATGACTCCTAACAAGTCAGTGATGATATATCAAAGTAAACTCAATGATAGAAAAATCATTTCCAATATCTCATTTTCCTGCAGCCTATTCCAAAATTATGTGTTAATCCGGTCACATTTTAGATTGCAGACACATTTTGGTAACCCTTCAGTCATTTTTGTTAATATCGGAGCTCTCCATTTAGATCAGTGGGAATTTTATTTAGGACTCCCTGGCAAATGATCTGCTTTCTGAACTGTGGAATGCACAAATTGTGCAGCCTTTATTGAATAGAAATAATACTTTATCTCTTTGCATTATACAATCTCAGATTTTTAGGTGACCTGTAGGAAAATGATCCCTAAATGATCCAAGTTTATGAAATCGTCTTTACAAAACATTGCAGATATCATCCTTTGCCTCAGTGAACCAGTAAAGCACCATTGCTCTGTTGCAGTGCAGCTGGGATGATTTACTGTAACTGAGATCTGGTCCTGCACCTGGAGGAACACTGGCTTTCAATCTCTGCTCTCCAGCAGGATGGCAGTTAGGAAAATCATTCACTGGGTCACGTTAGCACACTGACACCACAATTTGCTGTTGCTGCTCAGAAAAATAGTTACCTTCAGCCAAAAATTGGGTTCAGACAGTCTCACAGACATATGCTGCTTTGTCTTTATGGGAAGCTCCTAAAGTAGTAGTATAGTAATGACTTAAGAGGTCTGGAAACAGGCTTTGGAATAAGAACCTAGAAAATTTGTCTTTGGCATTACTGCATGTTTTCTGACTGACCTTGGACAACTGAAAATCATTCTGTGCTTTATTTCCCTCTCTCTGTAAAAATATGAGTCCTGCAATATTAATCAGTGTTTGTAAGGATCCTTGAAGTCCTTAGATAAAAGAGCACATTACAGAGCATAGAGTAATTAGAATAGATGTATCCTATAAAACAGTGCAATCTGCCAAACTGGGGAAGAAAAAGCCTATCCTGTTAGAGTGCTCAGCTCCTCAAGCAGTTTGTAAAGAAGGTATCTGAACCTGGCAAATTATCTGTCGCGATTTTCCCAAATGGGGAAGAAATGAGCTGCCAAGCCTTGGTCAAGGGCTTCTGTGGCTCTTGTGCCTTAAATATGTCCATGCACCGCTTGGTAGGTGCCTGTTCTCTTTGATTTTAAAATGCACATTGCATTAGGGCAATATCGTTAAGACACTATTGGATATTAGGAAAAGGTTCTTCACCCAGAGGATGGTTGGGCACTGGAGCAGGCTTCCATGGGAATTGGTCAGGGCATCAAGCCTGACAGAGTTCAAGAAGTGTTTGGATAACACTCTCAGGAACATGGTGTGGTTTTGGGGCTGTCCTGTGCAGGGCCAGGAATTGGACTCAATGACCTTTGTTGGTCCCTTTCAACTCAGGATATTCTATGATTCTGTGAAATTCCAGTGTGATATTGTGAATCCTACAAGAGTTTATAGCTAATGAAGGATATGCTGCAGCAGTTGCTTTTGTAGAGTAGGATAACTGTAAACCTTACCTTAGGTATTGATGTTTTTACATAACTCCTGAGAAAGCCTTCAAGAGCAGCATCTCACCATCAAAACACACAGCATAGCTTCCAGCTATCCAGGATATAAAGGCCTGGACTTTCTAATGCATTAGAATTCCCAGACACAGAAATAGAGGAAAAACCTACATTTGTCAAAAATACTTACTATTTCTTATTATTTTTCTCCTTTTTGCAGACATGCATGTGTGATTCGAGGCCAGGTTATGACGGCAGATGGAACCCCTCTAGTCGGAGTGAACATCAGCTTTGTCAACAATCCTCACCTTGGGTACACAATCAGCAGACAAGATGGCAGGTAGGATGTCTGTATAGAATTTACAGTATTCAAGCAGTAGTAACAGCATTATTGCCATGAACATTAAAGAGAAACACCTTCCAAGAGCACCTTTATTTTTGATGCATTTTTAAGACGCTGATACATTATCGTTGGTTGTTATGGGGCTGGCGGCCAGTCACCAGTGCTGCTCCTCAGGGTTCAGTTCCAGAGCCAGTCCTGTTCAATGTATTTATCTACAATATGAGTTGAATGCACCATTAGCAAGTTTGCAGATGGTGCCAAACTGGGAGGTGCTGTTGACTCTCTTGAGGGACAGGAGACCTTGCAGCGGGATCTAGATTGG
The DNA here is from genome assembly GCF_036250125.1 of Pseudopipra pipra. Taxonomy (NCBI): domain Eukaryota; kingdom Metazoa; phylum Chordata; class Aves; order Passeriformes; family Pipridae; genus Pseudopipra; species Pseudopipra pipra. The sequence continues at coordinate 31,612,914 of NC_087550.1, read as the reverse complement.
AGCATTGGGCTATGATGAATGGGATAAAATTTAAAAAAATCAAAATGCTGGATTTTCTGCCCCCAGAATAGAGTAACACCAGGCACAAGTATAAATTGGAAGAGAAGTGGCTGGAGAGCATCCTTGCAGATAGGGATCTGGGGATGCTGGCCAGCAGCAGCTGAATAGGAGCCAGCAGTGTGTCCTAGCAGCCAAGAGGGCAAACTCCATCCTGTGGTGCATCAAACATAGCGTGACCAGCCAGTCAAAGAGGTGATTGTCCCACTGTACTCGGTGTTGGTACGGTGTGCAGTTGTGGGCCCCACAATTTAAGAAATATGTTCAAGTCCCTGAATGTGTCCAGAGGAGGGCAAGAAAGCTGGTGGTAGAGATGGAAGGAATGTCCTGTGTGAGGAGCATCTGAGGACTCTGGGTTTGTCTAGTTGGAGAAAAGGAGGTTGAGGGGTGACCTCATTGCTTCCTACAGCTTCCCAAGGAGGGAGTGCTGAGATCATCTCTGTGATCCAGTGACAGGATGTGTGGGAACGGTTCGAAACTGCACCAGGGAAAGCTTAAACTGAATATGAGGAAACATTACTGAGAGGGTGCTCAAAGACTGGAACAGGAGAATAGGAGTCCTGTTCAAGAAACTTCCCTGTCTGACCATCCCGGAGCCACTCTGGCAGTCATTCTCACAGCACCTGAACTGGGACCAAAGCCCCTTCACAGCTACACACCCCACACTCACACAGTCAGACTAGGTTTCCTTACTGGCTCAACCCCAGGCTTCAAATAGCAGAGTCTCAGACATCTCAATCCTTAAAAGAATTTAATCTTGGTGCAATACCTAAATAACAGCTTGGGTTGGTGCCTCCAAGGAGGGACCCCAAACAAAGGAACCCCTGGGCTTTTTTCCCCTCACGGTCTAAGCACAGGAAAGTCTGGAGTCCTCAGCTCCTGCTGCTTCACTGAGTGTCCTGTCACCTGACTGGGCCACAATCCTCATGCCATTTGTTATGCAAAGGGTCAGCAGTTCGTGACCCTTTGTTTTGGTTCCCACTCCCCAGAGTTCAGTGTGCAAGTCGAACTGTACCTGCACCCCAAGCCACCTGCACTGAATGCACTCCTCAAAATTCCTAGAGAGGTGATCGATTCCCCAAGCCTGTCAGTGTTTAAGAGTAATTTGGACAATGCCCTTAATATGGTTAATTTGATCAGCTCTGAATTGGTCAGGCAGTTGGACTTGATGATCCTTGTAGTTCCTGAACAACTGAATATTCTATTCTATTCTATTCTATTCTATTCTATTCTATTCTATTCTATTCTATTCTATTCTATTCTATTCTATTCTATTCTATTCTATTCTATTCTATTCTATTCTATTCCATTGCTATTCTATTCTATTCTATTCTATTCCTATTCTATACCATTGCTATTCTATTCTATTATTATTGTTTATTATTTGTTAGTATTAACTTTGTGATATCACCTAGAATCCTTAGCCAAGAATTGGGCAATGGAGTGCCCATGCATATAAAGAAAAGACGTCTCATGCTCCCAAGAGCTCTGTTCATGCTAATTCATGTTGAAATGATTAGGAAGAAGTCATTAAGATTACGGTTGTGTTAGAGGCAAAATCTGAGCAATCATGCTCAACCAAAACAAAAGCATTGTAAATTGGGAATGTCTTTCATCTTATCTTTTGTTTGTCAGTCCTAATTGGCTCCCTTTCTTTTAAGAACAGAAACGTAACATAAGGGGTTTCAGCCGCACATGCTTTATGTACCACTAACCAATAGCACTTGGGAGAGGATTTATAAATTTTAGCACGTCTCCAACCCACAACTTTCATTGAAGGTTTGACTTGGCCTGAGAAGCTGATAGAATTATAATGAACATGTGGTAGCAACTTGTGCTTAACGCTGTCCTGTTCACACTCAGGGGCTTTTGCACCCATTGTAACACTGATGGTGACTGGGAGGCTTACTGAGTGATACTCCAGCTCTTAGATGACGTGGCAATAAAATGTGGATAATAAAAAGGCATTCCAGAAAAACTAGGGGTCTTGCTTAGAAAAGGATGCCTCTGGAGCTGGTGTCTTTTTATTGCCCCATAGCTTAGGCATTACTGCAAAAAAGAAAAAAGTTGAACGGTTATGCTAGGAGTATCTCCATCATCCTTATTGAACCTATTTTGCATGAAAGTGGGATCCAAACCACATTTTCATGATCAGCTTGGTGTGTACGGACCAGCACAAAATCTGTGTCCATTAGAACAGATAAATGTGCCTGAAAAATTCCTGGACAACAATGCCTGTCATAACCCTTTTTCTATCTGTTTCCTTGTACATATACAAGATCCAACTGCTGTGTGTAATCTTACATTTAGCTTAGAAGTACTTTGAGGAAGGGACCATCTCTTTACTTTGCAATTGGGCTGTACCTAGCACCTCTACTGCACGTCTAGTCAGCAAACATACCAGTAAGCTAAACAGGGACAGAGCATGGAGGTGAGTGCTGCTATCCAGGCTGCAGGCCTTTGTAACTTGCAGGCAAATAACTATTTTTTTCTTGGGTGGTGAAAGGCAAACACCCCCCACACATACTGCTATATACCTACTTCTTCTGGCAGTGCAAACTAGGGATGCTCCTTACATACCATGTTCTTCCCAAGGTCTAGCTGAGCAGGGGACCCAGGGCATAAAGCAATGCAGCTGGAGCATCAGTATGCTCCACCAGGCTTCAGTGGACTCTTGGTTCCTTGGGGCTGGTTGCCAACCTCCAGAAGTTAAATTAGTTTCAAGAAGCTCAGCCTGCAGTTTGCTGACTCAGCCCCCAACAGATACTCAGCTCCAAGTGATAAAAGTGACAGAGATCAGGTGTCTCAGAGCAGGGAATCTGTGACCAAGTGGGATTCATCCTAAAGCTGTGGTTTCTGTCAGCAGCTGGTGGGGGTCAGCGTAACCCCAGACTTGTCTGGTGTCAGCTCTTCTGATTTCACTTTCTTCACCTTCCTCTCAAATCAGTCTGCTTCTACAGAAACTTCATGCACATGTGGTGCACAGCCAACATCCAACAAATTGCCCAGTTGCAGTACTGAGTGTATGGAATAATAAAAATACCTTCCAACTTGGCTGAGGGATACACACAGGTATTTTCTTAAATGAACAGTACGCAGCACTGCATCTGTGTACTCTGGAGGTAATAAATGGACAAGTGAAAGTCACTTTTCCATGAATAGACGAGTTAAAGAACACCAAAATCATATAGACTCATGGAATGGTTTGTGTCGGAAGGGACCTTAAAGGTCATCTAGTCCAACCCCCCTACCATGAGCACCTTCCACTAGACCGGGTTACTCAAAGCCCCATCAGATCTGTCCTTGACTCCAGTGAATTCTTCAGTAGTCTGTAAATTACCTTGAACTATTTAAGACCATTCAGACTAAAATTTATCAGGGCAGAAAATGTTGTCTGACATCCCTTATTTCTAATCCTAGCCTCAGTGCTGATTTGGTGAGTAGCATTAGATGCATCTCTTGACCTTCCCAGGCCAGCAACCCAAATTGTGAAAGGGAGTTAACAGTTACTTGCCTTCCTTACTGATTGTTATAGGATTCATTAAATACTATTTGTAATGCACTTTCAACATCATGTAAAGAATTACTGCTATTCCAGTCTCTATTATCTTTTTTCATGCTTTGAGTAATTTTTCAATGGAGCATGACTTCGGCTTTTTCACAGTGCAGTTTTCATGGGATTGAGTCACTTTGTTTTAAGAAGTTGATGCTCTTAGGCAAGAAGTAGGTTCTCCTGACCTACAGTAGCAGGCTGCATGTATTCCTGGTCCAGTGCAGTGCACAGTCATACAGGGTCATCTGGACCATCTTCTGTGTCATTCTGTTTTGGAGAATAAATGGGAGCACACATGCAAGCAGTTACCTTGTTCCAGGGGTCATGAGATAACTGCATAAAAGTCAATAGCTTTATTATTTGACATATTCACCATAGGAATATCTATTCATGAAAATGTGCGCTGAGTTGCCTGAAATTGATTTAGTAAATCAGTTTACTGATAGCAGAGTAATAACTGGAGGTTTAAAGTAAGGGAATTTAAAGATACAATTGCATCAGTTTAGCTAGATTGGTTTTTAAGCTGATTTTGTTGCTCCAGGTTTGGTTTGTTTGGTTTTGTTGGTTTGGGGGGGGGTTTTTTGGCATGGCCAAGTTTCAAAATGAGTAAGTTTTGGTTTTAGAAGTACAGTGAACTGAATTTTTCACCCCTGTAAGTGGGTTCACTGTATTCCAGGGCTCTCCTCTTACATCCTATTTAAGTCACATTACTTAATCTGAGCAAAACTTTAATAACTTCAAGGCTTGCATTTGTTTTTAGCCTAATTGTTGGGACAGAGATTTTGTTCATGTAACAAGGCACAAATAAAAAAATGACAAGTCTCAAACTACTCTGTTGTATGCACTTCTCTGTAAAGCAAAGTTAATAGACAAATCAAGTATCAGAACTGGATTATAAACCACATTTTTAAATAAAGCTTTATATTTGATTAAACTGGTAGTTTATAGAGGCTGCAAGTCCTCAGTGTCCCTGAGTTGTAGGAAGTGTTAGTAAAACAACAAGAAAGTCTCCAGACTTTTTCTTTCAAGTTCATTTTCATTCACATTCATTTTCTTTCACATTCAGCAGCTTTGGCCTGTTCTCAGAAATACCAAATACATGAACTTTCAGTGCAAAGAGATGGGAAAAGGGTTACACTTTTCTGCAGAGTTCTTATTTTTTGAGCCTACTTTGTGGATAAATAGATAATTTCATCCTTCAGCCTGTCTCTCCAGAGTTTTTAAAGAAAAACAACAATACAACTGTACAACAAGTATGATTTTTTCAGAGTGATAAAGAATACATCAGAGATCAGCAGCAGAAAAAGAAATAAAAGTATGTCTTTTCTTCAATCCCAAGATGGTTTCCCCCTTTTTTAAATTTAATTTCACTAAGGGAAACTGGAAAGAAGGTGTTTTCAGTTTGGGTTTTTCTGTTTGGTTTTGGGTTTACATTTTGTTCAATTCATCAAGGTAACTTGAAAGCTGCACCTTGAGACTCTGGGAAAACCAGGTCATGAGCAACACTGACTGCTAAAAAATACTGCATGACTCTGTTTTCACAGCTGGTGGAGTCTGACAAGGAGGTACTTTCCCTTCTGCATCCTGTTTTGGGGATGCAGCAGAGGCCAGGATGTTTTCCTGCAGCAAGTTCCCATCCATGTCCCAGACTCAGTGAAGCCAAAGAAGTGAAATGGAGGTGTTTGCAAATAAAGCCTCTTCCAACTTGCCTAAAAACTTATTGAGCATCATTTGTAATGTTTATTTCTTCCCTCCTGTTGCCCTGTTCAGTGCCCGGATCCATGCAGAGCAAGCGTCTTCTTCCCATCTGAAGGACTTGCCAAATGCTAATTGACTGTTAAAAACATTCACATCAGAGTACAAGTGTTGCTCAGCTTTGCTGGCAGGGACCAACAAGTTACTCATCAGGCTGCTGCAAGCCAAGCTCTGTAGGTCTGGGAAGCTGATGCCCCAACCCAAGTGGTATAATAAACATGGCTATAGCTTTTTAAAATGCTTTGCACTTCCTCTCATGGACTCAGTTTGACATTCTTCCATGAAAAACCTTCTTTCCATAGTTATATTTGCTAAATGAGACCTCACTCCATTAGTCATAAACCAGAAAGTGTTCTCCAAAGCCATTTTTTGCCAAAGACTTGTGTTTAGAAGTAGTTCATACCTGTTGTTGCTCCTCTGGTATTTTTGTAGCTGATGTGAAAGCCTCACAATTAATTTTAAAAAATAATTTCAAAACCATTTTTCATCTTGTTTCTTACCCTGTATTTACAAGGTGCATCAAGTCTGCCTTTGGGCAGTCAGATCCCAGTTCTCGTGCAGAGAAGCACATAAGCTCACAGCTCTTTAGGCACACGAGGAATTCTTCTGAAGCCAGTGAGCTTGTTCACGTGTGTAAACTCTGAGTGAGACTGTCATACAGCAGCGCCAAGCGAGGAAAGTGAGAAGCAGGGATGAGAAAACTTCCTTTGCCTGAAGCACACATTTGGCATTGCAACTGAAGAGATACTGAGAAAAACACAAAGAAGCAAACCCAAGAGGTCTTCAATTTGTGTTGAAATCCCTTCTTTTCTCACTTAACACCTCTTTTTTTGCGTCTATACATAGTAGATACACCCTGTGGTACTTGATAAAATCTCCATTTCAGACAAGATGTGGAGTTTAAATACAAAACTAAGAAAACCCCAGAATCTTATCCCAACATCTTTACATCCAGAGGAGGAATATTTTCCTTATCAAGGTAACATCTTTTCACACAGCTCTGGAGGGCTGTCTGTTAGCCTGACAGTGTTATCCAACACTAACAGAGGCAGAAAAGCCACTTGGCTGGAGGTGTCTTAGGGTGAAGTCACAGACCACAGGCAGTGATTCATCTGCTCTGATCTTAATGATTAAGAGTCAAAAAAGATGATGTGCTGAGTCCTGTGGTACACAAACAGCCTGCACAGCATGCATTCCTAGTACACCAGGCTCAGTCCATGACTGGGCTCTACATGTTTCCTGGGTTGCATTAGGCACTAGTCAGGTTAGCAGTGATGCCAAGACAGTTTATATGCAGATATGTCAGAGAAACCACTTTCCAAATAGTATATTTCATCATGTGAATTGATCCAATCTGACTGTGTTTGGATAATAAATCCTTTTTAAAAAAAAAAAAAAGAAAAGAGTATGTATGGTCAAATAGTACTAGAAAAGCACCAACAAAAATATAAATATTTGTTTCAAAAAAGGTGTGGGTATGTTTTTAATATACAGGAGGACAAAATGCAAAGAAGCTGAGCTTGTACTCCTGCCTCTGCCACTTGCTGTTACTCACCTAACACCTATTTGGACTGTAGGTTTTAGGCTCATAAAATGTGACTGATGATATTTCTTGCAGTTATTTTTTGGGGGTCCTTGCTAGGGAGTTGTTATCAACAGAGGGCGTGGTGCTTGCATTAACTTTGTATTCCATCTCTTAAAAACAGCTTTGATCTTGTTACCATTGGTGGAATCTCCATTATCCTGCACTTTGAACGGGCTCCCTTCATCACCCAGGAACACACGCTGTGGCTGCCGTGGGATCGTTTCTTTGTGATGGAAACCATAGTCATGAGGCACGAAGAGAATGAGATCCCAAGCTGTGACCTCAGTAACTTTGCCCGGCCCAACCCTGTGGTTTCTCCGTCTCCGCTGACAGCTTTTGCAACTTCCTGCTCAGAGAAAGGTCCTATTGTTCCTGAAATCCAGGTATGAACTGTATAAGCCAAGGAGACAATAAAGCATAGAGTTATAGAATCATAGAATGATTTGGGTTGGAAGGGATCTTAAAGATCCCTTTCCAACCTCCCTGCCATGGGCAGGAACACGTTTCACTAGATTAGGTTGATCCAAGCCCCATCCATCCCAGCCTAGAACGTTTTCAGGGATGGGGCAGCCACAGCTTCTCTGTGCAACCTGTGCCAGTGCCTCACCACCCCATTCTGTGCTTCTTTTGGCAGCTTGGAGCAACACAAATGCAACTATTCATCTGCTTTCCTAAACAGAAGCATTCTCTGTTTGTTACACCATTTTTCAGACATTTGCCAGTAGCACTTGCTCCCAAGCACTCACTTCACCAAAAGATTTCTTTTCCCTTATCCCTGAGAGATGAAAGCAAAGCACTTGTGGCTGACAGCATATGAGCTGGGACCCTTGTGTAACCCACAACAAGCCCTTGGTCAGCCCTTTGGCATTCAATATGCCTGGTGCCAGGCTGATGGACTGCTCCTGCTCAAATGCCTTTCTTCTGTTCAGGAGCAAATTCCACCCACGGGGCACTGTGGACCTCAGTGGTGGAGTGTTGGAGTAAACTTTCTCATGGTTGGAAGTCATATCCCTCACTCTACAAAGCTGCTGAGACGTAGTCAGCACATGGTTGGCAAAGGGCCAGCCTGCAGAGCACCTCAGTTTTATTGCCCTTTATGATATTTGGAATAGATGAGCAAAGCAAAAGGATTACCTTTAATTACTCATCCCCGTTTTCCTACTTTTTAAGGAAGTGTAGGTCAGATAAAGTGGTGTAGTAATCTGCTTTAAGGTATTTTGCTAAATGGAAAGTTGGGTTTTAAACCGAGTAGTCCAGAGAACCAAATTATTGATTTTCCTTAAAAACACTTACTCTGTTGAAATATCTGGATGTACCAGCATTCAAGCTTTACTTTCTTGGAAGTGTTGTTCCCCGGATTTTAGAGTTCAGCATGTCCTGGGTATTCCTTTTAGTGACAAATAATCATCTGCCAACAATAAAAAGTATAAGGACAAATTGTGTGCTTCCTGGGTGACTCCATTGGAGTTACAGTACCATTAATGAGAAAAGAAGTAATTTTATATCTTCTAATTTTAATAAACCAGGTTCTGAACCCAGCAACAAATAAAGGTAGTGATCTCTTTACCTTTCCCTCTGGACCAAATCTTGTGATCCTTCCTCACACTAATTTCCAATTACAGTCACTGCGTTTGTCCCAGCATAATTACTAATTAAGTCCCAGATCTTTTAAAGTCCACCATAGTGCAGATTCTTGGTTCAGTTTTCACATCTCTTTTTTCTAAACCAGCAAACACTGTGAAAGGTAATGTTCAGTGCTGCCTAGGAAAGAAAAAAATATCTGATACAGTGCAACTATGATCATAACCTCACTCATTATTTGGTAGGATACTTGTCAGATTGTGTTAATTATATCTATTGAACTAAAAAGTTCTAAAACTCCTCTTTAATAAAAGCGCATGTTTCTCTCTAGTGTGAGAGCAGCCAGTGATGTAGTTCATAAGCAATGGTTTGATACAGTTTCTTGACTGTAAATCCTAGAATCATAGAATGGTTTGGATTGGAAGGGACCTTTGAAAGGTAATCTAGTCCAACCTCCTTGCCATGGCCACAAACAACTCCCACCAGATCAGGCTACTCAGAGCCCTGTCCAACCTGATTTTGAATGTTTACAGGGATGGGGCATCTACCACCTCTCTGGGCAACCTGTGCCAGTGTTTTACCACCCTCATCATAAATGTTTAGTGCCATTTTAAATGTCTTCCTGATATCCTGCTTGGCCTCCAACTGCCACTCCAGAATGATCCCCCTAGCAGTGTCCTGCATTGTATCTGCCAAATCCTTGTGAATGTCAAATCACTTAGACATCTCAAATAGCACTAGACACCTGTAGTTATGGAATCTAATACCTAAGAAGGATTCATTATGACACCTAATTAAGGAGTTCACATGCAGTCATTGGGAGAGGTGCTAGATGTCTGAGCTTCCATTAAAGCTGACAGAAATTTAATCATTACTATCAGTGGAGCCTACAGATCAGTTAAGACTTCTGGCCCTCACTGATGATAATAGTTAGATTCCACTGACTATAATTGATGTTTATATGCCTACCTCACATGAGCATATTTATAAGTTGACGTCTGGATTTAGATGCCTTAAACTGGAATTGAATCCCACTCATAAGTTTACATGGCAACATCAACCTTCTAAAGAGTCTATCTCTGCTGTTTGCTGTGGGGAGACCTAAAAGAGCACTTCAGAAGAGATGCCGAACTTAGGTTCCTAAGTTGAGATGAATCCCATACATGATGAACAGTAGTTTTCCCATGTGCCAAAGGATTGAGCTAAAACCTGTAAACCAGTATTCCACATCAAATATCGATAGCTGAAGGTTAATGGAGTTTGTGGTGCAGGAGTTTACAAGAGAATCTGATTTGTGACAGAGTCCTGACTGTACTTCAGTTCAGAAATGACTACTTTTCATTTCTATACTGGATGTACATACAATAAAAAATAACTTAGCTGTCAGTTCCTGCAGCTGCATTTTATAATACACAGTTCTCAGTAGGGAAATGTTAAATTTAAAAGGTGTGAGCACAAAGCTGGGAGGAGGTGACAAGCAGATAGCAGGGCTGGGAAAGAGATTTTTGACAAGTGGGTAGATAAAACCCTCATAAGCTCCAACAAATAAATGCAGTGCTCTCTACCTGGATGCATTCGAGACCAAATAATGCATTTTTAATGTTTGATTCAGGTGCCTATAGAGAGATTTGGGGCCATTAAGGATGCCCTGAAGTGTCCCTTCAGGCTTCCAGCTGTAGCTTCAGAAAGGTGGAGATTTCAAGAAGGTCCATGTCAGAGCTGTCATGCATTTGCAGAAGTTTTGGATACCATAGAACAGCTCAAAAGTGCTAGATGTCTATGTTAAGGCCCCTGAATCAGACCCTAAATGCTTTTCTTTCTCAAAATTCCCTCTGAGCATCTTATTAAAAAAAAAAAAAAAAAGACATTGACTGTTCCTTGCTGCCTGCTGGCAGTGAAGAGAAGCTGTTAGAGTAGCGTTAACCCAGCACACAGAAACTAGATTTCCTACATTGTCTCATGCAAAGAGTAGAATTGCTACTAACACAAGAATAGATCAACACCACAGAGCAAAGGGAACATGGCAGTGAAAATTGCTACATTGTGTAAATGCCTGGTAAGCCTGAAGCAGCAGCTCTTCTGCCTACCCAGCCTGGTGGCTGGACCCCTTTAATAGAGCAGATTATATTGGTTAGACTGGGATAAACTCTTAAGAACCTTTCTCAAGGCCCACAGACACAGCATATGAATGTATCTGGGCCAAACAGCAATTGTCAAATAGAAATAAGGGCACAATTCAGTTCTTGTTACTTTTAGTGCATTCAGAGTATTTTAAAGCTTTTTTTCCCCCTCTTCTCCCACTGATGTCCTACTGGATTATACTCTCCCCTACTAATGCTGTGCTTTGTTGCTAGTTTATCTCTACTTACAAACTACAAATGTTTTTTTGGATCAACTGAATTTCTATTTGAACCCTTTCTTCAAGCAGACACCTTTAAACACAGCCCCTTGTGCTGCTCAGTGGCTCAGTAGCGTTGGGCTGACCCTTTCTTTGGAATGGTAGACAGCAGAGATAGATCATCACAGAGAGAAATAATTATTTCTGACAGGGATCTGAATGAGACTTTCCAAATAGTACCTCTGTGACAATTATTTCTGCTTGTTTTTTTCCTAGTGGGATTACATATGAAGATAGATTTGATACAAGGGACCACCTTTACAGCAGTTTGGCTCAGCTCAGTTCTGGCTGAGCCTAGTCCCAGTCCAGCTTGTTGCTGATCTCATAAAATATATTTTAAAAATCCTGTGTTTTCCCAGTTCTGTCATATTTCAGCCTCTTAAGCACTGAGATATGTAAATTTAAATGGCTACATTAGAGAAAGTAAATATTTATGAGTACAGTGGAATGGGGCTTTAACTGCTGGATGTGTCCATTTGTCAAGTGCTGCAACTCTCAGAACCTGTTAGTTATCACTTGAAAAAGTGTTGGGGCTTTGGATAATAGCTCAGAAGAGGTGTTTTCAGGGTGCAGATTACAAGATTTGTCATTACTGGTAACACTAACCAGAAAACCTGTAAGAGATGAGCAACTTATCACGCCAGGGATGTTTGCTGCTTCCACATAGGAGGATCTGGATATAGGAGTGACATAACTTGGAAGACACGAGGATCGTAGAATCTCCTGAGTTGGAAGTGACCCTCAAGAATCACTGAGTCCAACTTCTGGCCCTTCACAGGACAATCCCAAGAATCACACCATGATCCCTTTCTAATGGGTGGATCTCGTGACCCACCTGCCTTCAAGCTTCCACATCCCTTATATTCAGAAAGCTGACTATTGCTAGAGAAGCATTTTCCCAGCATTTAGGGTTCAGCACACTGGCACAGGAGAAGACAGTGCCAGCTTTGACCTTCTAACACATCCCATTAGCAGACCAAGTTTCTAGCTCACTGCTAAGCTTCTACCTTCATGTTTCAATCTTCACTGAAGGTTGCTGACTTGTGCTGAAAATGTGCACACTGGGTGCTTACCTACGAGTGAAATTTTCTTGAAAGAGACAATTTTTTTCTCCTAAGATTTTTTTTTATCAGTATTTGCATGGGAGCATCAGCACCGTGTCAGGGATGTATTTGGTATCAGTTTCTAGAAAATTTCTGAGCATTTCTCCAGCTAAAAAAAAAAAAAAAAAAAAAGAAGAGGAAATTTTAAGATCTGGTGATACTTTTAGCAGTTATCCCATAGATACTTTAGCAGCAAATCCCATCTTTACTGTTACTTCTCTGTTCTCAAAGCAGACCAGGGGCAGAAAAAATTTCCCTAATGTTTCTCAAGTCTTTTCTTAAATGAGATAACTGTCCTAGTCAGCCAGAAATGCCCACACTTATGGCTGGAGGAGAAAATGAAGCAACTCACTTAGAATACGGATGAATTTGGAAAAGAAAGAGGAGGACTGCAAGGGAAGGGAAAGGAGTTGTAAGTGATAGGTCAGGCTGATAGCTTCATCACACAGGTAAGAAGCAAGTACCAGAGTAAGTAGGAACAAACGTGAGGTCAGAAAATAAGGACTAGGACACAGGAAAAAAAAAGGCTTGAGGTAAATGGTAGCTCAGGCAGACATGAGTCAAAGGTGAGGTAGGCAAGGAGCAGTTTCAAAGGAGAGATGGGTAAGTCAGAGGAGGGAGAGTGGAAACAGGATTCACTAATGTCATGGAGAGAATTGCAGGTTATGATCAGGGCCAGGAAACATCCTTAAGGATACAGGCCAAGTAGGGCTTGATATTTTACTAGGAAAAGTAAGTCAGGAGACAAAAATTAGCAGCCACAAAAGCCTACCATGATAAAATACAGAAAATGGAAGCTAAACTGATGGGCTGGAATAATCTCCGACACCAAGCTCCTTTCACTGTGTGTCCTGGAACTCCTTTTAAGAGTCCCATTGTAAGTCCTGACCTAATGTGATACTTTGGTTTCCTCTTCTCCCATGTAATAGAGATGGAGAAAGAAGGAGGCATTCCTTGGCTTCCACAAATAACCCAATAAGTTACATATATGATTTCATACTCAATGCCTACTAGTACCTTTTTAGACATGTCTGCCAGAGCTTTTATACTGGTGTGTTTGATAAATTACAGCTTCACTGCCTTTTCCTGTCTGCTCGCTGCTGATCTAACACCTCATGGATTGCTTTTCCACAGGCTCTACAAGAGGAGATTAACGTTTCTGGTAGTAAAATAAAAGTGAGTTACTTGAGCAGTCGCACAGCTGGCTACAAATCAGTCCTGCGGATCAGCATGACCCACCCCACCATCCCCTTCAACCTCATGAAAGTCCACCTCATGGTGGCCGTCGAGGGACGCCTCTTCAGAAAGTGGTTTGCAGCAGCTCCAGACCTGTCCTATTATTTCATCTGGGATAAGACAGATGTTTACAGCCAGAAGGTGTATGGGCTCTCAGAAGCCTTCGGTAAGTGACCCCAGGGTTTGTGTCTCTTTTTAAAAGCAACTAAGTGGCAAGGCACAGACCTGTAGTAGATCAGAATGGTCATGAAATAGTCCCTGCTGATTTGCTGCTACTTCCTTGGGGAGGATTTGGCCCAGCTGTTCAAACAGCACACATTCCCCAATAGATGTCACAAAATCACTGAATGCTTTGGGTTGAAAGGGACAGCCATGGGCAGGGATGCCACCCATTAGATCAGGTTGCCCAGGGCAGCATCCAGCTTGGCCTTGAACACTTTCAAGGACAGGGTATGAATACTTATCTGTTCTCTGGCTCATGGCCTAGCACGTACATCCTGAGCTGCCACCATCAAATTCATACAGAAGGAATGAACTGGGACTACAGACGTTTGGCTACCTCTCACATATAGCCAAAAACTGTCAGCACTGCTTTGAACGGAATTCCAAGAACCGAGCCCTGATTGCAACTCCTCCTTTTGCCTGACCTTCAGGATTGCTCTAATCTTATTTTCCCCTTTGTTACCCACTCAAGAATGCCATCCCAAACTGGCTGTTTAGTGAGCAGAGGTAATGCAGTTCTGTAGTGATTGCTTCCCATCTCATCAACACCAAGTGAACATTCAGTTACAGGTCCTCAACAGAGTCTAGACTAGACCTTCCAGGCTGCCAGGAAATGGTGTTAGCAAAATGGGAGACATCCCAGATCAGCAAATACAGCTCCTGTTGACAAAAGGGTGGTTACTGATGCCTCATAGCTCAACTGAAGATAAGTTCCTTTAGAGGAGCTGTAGGATACCTGTTTTTCCACAAGGAAGAATGAGTACCTTCCTCCTTTCACTCAGGCTCAGCTGCCTTGAGCAGACTGGATGATACAAGCTGCTGAGCCTTACCCATCTTGGAGTCCACTCTGAGAAATGTGTCCTCGTAGCATATCCTGAAAGACTATGCTTACATGCTCTTTAAGATGCTAGATCAGCAGTGGGTCCTGGAGTGCTTCATGAAGCAGCTCTACAGCCCCAGAGCACTCAAGCAGGTCTCAGGACATCAGCAGTCATGCTTTCAATGATTCGCATTTCTAGAACAGTGGAAAATATTGAGCCTTCATAGCTTTACTTATATCTTCCTCTGATACAGTCTGATTCTGCAAAAGGCTATGTTTGATGGGGAATCCTGAGTTCTCTCAGTGCTCAGCACTTTTCAAAGAGCCTAAGAAATTTGTAAGATCAGATCTTTATTTCTTTCTAGTAAAAAAAAAAAGATCTATGTAATTGCTTTTCATTTGTGTGGAACTTGCGGTTCTGCTCTGCTTCAGCTATAAAGATTAAAGAAAAGCAGACCAATGAAACTGGTCCTGCTTCTTCTGAGAAAATCCTAAAGGAGTCATTATTCTGTCAAAAACATGATTTTCCTTCTACTGACATAATTTTACTCAAGCAACTCCAGCATGCTCAGTGGAGTTTCTCCTGAACGACTCTGATTAGGCATCCCAGCAAGCAAAGTTTTGACATTAACAGTGACCACAAGTCACCCTGGTCTGAGACTGTTGCCTCTGAGGGACTTGCTGCCCCATGTATCAATCGTGCAAGTCCTTACTTTCCAAGAAAGATCATGATTTTTAGCAAGTTCCTGACATGCAGTCTTTGACCAGTGAAAGTAGGTAGAAGTAAAATTCTCCCATGTGGGAGTCCAGCAGTGGTTTACACTCCAATCAAAGAATATCCTGAGTTGGAAGGGACCCCCAGGGATCATCAAGTCCCAATCCTAATATCCATTGTTTTAAAATATGTCTTTAAAACAGTGCCTTTTAAATTTTTAGCACATTTGCCCAACATCTACAACTGCATTGACCTTTTTAAATGCAGAATGGACTTTTAAAAGATAAAAAATATTAGGACTGTGCATTATCATGATGACATGTTTTCAATTAAATTAGCAGTCACCTGTAGAAATGCTCCTACCCCTGTTCAGTTGAGACTCTGTGTGTCCTGGCACTGCATTTCTGAGTTGCTCATCTTGGGGGGCCTTTTTTTTCTCTCTTGTTCACAGTTTCAGTAGGTTATGAGTATGAATCCTGTCCAGACTTGATTCTGTGGGAGAAGAGGACAGCTGTGCTCCAGGGTTATGAAATTGATGCTTCCAAACTTGGAGGATGGTCCCTGGACAAACACCATGCCCTCAACATACAAAGTGGTAGGTTGTCGGTGACACATAACAGGAATAATGCAGCATTACAAGACCTGGTTTCTTTTTTTCACTAAGAATACAAGAAAAGGAATTAAAAGAAACCTGACCAACACATGTGCTCTCTCATGTGTTTTACTAACAAATTATTTCTAGTAACCTACATTTAGAAGTGATTTGGTATAAAAAATGTAAAAGAAGGTGGCCATCATGAAGTAGTTGAATGTTGGCCTGTCTAACTTTGTGATGTTGCAAAACAAGGGTATTAACAAAGAAAATATTCCTAAAATAACAAGGGGGAGCCTATTCAGATTGGACCTGTCACTGAGCATTAATCCACCCAGAAGCATCCTCCAGTGTGCTAGTGTACTTGCAAAATGAGAGGCTTCATGGGTCATAAGGGAGAATGGAAAGTTCCAGAGTCCTTGAAGACTGCTGAGGACTGCAGCAGGGAGGCCTAAAAGCTGATCAGAACATATTCAAAGGCAGAAGCACTGTGTCCCTCTGGATAATAGCAGTGGTATGGGAGCAAACATCTAGTTCAGCCCACATCACTGCTGAGAGCACTGCACTTAGAGGGAACATAAGCAGAGCTCTTCTAAAACTTTGCGGATGAAACATGTCTCTAGAGAATGTCCCATGGTCTTCCTGTCCCTTATCTCTCCATGAGCTATGTAATTTCTTTTTTTTTGCCTGGTAGACAGCAAATTACAGGGCAAGGAGGCACAGAAAGGGCAGGTAAAAGTTCATGAGATGCTGAAAAGTGTATTTCATTCAAAGGTAAAGACGATCGTGTTCTCCCTACACATTTTTCTTCTGCAGGAAATTTAATGGGTCTAAAAAAAAATAATTCAGATAAGGGGCTCCTCATTTCAAACTATCACAAAACAATTCTATGAAAGATGATAAAGTCCTTGCTACTTGACAAATTCTCCAGTTGGCATACAGCATTGTCAGTTTGTGCTGCTTTTGGTCTCAGTTTCCCTGTCTCTCTTTAATCTCCTTATTACTGTTTTCTCTCTCTAGGCATCTTGCACAAAGGAAATGGGGAAAACCAGTTCATTTCTCAGCAGCCGCCTGTAATTGGAAGCATTATGGGCAACGGCCGCAGACGTAGCATTTCTTGTCCAAGCTGCAATGGTCTGGCAGATGGGAACAAACTCCTGGCTCCCGTTGCCCTAACATGTGGGTCTGATGGAAGCCTTTATGTTGGAGATTTCAACTACATCCGAAGGATCTTTCCCTCTGGCAATGTCACCAACATACTGGAGCTGAGGTACACTGTGCTGAATGTGGCTGTTAGAATTATGCTCTTAAGTTCTGCAAAAATCCTATGTACCCAAAAGAAAAATGAGCAAAACTCTTGGAAAAAAAAAGCAAACAACACAGCAAAACAGAGAAAAAGCTGTCCAGATTTGCCTCTTCTGCAACTCTGCTGACTTTGATTTACACCAGAGAAACACAGGCCTAGCAAGTTCTTACAGAACTGAATCACACGCCAAAAGTATTGACACATTTCTGTGCTGCTAAATCAAGCTGTGCTGATCTCTGCCTTTTCCTGTAGTCAGAAACCAGTGGGAATTCTGGAAGTTAACAAGCAGCCTCTGAGATAATCTAAACTTAGGACACAGCACTGATGATCATATGTAGAGTTTAGTCAAGACTGATAATCGTTCATAATTGAGACAAGATGATCACTCTAGGCAGTCACAGACTGGGATTTTCTAGTTGGTTTTGGGGTGACAAATGTATCAGCCCTCTTCAGTTCCCAACTGAACAGCAGTGTCAGGCTGAACATATAGATGGAGCATCTGAAAGTGAAGAGCTTCCTTTTAACCCCAAATAACAAAGCAAAAACAATATGTTAGAAGAAATAGAGAGGAATGGGGAGGATCATTCATTAAAAACAAGGAAGCAGAGGAAAAGTATGGATTTGCTACACATTCTGAGAAAATGAAATAAATTGTGACTGAACCACATTTCAAATTGACCTCACTGGGGATATTTCTCCTATCCAGAATTTCCACAATAAATACAATTATCCACTTCAACTCAATGGGGCCTGCTTCTGGGCTCTGTGTGGCCAGACAAGATACAGTTACTGTCAAGTTTTCAATCTGCTAATAACGACTTCACTACAGGAAAGTCAGGTAGAGCTAAAGGAGTCTTTCTGAATGAATCTTCTCTGTGACAGGCCTGAATCAGGTCCTGAGAAGTCAGTATGAAGTTAGCATGGTAGGAAGGTTCAACATTCCCATTTACCTCTCAAGATCTGGTCTGAAAATGCGAATCTTCCGCAAAGTAAGACCCTCCCTCCTCTACTCGGATTTAATATCCCTACTGAGGACAAACATAAGACTGCAAGGACTGCAGCAAAATTCACACAAGACCCCATTAATCCCTCCTTTACAAATATGCCATAATTATTAAACCTTGCTGAAGGTCTTTATTTGGCACACAGAACCATCATTGTAGATCATGTTGTGTGGAAAAAAAAAAGCCCAGCCAGCCACCGCAAGGCTGGAGCTTATAGAAAACTACCTTGGTACACACACCTCAGAGGACTGGGGTACCTTTTGAGTAAACAAGCAGGAACCTTATTCTTGCTATTCTGTTTCCTGATACATGAGAACATAATATCTCTCATGTTTGTACGGTGGGAAGCTGGAATAAACCTTCAGACCTGGTCCTCGTTAAAGAATGTAATATTATTCCAGTGCCAGAAAATTATTTTAATGACCAAAGGTGAGATTTCCAGAAGAGTCTAGGTAAACCCAGATCCCATTGCAACTGAGTGGGATTAATATTTCAGTCCCAGAAGTACAATTTTAAACCCCAATCCCTGTTTCATTGTCAGTGGAAATACCAGACCCATCAGAGGTTTTGCAGAGTATTTTCTCATTGGAAAACAGAAAATTGGAAGCCTTAACAGAGTGGCCTTACTGGCTGTTGTGTAGAGCCACAGAGTTAAATTTACTCCAGAGTTAAATCTGCTGGAACGATTGCTGCTTCATCTGTGCAAACACTTAGGTTACTGGATCTAATAAACATTTCTTCACTCTGGTGTGCTATAAAGTAAGTGGGTTCAGATGTCGGCTGGCTAAAAGCTGTGGAGGAAAGCCATTGCATTTGGACTAAATGGAGTTTGCTTGTGTCTTCTCAGATCAGCATCTCCTCTGAGATTAACATCCTCACTATTTGGCTCTGGGGTTTGTTTGGGAGGGTGGTTTTTGAGTGTAGTGTTCTGGAAAGCAAATGCACTGTGAGTTGTAGATAGCTGCAGCTGGGTATGTAACTTAGATGTATGAAAAATGTCCAGCTCAGCATATTTCAGTCCTCTGGGCAGGAGTTCACGAGGTTATGGCAGTGAACTGCCACCCATAACTGTGCAACTCTTAAGTTACCTTTGTAAATCACAAAGTGTTTCTTTCACTGAGAGTGAAAAAAACTGTAAAGATATCTGCATCTACATCTGTTTAGTTCAATGCTGCACTCAATGATAAAATCTGCCTGGTCCTATCTCTTACGTAAGTGAATAACTCCAAGCAGGTGAGATCACACTTCCTTTGTGATATGCAGCAGTACATAAGTGAGCTCACTGCCAAGTAATATCCAATATAAAATACATCAGTGTCATTCCAGCTGAGTCTTTATTTATTATTGCATTGTATGATACAGTTACTGTCAAGTTTTCAATCTGCTAATAATGCATCGAACCAAGCTGCTAACACCTCATTCTTTCTTCTATTCCCTGCTTTCCTGTCTTCTGTCAGAAATAAAGATTTCAGACATAGGTAAGCCAACCAGTGGAGAATTCTTATGCTGCTCCCTGTCTTGTTGCATGTTGTTACACAGTGAGCCACAAGTGCCATTTCCAGATGATTCAATAGCAAATGAAGCTGGCATGATTAAAACTGGCATAGGCAATCAGTCATCAGAACTGGGAGCCATTAATCACAATGCTGAGCTGTGCAGGCTTCTGCATGAGCTGTTATAGCTGGAGACAGGGGAAGTACAGGCAGGAGAAGCACGGTAACAAGAGGAGGAGGGGGGAAGGAAAAACGGGTGGGAATTAACCAAGAAAGTACAATGGGAACAGCATCAGGGTACAGGTCACTGGAATAGCTAGGATGCAAAAATAATTCTCATACAGTGAAAACTCTTCCTTTTGAGTTTGGGGCGTTTCATGGGCATAATGAAGATCCATATGTCCCCCAGCACCACCCACTGGGGGAAGTAAGTTTTTGTAACTTTTTCAGTATGAGCTGGCCCATAGAGAGCTTTGGCACGTGAAAGTCTGTCAGGCTCAGATAGGAGGTAGTGCAACTCAAAACCTTAGCCAGGAAATGCAATAAAAAAGAGTAATGACAAGAAAACAAGATGAAAGAAAGACTCCTAAATTGGAGCTTTGTCACTAAGAATATTTGTCACTTGGGTTCACTGGAGTTTCAGTGGGTTTGATCCAATCAGTTTCATTCTGGAAAATGTCAACTTCCTGTCACTGCCTGTGTTTACAACGACTTCTCTGACTCTGACAGGTTTCCCATCCTTCTCCCTGGTTGCTTTTCTAAATTAGAAGCTTAGACTGTGGAGCTGGGATTTTTTTGCGTGTGTGTGTTTAGTTTTCTTTTGTATTTGGGATTGGGGATTTTTCTTGATACATGCTTTTCATGTACTGCTTCTTTGACTTCTTAGAGGCTATGCAAAACCAGAAATGTTCCTTTTATCTGCATGCCTGGAAATGAAATGGAGTAGAAACTGGGTTTTTGTCTTATTGCCAGAACAATAATGAAGGGCTGAGCTTCACGGCATAATGGACTGGCCCAAAGCATCTATTAGCAGGGCTGGGAGGTTGGTACTCAAGACCTTTTCACTGACTGTCTTCATCAGGCTGAGTTCCAGCCCCCAGCTCCTCTTTCACATCATTTGAAGGCAATAGAAAAACTCATTTCTCTTTGGAACAGCCAGGTTATATCCTTAATGCCCAAGAAGTACACAGCCACTAAAGTGCACCTGCTTTGTCTGTGAAGGGCAGCATCTGAATACCTGTTTTGAGAAGAGGTTTTATATATGAAAGCAGTAACTCAGGGAAGAAATATGGATGGTCACAAATGCTGTAGATGCCATCAGAGCCTTACAAATTTGGTAGGGCTTCAGCATTTAGGCAGTTCCTAAAAACTGAGAGATTAAGTGAAAGAAATCCAAGACACGCCTGCTCCAATGCAGGCCAAAGGGGAATCAGGGAGGGAGGAGGTGAGGAGATCCGGATCAAATACTCCCATCTGTTACTACATTAAGGGAGTCACCTATCTAAGTTAGTGTCTATTCTGTGTCATTTGCCATAATATTTCTTGTTAGAAAGCCTCTTCATTCCTGAGCCACAGGGAAATGAGTAGGTGTAGTCTCAGCTAAAGCTCAAGTGCTCTGAACTGGAAGGTCCTAAACTTAACACCGATGAAGGTCAACAGTGCAAAGGGTGAGATCCACAGGACTGAGTCTTAGTGTTTTGGAAAAGCTGAAATTCATATGCAAAAGCTTCCTCAGTGCAGGGGAAAGAGAAAGCCAAAAAGCATTACTAAATAATGATACCTGCTCTGCAGGAACGTGGAGGGCAGTGAGGCATTTCTGTCTTGAAAATATGCAAAAAGTGGCCACACTTAAATTTATTCTTCCTTTCTTGTTTCCATTCATACTTTAGAGACACAAATCTACAATTAGTGGCAAAGAGAGAGATCCCAGAAAACTGCCCTAGGATCAGATCAAAAGTGTTTTGCGGTCGCTGGCTTGGCTTATGGCACTGTTATAAAGTTTTATTATCCAGTGTGTGACACTAGAAGAGCTTTGGGCATCACACACAAACTGCAAACACTAAAAGGCCAAGTGTAAATTCAGCTCACTGCGCTGTGTGGCCTCCTTATTAATCTACTGAATGTCACCCAGGGAAAAAAGACCAGTACCTCACACAAGCTACAATAAAATCCTCTGGTTTTGAGCTGCAGGGTGCTTAGCATGGATCCATGGAAACAGCCCCACTGAACAAAAGCCGGTTGGCTGCAGGAATTTGGTAGTTCTTTAGTCACCAGCAAATGCATGTGGCCAGCAACGCTCACAGGGGAAGTGGGTAGCTGGCACAGAAAATGTTAGAGTTGGTTTCATGTCTTTAAAGAGGGACATCAGATTTAAAGAAGCCCCAGGGGTTTATTCAGATCAGTGGT
Source organism: Pseudopipra pipra (assembly GCF_036250125.1). Classification (NCBI taxonomy): domain Eukaryota; kingdom Metazoa; phylum Chordata; class Aves; order Passeriformes; family Pipridae; genus Pseudopipra; species Pseudopipra pipra. The sequence goes on along the minus strand of NC_087550.1, from coordinate 31,591,088 downwards.
TTATGGGTAAATAATTTTGGTGTGTGACTGCTCTTGTCTGTTGACCACAGTGGGAGCCAGAGCTGTACTGTTACCAATAATAAAAGTTGTCCTTGGAGAAGGTGGTAGATGCTTTTGTATTTGAGAAACTAAGATGCAGTTCATCTTGTAAAATAAATGTTGAAAATAGTTAGGCAAGTCTTACCCAAAAAGATTATATTTCTCTCCACTGCCTGTAAAGAGAGTTAAGGCAGCCAGCTCTGATACCATCTGATACTAGGCATCCACCTTGTAACCATCTGAAGCTTGGTGATATGAATACCCTGGCATTTTAGAGAAGCCAATAAAAAGTGCAGTTTGCTGTGCTGACATACTGTAAGGAACTGGCTGAAACCAGGGACCCTGTCCCTTTTCTCACTGGCTTCCCACTCTGGAGCAGGAGGTTCCTTCCTCAGACTCCTCCAAAACATGGGCTCTGGGCCCAAAGAGATAATATCAGCCTTTGCTCAAAGCCTGTGCATCTATCATAGTACAGCTGAAGCAATCCATGTGTCACATCTCTGCATGTTCACCCAACTTTTTATCCCTTTCCTTCCCCATGTGTCTGTATAAGGAATCATGTAAAGCACAAGCACTTTAAAATGGAGTTTGAGTTCCTTGGTGTACCTGCAGAGTTCCCCAAATAGTACTGGCACGATCCTGTCCAGACAATGAGAATGAAAATGTAAGGGGGCAAGACAGATGTGTGGGAGAGCCTATATGCAACCCCGAACAACAGGGATCACTGTGGACTTGGAAGCTTTCCCTATAATTTGCCAGCACATCACTGTATCACAAGCATTCAGGAAAGCAATATCACCTCCATTTCACTTTGGCCTGCAGAACTTCTGCCTATGAAACTGTCCTCATTCCCAGTGACTACACCATCGTGCCCACAAATACCCACCAAAGTGTCTGTTCTTGGCTGGGGACCAGCCCACCCCATCCCTGAAACTTCAGGTTGTTGCTTCCGGGGCTTAAAATATCAATGCAATGCTCAGGCTTTCTTCTAAAAAAAGTGTAATAGCTAAAGGAACACTCTGAATGGGATAGCAGCTCTTCCCCCACAGTCCTTTTCTAGTAGTAGTGTCAATATGAGGGATAAATATTCTAAGACTACAAATACTGTAACTGATTATGTTTGCTGAATAGTAAAAAGTCCTGTCTTTTGTTTTGGGCCGTTGTCTAGCTGAGCAATGAGAGAGGATGAAAATCTTCTCTGCTTCACCCCAGGCAGATTTATTTCAGTTGTTGTTCAGTTCAGTCCAATTTACCACTTAGATTTGCCTATTGATTGTGGCTTTAAATAAAAAACAAAGGCCCAGTGTTCCTGGCTGCAGTGCTTGTGCATTATCACAGATGAAGGGAAGCAGTCTGGGAGTTTTTACATGACTAACATGTTTATTTAACATCTCTCATCCTGAAAGATCTGAAAGTGATAAAGAAAAGATTCAGTGTGTAACACTGTGCAATTCGTGCAAGGGCAGACACCTTCCCCATATAGCATTGAAAACTGTTGGCAGAGGCTAGTGGAGTAAATTCGAGCTTGACTATTGTCAACAGTTTGTTTTAGTGTCTATTCTGCACAGGAGCTGGGAATAGGAAAGAGTTTTAAGATCTTTCTTTTTTACAGAAGGTTGTAATCAATAATAAAATGCACCAGAGTGAGGCTGTGAAATCCAAAATAAATCACAATGATAGTGGTGGGAGAGGGGAGCAGGAACTTCCATTTCTGCCCACATTTTTCTTCTTCTTTGAAGAAGTCAAAATTTGCCTTTGCCCATCTGCTGATAGCCTAATGTAAGACTCAGGGAAAGGTTTCTGTGCTTGACAGGCAAAGATGCTGAAGGATTACAGTGTGCCATCAAAACTGTCCTCCTCTTGTCCACCTGTCATGCAAAATACAGATTATGAACAGCTCAAAAGCTGACTTTCAGCTGGGCTTTGTTAGGACAGTCAGCAGAAAATGTAAGGCCCTGATCAAAATGGATGATGGATTCCCACAGGGAACTTCTTCCACCGGGGTTGAAGCCACTTGCTTAGTGTGAGTGACATGCAGGTAAATGAAATAATACCCTCCCAGCCTGCTGTCATTGGGAAGGAATACAGATGGTGACTGAACTGTCAGGCTGGAGCTGTCTCGAAGGTCAGAGCATTTTATTTAGCAAGAATCAGTGTCATTTGCAGAGATGAAATCTGTTCAGACTTTGGTAAGATAAATCACAAGGGTTATTCAAGAATAAATCAGAAAGGTGCTTTGCCCTCTCCCCCCATAAAGTATTAAGTAATTTGAATGAAGATCTAACTTACTGCTTTTTTAAGGTGAGCATAATTCACTAGTTTTTACATGTCTGAAGAATGGTTTATTTTCCTAACATAAAGGTTGAAAGACAAAAGAATTTTCTTATTATGAGGAATAGAGTCAACTATGATTGACACTCAAGTCTCTAACCATCTTCTCCTGGAACAGTTCCAGTAAGTGCAAAATAGTGAACTATGGTCTAGATTTTTTTTATGAATTCTTGGGACTTGATGAGTTTGGACAGCTTGGAAGTGTTCTGGAGAATAGTAGTGTGGTGGGGGGAAACAGTTTTCCCCCCTGAAGTTATAAAATGGTAAAACCCCAGGGGGTGGTGACCCTTGAAGTTTTGAGGCTCTCAAACCATGACAAGTAGACACTTTCATACTTGTTCTAATTATTACTTAGCCTTTCCTTAAAAGGGGTTACAAGTCTAATCCGTTGTTTTCAGGCTTAGAAGAGATACAGTTCGGTACACACTAGTAGTAAACACTTAATAAAGGAAGTTAATAGCTTAAGTATCTATATTAAACTATAGGTAAAATTCTTGCAAGACAGTTTTTTAAGTTATGTCTAAACTCATCTGGTGGTTTTCTTCTGGCCAGTCCCATTGGATGCTTTCCATAAAGTGGATTCTAGTCTATTAATTTCTTGAGTCTTGAGCTCATTTAGTGTTGCAGTTGTGGAGCTAAAAACATTATCATTCTGTCTGCTCACGCTGTTTCCTCAGCCACCCTTTTTTTATGTCCAAGGAAGCAGTGAGTGAATGGGGTTTAACAGGGGACCAATTTTAGGGTTCCTCAGCCTAATCCCAGTTCATGCATTACTTGGGGAAAAACGTGCCACTCAGGGAATTATTTTGTTTCTCTCATCATTGAGGGCCAACTGAATTCAATGGTAGGATTCCCTTAATCTTTGCCGGGGCAGTACAGCACTTCAGAATCTTTTCTGGAGTCAGCAAGAGCACCAAATGAGCCTTGATGAAGTGATCTTGCAGGATATATCTTCAGGTGCTTTATACAGGGAGAGTCCTTTTAGGGTTTGCATTAGGATCTTTGTTGGGAGGGCAGATTTTTTTTTTATTTATTATTTGTTCTATTTCCCTAGTGTTCATTTCCCTTCACTTTCTGGCACTGCACTAACACCGGTTTCAGGACTATAGCTATAACAAGTAAATTAAGCAAACACAGTCACTGGGACTCAACCTTTGGTAGTTCCTGGCATGATTTTGGCTCAGGTCAGAGAGCCCTTTCCTTTGGTTGCTTCCCTCCATGCTAGAGAGCACTCCCGACACAGCGATCAGGATCCTGTGCTTTAACACACCCTGTTCTAACATTATCCGATACAGCACTCCTTCACTTTCCCAGTGTTTCTCTGCCCTGTGTGTTTTTACTCTCTAAAGTGCTTGCATTGCCTGTTGTCTCAAGGAAACAAATAATCCAAAAAATTAATAATGTCATACCCTTGTTTTTCAGCCACAGCCCAGCTCATAAGTATTACTTGACCACAGATCCAATCACCGGCTCCATCTACCTCTCCGACACCAACAGCCGACGTATCTATAAAATCAAGTCAACCACATCAGTGAAAGACATTGTGAAGAATTCAGAGGTTTTGGCTGGAACTGGGGATCAGTGCCTCCCATTCGATGATACCCGCTGCGGAGATGGAGGCAAAGGCACTGATGCCACCCTTACAAATCCCAGGGGTGAGACTGCTTCTTCTTCACAGGCTTTTTTAAAGGGATCTTCTTGAAAGCAGGTTGTTTAGTCACACTGGAGACTGCTCTCCTTTCCAGTCCAGAAAATACTCTCAGATTTTGCAAGCCTTCCCCACAAACACATCCTAAGGGCTTGCTTCTGGAAATAATTATGTCTCACCCTCAGCCAGTCCTGTCTTGGTTCTTCATATTGATGTGGCTGGGAGGAGTGCCAAACCAGAGGAGTGTAGTGATGGGCACATGCCCATAGGGCAATAGAATAAATCCATCCATCTCTTTTATAGCCATTTAACCACTACTCCTCCTTACCAACAGCGCTTGGTCCATCCCAACCTGGACTGGATTCACTAACATCCAGTTCACTGAGGCTTTCTTGGCATTAAAAAAAAAAGTTTTATAACCATTGACATAGATATATATATAAAATGGCAGTAAAACCAACATACAGCTCAGAGATAGGTAAACTGAGGTTTAGACATTTATGTTATATGTCATGGCATCCAGCTTAAATCCTATAGGGGTGGATACTAATTTTGATATGGTAATGGTCCAATTCAGCGTAACTTCACCTGGTTCAAACATACTGAAATGAGATAAAAGCACAGTCAAATCTGAATAAAAGCATCACACAGCCTTCATGACTGTGAAATAAATTGTTCAAAACAGGTTTAGCCAAACATATGCACTCCTGTGTGTAGCCAAGACTTCAGTCTGGCAGTCTCAAGGTAACAAGCTCTGCAGATGGAGGATGTCGCTCCTCACAGCTGTCCACAGCTCCTTGGAAAAAAAACACTCAGGAGGTATAGAGATGAGGTGGAAGGTACTGTTGTTGCACACACTTTCAACAGTGTTTATGTAGAGGGATGAGAAGGATGCCCATGCAGGAATGTTGTTTGAGATATGGCATTTTTGCCTGTTATATGTCTTCTTTTGCCCAGCTGTTAAGAGTGTGAGGAGTTATTTATAGGTTCTTGGCTTTGACATCAGTGTGCTGCAGGTTTTCTTTTCCATTGTGTCAGGGGGTGGTAGTCCCCTCCTTCCTCGCCACGGCAATGTCCAGGCTTATCCCAACCTCTTTGTAAAGCAATCTGCCAGCAAAACCTGGGGATCGTTTAACAAATGTCCGTGCCCACAGCAGGGGGTTTGGACTAGATGGCTTTAAATGGCCTCTTCAAACCCAAACCATTCTATGATTCTATGGTAAGTTATTTCATTAAGAGCAGACAAGATGAAGTCAGCTGAGTTGTTGTTTCTTTTCTTGGCTAGACTATGGAGACAGGCAAAGACAGTTGGAGTTGTTCAGTCTGGAGAAGAGAAGGCTCTGGGGAGACCTTAGAGACCCTTCCAGTGCCTAAAGGGGCTCCAAGAGAGCTAGAGAGGGATTTTTGATAAGGGCATGGAGTGATAGGGCAAGGGGGAATAGCTGCAAACTGAAGGGCATGTTTATATTATATATAAAGAAGTAATTCTTTACTGTGAGGGTGGTAGAGCACTGGCACAGGTTGCTCAGAGGAGCTGTGGATGCCCCATCCCTGGAAGTTGTTCAAGGCCAGGATGGGGCTTTGAACAACCTGGCCTAGTAGAAAGGTGTCCCTGCCCATGGCAGGGGTTGGGAACTAGGTGATCTTTAAGGTGCCCTCCAACCCAAACCATTCAATGATTCCATAGTTCTTAGGAAGTTATTTCTCATGACATAGAGATGACATTGTTGTTATTGAATCCAAGAAACCCAAACTGATTTAGTGACCTTTTGTGTCAGGTCTAGTTGTGATTTTTTAAATTTTTTTTTAGTTACATGTTGGCTATCTGTTTCCTGGCAAGATGCAGAAAAATATACCTTGGGAAACCTGTTTTCTTTGCCAAAAAGCATCAAAAGCCAAACTTCTACCCTTGTAATGTTCACAGAGCCTGTCATGGTTTCCAAGCACTCCAGAATCCCATGAGTTGACCATTATATTGGGCTAAAGTATTGCCAGAAGCACAGGTGTAGAAAGGGAACAACTACTTGTGGTGAGGTGGCAGTGTAGAAATGGTCTCACTGAAATGAGAAGGCTGAGTGAAAAGAAAAAAAAAGTGACTTGGGCAGAGAGATTCAGGCAGTCCAGCAGATAAGTCATGAGATCAGGGAATCCAGAAATCTGTAATCCAGCTTGCTGCACCATTTTGAAGTTCAACCAGTGCCAAAAAAAAATAACCCACAATTTTTGTTGGACTTCTTTTCTCTCTTGTACAAGATAAGAAGAATATTATTAATTTCCCTCTGTGGGTGGATATTGCAAGGTTTAGATGACTTATGTTTCTGCTTTGCTATAGCAAACAGAGTTCAAAGCTTTCAGCACTGAAATCCTTCTTGTTGGCAATCAAAGCGCTCAGGAGGCTCTTCTCCCACCTCAATCTTATAACAGCAAGATTCTCAAGTAGTTCATGCATTCATTCTTCACAGCTTCAAAATTCCACAAAACAGAAGTAAATGGAGGGTAAAAGAGGAAATTACGCAAAACAGAATGACAACGAGAAAATAATAACCCAGAAAGCCCACACTGCCATTGGAAAGTTCCTAAACAGTGTTCCCTGATCTGATTCTAACCTGAGTTTGCAAAGTCTGCTGAGGCAATTGCTGTGACAGACGTGACTCACTCCCCATTCACCTCAATAAACGATGAGCAGCATAAACTCATGCTGACAATGTAATGTCACCACTGTGTATAGTTTCACGGTGTTCATCCTAGCAGGAAAAACTAGAAATGCTCTTCCTTCATATGATCGTATTTCATAATAGTTCAAAATAAAAATGATTTATTGTAAAAGTAACCAGTGCTCTCAGGTGACCCTCTGCTTCCCTGTCTTGGCAGGCAAATAAACACTCATAAGATAATGGTCAGAGGAAATTCGGAAACAATTCTGTAGCTTGGGAGATATCAGGTGGCCAGGGAAGGACTTAGAAAGTTCAGTTCTTCAAGAATTCTCAAGCTCTTCACAAGACTCTACTTTTTAAGGCTAGAGCTGTTTTTTTCTCTGAACATAATTGCTTCATGCAAAGTAGGATTTCTGTATTTTAAGGACAACTTTTCACTTTTTCAAAAATTATAAGGAATCAAAGTCTTGCCTTTCATGATGTTTTAATTAGCTGATATTTGCAGCTTGCTGGAAAAAACTGAGGGAATAGCCTCCTGCCAGATGAAAAACTGCAATTCATGAGAATCAGTCATGAGTTGTCAACATATACTTTTGAATATACTTTTAGCCTCTTGGACCAGCCAAACCTCTGGTCTAAGCAGATTTTTTGGCTCTCTTGTCAATGGAAAGAAACTAGTACCCTGAAGGTGGTTTGTTCTATGCCAATGCATGTATTCAAGGTGGTATTAACCACATTGTGGGAATACAGGTCTCCTCCTGGATCTGACAGCCTGAAGAATGAGGTCTCCACTGCAGCAAACATTGTTCAGAATGGTTCTCTACTTTCTGAGCAGCAACCTTTTCCCCATAGTTTTGATCATTTCTTCCAGTTCTCACCTCAACTCCCCTGAGTTCAGAGTGGATAATTTCTTAGAATCATTAAATGGTTTGGGTTGGAAGGAACCTTTGAAGATTATCTAGTTCCAACCCCCCTGACATGGGCAGGGACACCTTCTAATAGGCCAGTTTGCTCAAAACTCTGTCCAACATGGCCTTGAACACTTTCAGGGATGGGGCAGCCACAGCTTCTCTGGGCAAGCTGTTCCAGTGCCTCACCACCATGACCACCATGACAGGGAAAAATTTCTTCCTAATCTATAATCTAAATCCACCCTGGTTTAGTTCAAAACCATTATTCCTTATCCTGTCAATACATTTCTTTGAAGTACCTTCTGGATAGAGGTTCTTGTCTCACTTCACTGAAGGAGAGAGAACTCCCTTTAGAGGATCAGCTTAGAAAAGACATTACGAGAGATAAAACCCTCCAAGAATTTCACACTTCACATATCTTTGGCTTCTCTATTAAAGGTAGGCTACACAAACATAGGACAGGTAGATCCATGGATAAAATAGGGGTGGCAGTGGTTTGGTCAGGGTATTTATCACAGCTATTAGGAACCAGTCTGATATTTCCAATTCATTTGCCACAGTGCACAGCAAAGCTTTTGGATGCTAATGAATTTCAATATATCCTTGCAAATTAAAGTGTTACCACTTCCTAATTATAATCTGCTAATAATGATCCTCTTCTACAAGCAATCTAAAGAAAAATTAAAACTTCAGCTTGTCAAAGCATTTCTTTTCATCTGAGTACTCACCAGTGGTTCTTCTCGGGAAAATGTTGTGCCAGAGAAATTACCATGGAGCCTGCAATTAAGAGAAATTGCAGTGACAAGACTGACAAAATAGGAAGAAGGCTTCAGAAGGGACGTGGGGAGGGAGAGGGCATCTCATTCATTTAGCACCATAACACCAATGCAAAATGAAGTAATTAATTTGGGGACAGATTGCTTCCTTCACTGTGTCCTGCTGAATGTGTAAACAAAATCTCAGTTGTTTGCTAAGTGTTCAAGAGTTTGACAGAATGAAATGAAAAAACCCTCCAGAATCTGTTAACATTTTCATTATCAGATAATAATAGAAGGACCATTTCAGGGAAGACCAGAGGCTGAGGGAAGAAAATATCTTGTCTCTTACTGTGGCCAAAAAGTCACACAGGGAAATGTGTGAATGGTCTCACATGAGTGGTCAATGATAGAGGGGTCTTTCTCTGCTGTCACTCCAGATGCTAGTCATCAACACCTAGGGGACTTTCTGAAGAGATTGCACTTGGACCTATGCTTAGATGCCACCATAAATTGGCTTAGGAACCTCCCTAAACACCTAATTTTGTTCTTCCAGGCACCCTGTGCTAATAATTTCCACAATTTCATTAACAAGGTCATGAAAAGGGGTGGTTCTTTTGAGGCCAGTTCACTGTTAACTGTTCTTCTCCCTGTACCTTTCCTAATCTTTGCCTGTAGTTCCCTCCTTGACCAGTGCAGAGCACAAAGCTGATCTTTGCAGAAAATTTTTGTGGGAATTCCTGTGAGCTCTTTTTCAGATTGTCGTTGCATATGGGTAGTTAGGCTTTCCCCTTCCCCTGTGAATTCCTCTGTACTTATTGACATTGATTTTCATCTACCATTTTATGACTCAGTCATTCAGCATCCAGTCAGACAAGAAAGCTTTAAATTTAGATTTCTTTAAGCACCTTTTTTTTAGTTAAAAGGGGTTTTTTCCCTTCTGTTTTTCCTAACTAGAGCTAGATGCACAATGTAATCACTTCTAGCAGTTTGTATTCTAGGACAAACTCACCATGTACCAGTAGCTATTTGAAGCATAACACTGTGGTGTCACCTCTTCACGCTACAAGGTCCTGACATTTCAAGCAAATGTCATCATGTCACAACTTTCTATCATCACAACTCACTGGTGTGATGCAAATGGGGCTACAAGCCCTTGTTTCTTAAGAGATCGCTGTTTATCCAAGAGGAGCCAGCATGATTTCATAATGTATGTATTTCATATCTCAGAACCTAAAGTTCTGCAACGCTACCTGGGTAGTGGCAGCAGATGTTTCCTCTCAGAAGCTGTGAGGTTGAGCTTTGAGCTATATGCTGAAAATCTTTAATTCCCTTGTGTTCCTATGGAAACATGAGAGGGGCCTTCTGCCAAAGCATACCAAGGCCTTTGGCTTAACAAGTGTAACATGTGTATTACCCATTTCTGTGCCCATTTCCAGGAGCCAGCTCTCAGCACTGGAATTGTGCCATTATCAGAAAGGAAACACAGAAAGGTCCAATCTAACCTCTACAATCTGCTGCAAAGAAACCATGAGATGCTTCTCTTCCTCTTCACAGAAGTCATCCATCCAAAGGCTTGTCTGTGGGAGAGAGGGGCTCCTCTCTATAATTAATTTTGATTCCAAGACAATCAGCTTAAGTTGGGAAGGAATTGGAGTAGATGCCATGTGAGGAGCATGTGCAAATAGGAATTTGGGGCTTTGGCAAACTGGAAACTCTGCTTCCCTGGAGAACATCTCAGGAAATGTGAGGCAATTGAGATTGCTTAACCTCCATGAAAGAGGGATAAACAGAGAAGTGCTCTGTGATAAGAACACATATACATGCCATTGCCCTGGAGCAGGGTGATAAGTGGTAACTTTGCTAAACCACTTTAACTTACTCAGGTGTGTAAGCTCTTTGTCTAAGCTGGAATGCAAAATGAGGTTGTGCTCTATCAAGTGATCAGAGCTGGCTCAAGAACCAAAGTGTGTCCAAGTTATTATTGCTGTAACTGGGTAATCAGATCAGCCATCAAACCCTGGCATTGCACACACTGAGCGACTGTCAGCATACACTGCTGATAAGTCCAATCCAATACATATGGAACTAGGTAAGAGAGAAAATTCTGCCTCATTTAAAATCACATTATCCAGCTTGCCACCCTTCACTGGCTTTTGGCTTGTCACACAAACTAATGGACAGACACCCTAAAAAATACTTGTTGTGAACCAAGGAATGGGTAAGAGACTCTTGTGTTTGATAAAAGCCAGTTAAGATCAACTAAACCCTCTATCATGCCTCTTCCGAAAGTACGTCTACCATATTGCTTAAAGAGCTCAGTTGTGTTCCTAGTTGTCAAGCAAGTACCAGCAAACATGAAAGAACTTGCCCTTACGCTGGCAAAATAATTAGAGGAGCAGTAACCTTCAACAGCAGATGCCAGCAACAGGTGACATGTGCCAGTATCCTGGATGACTCATTGGACAGGGCACCAGCCAGGGCACAGTGCTGACACATCTCATGGTAGGTGAAGACAGCTTCCAGAAAGCCATGGATGCCAGTGAGATATTGATGCTTGTACTGTCAGATCTCTCTGCAAGCACTTGACAAAGTGCTAAGGTACAACTCATGTATTTTTGTTGTACAGTGAGAACAAGTGGGCACCACTACTGTGACTTCTCCCATAACACTTATTAAATCACAGAATGGTTGGGTTGGAAGGGACTGTACAGATCATCTAGTTCCAATCCCCCTGACATGGGCAGGAACACCTTCCAGGTTGCTCAGAGCCCCGTCCAACCTGTGCTTGAATACTTCCAGGGATGGGGCAGCCACAATTTCTTTGGGAAACCTTTGCCAGGGCCTCACCACCCTCAGTAAATTTATATGTGCAGCTGTGACCTTCTGCTCCTCTTTGAGACTCTTATTTCATGGTCCTGCAAAGATCAGTCCTATCTTGGCCTGAGTTAAACATAGGTATTAGAGTGTAAGACTAGAAGCAATCTTTTAGGTCATTCAGTCCTGTCATCCATTATCTCAGCAATCCTGCTATATAATCCCCTCTAAAATTAATGAACTTTATCTTGAAAGCAGCAAGTAATTTTTTTCCTCACTGCCCTAGATGCTATTCTGAAACCACACTGCTCTCATGGTCAACTATCCAAACCAGGTCAAAATGATACCTTTGTAACATCTACTCTTCAAACAGGTAGATGTTACAAAGAAGTAGCAAAATGCTGGTTTTACCTCCTGGCAGTAACAAACGGCTCCCATTCAGCTCAGTGACCTGAAACATCAGTTCCCGGACTCCTAACTGACTTTGAATTAACCGGTTGCAACCATGTCTGAATCCCTTCGTTTTCGTCAGCCCAATGGAGAAGTTTGTTCTGTCTCTCAAGCAATGACTTAGGTCTGAGGTTTTCCTTCCAGGCCAGATTATCTTCTGTGGATTTCCATATAACCAAATATGATATGTTTTTCCACATATTACCTATCCCCATTGCTTCCAGCTCATGCAATAGTTACAGCACTGGCTGAAGGCCATGCTTTTAATTGCCAAAGCAATCAGAGGATTAGTCCCTGCTCTATGAAAATCTAGAATTTTTGATCTGTAAACTGCTGCATCTGTACTTCATAGCAGAGCTCACAGGGCATGGAGACTGAGGGTAAATGTTTCAAACAAGGGGATCTGGCTGTAAAACAGCATTTTGGAGAAACACAAGATCTGATCACTCCTCAAACATTCTAAAAGCTTTCTATCTGAAACAGATTTTCCATCATTTCTGTCACCATGATAACAGCCAAAAAAACAGTCTAGTGAGGATTCAGCTCACTAATTTAATCTGCCTACAAAATAAATGTTTCCTTTGGAGATATTTGCTGTAGTCTCCTTTTATAGTCAATGGGGAGGAAAAGGTATTTCTAGCAGGATTCATATAATCTCCTGGGGATATGTGCTTTAGGGAGATATGAATTGCACTCTCGAAGTAGATTTTTCTCTCCACTGATTGGAAAAGCTCCAAATACTTGCTTAGATGCACAGTGCAGATGTCTGTTTTTTCCAAGTGATTGTTACCCTGAGAGTGAAAGAAACCAAACAGGAAGATCCTAATATTTGTGTATTCCAAGTAGAATTCTCCCTTGCATAGAAAAGGATGTTACAGGCTTCTACATTAATTTTCTGTTCCTTTACAGTCTTTTAGTGTCTTTAAGACACTCAAACATTATGCTGAGTGGCATTCTGCCACTGTAGGGTAGGTGAGATGGATGAGTCTATTAGTATCTATGGAGTTATTTTAATTTATACTAGCATAAAGAAGAGGTGAACAAAGCCTTTAACTTCTTATTCCTGCCTTAGTCATGAACTTTCTCTGTGACCTTGTGAGAATTGCTTTATCTGTTACTTTTGTGATATGTAAAATTAGGATGATCACACTCACAGACTGGTATGAGATCTAATTAGTAAGTGTAAAGCACTATGAAATCCTCTGATGGAAGATGCAGAGGGTAGCTAGCCCAGAATAAAGAGGATTAAAGGAGGTTGTGCTACGATAACAAATACATGAGAAATGATGCTTAAGGGGAGGTGAAATGGCACATATCTGCAGGTGAGGAAATGAGAATCAGCACCCTGTAACTGCTGTCAGCAGACCTCAAATCCACTGACAGGAGTATGTCTACAGAGGAGGTCTGGACAATGAATGAATCACTAGCAGAGTTCAAAAGAGGTGAAACACTGTAGATTAGTAGGGTTATCTTAGGGAAAATCCTTCCTCATTTATCTATCTGGAATTTGATTGACCTGATGGATATTTCACAGCCTTTGTCATCATCAGTTTTGAAATATTCACCAGTGTAACGTTTTTATGTGCATGGCTTAGCATTCATACCATAAGCAATAAAACCAGGTTTCTGAAAATGCAAGACACACAGTTATTAGAAAAGCTTTTCCTTTCAGCAGTTCACTGAATACCATGCCCTTTTCCAGAAGCGAGCAGGGATTTCTGAATTGCCTCACATGCCATTTGGAAGTGCCTTCTATGGAATGGTGCCAATTCAAAGCTCTTGATAACCAGGACTCCCACATACTCAACTCTCATCTCATCCCTTTTAATAAAATAAATTGCTCCCAAGCAAACCAGCAGTTTCTTTCATGAGCATCAAACCACACACCATCTTCTATTCATCTCATGTCAGGTTGCCATCACTTTCTGACTGTCTTGCTTTGTTCCTCCCCAGGCATCACTGTGGACAAGTTTGGGCTGATTTACTTTGTAGATGGCACTATGATCAGGCGGATTGATCAGAATGGAATCATCTCAACTGTGTTGGGTTCCAATGACTTGACGTCTGCTCGGCCTCTCAGTTGTGACTCTGTTATGGACATTTCTCAGGTAAGACAGTGTTTTGGTTGTGTTTCTATAGAATAGAAGCTTATGCCTTTACCCTGTCTGCACAGCTGTGTGCCTCCCCAGGTCAAAGAGTTAAGGGCTCAAGAATTCCATTTCTACATATTTTATGGTATAAAAATGACTGAATCAAAAAGATCCTTTAAAGATGCAGGAAACTCCTGACTGACCTAATTCATAGATTTCTGGTAAGTGAGATTTTAAAGATGTCCCAAGCACAGAAGACACTTCTTTCAGAGCTCCCAGTCAGTGGGAAGACAGAGATTCCTAGAAAGACAGGATTTTTTTTAGGCTCATTTATCAAGAAATTAGTTGCTTTAAACTAAAAAGACCCAGCAGCAGTACCCATTTCAGTAGGACTATTTGCCATGCTATGGCATCTTAGCTAACCACAGGTTTTTTTTCTTTTTCCCTCATCCTAATTTGGCCCAGCATAATTTTAGACCTGAATCAAATTAACATCTAGGAAATACTGATTGGAGGCCTTGATGCCAAAATTAGCAACAGCAGGAAAACAAGAATCTTGAATTGCATCAGATTGCAAATTGGTTGCAGCTACCAGCATCCTGGGCTTTTAAGTCCTGCTGCTTAAAGGTGGAGAGAAAAAAAAAGAGGGAAAAAGAAATCTCAGTGTGATGATTGCTTTACTTCTGGATGGAGCAGAAGAGAAGTCTGTTACAGCCCAGCACTCGATTTTGTGGGGCCTTGGCCAACTTGTCAAATTGTGCCAATTCAGGGGCAGTGTCCTTTGAAACCTTTGTGCCACTTGTTGTTTGCCTGGCTGCAGGAATGTTGTCCTCTCCTATGAAAATGTAGATCACAGCTGGTGGGCTAAGAACTGTTATTCAGCCACAATAGATGTCAATGGGGTTTCCTTTTTGTAACTACCTAGATAATTTCTGTGCTCCCATATGGAATCTGTTTGTCTTGTTTTTCCCTCTAATTTGAAAAATCATTCTTGCTTCTTTGCAACTGGTTCCCACTGTCTGCAATTTATGAACAAGATGAAATTATGAGTTTAAAAGCTGTTGTGCCTTCTATAGAAGCAAATTTGGATGGTTAAATGCCACACTGTAGTATGTTTTTCATCTTACGAGCATCGTTTCTTCTTTATGTGAATGTCAGGGGCAGTTACCACAAGACCATTGTGGAATCAGGCTTTAAAAATTATTTAATTTCAGGCTGCGTAGCTTCTGTGTATACAAATGTCATGTTTAAACACTTCTGAGATGAACATGTGTCAGCTGAAGACTCTTTTTTTCCCTTCAGAAAATCAAGGAGCTATTTTTAGATTAACCTGTACTGGGATGGGCAGATTACCTACCACTCCTGTTCTGGAGAAACACACTGAAGACAAGTTTAATTAAAAAATAAAAACGAGGTTGGGAAGCAGCTTTTCATCATTTACAGTGGCTAGAAGGGTCTTTTCTGTCAGGTCTCTGAGGCTCCCTGGGACATGAGGACATGAAATATTTAGCTGCCACTGTTGACAAGGAATGGTTTTTAAGAAACTGAAAATTCCCTTGTCAGTTCAGAATAAACTCAGCTCTTGATGCTAACTCAGAACTGCAGAGCTTAAAGACCACTGGAAGGGATGGAGGCATGAATTATTAAAGAGAAAACCACAGGCTATAATGTTTTACTACAAGAAGGGTTAAAATAGGCCAGGAGCTGAGAAAAAGGAAGGAGATTTTGCAAACAGAGAACCAGAGTAGACAGAGTTCTGCACACTGTTTAGCCATGAAAATAAGCTTCACGTATCCAGGCAATAGAAGGGACAATGAACTAAATACCTTGCATCTGATCTCTTAAAAAAAATGTTGAAAAGGGATTTAAACATGAAGAGAAGCATCAAAAGTAAAGCACGACTGTAGCAGAAGTGTTCAACTACAGGCTTTAAAAAATAGGAATTTCCTGTGTTCCTCCAGATCTTACCTGGTCTCTTCTTGTTCATGGTTTTAAATAAAATCACAGTGAGAGATGGTTTGCTGGACTGCAGCCTGCTGGCATCTACTCCTCCTCCTTCCAATAAGGTTGCAAAATACTCCCCTAAATATAGTCACATCAGATAAATGAGAAGAAACAGCAACTGAGATGGATGGTGGGAGAAGAAGGTTCAAAACAAAGAAACAATCCTGGAACTGGTTGGTTCCCATCAGCAAAACATTGACCTTTTCTTTCCTTATATAAACCTAAAGTAAAATAAAATAATCAAAAAAAAAAGCATAACTTAGAATTCTTTATTAAAAAAAATTACCCTAAATTCTGTTGGTAAACATTTCTTAGGTTTGGCAACTAAAAGAGTAGACTCACTTGAAAAGACAGTGTATTTCAGAAGCAGAGCTAGTGCTCACTTGTGGTGCTGCTAGTCCTGTTTCAGTTCATTTGTGTATATGGATTATCAGTGTAGAACTGTGATGTGTCACTCTTGAACCTATTCTTCCATTATGCTAAAACAAAATGTGAAAATTACCATGAAGGCACAAGTATTTTTCTCCATGAATTGAAATTGCCTGAATTTCTGTGAATTGCTACTTTTCATTTTTGCAGCATAAAGCAGAAAATCGGTGGTTATAACTTAGACATACACACATGCTGTCACAGCCACCAGTTTTGTGTCTATTCCTCCATGTCATTTATCCAGAGGAGCTCAGCCACTTGTGTGGAAAAACCTTTAGTAAAAAAATCATTACTTTGTGTGTCTGATTTTATAGCACTTCACACAGCAGAATTTCTGGTCCCAGGTCTCTGCTATCATGTCCAGGTTCCATCAATTCAAAAAGCATGGGAGAAGGGAAATCACGGAATGGTTTGCCTCTGTCCATCACCCTGCTCCCACCACTGCTCCAATGCAGTGTGTGGGTGTCCCCATGTATCTACTTCATATGACCAGGAGCTAAGCCTGCTCTCTCAGTCCAGGTTGTCCTCTATGGCCACCCTATCAAGGAGTAATAATTAGTTGTGTTTCCTTTTACCCATTTTCCCTTTAATCCATGTTGAAAGATCCTCACTGTGATTGATTTATAGCAGTCACACAGTGGAAAAATGTGTTGCTATAAAAATTCCCTTGTGTTGTTTTCCCATTAAGGTTCGTCTAGAATGGCCCACGGATCTGGCAGTCAATCCCATGGATAATTCACTCTACGTCCTCGACAATAACGTTGTGCTACAGATCTCTGAGAACCACCAAGTGCGCATCGTGGCGGGGAGGCCCATGCATTGCCAGGTGCCAGGCATGGATCACTTTCTCCTCAGCAAGGTAGCAATCCATGCCACACTGGAGTCTGCCACCGCCCTGGCTGTCTCCCATAACGGAGTCCTGTACATTGCTGAGACCGACGAGAAGAAGATCAACCGCATCAGGCAGGTCACCACCAATGGAGAGATTTCCCTCGTGGCCGGTGCCCCAAGCAGCTGTGACTGCAAGAACGATGCTAACTGTGACTGCTTCTCGGGGGACGATGGCTATGCCAAGGATGCCAAACTCAACGCGCCATCCTCCCTGGCGGTGTGTGCAGATGGGGAGCTGTATGTCGCTGATCTTGGAAATATCAGAATCCGCTTTATTCGGAAAAACAAGCCATTCCTCAACACACAAAATCTATATGAGTTATCCTCACCCATAGACCAGGAACTCTACTTGTTTGACACCAGTGGGAAGCACCTTTATACCCAGAGCCTTACCACTGGAGATTATCTTTACAATTTTACTTATTCTGGAGATGGAGATATAACCCTGATCACTGACAATAATGGAAATTTAGTCAATATCCGAAGAGATTCCACAGGGATGCCCCTCTGGCTGGTGGTGCCCGATGGCCAAGTCTACTGGGTGACAATTGGTACCAACAGTGCACTCAAGAGTGTAACAACACAGGGGCATGAAGTGGCCATGATGACTTACCACGGCAACTCTGGTCTCCTTGCCACTAAAAGCAATGAAAATGGTTGGACTACATTTTATGAGTAAGTATATTATGAATATTGGGCTGCTGACTTCATTCTATGCTCTCTGAACCATGCAAGGCTGGTAAAATTTAATTCCCTGATCAGAATTATTGTCCAAATAAAATGCCAGAACAGAGAATATTAGATTTCACACAAAAAACAGTAGATGCTGGTAGTTAAGTGTATTAGAGCTTGAATAAGCTCCCTCTACCAAGTCAAGAGTCAGACAGAGTTTCTGCTTAGTTTTTCTAAGTGATTTGGACACCCAGTTCTTAACTGTCAGGATTTAGGTTGCATGTCAGAGAATTTTTCTTGGCTTTGAAAGCCAAGTTCCATTAGATCCTCTTTTTCACAGCTTTTTACCTACTTCCTATGCTGCAGTGTCTTTTTTGTACTTGTTTGAAATGTCTGATGTAGAATGACAACTGGCAGTGACTAATGTCAGCTTACGCTGGAAACAATTCTGTAATTAATGGGTTACTCAATTCCGATTGTTGTAATTTTCCTCATTAAGCTTTAAAAGTAGTCTTTTAAGTAGTCTTAAAAGTTCAAGACCATCCCTGCTCCAAAGAGTGTTTTGAGCAGAGAGGAGACAGGAGGCATTGAAAAACCTGGAGATGGCAGCAACTTGAAGATTTGTACTTCTTTTCTCTACTACTGTTAGCAATTCCCTGCTTATAAATACTGTGAAGATAACACATTTCTGGTATCAAATAGGAAAAAATAGACAACTGAATGAAGGGAGTCCAGAAAGATGATCTGCAAATGAATGCGGCTGTTGAGAACCCTTTCCCCTCCCTCTTCCTTAGTTCCATTTTTATTTACGAGTCTAGCCTCTTCGAAATGCTCCTTAAGTGCATAATTTCCCATATGGTTTGAATGGTTACATGGAAGTGTTCAGCTGCCATAATAATAGACCCATTCTAAGAATCCAATTTGGCTAGAATAGACAGTTCTCAAGATTACAAAGAAAAAAGTTGTTAAAGAAAGAGATTTAGGGAAGGAAAGCTGGCTGAACCCATGTATCCATGTGTTGATATGCAGTTGCTTTGGTTCTTTCTTTAAAATGTTCCAGGCCCAGTTTCAAATTTCTTTGCTTAATACTCACTGTTACTGATTCTGCCTTGAAAAGAACTGGTGGAAACTCTGTGATGACTCTTTTGAAATGTTGTTTGCATTCCATCAATGTTCTCCTTGCAATTACTATAGCAATATTCCTCAGTGAATCCAAGTTAATATCCTTCCATTTCTTACATTGGATTTGCTTGAGGGAGGCTTTAGGAAGGAAAAAGAGTGTGTTTTTCTCCATAGGAGTGGAAGCCAGCTATATTGTCAGGACTATTGCGCTAAAACAAGGAGATATTTTCTTTTTGCAAAGAACCCAATAGTTCCCATGCTTGAAAACAGATGTAGCCTCAGACAGTGAAGCAAACTAAACATTACAGCTAATAATGGTCAGATTTATACCTCAAACATAATCTTTTATTTTAAAGCGCGACTGAAAATATAAAGGAAATAAGACAGAAGCTCAAATCCAGCTTACTCTGTGGATATATTTACAACAGTGATCCATTATTACATACTGTCCAACAAAATAGAGCATTTGTGAAAGTCATCATTCTGGTCATTTTATGCACTTTAGAAGAGTCATAAGAAAGCTTTTTAGAGCTAAATGGAAGGCAGTATTCTCCAGTGGTTGGACTATGGAAATCTTGACTAGAGCAAGTCAGCACTACATGATAGCACAGCATCACTGAAAGTAGAATTGGGAATGTGCCTTCAGAGATACCTCATCCAATCCTGTGATCAGTTATCTCTATTCAACTGTTCCTGACAGCTTCTGATGCAACTTTAAAAAAATATAGGGTAAAAGCCTATATCTGAATTAGTTACCTCAGCCTCCCTTTATAGGCAGGGAAGAGAAACAGGCACTTTCGAGGTGAGTTTCTTATGAGTTATGTCAGGTGCCTGCTTTAGGATGAGATGAGACAAGTTGTATTCTGAAAGTTTCTCTCTGCAAAGGCAGTACAGAGTGATGAGTTTAGATACAGATGTTTACATTTCAGATATCTACAGTTTGGTCAAATGGATCCTATCAAAGTCATCTGAGTTATTTATAAAAATTGTTAGTCATAACAATATATTTACCTATTTTATTGTTTCTGTTAGAAAGCTTTTCTTTGTATGCTGAGACTAAATCTTCCTTGATTGAATTGGAGACTATCGCTCTTCATGCTGTCTTATCCCACCCCACCGCATCCCATCCTATCCTATCCTATCCTATCCTATCCTATCCTATCCTATCCTATCCTATCCTATCCTATCCTATCCTATCCTATCCTATCCACTAAGGACTTGGAAAGCAAATCAGTAAATTAGCAGGGATTGATTCTGTCCAAGTTTTGCATGTGTAACCTGGGAAAAAAAATAAAATTAGAAAATTAGTAAATAAAGGTGAGATATTTAGATTGCTTGATGAAGTAGGTTTCATTTAAACAAAATATGTCTAATGCCAAGGGTGCACATGTAACTGAGCTAAGCATTGACTCTCAGGAGCTCTAGTGAGCAAGGCATCAAGACATTCAGTGTGATCCTTAGCGTAATTCCACAGCAAATCTGTCTAACTTGTTGGTTTCATGGACAAATCAACATAATACATTTACTCATTGCACTCTACTTGTAGTGGGTAGTAGGAAGATGATGTGACTAATAGTGTCAGTTCCGATGTTTGCAATTTATGAAGGATAGTGAAAATTGAAGTCGGGGCAGAAAAGCTCTACAAAAATGCATTCATGGGGAGAACTAAAAAGACTTGATCTATTTATCTCAACATGAAGGAGACTGTCTAGATCACAACATGTCAGCCAAAACTATTGCCGACAGAGGGACTCTCAACCTAGCAGAGAAAGGCCTGAGAAGAGTAAGAGAAAGCAAAGCTAGAGACATTGAAGTTGACAAGAAGGTGTGTTTTTGTAAGGCTGAGATGACCTAACTGGTAGAGTGACCAACCATGAAAGCGGTACATTCTCCATTTCTTGGTATCTCAGAGCAGGACTCTAATGCCTTCCTTAAAATATATTCTCACCAGACAGAAGATTTGTGTGACTCAAACACACACTACAGGGATGAGTGCAGGCATGGCAGGATGAAATCTAAGTTCCTTGATAACCAAGAAGCTTAAGAAGATGGCGTAAACCAAATCAGCATTCACTGCCTTCAGGTTGTTGGTTTCTCTATCAGAATATCAGGGGAAAGTTAAGTGATTTAGTTACCAAGAATAACTGGAAGGTGCTCTGAGTATTTTTCAGTCCTGGCTGAAGGTGAAGTTCATATTTCTGTTTTGCTCATGGACAGAGAAATAAAGGTATCAAATCTGACTTGGAGGAAAAGCTTCATGTTTCTGAGTGCACATAATAGTTGTTTATGGGCCAGGGCAAGCTGGACACCACTGTTTAAAAAGTTAAGAGTAAAGTAAATCCAGCTGGCAAGTTTACACTGCACTAGTGGCCCGAAGAAGAACATCCTTACAAGATTTACCTTTACCTGACTGTCTACAGAGGTGCAAAACCAAATATCCAACATGAAAGAGCAATGGTGATGTGAGAGTGGCATCACTATATGTGTCCATCATAGAATCATAATATCATAGAATAGTTTGCGTTGGAAGGGACCTTAAAGAACATCTAGTTCCAACCAGCATAGCTAGCATCTCTGGTTCTCTTCCAGTTGCTGTTCTTACCAGGGCATTTTTTAGCCTTTATCATAAGGCTGCAAAGAGCATATGGGCACATTGGTGTAACTATGGAGAGGAGAGAAGGAGGCAGGATACATTGATGCAGTACTGGAGGTCTGTCTCCAGGGCACACCAAGGCTTCAGGATTGGCTGGCACACAGTCCCTTCATTTCTGTGGAGAAAGGAATGAAACTGGTGCTGTCTTCAGGCAGTGGCAGAGTTGCTCATAGGACTTACAGCTCTTCCTTTCACTCATCTACACCCAAGCCTGCTCTAACAATGCTGTTTTGTCAGGTTTAGCTCTGAGTAAGGTTCAGTGTGTAATGGTGTGCGGTTTCCCCTTTCATTTGAGAGTGAAACTTAGCTCCCTGCAGTAATTAGCCTGTCCCCAAGGCCTATCTACAACCACTTTGAGGATTTTAGCACTATATAGGCCTTCCCTGCCTCTGTAGAGAGCTTGACATTAGCTGTCAGTTAATGCAATGCAGCCCAGCTTGGCCGGTAACTGAATTAAAGGCTTGCCTTCCCATTGAACTGGTGACAGCGATAATCAGCAGCAAAGGAAGTTGATCTGGAAACTCAGCCAGGGAAATGACTTCTTGTTCGGCTCCTCCAGTCAAAGACAAAGGATGCTGTATGACTACTTGCTGCTTTGTTGTTGCTGCTTTTCAACTTGACCTGAAAAAAATTGCTACCAGCCTTTACAAAGTTTCTTAGCAGTTGCTGTTTGTCTGCTTCAGAATCCGGAAAGTCTTATTAATGGATTTGTTTAAATCAAGAATATGGCAATTATCTTGATTAGTTCACTGAGATGTTATCACTGTACATTAATTCAATTTCCCTCTAAGCTGAAGTCAAACCTTCTATGCATTATTTAACCCAGATGAGGCTCTTTTGCTTAGATCCTTTGTGTGCCCAATTAGTTTTGAAGGTCGCCTCCTCCCATACAGACTGAAGTACTTACACACAGCTCCAGCCAAGCCCAAGAAATTCAAAACCTTTTCATGGACTCCCCAAGAAGTGGCTCACAGCTGCCTGAAGGGCAAAGATCTCATAGAACCAGGTCTTCTGATGGGTGGTAAGGGGAGCTTTGACCCGTAATGTTGGATGCTGTTTTACAGAGAACCAAACTCTGCCAAACCTCACACATTGTAATGGATGGAAAGTAGAAGCCAGCTGGACTGAGCATGCAGGAGGACCTTGAATGGCTTCCCAGTGAACCCCAGGGCTCAACAGAAGTCCCACCCCAGCACCAGCAGCATTTGGTTCCCAAGCCAATGCCCTGGTCTGTGTGACTGTGGTACCAGAACTGGGCAACATGGTCAGCATCTACCATGGTGAGACGCAGACTCAGTCTGCTTTGCAGTTGGTGTAAAGGCTTTGAGGTTTTTTCCTCTCTCAGGCAAAACCAGAGTTAAATAATGCGTATTGCCCTTAGAGGAGCAGCCACCTCTTGACTCAGAGAAAAGCTGCCTTCCTGCATTAATAACATCCCTTTATCACTTGGTGATTTATCAGGTCATACACTGAGTTTTACAGAATTTGGTGGTATCCTTGGTTTAGAGTAGTTCAAGTGAAGCTCTCATTCTACTCCTGCAGCAGACTGGAGTATGAGAAACATCTTGGCTTTTGCCCTCCCTCCTCTTTTAGCAAGATTTCTTTGTTCCACTTGCTCCACAGTTTCTACATGATAAATTATGAAATTCTCATAATTGTTCCTCAGATGAAGCTACAGTGAAACTCTGCTAAGTGCCATGATAAAATAGCCCTTTTCCAGTGCTCTCACTAAATTGTGAGGTCATATTTTGAGCCATTGGCCTGCCCTGAAATGAATGCTTGGTGGTAGAGTTTAGTTGAGAACCAAGGGAATTATGAGAATCATAAGAGCTACAGAGAGATCTTCGTCTTCTTGTTTGGGCAGTCAGAAAATTCAGCAGACTGTGACCACAACCTGGCCTTGGGTCATTAGGGAGAGGACTTGCCTTCATGCATATTTGAGTACTATCGGTTTGTCTGTTATAGATTTATTTTTAATGTTCTGTTTAATGTTGTTTGAAAAACTGAGATGAGGCAAACTTGTTCAGAGGCGTCGGGTGCACGTCAGTATAATCGCATGCAAAATATAGTTTGCAAGGTCCGTTTAGATACTTTGGCACTAAGTGCAAAATTATTATTGTGATTTTTTTCTGATCTATTTGAGTGGTAGTTTTAAAAGGTTGGTGAAATGTGAAAAAGCTAAAATGAGAAAACTCAGAAACTCAGGCAAGGAATTGATTTCTGAATAGATGGTACTTAGGATGCTCTTTAATTCCCAAGGCCCAGATCTCTACACAATGGTAATGTGATAAATGAAAGCTCTGAATGTTTACAAGCCAACAATTAGGCCTCATAAGCACCAAATACCATTTTAATTCTGTGCATTGAACCTTAGCTAAATACATTTCCAATTGGGAATGGATGGCAACGGCTTCCTTTGCTGGCCTAATAATTGTCACTGTAAGTGCTGAGGCTTTGCAGCAGGTTTGAAAGGGAGGCAGCAGCTGTGTTAGCAGGTGATGGATTCATTGCTCCAAGTGGCTGCTGTGTGCACTCCTGTGCTTCAGTATTTCCTTAATGCTGGGGCTTTCAGAGCATTTGGAGAACACAGAAATCTTAGGCTGTGATGAAAACTGGCCGACCCTTAAATCCCGGTGCTGCGGAAACAGACTAGGCAGCTTAGCTGCAAAATGAGGTGACTAGGGGAGATTTATGTTACTGCAAATACCAGGGCACACCTGCAGCTACCTAAGAGCCAGTCACTTGGCTGCTCTTAGGTAGCTTCCTCTCCAAGCTGAGATGTGCCCTGTAAGTGCCTTTATGGGGCTGAAAGCAGAGGTGGAAGGAGCTGACTCATTTAACTCGTTAAGCATATTATCTGTTTGGGATGTGCAAGTCTTCAAATCCCTGGGAGACTGTGGGTTTGTGATAGATGATATCAGGTATATGTTGTGTGAGCTAAAGCAGGGGAAAAGGGAAAAATGCTCCAGTCCTGAGCAAAACAGAAAAGAGAAGAGGAACTGCTCGCCAAGAGGAAAACGCTGTTTGTGTACATGCTAACTGGCTTCCCACACCTCCTTTTGCATTGTCACCACAGTGCTAAAAGGAGTTTTTGTCCAGCCCACGAGTATTTTACACTTCATCTGCCACAATTAAAAATAATAATAAAAATGGGAGCATTCTAATTGTGCTACCTTCTCACCTTTCACCCTTTGTAAGGCAGGACCTCCTTGCAGCTGCAAAATCAGTGAGCTGTCACCCCCCAAAGACAGTGCTTGGCAGGTCTCTGCCTGGCTGCTGGGCAGAGAGAGGTGCAGCAGCTCCTGCACATGCAGAAAACACAGATGGTCCTGGTTCCTTCTGGTGGACATTAATAGGGTGACTAAGGAGGTGCCAAAAGTCTGATGTACATGTGCAGACTTCTTAAACCAATTCCAGCAGACCATTCCAGACTGTTCTGGCCCAAAAGGAGCCTTGCTTCTCAGGATCCAAAGTCCCAAATGGAAATCCTTTCTCTTGATGAAGTTCTTGATGAAGTACAAGTTCTTGTGAATTTTGTACAGCTGTAAAAATGTAACCATGTAAATTACGTGTATTGTACTTAGTCATTTTGAATTTACCAGAAAAATGTGTCCACAAAGGTCTAAGCGCCATCACACTCTTTCATGCTCTTTTTTCATGCTGTTTTAACCTAATTTGAACAAGCAGAGGTTACTGGCAGATTTCTCTAGTTGCATATTTGCAAATATTACATATTTGCCCAGCAGAGGTGGAGGACCATTTGTGAGAGTGCTGGGAGTTTGAGGTCCAGGAATATTAAAAAAAAGGCACTACTTAAATAGTATATAAAATAATATTTATTTTACATTACATATTATTATATAAAAAGACATGACATGCCTTTTAATAAGGACATGCAATGATAGGATAGGGAAAATGGCTTTAAACTAAACAAGAGTAGGTTTAGATTAGATAATAGGAAGAAATTCTTTACTGTGAGGGTGGTGAGGCACTGGAACAGGTTGCCCAGAGAAGCTGTGGCTGCCCCATTCCTGGAAGTGTTCAAGGCCAGGTTGGATGGAGCTTTGGGCAACCTGGTCTAGTGGAAGGTGTCCCTGCCCACGGCATGAGAGATGAAACGAGGTGATCTTTAAGGTCCCTTCCAAGCCAAACCACTCTGTGATTCAGTGTTTCGATGAATAGAGTTAAAGCATCTGGGTGTCTGCTGCTGCTTGGGGCTGTTAAACTGAGTATCTACAGGTTTTGAGACTTTATTTAAAGCTCGTAAGTAGGGCTTGCATGGAGTATAAGTTTTGTGCTGACTCTCAGCATTTTGCTGAGTGTCACTCAGTTAAGATAAAACCTATGACTCAGAGGACATTAACTCAGCACTTTTCATATGAACAACCCCTCTGCCTGCATCCTGGCTTTTGCTTTCCTTATTTCCCTAACCTGCAGACCCACTTCCTTGCACACCTGTATTACACCAAACTCACCTCTTAGGCTTCAGACTGGTTTATATATAGGACTATTGATGTTGTGGTAGAAGGAATTTGGGATGTTACACAACACACCTTCAGTGATAACAATGTTTTCTCTACTCAAGGGAGACACCAAATCATCTCCCATGTGTCCTGTCTCAGCAGATGGGTAAAGATGTCACCTGCGATGTTTTCTGTTTAAGATTCACATGCTGTTTCAGGAGGAGATGGGCAGATGACTGGAGACAGTACAAGCAAAACACATAAGTCTCAGTGCAAACAGGGCAGCCACAAACCTGGACTAAACTAATAGTGGGAGCACTTTAGTTCTGGCTCTTTCAAGAGATGCAGTTCAGATCCAGGCTGTGTGCTGCTAGTTGCTTGGAAAAGCTTTAACTGATCTCTGCCAAACTCCTGCAATGCAGTCCTGATTTCGTCCCTTTCTTGTTCGTTTCTTTTTTTTCGTCTTCTTTCTTTCCATTTCACAAGTGGATGATTGATTGCTAGGATCTGGCAAGGCTGTTCCCCATGCTTGGATAATCCCATGATTGATAGGCTGACACTGTGGAGGGCCAAATGCTTTCTTCTACCTTGCTACATCTCCTTCTGCCAATGGGCAAGAAAAGCCTCATGTGATGATGTCTCCAAACCTGAGGGCTGGAGAGACTTGCAGTGAGGTCACCCACTTAGTCACTATACACTAAATATTAAACTTGGACAAAAATCACTTTTTCAACTAGCCCTTCCTTTCACTAAATCACTGTCAAATGCGAAGTTACCAGCACTGTGCCCAAATCTGGGAAAATGAGAATGGAAGACAAGAAATATTTCTTTTCCTGTGTAGTGTGGAGCCAGTCCAATGACTGCTCAATGGGTTGCAGCTTGAGAGTATTTTGTGATTTCCTTTCCTTTCCTTTCA